>NC_134583.1:38795277-39419722 GCF_037038515.1 Microtus pennsylvanicus
TCAACCTGGATCAGTCAGGCCTATGGCTCCTGAAATAAAGAGTTTTAAAAATTAGAAGAAAGTCTTTAAAGAGACAGTAAAAATGATATAAAAGAAAAAAAGCCATGTAAAGACAGAAAATATATGGGGAGTATGGATGCTGTATAAAATAATGTTGATTTTCAATATTTTTGGTTAATAGATGAGAGACAGTTGCTGAGAGACATGGTATTGAGAGAAACTGATAAAATATGCCAACCTAAATATTTTATAATCCCCTAACATTAAAATAGAAGTCAAAAAATATATTTGCAAAATGGAAATTAACAGATATATTGCTTTGGAAAACTGGTTTTTCTTTCATTTCTGCTAAAAACAAAAGGCTTTGAATTACGTCCAGGTTAAGATTGACTAGTTTTGATCAAAGGAGAACTCCTGAAACTTGACAAGAGATATCTATCAAAAAGGGTTACCACTGGTCCTCCCAGGACTTGGTCATTTTCTCAAAATTACTTCAGGAATCCTAAAGATACTTTGTCCACAGAGAGCAAGAAGTAGTGACATACATATTGAAGAAAATGACATACATATTTCCAAGTGTTTTGGGGCATATGGATAGTCTTTGCTTAGTTAGTAGGTTATATGTGTTTGTTATATTTGGTGAATATGAGATAAAAAGGCAACTATTAATCTCATATATTTTCAACTGATATGGATTTTGGTATAATGATGCAAATTTAAAGTTAATATTGTTACATTGTATATATGTTTCTGTCCTTGTTTATAGAATTTTTGTATGTTAATTCAAAATTAAAACCAATTTATTATACTATATATGTTTCTACTCTAGTTTAAAATATTATGTTTGTACAGCTCATTAAAAATAAAGCATATATTTAAAATGTGAATTAATAGTTATCTGTAATAGTCAAACTTATAGTCATGTTAGTTAGGTTTTTAAAATATGTACAGATATAATTCAGAAGGATAGCTAATCTTCAAACACTTTAAATAACTATAGAATATGCCATTTAAAATGTTTTAAGTACTGAGACTTTTCTCACTAGCGAAACATGTCTTCTCCTGACAGCACCAATTACTTAAAAAAAATGATGGACATCAAAGAAGCTCTTTATGGAATTTGCTTTCAATGTGGTATGGCTAGTCATATGGGCAAGAAACTGTTCTTACCTGAACTGCTTGGCAGGATCCTGCATAAACTGGACATGCAGGACCCAGAGACAAGTGACTGCTGAACTTGTCAAAACAAGATGGTACAGTTCTTCAGGGTTCCTGCTTCATGGAAGATTCTGACAGACATTCTACAGGAAACAAAGGAAAATAACTGATAACATATGCAGAACAGTTTCAAATTTTCTGTTTTACTGACATATCTTCCAGATACTCTAGACATTTTGGCTGAAGATGGATATCCCAATATCATAGGAAAACTTTGTGTGACTGTTCTCTGTCATTTCTAAAACTTTGGAAGTTGCTTAGAAAGCACTTCCTAGTTACTGAGGTTATATTATATCCTTCTGGTGTCTTTGAGGGAGTTGAAGACTGGATAGCTATAATTACAGCTTTCATTAGTTATGATAAAAGATAAATTAGATACAAAACTTTAAGCATACAATGATAAAATACAAATAGACTAAATATTGTAACTGTAATTCTTGCTTGATAACTGTTTCCTTATATGTAATTTTATTATGTTAAAGATAAAAATCTTGCCTTTTAGTTAGGCAGAAAAAAGGAGATTTGAGATGCTCCCCTGTATGCTGTGGGAAAAATAAGGTAGAGTCTGGGATATGCCCATATCTGCTGTGAAAGTAAGATGTGAGGTAACAAACCATGAGCCTTGTGGTAAAATATACAATGATATATTTGGACTAATTTAAGTTATAAGAGCTAGTTAATGCTAAGCCTGTGCTAATAGGTCAAATGGCTTATAAATAATATTAAAGTTCAGAGTAGTTATCAGGAACTTGTGGGCTGGAAAGAAACCTCCTGTTATAATTGTGATTCTGGAGACATTGCCTATTTTAGAGAGGCTTCAACTTTGAATTTTATAAGAAAATGAACTTTAAAATGCTTGAATTTGTAAAGATTGGTACTTTTGAATATTGGGGATGTTTCATATTGTCATAATAATGTTAATAAAGAACTTGGAGATGAACACAATAAATAATGACTAGCAGTGGTGTGTTTGTGTGTTAAGCTAAAAAGGAAACAGTTGCACTAGAGCTAGTTTTATATCAAGTTGTCACAGATAGAGTTATTTTAGGAGATGCAATCTCAACTGACAAAATGCTACCACTAGACTGGCTATGGGTGGTCTGTGGAGTATGAATGATATAGGAAGTCCAAGCTTACTGTTTTTAATGTGTTCTGCTAATGTCTTATTGTCTAAACTAAACCATGTCTACATCATAAAAATAAAATTAATAGCAAGCTTGGAATCTCTAGTTCTATATTGCCCACTGTATATACCTTATTTTTTGACACTCTCTAAAAACTTATCACATTGAATGTAACTTTGTCTCCTGCATACTCTAGTTAAAAACTGAAGGAAACAATTTAAAGACAGTGACCTTGTGATATATTCATCAAGTAATTCCTATAGATATAAATGTTCAAAACATAGTATCTTCTAAATTTTCAAAAATAACATCTTTATCCTTTGTTTTACTGTTCTATATCACAGTTTGTCTGTTTTTTTCTACCAAAACTTTTCCCACATTGCAACCAGATAACAAGTGTCATTCACATGTGGCAAACTCCATACTGCCAACAATAATTTTATTCGTATGAGCTACATAAACCACCAAAGACCATAGAGAATCACAAAAAATTTATTTTAAAGGACAAAAAGCTTAAGTGGTCTTCATATTGATTCAATAACCTTCTCCACAATCCGATAGGAGCACATTGCAATCTCTCTTCCAGAAACCAAAAGAAAAAAACAACAACAGCAGCAACAAACATGTTCAAACAACTCCTTTTAGAAAGTTTGTGCCTAAAAATAACTAACCACATTTGTTTACCACATGCAATGACGTAGATAATCCATCCCCCACCCATTTTAGGTAATGCCAAGAAACACAGCATTCATTTCTGTACAACTGATGGTTAGAAGAAAAGAGGAAAGATGAAACTATATTTGATGAACAGCAAGTTACTAACATCACTACCATAATTTACAGTCTAGGTTGGTGATATTAACAGGAAGTAGATAATACCAGTAATCTTCTTATACAACTTTTTATTATGCTTCACAGTGCATGATATGAAATTAGTACCTTGTAAATTAAGAAAACAAGTAACTAAAACAGGACAAAATAAAAATAGCAAGGAATACACATCCCATGGGCAGGGTTATTTTCATGATTTAAAGTCTTTATTAAGAAAATCATGTTTTCACAAAAAAACACAGAGGTTTTTGTATCCAAATGGAAAGTTTATATCAGTGACAAATATAAGAGACAATGGCTCAGAAACACAGATTTCAGGTAACCCGAAATTCTGTTCAAAGGTGGTAACAGTTTGATGAAACTTTTATAGTATCAAACAAAGTCATATATCAAATCATTTTTCAAAGATATTGATAGATACATTAGGTATATGGTGTGATGCATTTGGAAAACTTGTTACATGCTTTACACCGTATACCTAATGTATCTATCAATACATGTATGTAATTTTAGTTTTGGGGTTGTTGGGGAAAATAGTGCTCTGTTCTCTATTCCAAGTGGTTTTCCATATGGTCAAAAGGTAGAGAAGAGGAAAAAGGGTAGTAAGAAAGAGGACAAAAGATGACCCAATAAACCTCTTATTAAGAATCAGGCCTGTCTTTGTTAGCAGATAGCATGATCTATAGATAAATACATAGTTAACAATGTTTGATAATAAAAGAATGATAGAAGATTTCATTAAACCTGCTTTCAACATGTAGTAATAAAAACAGCATGTTATTGTCAGAAAAATAAACATGATAAATAGAATCAAATTAAAGATCTAGACAAATTTCACATACCAATAGATACCTGATGTTTTTTAAATAAAGCAGAAATACACATTAGAAAAAAAGACAGCATCTTAAAGAAATGGTAGTGTTCAAATTGGAATGGCTGAATGTAGAAAAAAACATAGAAACATCCTTATTATCCTTCTAAAAACTCAACTCCCAGTCAGTCAAAGACCTTACTATAAAACCAGATATATTGTACCTGATAGAAGAGAAATTGGGGAATAGCCTTGTATTCAATGGTGCAGAAAAACTTTATGAAGAAAACACCATTAGCACAGTCACTAAGATCAACAATTAATAAATGGGATGTCATGGAACTGAGAAGCTTTTATACAGCAAAAAACATGGTCATTCAGACAAAGCAGCAAACAAAAGATTGGAAAAAGATTTTTACTAGCTGTCCCTCCACTAGACAGATAATATTCAAAATACATAAAAAACTGATTCTGGCATTGGATTCAGAGTCAAGTGTAACATTAAAAGCATTTAATGTGGAGATGAAATCATGTTTTTTTTTCTCATTCTTAGTGTACCCTTGTGCTCACTGACACACACATGCATAGTTACACACACATGGACAAAGGGAAATAAATTCTACAGGATTTAGTAATGTGATACACTTACACAATGGAGTATTACTCAGTGGTTAAAAGAATGACATTATAAAATTTGCAGTCAAAGAGTGGATCTAGAAAAATATCATATTGAGTGAAGTAACACAGACTCAGTAAGACAAATATAGTATGTTCTCACTCATAAGTGGATTTTAGACATAAAGCAAAGAAAATCCAGCCCGGAGAAGATAGACAATAATAGGACCATAAGAAAGACAAATGTAAATCTAAATAGGAGGGAGAAAAAGAAAAGATCTCCTAAGTAAATTGGGAGCATGAGGGTCATGGGAGAGGGTAGAAAGTGAGAGAGGAGAAAGGGAGAGGAGCAGAGACAAATATATACCACAATAAAAACAATAAAAAATATTTGAATGTAATTCATTTTATAGACTAACAATTACTTAGCTAATTATAGGGAATCATTACTCATTGAATAAAATATTTAGCTAATTTTTAAATTTAAAACTCTATTACTAATGGTTGATTTCAGCAAACTATAGATTGAATAAAATATAAATCATATATATATATAATATATATTATATATATATATATAATTTGAAAATCTATATAGAAAGAAAACTAATGATCCAGTAAAAAAACATAGTCAAAAAACATTCAAAAGAGGAAATTCAAATGTTTGAGAAACACTTGAATAAATGTTCACCATTCTTGGTTATCAGGGATGTGCAAATCAAGACTACACAAACTGACAGCAAGGCCTTATTGCTGAAGAAAACAACCAATAAAACTCATTGAACATGAAGAGGTGTAGCTGATAACCTCATAGACCTCATAACCTTATCTGCTTGCAGTTTAGTACAAGAAGGTACTCTCTGCATGCTTCCAAGGGAAAAATGTAAATACCACAAACCTTTTGATCTACAATAGTTCCTGTCTGTAAAATACACAAGAGAAATAGTAGTATAAGGCTTGTGGGAGTAAGCAACCAATATTTAGTTCCACTTATGGCTCACCCCACAATATAGAAACAATGTCCTACAGTGTTTGTGTAACTTAGAACCTGACATTGGATATCCCAGGAACCTAGAGTAAAATCAAATTCCTACTGTGCTTAAAAAAAAAAGCCAAAAATATGGCAATAAAATGACTCTTAGTGACATTCTGTTATACTCGTACCTTGCACCACCATTATCTGAGACGCTTCCTTCCCTATCAAATGAGAACTGACATAGTGAGCCATTATGCAAAGAGTGGGAGGCCTTGGAACCCTCAACCCTATTTGGGATGTTTCTATCAAATCCCTACATGAAGAACTCATAGAACCCAACAGTAGAAGAGTCAGAAAGAATATAAGAGACAGAGGAGATGGAGGACACCAAGAAAATATGGCACCCTATATCATGATCAAAACTCATAAAACTCATAGATTGAGGCAGCATGCACAAGGCCTGCTTAGGACCTTTTTGTATATAATTATGGCTTCCAATTTAGGATTTTTAGTGGGATTCCTGAGTGTACAAAGGAGTGAGTCTCTGATTCTGCTCTCTTCTCTTAGGCTTTCTTCTTTCTTATGGTTTGCTTTGACCGTTTCATGTAAAGTTTTCTGTTTTATCATATTTTAGTATAGTATAGTACAGCACAGTACAGTGTTACATATTGTTATCTATTAGAAGCCCTTATTTTTCTAATGAGAAAAAAATGAAATGGATATAAATGTGAGAGGAGGTTTGAGGACTAGAGAGAGAAGAAATCCTAATCAGTATACATTATTAAAGAAAAGTAGTATGTATTGACTAAAAAGTTGGTGTTAGAATTAAGTCTTGAAGCAGTCTCCAATTCATCTAGCCACAAAAATTAGGTATAGAGAGATTGGTAGGGTCCACATCACTCTAAAAACGAGAAATATAAGAGAAATTTCTGAGTGGATGGCAGACAGATACAATGGGAATGTCAAACATAAAAATGGAACAAAGATTTAGGTGAGAGAGGAAATATAGGGACAGCTAAAATCAATGGTTAAATTGTATGTAATATAGATTCCTTATAAAATAGAACCTTCTCAAGCTATATGCATATATGGAGGTTATCTAAATTTAATCATCACATAATGGAAGAGCCAGAGACATAACTGGACATCACTTCCTCACTAAATGAAGCATTTCTTTCCAAAGATAGAGTTCATCAAATCAAACTTTGGAACAAATGGGCCACTAAATGGGAATCCCCAAGTAACCTAGGATATTGCCAACTCTGTTGACTGCTCTCCACAAATTGACATTAAGACTCAATTGAATAAAACACCTAAAAACCCATTGAATATAAATAAGTCAAGCTGGCACATATCTAAAGCCATCACCACTTCTGAATGGTGTTCATAGTATTGAAAAGTACTTTGATGCTACCAACTAGAAAACGTAAACATTAACCCAGTTACAAACACTTTAATCTACAGGGGTTATCTGTCTGAAAGATAAACTATTTCAATAGTGGCACGAACCATGTGGGAATAACCAAACAATAACTGGTTTTAGTTAAGGCAAATTCAATAGATGGAACAATGGAACAATGGAAATGATTATATATATATATATATATATATATATATATATATATATATATGTGTGTGTGTGTGTGTGTGTGTGTGTGTGTGTGTGTGTGTGTGTGTGTGTTTATGTAGTTATGAATATTGGGAGATGATTAAAATACATTCTAATCCTAACTGTAGCAAAAATTACCAAATCAAAGTAAATACTATGTTTTAGGTTTTCCATTTTTAATTTTAAGGAAATTATTGTAATTCGTAGTACAAAGAGAAAGTTCTTTGTACATAAAGCTTACAGAAATCATGTATATTATTACATTAATTATCCGATATAAAATTTAAGGTAGATTTTTTCTATGCAAGATGTCAGTTTGAAACATAATGGAATTCAAGTTCATACTATTTTATCCCTGCACAGAGAATAAAGTTTCCATTAGATAAAAGTAGAAGAAAGATGAATCTATTGAATTTGTTGTCTGATAAACTAAGACTCTTAGATAAAACCTTAAATATACTATGAATCCACAGGGAAAATGGAGATCTTTAAAACTGGGTCCTCTGATAGAAGAAATAATAAAGCAAAAATCACACCAACAAACTCACTGTGTATTGAAGCTTACAGGTTTATCCAGCCTCACTAAACTGTCCCTTCCACTACTGCTGAAACAGAAAGATCTCAGATAAGTACAGAAATTAATCCCTTAGAATGAACATATGTCCATTTCAAAGTATATTAATTTTGCTCTTATTTTGTCATGATTAATTTGTCATTGAACCTACAATAGGATAATTGTGCCAGAATTTAAATTCTTATATGTTATCAAGGTTTTCCCCAGGATTATAAAATAATGTTTAGATGCCAATAATGCTGCTTAATGTATCACATGTTAACACACTAAAATTTGACTCCCAACATGTCAAATTAAAACAAAGCATAAGTTATTTCAAAGATACTCTCAGTTGATATTGTCTCATTATGTAGCTTTTGTGTGGAGTCTCTGAAATTTAACCTAAAAATAACACAAAGCACTCTTTCAACAGAGCATCATTTCATGTTTTTATGCATTGGTAGATCATGTATTTATATCAACTATGAATACTACTTACAAAATTATGTAGTAGATTTTAATTTCCTCCAAAAATATTTAAAATATAAAAAGGGTTTTCATTTTTTAAAGCTATTAGCATATATTAGTCAACTCTTTATAATAATACTACTGTCAGAAGGAAGAGCTGTGTAGAACCTAGGGCAAAGATATATAAATTCAAAGACCAGAGAACTGATGTCAATGTCATTTTATGGAAGCTATAGGTCACTAAGTATTTACTTGAATGCATTGTGTTTACCCAACAATTTTAAGGTGCTCAATTTTTGTCTGATTATTTTTTCTGAAAGCATCTTAAACTTTTCTTTGGAGATTTTGGAATGAGACATATTACTGTAAAAATAACTTGGAATCTTCTTTTATTATTTTATTAATGTTTTTCATTTATGTTATATACCAACAACAGTTTCCCCTTCTTCCTCTCCTCCAATTTCTCCAGTCCACAACTGCTATCTACTCCCTTTCTCCCCATACACTCCTCCTCCATCTCCTTTCATAAAAGGGAGGCCTCCCTTGGGCTTGAACAAAGTGGTGCATCAACTTGAGGTAGGGTGGAGCTCCAGCCCCTCCATCAAGTTTGGGAAAGATAATTTAGCATGAGGAACCAATTCCTAAAAGCTAGCTAAGCACCAGGTACTGTGGTAGTACATTTGGTTCCTTCAACCAATAGCTTTTAAGATACGAGCCTGTTGGAGGTAGGTCTTGTATTTTATCTGTTGCTCTCATTGGTTAACTAATAAAGAAAACTGCTTGGCTTGATAGGACAAAAAAATTAGGTAGGTGGAGTAAACAGAACAAAATGTTGGGAGAAAGAAGCTGAGTCAGGCAGTCACCATGATTCTCCCACTCCAGACAGACACAGGTTAAGATCTTTCCTGGTAAGCCAGCTCATGGTGCTACACAGAATATTAGAAATGGGTTAGATCAATATGTAAGAGTTAGCCAATAAGAGGCTGGAACTAATGGACCAGACGGTGTTTAAAAGAATACAGTTTCCGTGTAATTATTTTGGGGCATAAGCTAGCCAGGAGGTGGTGAGCCGGAGCGGCAGGAACACAGCCCGCCGCTCCACTCCTAACACAACACCAGCCCACTGGTCATGGTCTCTTACACTATAAAAAGCAGCAGTAGCTGTGTGCCCACTCTTGTTTCCAGCTCCCACTTCTGGCTGATAGACTCTGTTTCTGTTCACTTAGGGGGCTGTTGTCTAGTACAGTGATCTCTAAGTTTTCCCCCAAATATTCCTTTTATTATCCATAATTCTTAACTGGTGTGGTATTGTTTTGTGACTTTTGACTTCATCTGGTGCCCAATATTTGGTTTTAGACCCCCTCGCCCCCTCTAGTGCCCGCCACAAGCTTGGAGTGCATCTGGCTAGGCATGAGCCCTCCCTCAGCTGGCCACAGCCTGTGCGTGGAGCCAGCAGTTCATTTGTATATAGAATTCTTGCAAAGCAGCTGCTTTTCTTGCTGTAGATTGGCCAGGGTTCTTTATAATATCTCATTACTCGCTTCAGAGCTGCTTCTAGTCCCCATGCACTAACTCTCATGTCTGTGAACTGCCACAGGCACACTGCACAGAAATTAAGATGGGGCATGGGCTTTCCTGGGTGTCTGCTGTTATCTTGTTATCCCTGTGCTCCTGCTGCTGCTGAACAATCAAGGCCCAGTGTGGTACATATTCATAACTATTTTTTGATCTAAGCATATCTTTTACCATTTTATGCTAAAATCAGATTCATACCAGCCACGTGACTCCAACTGCGTCTCTGGGGCCAGCTGTGTTAGTTTTGTAGGTGGCCTGCAACCTACTGGCAGGTTACAGATGAATTGGAAAAGGAATTGATGCTTGTTAAGGAGAAATCAGAGGAGGCACATGTGGATAGGGTGAATCCAAATCTTAATTGTATTCTAGTCATATGGCCTTTCAGAATTTCTCCTACAGGAATTTTGATGCAGTGGAAGGTTGAATTGTTTTTGTACCACATAAATGAAGTAGAAAATTAAAATTCTATGTGGAAAAAGTCTCTGAATTAATTATAAAAGGTAAATTGAGACTTCATCAATTAGCAGGTATAGACCCAGCAGAAATTATAGTGCCTTTTATTGCTAATGAAATGTCTGCCTCCATGCCACCATGTTCCACCATGGTGATAATGGCGTGAACCTCTGAACTTTGAGCCAGCCTCAAAAAAATGTTTTCTTTGAATAAGAATTGACATGGTTATGGTGGTTTTCACAGCAGTAGAAACCCTAACAAAAAAAAAACCACATAATATACAACATATATTGCAGTCGTGCTCTGTTTTTCAAAACTGCTGAGTGAATAAAGGACATGTCTCTATATTATCAGTCTAGAAATTTCTAGATGAACTACTTCTTCCATTGGTGTTTATCCCAGTGGAGGCACAGGGAAGAACTGCCATAAACAGAAGAAGACAAGAGAATAATAGGATGGCAAGAAAAACTGTCAGAGGATGTAGTTTTGCACGTTTCTCTATTAATGACTACATGTGACATGGAACTCCTGAAAAATTAGAGATCCATCATATGTCCACATACCCAGGCTATGTGTGTCTTGTTTCTAGACTTACTTTGTTAGTATCTGCCCCACAAGCTGAGAATCAGCCAAACACATACAGCAGTGAGAATGGTTATCAGAGAATACATGAAAATTAGTTGTTGCTGCTGTAAGTTATTAAGAAATACTGTATTTTAAATTAAATGAAAATTTAAATGGATATAATAAGGAAAAACTGTCATCCTAGAGAAGAATTCCTGTCTTTCAGCCCAGTCCTGGTAAGAACACAGATAGAAGCATTAAGATGCATGTATCATTTCTGGGCTGTTTTATTCTAGACTCTTATCTTCATGGTAAGGAAAGATGACAAAGAGATAATTTTTGGAAAAAATTCATATGAGTTTTCCTCAATACATCTTCAAAATCTTTCTTAATTACACTATTTTTGAATCTCACTTGAAATTTGCTTACATATTCCCAAACTAATATTTTTACTTAGAAAATTTTGTGTAAATATTATATATTCTGTTTGGGCATACCAAATAAAAGGCAATTAGTAAAATATTTATAAAGTAATGAAAAGAAATTTATAGATCTCAGATTTTAGTATAAATCTAAACTATGTTTGTATGGTATCATTTTTATTTCAAATATAATAATATGTATAAGGAATACAATATTTTTTGATAATATTTAAAATTACATTTTATCTCTGAAAGAAAAGCTAGCAGGATATTTATGAGTTCAATGCCAACTTGGGTCTAGCTAATGAGCTCTGGCCAACCAGAGCTACATAGTCAGACCCTGTCACATAACTAATATAGAAACACAAACACCCTCAGTTCAAAATAATCTTTTCAATGTAGACCTATTTATAAGTAAATCAAACTAAGGAATAACTAAGGTATATTTGAACAGTAAAATCAATTATTTTGGCAAATAAACTCAATTTACATATTTTGGTTTTGTATTATTTTTACAACTGTCATGTTAAGAAAACAAAGGAATTATAAATTAGAATAGGATTTCATGATGTGGCATAGAATGAGATCATACAGAGCATGTTTGAAAAGTAAAAATATTCTATTTTCAAATATATATATATATATGTATATATCACTTAACTGTTATTTACTTATTGAAAGGAAAATATATTTTCAAATATATATATATATATATATATATATATATATATATATATATATATATATATATTACTTAACTGTTATTTACTTATTGAAAGGAAAATATATGTTAGAGAAATAATTAGATTAAAATATTAATGCTGTAAAGAAAATTTGATATATTTTAAAATAATTTTCCTTCTCAGAAACTAGCATTCACTTTGAACTTTATTGAAACATGAGATGATATTCTTTAAAGAGTTAGTCCATGGAATAGGGAAAATCTTTACATTCCTTTTATGCAATTGTTCCTAACCTAGTTTTATGCATATTCAACATTTTTACAATTTTTTTCTGATTCAGAGTTGTACACCTCAGATTTTTTTTTTCATTTAACTCTCAAAACTTTTCATATCTATGATCAAAATACTTGAGAGAAATAATTTCAGAGACAAAAGATTTGTTTTGTTTCATGATTTTAGGAGTTCATTCAGTCAATACATGAAAGGTCTAGGGGAGGTCAGATCCTATCATGGATATGAGTGACAGGCATGAGATAATTTGTTGGAGGAGACTATCTGCATTCAAGAAGACAGAAAAGTAATTGCGCCTAAAAAGTACAATGTACCCATGAGAGCCAGCTACTGAAAATCTACTTCTCACAATTGAGATACACCACTTACATTTTCTATAGCCTTCTTAACACTATCACTATGGGGGACACTGTCAATAACAGAGGACTAGCTATTTAAAACAGAACTTGCAGAGCATTTTATATTTAAACTGCAATAGTAGTTAATAAAAGATTCCTTTAACAAATTTTAGAATCCTTGAATTTCCAACATGCTCTCTCTTTTCTTCTTGAACACTTAGAATGGGTTTTTATGTTATCTGAGCCAGAATGGCTAAGACAAAATAAAGAAACAAAAATAACAACAAACATTGGCATGGATATGGGGAAAGAGGAATGCTCATACATTGTTAGTAGGAGTATGAAACCTGATACAGTCACTGAGGAAATCAATAGAAGTTATTTTATTATGTACCAATGGAGGAAGGTCATTGGTTAAAAAATAAAGAAACTGCTCGGTCCTCATAGGTGGGTGGAGTAAACAGAACAGAATGCTTGGAGGAAGAGGAAGTGAGCTCAGAGGCCATGCTCCCCTCTCCCGGGCAGATGTGATTGATGAAGCTCCGATGCAGGATGGACGTAGGCTAGAATCTTCCCAGTAAGCGCACCTTGGGGTGCTACATACATTATTAGAAATGGGCTAGTCCGGGTGCGAGAGTTAGCCAAGACGAGATAGATATAATGGGCCAAGCAGTGTTTAAATGAATACAGTTTGTATGTTATTTCTGGTGTAAAGCTGGCCGTTTGGGAGCCAAATGAAAAGCAGGCCCACAGCTCAAACAGAATGGCACCCAACGTGGGGAATGAACCCACGATCCTGAGATTCAGAGTCTCATGCTTTTGGCTGAACTGGTCTTTGGGCAAAGAAATGCCCATACCTCAACCACTGACAGAGATACATTATATCCATGAACGAAAAAAAACAGGGCTGTCATATTCTGCCAAGACAGGGTAAGATAGTTTTGACAAGTTCCTTGCCTTTCAAAATGGTATGTCAGTTATGTTAGACCTTAGCCAAAGCTGGTTGCTTCAACGCTGCTAACATGACTTTGGGTGATTGCCCACGTAGCTAGTTGTCTCTGTGATTTGTTGCATGTTTTGGAAGTTGTTTTACTGAACTTCCTAATTACCCAGGTAACATTATTTCCCTTCTCAGATCTTCGATGGGGCTGAAGACTATATAAATGTAGTTACTTTCCTCTCATGACTTGGCCAAGCTATTTATTATATAAGACCTAAGCTAGTTAGAATAGGATATTTGTACTTATTGTATATAATTTCATAGTAGGTTTAGAACTCTCTTACTTAAACAAAAGGGGGAAGTGTTGCGGGAGGTCCTTCCATTCCTCCAGCCAATAGCCGCTGAGATACCAGCCCATTAGGGCATGGTCTTTCTCTTTAAAAAAGTGGTGTCTTCCCTCCTCGCACTCTCTCTACTTCCTGCTCCGTATCCAGCAACTAGACTCCTTCCTGATTGCGCAGAGGGCTGTTGTCTAAGACTGTGATCCGTAAGTTTTTTCCCCTTTAAATAAATACCACCTTATTAATCATAATTCCAAATTGCTGTGGGATTATTTGTGACTTACGTCTTCACCTGGCACCCAATGTGAGGAAGGAGCAACAGATGCCAAAAGATATTTGTTTATAAATGCTGCTGAACTAATCAAACAAAGATATTTTGAAAATGCCTTGACTTCAGAATTTGGATCTAAGGATACGATACTTTGGAAAAGAAATTCTTCTTTTGTTTTCACAGACGATGAGACCCTGTGGGTTGTTTCTATTCCAATATGGTATGATGGAACACGCCCTCCTGAAGGGTTGCTGTGAATACCTTCAAAAAATTACTTCACTCGAATGCTGACAGAGATGAACCTAGCACACAGGTTATACCCTGAAATACCTGATTAACAGCGCCCCCATACAGGAGGAAGCAGTTTGGAGAGAAAAAACTGTACCCATGTTCCTAAATATTGTTTATAAATGTTCTTTTACATTTAAAGGAGAAGATGATATAGATGTGAATAATTTGCATTGATATGAATCTTGGTTTACTGATATTAATTTAAGGTCAATTTTGTTATATGTATATCTGTTTCTGATCTTGATTAAGGTATTGTGATTTTGTAGTTCATTTAAAAATGTAATGTATATAGGTTGCTAATGGATAATCATTAATAATAGTCAAGTTTGTAGTCATGTTAGTTAGATTTTCTAGGTATATAGATATATATTTCAGTTAGATCGGCATTCTTTGTATCTTTCAAAGACTACAAAATATGTTATTTAATGTTTTAATAACTTAGGGTTTTTCATGACAATGAGACATGTCTTCTCCTGGCAGCACCAGCTACTTCAAGAAAAAGATGGGCATCGAAGAGGCTCCTTATGGAGTTTGATAGCCATTTGGGCAAGAAACTGCTCTTGCCTGGACTATTGCATAAACTGGACAGAGAGAACCCACAGAGAGAGGACTACTTAACTTGCATAAAGGTGAGATGATCTTTCGGGGTTCCTGATTCATGAAGGAGTCTGCAAGACATTCTGCAGGACACAACAGATAGTGACTGATCTGACTTTGAAATTTCCTGCTTCATGGAAATGTCTCTGAATACTATGGGCCTGTAGGCCGAAGATGGATGTCCCAATGGTACAGAGAAACTTTGGGTGACTGTCAAGGCAGCGAGATGTCTCTGTCATTTCTAGAGTTTGTAAGTTGCTTACTTCTTACTTACTTAGGTAATATTATATCCTTCTGGAGTCTTTAATGGAGTTGAAGCATAGATAGACAGCTATAATTGTTTTCCTTAGTTATGATAAAAGATAAAGTAGATGTAAATATTGTAACTGTAATTCTTGCTTTATAACTGTTTTATTATATGTAATTTTGCTATGTTAAAGTTAAAGCCTTCCTTTTTTTGTTTAAACAGAAAAAGGGGAAATGATAGAGGAAGGTCATTGGTTAAAAAATAAAGAAACTGCCTGGTCCTCATAGGTTAAAACATAGGTGGGTGGAGTAAACAGAACAGAATGCTGGGAGGAAGAGGAAGTGAGCTCAGAGGCCATGCTCCCCTCTCCCGGGCAGACGTGATCGATGAAGCTCCGACCAAGGATGGACATAGGCTAGAATCTTCCCGGTAAGTGCACCTTGGGGTGCTACATACATTATTAGAAATGGGCTAGTCCAGGTGCGAGAGTTAGCCAAGAAGAAGCTAGATATAATGGGCCAAGCAGAGTTTAAATGAGTACAGTTTGTATGTTATTTTTGGTGTAAAGCTAGCCATGTGGGAGCAGGGACGAAAGCAGGCCCACAGCTCATACAACAATGTACTCAATTGAATTCACTTTATCTTTTGTGTTTAGAATAATTAAAATGACAAATTTAAATGTCATATAAGATAATTTAGTTAAATGCAGATAAAACAGCTTGTATTTTTTATTTTTACTTCATAATTTAGGTATAATAACCTTGACTATAAGCAAAAAGTTTCAAAATACGTAATATTAAACTTGTGATTTTATTCTTCTCTCTTCGCTATTCAATTCTGTCCAGTACACAGTTATATTTTCAAGGTTAATTCTACTTGGGAAAATTAGTTCCTATGCTCATTGATTTTAAACTGATTGTATAATTTGAAATCAGTATGTTGGTCATGCTATTGTGAATACCAAAATATTTATTACATCAACCTTTAAAATGACACCACCTTCATGGAAAATGCTGCCATCATTACCTGCTAGCAACTGTATTCTTAGTCATTTCCTTCAATCCATATTTTCTGAATTGGTATTACTACCTGTGTATTACTAAAACCTCCATACATCTCGTCTCATTGCTAATTTCTGTTCTTTACTTCCGGGCTTCTTTCACTCTGCTCTCTTATTTTGGTTTTCTTATTTAAGTTCACCTTTTGATTTGCTTAATCCTCATATTTTTCTAAAACAAAATTTTAAGGAGTCCTCCCTACCATGTTGAATAGATATTTTTCCTATGAAGCTTAGTTAAAATATTGTCCCTCAGCTGAGGATATTCTTCCAATTATTCCTCAAATTTCACTTGGATTAAAAACATTATTTATCATGCTTTTAGTATTTAAGGTTCCAATACTTACATGATGCTCCTTGATTTTCAATGATTTGGGGTAGACATTTTCCTTTTGTTATTTTCCAAATCTTCAATGAAATTCTAGATTCACAATATATACCTACCTCTGTTTTCTATCATTTAATCACTTTCTGGCAACGTCATTTTTGTTTTTGGTGCTGCTGCTTTGTTTTCCTTTTTGAAAAGATCTAATGTGCCAAGTTTTTCTCTATGATAATTAAACTTTAACTACTATACTTCCATTCCCATATCAAAGACAAGTTCTATGTTTCAATTCAAATTTTGGGTTTTTCACATTACAAATTTTTGTCAAAATTGTAGTCATCTTCAGCTCTAAGGTGATAATAAAGAATCCAGGTTAACATATAAGTAGTGTGCTTGACTTTTCCTCAAGACCCCTTGGGGCCTTAAAGGTTGAGTGTTCTGTGATATCAAAATCTAAACTAAACAATTTGTGAACCGTAGTGACTAACTGGCTTCTGTTCCCAGACTACATTCAGCTTCTTCAGTAATAGGCAAATGCAGTTAAATGTCTGGAATGAAGAGAACTGACTAGTCACCCATTGGATCTATTGATTTGTAATTAATTCCCCTTCCTGCCTAACTCCTATTGTTAAGGCGGCATGTCAAAGATTGACCCTGCCCTCCGGCCAATCCATAAAATAGATCTGTTGCCTGTTGGCTGTGATCTTCTACTTATTCTAACCTGCATCTCTGACATTCTTCCCAACCACTCTTCAATTTTTTAATAATATCTGAAAAAAATGATCTGTTTTTTTCCTTGTTCATTAATTCAGTATCATTGTAATTTGAATTTTCACTTATCTTTCCTTAGTTATTTCTAAAAAGAATAAAATTAAAAATATATGCCCAACTTCTCATTCTGTTTCAGAATACAATCTTAACGTTAAAATTATATTTAAAATTAGGAAGAATCCTCCTTTACTGAGTAAATAAATAGAGATATTTGGTTAAACACATGTCAACATACTCATATTAGTTGTGAATACTTGGCATATCACATCTGATCAGCAAGTGGTTTGTTTGCAAGAACAGTCCATTTTTCTATCTTTGGGGAAGTAAGAAGATACAATTAGCAAGGAAGGAATTTTTTGTTATCTAGAATTGTATACCATGTGCAACTCTTGAAACTAGTATTTCAGCAGTGCTATGGGATAATGGTCTTATACACTATAAAGATTTGTCACTTACATTAGTTTAATAAAAGACTAATTGACCAGTAAACAGTCAGGAAATATAGGCAGGGCAACCAGGCTAGGAGAAATCTGGAAAGAAGAAAGGCATAGAGTCAGTCACCAGTCAGATGCACAGGAAACGAGATGAGCATGCTGCACTGAGAAAAGGTACAAAGTAACTGACTACCATAGACAAGAATTATGGGTTAATTTAAGTTGTACGAGATACTTAATAATAAGTCTTAACTAATAAACCAAACAATTTATAACAAATATAAGCCTCTTTGTGTTTCTTTGGGACTGAATGGTTAAGGGAATAGACAGATACGAAATTTCTGTCTATAAACCTGTGTCTTCCTCTTTTTGTCACTTTACCATACTTCTCTCCATGTCGATATGGACTAGAATATGCATTATTATGAGTGTTAGTGACTTGCCCACATGTCTCCTTGCAATCACAAATGTACAAGGAATCCAGACAATTCTAAGAGCTAACATGTGTGTAGTGTTTCTTACGAGAAGGCTGTCCATTGACAGCTTTGGTTCCACATATTAGGTTTCTTTCTGTGTTGATCTTTATCCCTCCCTATCTTAGAGTCAGACTGTGAGATGATCATTCTAAGAAGAACATTCAAGTCTTTCTAACTATTTTTTAACCAATCACCAATCATTTAAGACAAAGGCCAGAATACTTTCAGGATTTCTTAAGCAATTTCAAATTAAAGAGTAGGTGGGGACCATTCCAGATAGAATTCAAGAGAAGGCACAAATTTTATTTGCTTTTTTTTATTTCTAGGCCCATGTACAGGCCTATTAAAGAAAGATGCAGAAAGAAAAATAAGACAATTTTAGGCTATTGTGCCTCAATAAAATTAAATAATTTCAAATTCCTATTTTTTAAAAAAAAATACTGATTTTCATCAGGACATTTTATCAACGTTTAAGTTTGAAAAACAAAATTAACACTGATTATATAATGATCCACAGAAGTCAATGTACAAAAAACATAATATGCAAGCCTGTAAAAATCTTTAATTTAGATTAGTGTGTTCATATGTGAATAACTAGTCACTCACAAAATAAAACACACAGAGAAAAATCTAGACTATTTATTACTTTTTAATATTGTGAAATCTCATCAATGAGCAAGGTAAGAAAAAATACTGCTGTGAAATGTTACATAAAAGAGGCTTTAGAGGAAATGTGAGAGTGAGGTGCTGTCCTAGCAGGTTTACCTACAGCTTCCCATCACATTGTCAAATAAAGACAGAAGAGATGAAGCTTAGATAGAAACAAATTCCAAACAAAGTAGATCTCATCCTCAATTCAAAGCCGGGGATTAACACTGCGGGTGGACAAAGGTTTACTAAGGAAACTGTTAGCAGAAAGCGGTGGATTGCTATCTCCTGATACTGGCTGAAAGGAAAAATATATATGGATGAACTGATGAACTGATAGCTTTATTTCACACTGCAAAATGTGTTTCCAGAAATAAAATTTAATTCAAAAAGACAGGATCTTATTTTGTTTTGTTGTTGTCAGCAGCTATGCCCTAAACTAGTGAAATAATAAGGGTTATTTTTTAAGATATTTTAACTGATAAAGTTATCATTTGGTATGCTTTTCTGAGTGAATACAATGTATGGAATATCTTATAAAATTCATTTGTCATGTATTAAATTGCAGATGCCATTTCAGAATAAAAAAACACTATACTTTGTAAAAAAACACTGTGAATTATTTGAAAACTCATTACAAATGACTTAAAAACCATTAGCACTTTGCAATAATCAATGCACCATAGTTATGATTCCTCCTTTTTAAAATGTAGTAATATTATATTAGTAAAGACAATCTGCTAAGTGACATAAAACATCATTCTATAATTCGTGTATGTGTGTGTGTGTGTGTGTGTGTATGTGCGTGAGAGAGAGAGAGAGAGAGAGAGAGAGAGAGAGAGAGAGAGAGAGAGAGAATTCACATGGTATGTTTATAAAATAGTAGAGTAACTTTGAGTGGTTAAGGAACAGGTTGGTACCTATGATAATATGACAATTTTCTAGGCATTTATGATTGTTTGAAAGCATTTGTTATTTTAAATATACATATTTGTTACACTAGGATATTTGAGATATGAGGCATAACAAAGAAAATAAGCATTGGATGAAATTAAACAGGTAAGAAAGACTTCACCAAAGTTTACTGCAATAGGAGGGAAAGACTGACCATCAATTCTAGTAAAACATAAAGAGAGAGAACATCTCACCACTGAGGTTAGGTGCAACCTTTCTTGGTATTAATTGGCCATCTCTGTGTAGAAATTGCCTAGTGACTGGAGCTAGGGTACTATGTTCCAGCAGAGACTGGCATGGAGAGCTTCTGCCTTTCTGAAAACTACATATTATATAGCTACCAGACCCTTATAACAGAGGTTGCTTGGATACAGAACTGATGAATCATTAGTAAAAGATTTATGCATCAGAGAAAAGTATGCAATGGAAGGTTTTCTAATCTAAGTGTTCTAATAAAGTAGAGGTAAAGCCGTAGAGCCAAGAAGAATCTGTTATAAAGTTTATCTGAGAATGTATCCTTTGAAAATCTAAATGATTAGCTTCACAGGCATCAAGGACCAGCCATATAGCTCATTTCCATGGTACAGTCACTTAGAATTAGAAAAACTTTTGTTATAATTAGAAAAATTTGTGTTATGGTTCAAAATTTGGCTTTACCACTTACAACCTAGAAGGGTTTAAAAGAATAAAAAGATGATAATATTTCTTTCCAAGTAAAATCTTTGTTTTATTAAATAAAGCATCATGCAAGTTATCTTGATTATAAAAATTAATACACAGGCTGGAGCAATGGCCCTGGCAGAGATTCAATTTACAGTACCCACATGGCAGTTCAAAATTTCCTATAACTATGTAAATATGTGTGAAGAGCATTAGGCATGTCTACTGACATCTGAAGGTGCTTACATCCACATGATGCACATATACTCACACAAACTCACATATGTACACATGAAAATGAATAAACAAATCACAAGGGAAAAGATCTGTAGACCCTGAAATGCTTCATTTCTACAGATACAAATTCTACTAGATGAAGGTTCCTTCTTAGTACTTGTGTCATTGATGGAAAGGGTTAAGTCAAGACACAGTCTTAGTTTGGGTTAATTTAGAAAAGAAACAAATAGTATAATCCAGAGAAGATTGTGATTGGAGTGGCTAATACAACGGAATGTGCCAGAATATGCATTTCTCCTTCATGAAATTTAAAGTTTTTACAAATATATGTGCTGATGACAGCAAATGATTGTGTAACACATCAAATTAGGAATTTTGTCACATACTAGTTTTGAAATATATACAAATTGAGGGAGGCCTTAAAACCACAATGAAGATGACCGCATTGTGCAGCTGAGGTCCTCCCAACACACATCTGGTACCAGTGCGTTGGTGTAGCATCCAGGTAAGGGTGCTCCCCGCAACCCCAGGAGTTTGGTTTCTGTTGGAGCAGGTTTTGCCAATCTGCACTTCAAGGGTTTTTAAAACACAAACTCAAGGTCAGGAGGGACACCATCAGTATACTGTTACAAATTTCTAGGCTCACTCATCTAACTCCTCACTACCCAGTCTCATAAGCATTACTCAGATACTTGCTCAATTCCTTGCTGGATGTTTTGTTCTATGGATTTTAAAGTTGTTTTCACCATTTTCTGAAATAAATGAAAAGCACCTTGCCAATATGTTTACATCAAGTGCTAGTGCCACATGCTCAGGCAAATTTGTCCCCAGTTGCTATCAATCATTAGTCTAGGTATCAGTTAAGGATAACTTAAAATCTAAGGAGACAAACCATCAGGCAATTGAGCAAAACTAGAATATGCTGGCCTATCAAGTAACAGTAGCTTATTGTGTGACTGTTTAGACAATGGTGTAAATTTTTCTACTCTTTTCTCAAAAGAAAATAGTTGCTCTGTTGCTTCTAACCTTGCCTTGCATGGAAACTCAGACATATTGAAGTTTGAGAGGAAAAGAGAGAAAGAAACAAACTAAAAACATCTTATTTAAAGAGAGAAGTCTCTTGTAAACAATTTGGACTCTTTGGACCATACAAATAAATAAACAACATGATTTCCCACAAGAAAGTTTTAGTTACTTTTAAAGCTATTACCATAGCAAACACTTTACAAAAGATGGAGTAGAGGGGTATTTTCAGAGAGGTTAATGTATGCTTTTGCACAAGTCTTGTACAAGTGCTGGTTTAATCTGACAATACCTTGCTTATAAAAATGATAGATATGACATTTATTCACACATATTCGCATGTATGACTCATTCTGTGGGTACATTGTTCACATTTCTCTTCTTCAGGATCTCTCAGTTATTCCCATATTTAAGGAAAATACATGCTTCAAAGCAACAGTTAAAGCTAGAACATACATTTTAAATGGGTAAAAACACATGAAAGCCAAGAGGCAGAGAAGATGAGAATGAATCTCTTCCTAGAAATAATTAAAGGAAAGATAGCTAGGAAGAAGAAATTATAAGTGTGAGATT
Organism: Microtus pennsylvanicus; assembly: GCF_037038515.1. Classification (NCBI taxonomy): domain Eukaryota; kingdom Metazoa; phylum Chordata; class Mammalia; order Rodentia; family Cricetidae; genus Microtus; species Microtus pennsylvanicus. The sequence goes on from NC_134583.1 coordinate 38,817,654, forward strand.
TTAAGAGTATTGCATTTAACTATGTGGATCAGAATATAGGATACTAGGACTCCTCTTATTTAATGTTCAGAAATTGCACAAAGGAAAAAAAAACATGTTTAAGAGAGAGGAAAATTTTTATTGCCTAGATCACACTTATTTCTAACATCCTTTGGCTTTATTTTCCATGCTCAGATATTTGGGCACACAATTTGAGTGCAAAAAGACTTCAACTGATACTGGATAGGAACCAATAGGACAAAGAAGGCATCCAAGGGAATAACCTCAAAAAAAAAAAAAAACCCAAGAAACATTTAGAAGACGAGTACTCAAAACCTACATGGCAGTAGCATATAACATCAAAATCTGGGATATAGACAAATAAAATCAACTGCCAATGATATACCTTCTAACTACAGTAAAGAAATGTTCCTCTTCAAGTTAATCTTATCTAAGAGTAAATAATATAATTCTGTGAAGTAAATGCCCAATTTAGTTTCAAACCTACAAGAAACCTCAGAACATGTGAGGAAAACCTGCACTCATGCCCCGTGTGTATGTGTACTTCCGCTCTATAATAAGAATATCTCAAAATGTCTTACTCTGTCCCATTCTGATTGCTCTCCATGGCAGTGGGAAGACAATTAGAAAGTTTCTACCCTTACTCTTTAAGACACGCCCAGGATGCATATCAAAAAAAGAATAAACTAAAGATACAGCATGGAGTAAACAATTTTTAAAATATTGTGGGAGTGTTGTGTGAGAGACAGTATATAGGAATTTATATGTAAAAGGTAAGGACATCATATGAGTAATGGAGAAATACTGGGTTTTAAGAAAGTTTCCAGACTAGTTCAGAGTCAGAATATTACATTAAAATGTCTGAAGGAAATTAAGAATATAGTTAGTAGTTTGATACAAATAGTGACTCACTAATTAAATGTGAAACTGGTTGGAATTTTGACTGAAAAAAATTAAAAGCCTAGGTAAAACTTTTTCATGAGTCATCCAACAAGCTATAAGGAAGTAATTAGAAATTTTTAATGAAAGATGTATCCAAATAAATGTAGTATGTGATTTTTTTTTACTGTATATTAGTTGAAACTAACCTGCTGGAGGCCCTAGGTTCTATCTTAGGCAACATTTGAGCCAGATGTAGCAGCAATTCCAGCTCTAGGGAAATGGAAACAAAAGTATCTAAACTTCAAGGTCAATCTTGACCATGAAGAGAATTTAAAACCAGTCTGGGTTATTACAAACTCTGTCTCAGTGAAGTCTAAACTGAGATGAGGAATAAATAATATCCCCAGCTCTTACAGAGTGAAGTCGCCTTAGGAAAATGAAGTTGGTAAGATTGTACATTAGAAAATGTACAAAAAAAAAGGTATGTGAGACCTACTCAGAAAGGACATATAGAGGAACATTGTTCTCAAGCACTGTACAAGAACGACAGAAGACTGTTGTAAGTGAAAATGTTGCAGCCAATAAAAGCCATATTTAGACTCTTAGCTTACAGAATCTCCAGTTTAGAATGAGTTGTTTTGGAAGTATTTTAAGAGATACTTATTTATAAATGTTGGTTTTGACATATGACTTTTAAAGAATTATTTCAAATGAATGCCAATTTATTAATATGAAATAGGCAATGAAGGCACAGAATATATTTTAAGATTTATTTGGAAGTTTGATCTGGATACTAGAAATAAAAGAGAAATCAAGTGTCTGAATAAAATTATGATTTCTTGAGATAGAAATTTAAATTCATTACTCAATAGACTCTGAAATGATAGACATTTGTATAGCAATAAGACGCTTGCCTCTTTATTCTTACCTCCACTTAAAACAATTCTGAACAAAGATCTCCAGTGAAGTTCAATGTTAAGTACAGAAAAAAAAATTAGATGTGAAAATTAATGAGTATACAGCAATGCCTATTGGTATGCTTATATTAGTATGTCTATATTTGTATATAAGCAATGCCTATACTGAGTTAAGGAGCTAGTCTTACTCAGGAAGATAGATATCTTTTGGTTCATTATTTACTCAGAGGGTGCATTCACTTTGTTTATAATAAGCAATTTGTAGCGGAAATGCTTTACATAGAAAGTGGCTTTGGGGAGAAAGAGTACCCACTGGTGTAGGAGGTCCTTCTTTATATGTGTTGTTTTCATTGGTTAAATAAAGAAACTGCCTTGGCCTTCTGATAGGGCAGAAAATTAGGTAGGTGGAATAGACAGAACAGGATGCTGGGAGAAAGAAAACAGAGTCAGAGAGCCACCATGGAGTTGCCAGAGTCAGAGATGCTGAATCTTTCCCGGTAAGCCACGACCTTGTGGTGACATACAGATTATTAGATATGGGTTAAATCAAGATGTGAGAGTTAGCCAATAAGAGGCTAGAACTAATAAACCAGGCAGTAATTTAATTACAGAAATTTAATACAATTTCTGTGTGGTTATTTTGGGGGTTAAGCTAGCTGGATGGTGGGACACAGCCTGCCGTCACTTCATACTACAACCCACATGTTGAAGACACTTTCAGACATCAAATTCAGGACAAAAAGCTCATCATAAAAGATTATATTTTTCTGTGGGGAACAGAGAATATTCAGAGGAAAAGCACACAAACATACAGTTAACAAATGTGTGGTTTTATAGTTGACTTCAAATACTATGAGAAATACTTTTAATAAGAATCCTTAACTGAGTGGGCTTCAAAGATGATGTTCTATAATACAATTTTACTAGAAAATAACCTTAGAGCTATGTTTTAAGTTTAAGATTAGGTAACTTTTTAATTTAAAAGAGAAACTACTATAGGTGCCATTAATATTTATTGACAAATTTGGTGTATAGAAAAGTTTATTGGGACAATGTAATTAGTTTATTTTTCTATATTCATTTCTTTATTGCTTGAGAGGTAGCTACTTTATTTTTAACATGCTATTTAATTTTTTTTAAATTTTTTATTGAGAAAAAAAAATTCTGCCTCCTCCCAGCCTCCCATTTCCCTCCCCCTCCTCCAGACCTCTCCCCCTCCCCCCACTCCTCTCTCCCTCCCTCTCCAGTCCAAAGAGCAGTCAGGGTTCCCTGCCCTGTGGAAAGTCCAAGGTCCTCCCCCCTCTGTCCAGATCTAGGAAGGTGAACATCCAAACTGGCTAGGCTCCCACAAAGCCAGAACATGAAGTAGTATCAAAACCCCGTGCCATTGTCCTTGGCTTCTCATCAGCCCTCATTGTTCGCCATGTTCAAGTCCAGTTAATCCCATGCTTTTCAGTCACAGTCCAGCTGGCCTTGGTGAGCTCCCAATAGATCAGCCCCACTGTCTCAGTGGGTGGGTGCACCCCTCGTGGTCCCGACTTCTTTGTGCATGTTCTTCCTCCTTTTGCTCCTCTTTGGGACCTTGGGAACTCAGTCTGGTGCTCCAGTGTGGGTCTTTGTCTCTATCTCCATCTATCGCCAGATGAAGGTTCTATGGTGATATACAAGATATTCATCAGTATGGCTATAGGATAGGGTCATTTCAGGTTCCCTATCCTCAGCTGCCCAAGGAACTCTCTGGGGAATATCGCCTTGGGCACCTGGGAGCCACTCTAGGTTCAAGTCTCTTTAATTTTAAATTCTAAAAATATTCTAAGTACTATGTTAAAAATTTACAACATGATAAGAGCTGAATATTTATAATTGTCTAAAGGAGTTATTACTGATTTTCTGGACTGTCATATACCATCAATGGTTTATAAATTCATGTTTTCTTCCATATTTATGTTTGGTTTCAGTAATTTCTTATTACATTCCATGTTTCCTTTCCATTTCTTATACTGAAAGATACTAAGAGTATTAATATGGCATATTCTATGGCAAGGCCCAAGTCCTATTATTTATTAGATTTTATTAAATAAAAAATAACTTGTACAAGAATAGAAGAATTCAGTTATTAGGAAGAAAATTTAAACATCAGATCCATTCCTTTATTTCTAGTATCTCCCAAGACCAAATCACAATCCTCTATACTTTGGTGAATACTGTAAGCAAAGACAATTTTAATGTAATTCTCATCTATGTATTAGAGGGAACAATAGCATGATTAATAGCTAGAATGAAACTTCAAATAGATTTTGTGTCATAAGAAGGAAAAATTGTGCTTTTTACCTCCCTTATTAAATTCAGTATTTCAACTTCACAGTTTGTTCAACATCTATTATTTTATTTAAATTTGAATTTTTAAACATATTTTTTCCATTTACCAATGAAAATATCTATATAGGATATCTATATTAGGATGCTTAGTTTACAGGGTTTTTTTTTTTTGATGTGCTTGGATTTCCTCACAATCCACATACTTGATAAATTAAATCCAGTCAATTATACCCTAAGGTGACTTTGAAAGAGCACAGACTGGGAGCCTAAACCAGATGTAAGGAGTATTTGATGAGTTTCCAGTTGTATTCTCCATTCCCTCCTCTTGTTGGCCATACCACTGAATACGTACCCACTCTGCTAATGTTCACATACTTTAACTAAATGCTTTATGACCCCTGGGAGTATAGGTACATTTCTGACATACTGATTCTATTTTCTTTACAAGTGTACTCAGTGGTGGGCCATATAGCTATGGCTATTCGATTTTTCATTTTTTAAGGAGACTACCAAATCTTTTCTATCACGGTTTTGCTAAGGGACATTTGTGCTAAGTGTATGCAGATCTCAATGAAGCATTTTTATTCTAAATTCAAGTACACACACACACACACACACACACACACACACACACACACACTAATTTCCTTATCCTTTTAGGCATCCTGCAAATAGAGAATAGAGAACTATTTTTCATGACACACTCGAAACAGTGCTGTCTTAATTATAATATTTATACAAATAACCATATGTCAAACTTCTGAGCAAAAATATTAAATCACATTTTGAGGAGGTTCAAACCATTTCAAATTAGTCTAACTGTGTTTTCATGTGGGAGCTTGAGACATTTTCAGATGCAAAATATTTTATCTCTGTTGAATTCTGCAATAAATAATTTATTTGTGGGGAATTGGCAAAGTTTGGTTATGTTTTGAAGAGTCACTCCGTAGCCTAATCTGGCCTGGAACTCATGACAGTCCTCCTGTCTTTACCTCACCTCCTGGTTGTTGAGAGTACACCACAGATACAGGGAAGCTTTCTCATGTATAATGGAAAACCAACTGAACTGTTAGGGTTAACCAATAGTTTTACAACATGAACAAAAATAAGAGGATTACATGAGGCCTAACAATTATGTCACATGTGTATTAAGAACTCCAGCACACAATCATCCTCATCTGGGAATTTTGCTTCCTAGAGTATCAACTACTTAATCAGTAGTTTATGAGAATAAGAAGGGAAAATCTGCATACAGTCATGCCACTTAATGTCAGCGGGTAAAGATTCCTTATCAACCAATGGGTAGCTATATCTTTACATAAAATTAGCAATGTAAAAGAGCAGTTTAAAAAGTATAGGAATATACAGAGTACGGCTGGGAGTAAATTAAAGTTTGATGCATATATCCAGAGATCTGCCTTGGAGCTTCATTTAAGTAAAACATGTTCTCACCAGCTATTTCTGTATAGATAGAAAGAAAACTATACTTGATGTTGAGTAGAATAATTTTCAGTTTGCAACACTGAATGGAAATCTAGAGAGACTCCTCTGCTTCAACAATGAGGATGAAAAGTAAAACAATGTAAAGAATTCCATTTTCTGGACGGGCGTGGTGGCAAACACCTTTAATCCACTCAATAGGCAGAGACAGGATTTCTGTGAGTTTGAGGCAAGCCTGGTCTACAGGAGTGAGTTCCAGGAAAGGCTTCAAAGCTACAGAAAAACCTGTCTCGAAAAAAAAAAATAATTTGCTCTTTCCTTTCTCTGTTAAATTTCCCATGTATCTCCTCTCACTGACTTTCCCATGTATCTCCTCTCGCTGACTTTCCCATGTATCTCCTCTCTCTGACTTTCCCATGTATCTCCTCTCTCTGACTTTCCCATGTATCTCCTCTCTCTCTCTCTTTCCCACTCTTCTTTTCTCTATTTCCAGTTTTTCTCACCTTGCATCTCTTCCCCCTCTATCATTTCTGCAACATCCTCTTTCTCTTCTCTGTCCCCTCTCTCTGTCTCTTCCTTACTCATCCCTCCTTTCTATCTTTTTGTTGCCCACTCTTCCCTTTGCTATAGCCTTACTCTTTCATTTCTAGACTGTCTCCCCTCTCAGGTCTTACCACTTTCCTCCTTTGTTCATTTTCCTCACTTGCTGCTCTCCTCTTTCTCTACTGTTCTCTTCCCTCTCCAACTCATCTTTACCACACTTTGTCATCTTCCTTCTAATGTCTTCCTGATTCTTCTCACTTTAACACTTCTATCCTTCTCCTGACCTCAGTTTCCCCTCTAATTCCCTCACTTCTAGCTTTTCTTCTTCTTTCTCTTTCCAACCTCATCTCACATAGACATGGGAGATTTTTCCTCCATCCTCTCATCCCATCTCTCCACTTCTTCCTCTGTGGTCATTCTTTCTTTTTTTCCACCTACCTCTCTCTCCCCTCTTCTCTCACCCATTTTGTACTTTTTGAAGTCTTCATCCTTTCCCCTTCTTTTCCCTTCATTTCCACTGTGTGATCTCCAATCAATTATTTTTTTCCTCTCTTGTAATTTCAAGTCCTTTTCTCTCCTTCCCATAGCCTACCTTCTCTAACTACTCTCTCCCTATCTCTTCCTTTCTTCTCACTTCACCATCTATCTATTCTTGCCTCATTCAGTTCTCCTCTTTTCTCTCTATGTTTCCTTCTCTCAACTGTCCATATTTCACACTTGTCCTATCTTAACACCATTCCTTCTATCCAAATCACTTCTCTTATCTCTCCCCTTGCCCCACTTCTATAAATTTTCTTCCATATCCACTCCCTTCCCTCTCTTTCTACTCCCTTCTCTCCCTTTTCTCTTTCTAATATACCTATCTATTCAATACTTTGCTTTCTTTCTCTTCTCTTGCCTTGACCTCTACCTCTCATCTTTTCCTACTCTTCCCTCAGCTTTATCCTCCCTCTCTTTCTCCTCTTCCCCATTCTATACTCTCTCCTCTCCATTTCTCACCTCCCATCTCATGACTTCTCTTGCTCTCCTCTCTCCATCACTTCTAATGCTGTATCTCTTTTTGCCCTCCTTCTACGACTTATTTTACCCTTATTCCTTCCTCTCTGTCCCTTCTCCTACTTTTATCCTCCCACTTCTTACTTCTCCTTTCTGCCACATTCTTTGCTATTTATAATCTCTCAAGTTTCTAGTCTTTCTCTTTTAAGGTTGTTCCTCTTATATGTTTCCCCCACTGTTGCAGGAGGTCCTTCCGCTCCTCCAGCCAATAGCCGCTGAGATACCAACCCATTGGGGCATGGTCTCTCTCCCTTTAAAGAAGGGGCTACTTCCCTTCTCGCTATTGTTGCTTTCTGCTCCGGTTCCGGCAACTAGACTTCTTCCTGATTGCCCAGAGGGATGTTGTCTGGGACGGTTATCTGTAAGTTTTTCCCCTTTAAATAAATACCACTCTGTTAATCATAATTCCAAACTGGTGTGGCATTGTTTACGACTTACGACTTCATCTGGTGCCCAATGTTTGGTTTTAGGACCCCCCCCCCCCCCGCCATCTCCCACTCGGCTGCCTGCCACGAGTTCGGCTTGTCGCGAACCCTGCCTTCCTCAGCCATGGCCTGTGCCTTGCGGCCTGTGCCTTGTGGCCTGTGCCTTGTGCGTGGAGCCAGCAGTTTAATATAAATTATCACGCAGTGGCTTTTCTTGCTGCAGTTATTTATATTTTCCCTTTAGACACCTCAGATTGACTTCAAGTCCCCACACACATTATTGTCTGCCTCCCCATGTGGATTTAAACTCCACAGGCCCGTGTAGTCTCTGCCTGCATGGTTTGCTCTTTTCTGAGTCGTTTTTAAATCTCCCTTGCAAGCACAGCTCTTAAGTGGCGCAGACCAGAGCACGTGGTTGTCGGTTGCCGAAAGCTGCAACCCCTCAGGGTGACTCTGTCACATGGAGGCATACACAGCTTCCAGGTTACTCTTCTCTACCCCTGGATTCTGGGTTTATGGTTCCGTGTACGGAATTGATTTAATTACGTTTACTTTGTTAAGCAACTTGCATTTCCCAGGTTTTAACAAATACTAGGCGGACACTGAAACAGGACCCCATTTTCGTCGCAACTTGGCAACAGTACCACCTGCTGGATAATAGGTAATATGGCAGTTTTCGTTTCCAACAAGAATTTTACTGTTTTGGTTACCAATACAATGGGTTATATCATGCAAGATTTATATGACTATGGGGAAAACTTAATTTACTGGTTACTACGTTTCAGTATTCTTTTGCATATTCTATCATTTAAGAAGAATATGGCACTCCTAAGAATCATACAATCTTTACTATAAACTCATGCAGGTCAGGAGATTCAGGATTCAAAAGAGACAATAATAAAAAGTCTTGAAATGATTGAAGAAATGATTGGAGCTGGTGAACAGAGTAATAAGGCACAAGGACAGGATACAATGCCTCCACCAGCTATTAGAACTGGCTTACCCAGGGTTTTAGTGGCATACCCTATACTTAATTCTGACAAAGTGTCAACTTCTAAAGGCTCAAAGGGAGTCAGAGAAACTAGATGGACACCAATAGCAATGAATGATCTAAATGAAATTAAGCAAGCTATTGTTAATTTTGGCTTGCACTCTGCATATGTAAAGGAAAGGATAAGGATTTGGGCTTCTAATGCTAGAGCTACCCCCCATGATTTCCATCAGTTAGTGTCTGCAGTTTTAGATAATGGACCTTCCTTGATGATTGGAATTTATTTCAGAGAAGAATCCAAACATATGGAACAGCAAGGAAGAGCAAAAGGTGTCAAGGTTTCCCAAAATCAAATTCTTGGTGCAGGAGAATATGCTGATCCACAGGTCCAGTCCTTTATGACGAAGAAGTACTGTGTCTATGTCACCAAGCAGTTTTAAATGCTTGGAATAGAATACAAGACCCAGAAAAGAGAATTGAATAATATACCAGAAATAGGCAGGGAAAGAGGGAACCCTTTATTGACTTTTTGCAAAGATTAATGCTCTGGACATAGGGGTAACAGACCCAGAAGCTAGACGAATACTTCTTGAATCTCTAGCTTTTGAGAATGCAAACATAGAATGCAAAAAGATAAGTGGGCCTTTAAAGTCTAGAGCAGCACCTATAGATGAATGTATTCAGCATACGATGAATGTTGAGACGTTTAGCTATAATGATGAATCTTGGGTAGGAGAAGCGATTTCCAAAGCAATGAGGAGACATCAAACTGCCAGGTGTTTTAATTGTGGTAAATTAGGACATTTGCAAAGGGATTGCAGGCAAAGAATTCCTAGGAATAATATAGAGATATTATTCTGGGAATGACAAAAATAGGAGACCTCGGCCTTCAGGTATATGTAGGAGATGAGGTAAAAGCCGACATTGGTCCAACGAATGCAGGTCAACAACAGACAGACAAGGCAACCCAATACCATCGGGAAACTCCTTGAGGGGCCTCTCGCAGGCTCCCAAGCCAACAGTGGCCCAGTCATTACCAGTCACAGTGGAGAACGTGCCTCACCAAAAAATTAAAAGCTCCAATTTCTGCTGTAAAAAGGATTACTGGTCTAAATGATGAATTACACATGGAGGATGAGTCAAAAAACCCAGTAGAACAAAGTAAACGTGTATTTTGGCAGACTTCTATAAACGATCAAAGACCAAAGCTAAGAGTCTGTATAAATGGCAATTTTATTGAAGGCTTATTATACACAGGTGCAGATGTAAGTATCATTACTCCAGAATCTTGGCATCCAAATTGGCCTCTTCAAGAGGTAGGTGTTCAGTTTCTGGGAATTGGAACCCTATTTCTTGTAAAACAAAGCACAAGATGGGTTGAATACATAGGGCTCGAAGGGCAAATAGGAAGACTAAGGCCATATATAGCCAATATTGCAATAAATTTATGGGGCCATGACCTGCTACAGCAATGGAATACCCAGATTAAAATTCCTGTAGTTCCAGGAACTCATAATTCTGGGAAAGATATGATGAGGTATTATGGAAAAAGGTCACCAGCCATTTAGGCTGTACAAGAACATACAGCAAATACCAAACCTTTAGAGGTACCAACAACCCTACCTTTAAAATGGCTATCTGAGAAGCCAATATGGATCAAACAGTGGCCTCTAGCTGAAGATAAACTACAAGCATTGGAACAGCTGGTGCAAGATGCTCACCATATTGACGAATCAACCAGCCCTTGGAATTCTCCTGTGTTTGTTGTAAAAAAGAAATCTGGTAAATAGAGAATGGTGACAGATTTAAGAGCTGTCAACAAGGTAATTCAACCTATGGGCCCACTATAATCTGGAATTCCTTTGCCTTCTCTGTTACCAAAAGGATGGCCTCTTATAGTGATTGATTTGAAAGATTGTTTTTCCACTATACTGTTACAAGCAAAGGATAGAGAAAAATTTGCCTTCACAGTGCCTACTTATAATAATTCTCAGCCTAATAGGAGATATCAATGGACTATCCTCCCACAGGGTATGCTCAATAGTCCTACATTGTGCCAATATTTTGTAAGTAAGCCATTGTAAATAATTCATAAACAATTCCCCAAGTCCATAATTTATCGTTAAATGGATGACATCTTGTTATCTGATTCAAATAAAGATACTTTAGAAAGGATGTTTGAAGAAGTAAAGAAAGTCTTGCCTAGGTGGGGATTACAAATTGCCCCTGAAAAGATTCAAAGAGGAAACTCTATTAATTACCTAGGTTACAGAATAGGGTTAGAGAAAATTAAAATGCAAAAGGCACAAATTAGGAGAGACCGGTTAAAGACTCTTAATGACTTCCAAAGATTAGGAGACATTTCCTGTCTACAACCAGCTGTTGGGATAACACCTGTTCTAATAGTTCATTTAAACAAAACCTTAGATGGTGATAAAGATTTGAATAGTCCGAGAAAACTGACAGCTGAAGCAGAAGAGGAACTGACAATGATTGAGGAAAAATTACAGGAAGCACATGTGGATAGGGTGAACCCAAATCTTAGCTGCATTCTAGTCATATTACCTTCCAGAATTCTTCCTACAGGTATTCTACTGTAGAGGGAAGATATTATTTTAGAGTGGATATTTATACCTAATAAACCAAGTAAAAAATTAAAAACTTATGTGTAAAAAGTCTCTGAATCAATTATAAAAGGTAAGCTGAGACTTTGTCAACTAGCAGGTATAGACCCGGCAGAAATTATAGTGCCTTTTACTACTGAAGAAATAAAAAGGTTATTGGAAGACAATGAACCATGGCAAAGAGCTTGTGCTAATTTTTTTGGGAGAAATTAATAGCAACTATCCCAAAAGTGGTAGACTTAACCTCATAAAGAGAACTTCTTGGATTCTTCCTAGAATTGTACATGATGCTCCAATAACTGGAGCCCGTACGTTCTATACTGATGCAAATAAATCAGGGAAAGCAGGTTACAAGTCAGATGAATTGAGTAAGGTGGAACAAAGCCCTTATAATTCTGACCAGAAGGCAGAATTATATGCCATTTTATGGTGCTAAGGAATTTTAAAGAACCTCTTAATATAGTTACAGATTCACAATATGCAGAAAGAGTTATCTTGCCTATTGAAAACGCTGAATTTATACCAGATGAAACAGAGTTGACTTCATTGTCTATCCAGGTACAAGACATAAACAGGAACAGGCTTTGTCCGATGTACATAACACACATCCAGTCCCATACAGGTCTGCCTGGTCCTCTAGCACAAGGTAACACTGAGATTGATCAATTATTACTTGGAAGTGTGTTGCAGGCCTCAGAATTTCATAAAAAGCATCATGTCAATAGTAAAGGCCTAAAGAATTTTCCATTACTTGGCAACAAGCTAAGGACATTATAAAGAGATGTCCTACTTGTTCTTTCTATAACCAAACACCGTTGCCTGCCGGGAGTAACCCAAAGGGTACTAAGAGAAATGAAATCTAGCAGTTGGATGTGTTCCACTTTATGGAATTTGGTAAATTAAAATATGTGCTCCACACCACAGACACATATTCAGGTTTTCAATGGGCTACTGCCCTGAGCTCAGAAAAGGCTGATTCAGTAATCACACATTTATTGGAAGTTATGGCCATCATGGGTATACCTGCACAAATAAAGACAGATAATGGTCCAGCATATGTATCTAAGAAAATGAAACACTTTTTTGATTATTATAATATAAAACACATTACAGGCATACCAAATAATCCTACAGTTCAGGCAGTTATATAAAGATCAAATCGTACTATAAAGGATATGCTGAACAAACAGAAAGGGACCGAAAATACCCCCAGAAATAGATTACATAATGCTTTTAACCTTGAATTTTCTTAACGCTAATGAGAAAGGAACAACAGCAGCAGAAAGACATTGGATAATGGAAAAGTCTGCTGAATTAAATCAACTGATTTATTTCAAAGATGTGCGGACTTCTCAATGGAAGCCAAGAGATGTGCTACGTTGGGGAAGGGGTTTTGCTCTTATTTCCACAGGAGAAGAAAAGTTGTGGATACCATCAAAATTAATAAAGTTTCGATTTGAAGAGGAGAAACCTCTTGGAAAGGAGAAATAACAACTCATCCATAATGATGATATTCATACAGGTGGTAAGAAAAATATATAGAATGGCGCATGGTTCTGTTCTTATCTCCACAGGAAAACACTCATCTTTGAAAAATTCAAGGGACCCTGGATGTTTGGATACTGACAGATGGAAAAATACCTGCCCAATAGAAAATATCAAGAAAACTGAATAGGTTTTGTAAGTAAAATATATTAAACCATATTTCTAAATTTATAGAGCTGGTTTTGAAGTTGGACTCTGGCTCAGTCCCTCTCCAATTCCAAGCCTGTTAGTAAGAGAAAACTCAGAGTTTCTGGAGTTTCTGTCTCATGTCAAGAGCCATGATATGGGACAGAAAGAAATGTGAGTTTAGAAAACATCTTTGCTTTTCTTCATATTTATCATACTTTTCATTGAATATATCTATCATGCCTTTCATTGAATATGTATATATATATATATATGTCTATATGATTAATGTTTAAATTTTTCACAATGAACAATGAGTTTTTCCTGAAGTGACATTTGAAGTTTCCAGGAAGAAGATGGGGCCCCATAACAATAACTCCACCTGGTTGATATGATGTCATGATTCTGATAGGGCAACTGCAAGACCTGTTTTGGGTACCAGCTGCACAAGACGATCCCACCTTGGTTAGCGAAAATGGTGCACATATTATACAACATTCTGGTCAGACCTGCACAAAATTACTCAGAGACTATTTGCAATTTTAAAAGACATTGATCTTGAAATTTAACCATCATTTTACTTTCACAGGATCCCCCAGAAAGAATGTCGTCCCCATAACAGCTGGAAGTAATTCTAGAGGACGACTTCCCCTCTCCCAGTAAAGTTTTCCCTTGGGTTTAGGGACATCATTTAGGGGTTGGGAGTTTGGGGGAGGAATTTTATAAGCTCAGGGATCATTTTGAAAAAAAAAAGAGGGATGATGGGATAATAGATTTGTAATTGTGAGTTCCTGTTTTTAGACAAATATATTGGTATCGATTCTTGTATATTGATAGAAAGTTAAATTATATTGACTATTGTATGCATGCATGTTTCTACCTCTGTTTAAAACATTTTTTATGTATTGACATATATTGTATTTATATATATATATATATATATATATAATATATATTTACCATATTGCTGTGTACATTTCTACCTCTGATTAAGATACTTATATATTGTTTGTGTATTGAGATATATTTACCATACTGCATGGTAGGAGGTCATTGTCCTCATTTGTTTCACATTCATTTATTGTCTTAGTCTTTAAGTTAGATAGATGTTGAGAATTATATAGATTAATTAATAGTCATCTAAGTTTGTCATTTATAATTAGACTAATCAGGTTCTTTAGATATATAGAGATTATACTCATTATAGACAGATAATCTTCAACCTCTTCAAAGAGCTATAGAAAATGGCCTTTAATCTAACTCAGAGTTTTGTGGTAGCGAGACACAATTGCTCCTGGCAGCACCAATCTATTCCTGAGAGAATGTTGAGCACCAAAGACTCTCCACCTGGAGCTTTTCTTTTTGGCAGAACTGGCCTTTGGGCAAAGAAATGCCCATACCTCAACCACTAACAGAGATACAGAGCGTGCATCAATGGATAAAACAGGACTGTCATATCCTGCCAAGACAGGGTAAGATAGTTTTGAAAAGTTGCTTGCCTTTGAAAATGGTATGTCAGTTATGTTAGGCCTTAGCCAAAGTTGGTTGCTTCAACGCTGCTAACATGACTTTGGGTGATTGCCCACGTAGCTAGTTGTCTCTGTGATTTGTTGCATGTTTTGGAAGTTGTTTTACTGAACTTTCTAATTACCCAGGTAACATTATTTCCCTTCTCAGATCTTCGATGGGGTTGAAGACTATATAAATGTAGTTACTTTCCTCTCATGACTTGGCCAAGCTATTTATTGTATAAGACCTAAGCTAGTTAGAATAGGATATTTGTACTCATTCTATGTAATTTTATAGTAGGTTTAGAACTCTCTTACTTAAACAAAAGGGGGAGGTGTTGCGGGAGTTCCTTCTGCTCCTCCAGCCAATAGCCGCTGAGATACCAACCGATTGGGGCATGGTCTCTCTCCCTTTACAATGTGGCCTCTTCCCTTCTAGCTCTCTTTGCTTCCTGTTCCTGTTCTGGCTACTAGACTTCTTTCTGATTGCACAGAGGGCTGTTGTCTGGGACAGTTTTCTGTAAGTTTTTTCCCCTTTAAATAAATACCACCCTATTAATCATAATTCCAAACTGGTGTGGCATTGTTTATGACTTACGCCTTCACTCCACCCTCTCTGTGTCCTCATGTAGAAAGTAGCATCTATCCCTCCAACTCCCACAGTGGATCAGTCCCAAGGAAAATAACAGAGGCTTGTATTTATTATAAAATAAACTGTTTGGCCTATTAGCTCAAGCTTATTATCAACTAGCTCTTACAACTTAAATCAATTCATAATTCTTGTCCATGTTTAGCCGTGTGACTTGTACCTTTTTTCAGTAAGGTATTCTCATCTTGCTTTCTCTGTGTCTAGGTTGTATCTGTGTCTCTGGCTTTCCTCTTCTTAAAATTATCTTAGGCTTTTCATCATGCCTATACTTCCTTCCTGGATAATGGCCAGTCAGCATTTTATTAAATAATAAAAATGAAAAATAATTACAATGTACAATAACTTTTTCCCAAAGCATTCCCCCATTTTTCTCTTCAAAATAAGAATTCTGATTATAATCTCATTTATTTACATTTTTTCTGAACATTATCCATAAAAATATTGTAACCAACATTCTAAACAAAGACAAATACCTATAATATATTTTTTAAAAAATATGGGTGTAGGTTTTTAGGCTACTTTATGCTGAATGGGGGCATTGATAATCTTATGGGGACCCAAAGAAAATTTAGAACTATAGGCAAGTCATGACTGGAGTATTTTGTGAACCTGGATCATCTCAATCAGCATCCTTGAGGCCATTCTGGATATAAAACTCAGAGGAAACTACAACAGAGGTGCTCTGAAAAATTGGAGCACCTGGAGCATCCATTTCCATTGGAGATTTTCAAGGGGTCTACCTTGATCAAAACTTATTTTTCTTAACCCAGAATAAATCCACTGCCTCTCATTTTCTGTGGAAAGAAAAGCAAAGCCTATTCTTCAAAGTACATATTTTGGGTTTAAATTTTGAAGTCAATGAATTTTGAACATAAATAGGATTGATTCATCCAGCAGCATTTATAACCAAATGTCTTTTAGAAACTGTTGCTCCTTCCTAAGTAATCAAACAATTCAAAGACAACACAATAACATACAGTATCTAGGTTCTGTGTGTATTTTCTACCTTTATGTCACTTTTTAAAAGCGTTTTCTTTTTTTTCTTTTTTTTTCTTTTTTTGTTTTCTTGAGACAGGGTTTCCCTGTCTATCTTTGGCTGTCCTAGTACTGATTCTGGAGACCAGGGTTGTCTCAAAGTCAGAAAGATCTTCCTGACTCTGCCTCCTAAGTACTGGGATTAATGGTGTGTACCTTATTTATTTTTTAAAAGGATTTCTCTAGTCTTTTTCTTTTCTTTACCAGGCATTATGTATATTTTTAAACACATTGTAAACTGTTTTGTGGATACTTTTCATCTGAATCCATATTTACTGTATATCTCTATCTTCTTCTGACCACGTGAGTCTTTATTCTTCTAAGCTATATGGATAGGATTAAAGCCGTGGCTTTGGCAACTAATTCCACCTCATTCCTTAGCTGTTTTAGAACCTAGTTTCACAGCAGAGGTACTGAAGGCAGTCATATTTCTTGCCACAACTCTGTGGAATTTCTAGATCCATGCCACCACCAAAAATTCAGATGCTGGCTGCTCATAAACAACATTTATGTGTTTGGTAGCAATGCCTTTTAAAAGAACTCCAAGATTTTTATTGCTTAATCTGAGTAAAGAAGCCTCTCTTAAAGGATCCATGCCTCTGCTTGCCACCAGTAAAAACAATCTACCAAAGAAAACATGGTTACCAAAAAGCTGTGCTTAATTCTGTTTTTTTTTTCTGTCTAGAATCTTTTTTTAAAGCTTTCTCAGGCTTTATGTGAAAATCCTTGCCAAACATTTGGATACCATTTATAGACAGAAGTTTCTGTCCCACTCAGTCCCATAGACAAGCAGTCCCAAAGAAACAGATGCTTATGTTAATTATAAAATGTTTGGCCTTTTAGTTCAGGCTTATTATTAACTAGCTCTTATGACTTAAATTAACCCATAATATTTGTTCATATTTAGCCACATAGATTGGTACCTTTTCTCAGCCAGGCATTCTAATTTTGCTTCCTCTGCATCTGGATACAACTGTCTTCCCAGAATACCCTTAGTCTCATTGTTCCACCTATACTTCCTATCTGACTACTAGCCAACCAGCCTTTTATTAAACAAATATGAGTGACAAATTATTACAGTGTACAAGCGTTCTATACCACAGGATCCCCCAACTCCTCCACCCAATTCTTTCTTTCTTTTGTCTTTTATATCTCCTACTCCATTAATACCCTCTAAGTAGGCCTTTCTACTTTTCCCTCTTCCTCATTGTCCTATCTTTTGCCTTCTTCTCTCCATTCCTGTGTACCTTCCCTGTTACTTACTGCTGTTCTTTCTTCCCTCTTTTCTGTGCTTCCTCTCTCCTCTCCCTACAATATCGCCTACTTTTGCATTTCTCTCTCTCTTCTTTACTTCCCCACATTCTTTACTTTCCCATTACTACTCCTGCCCTCCACTCTTCACTTCAGTTTTTCATCTCTCTTCTTTTTCTTCCCCATTCTTACTCACACACCTCCTCTATCTTGTCCTCCCCATTTCCTGTCCCTTTGACCTTTCCTATTTCTCTTCTGTCTCTAAACCACTCTACCCACTCTGTTTCTCGTCACCATTTTTTCCATCGTCTCTTAGTTTTCCTAAAGTTCTCCATTGTCCAAATTGTATTTCTCTTCCCTTTCCACTCTGTTACCACTTCTCTGTCTCTTGCTGCTAATCCATTTCTACTTTCAGCTCCTCTTCACCACCTCTAATCTTTCGCTCTTTTGCTCTTTCTCTTTTCCCTGCCCTTTCCCCATTACTGAACACTCTAAACGCAATCTGCCTGTCTTCCCTCATCTCACATCTGTCCCCTTTACTTCTTTTCCTTCCTTATTGCATCTTACTTCTTTTCTGTCTGCCTCCTTTCTGCTCTCTCATTGCTGTTCTCTCACTTCCTTTATAATCCTCCTTCTTATCCTCCTCTGCATCACTTTGTCTTCTCTACTCTCCATCCCTTGCTATCTCTGTTCCTTTCTCTATTTTCTTCTTTTCTATTCCCCATGCCATTTTGTCACCCCCTTTACCTCTCATGTCAATGCCTTTCCCCTTTCTACACTCTAATCCTTTCTCTCTTCTCCTATCTTCTGTCACTCTCTTTTCATTCCCCTCTCAACACACTCTCATGTCTTCTCACTTGTTTTCATTTACTCTCCCTCCTTCCTCACTACTACCCCATCTCCTTTCTTTCTTTTCTTCTCTTTCCCATATTCTCTTTCATCTCATCTCTCCCACTTCCACTCTTACCTCTCCCCTTTCTCCTATATACTTTCTTCTTCTTTCTCCTCTCTGTGCTATCTCTTCCCTCATTCCTTCCTCTATTACTCCTTCCTTAGCTTTTCATTCCTCATCAGTCTCCCTTTACCCTAAAGTTTTCTCCAGCTCTCATCTTTCTTTCTTCCCTCTTCCTTTATCTTTGCCTGTTTCATTAGTTCTTTCTCTTGTCTTCTCTCCAATCTCTGTTCTTTATTTTCCCACTCACCCTGACCATCCTTGCCTTCATCTTTTCTTCTTTTTCCTTTTTTTGCTCCCTTATCTCTCCTCTTCACTCTTTTCTTATTTTTCCCCTTGTTTTCTCCCTCTATTAATAGGATAATTATTTAAAATAGGAAATGTAACTTTATTTTTCTATTAAGGGATATGAGAAGCTTATAAATAAAATATAATATATTTTGCTGGTAAGTTGCATCATTTCTTCATAGACAGTCAAATAGTTTTTTTAATGCAGAATTGTTTTAGTTGAGCATTGTGCATCTACTTAGCTCAAAATCTGATAAGTGTAACATTTTAGCATTACTGTCTTTAATATGTAGCTTCTTATAATTATATGAGTTCATTTCTCTGAAGACAGAGAAAACAAGTCTAGCCTACTTGATGAATTCCATTCCAGAAAGCCTTGATATTTAAGAGACAAAACCACAGACTTTTATATGAACTTGACAAACATACAAGTGTGCACATGTACACAACATACTTCTCCTATTCACGCACACACACACACACACACACAGAGAGAGAGAGAGAGAGAGAGAGAGAGAGAGAGAGAGAGAGAGAGAGAGAGAGAGAGGGCAAACAGAGAGAAAGAAACAGAGTCAGAGAGAAAGAGAAAGGAAGAGAATATCAAAATTAGATTTATCATCTCAATGCAAGAAGGTTTTTGGTGGAGCATCTGATAATTGTTTTGGTGTGTACTAGTCATCAAGCCAAGCAACAGCATAAGTTGTGAGCTTTAAATGGTCTACAAAATGGGAAAATCAAATGTTAGTTTAGAAATATATCAGATATGAGAGTGAACATAGCTCTGATAAAATCAAAGAGCAACCATTTATTGTCTTCCTGTCATTTATGAAAGGTTGACAATTCATTCAGAAATTATGTTATTGTTCAGAATCCTCAGATATTAAAACTGTGCATTTTTTTCATAATATTTCTGAGTGCACTTTTAATAAAGTGTAGGGCAATGGGTGCCCTTTCATGTAACCATGTCATACTAACATTACAAAGTCTAGGCTGTCATTTGCTGAGTAATATTGTAATGATTAGTTAAAAATTATTATTTATTTTTAACTCATTTTTATACTACAGAGAGGAAATACTATACTGTATTCACTGAATCCAGACATACCTAAGAATAGCAGCAAGCTTTCCCACTATAGAGAATGAACTCAAAAGGTTAGTTCATGCATCCATGGTAACTTTTGGTACCATTGCCAGAACTCCCTCCAATATTTCAATCCACATAACTATCATCCACATTCTCAGGGCCTAATTCAGTCCCATTCAGGTTCCCCAACTGTCATTCTATAGTCCTTGAGCTCCCACTAGCTCTGATCAGCTGTCTCTCTGCTTTTTTCCATTATGATCTTTATCCCCCTTGTTTGTATGATTCTTCTTCCCTCTCTTCAACTGAATTCCAGGAGTTGTCTCAAACTGGGTATGCCAAACTCTCCAAGAAAGGACTTATCCCCCTGAGAAGAGGAGATCTGGGGTGAAATGAGGAAAGGTAGGGGGAAGAGGAGAAGAAGGAGGAGAAACTAGCATTGGTATACAAAAATATTTTAAAGAAAAAAGAAAAAAAAGAATAGTAGCATTTTTTTGTTTGTATGGCAAAGCCCTATTTTGGAGGAAGGGTGGCTTATAGAGAAAGAACGGATTTTTTCTTTCCATATTAGTACAAATTTTGCATGCCAGTAAATGTTATTCAACAACCTCAATGTCACAATACTTTAGCATGTACAAAGATGTCTCCACAGGGAACAAGTAATACTCAAAAGTGTTACCTGTAAGCAATCTTAAGGGATAAATAGGTGGCAAAAATAAGTACAGCAACTGTTCTAGGGCAATCAGTGGTTGTCCTTCATCACTAACCTTTCAGTCTAGTGTCCAATGACAGTTGCAACAGCTGCTGGTGATGAACAGGGACAGCTGAATGAAGAATTCAGTGATGCGCACCTCCGTAATATGGTGCAGTCAACAGACAACCCTCCTATACTTGGATGGGGCAGAAATTTGGCATTTTGCCTCTGCTTCTGTTTTTCCTCTAAAGAGGAACAATTTTAAATTAGTTTTGCAGTTGAAATGGCATGTTCAGTAAATTTGTTTGTTTGTTCACCCTCAAGGAGATTCAAAGAAGAAGCTTGTGTAATAAGTGGAAATAATAAGTAAATAACATGAAGAATCCAATTTCTACACTACACTTACACTTTTATATATCTCTTCTCAACCAGCCACTAGAAATAAAGTAATTAGCCCTTCTATGGAGTTCTTTGGTATCATAGGTGAATTAAAGATCAGGAATAGGTCTCATTAGCCATTTAGAAGTTTTTAGTAAAGTGATAAACATTACATTTTAAAACTTTGTAATATTCAGAATTTTTTTGAGTTATGGAGAAACAAATATAGATTCAATACATTAGGGTACTGAATTGCTAGAAGAACAGATAATTTAAATCTTTAAAATAATGTCCTTATAATTATTAATTTGAAAAATGCAACTTTTTTAATACTGAAAAATTCATAGTTGAATATCATATTTATTGTCTTAGAGGACATTAACATGTACTATCACTGTTTGCTTTTTCTAACCAGCTTGTTTATTACTGAGTTTCCAGATGCCATATCTGTGTGAAGTTCACTAGTACAGAAAACCAATGCTGATCCAGAAAGCAAGGTGAGTTGCTTATCATCATTAGCCATGAGAGTTGTCAGAAATCTCTTTGTGTTAGATGTATATTTCTAGTCCTGTGTCTGTAAGCAATGCATTGGCAATGACATTTAAGTTTGGTCTACAAGGTAGCAGTGATGACTGTGAGCAAGAAAGCAACAATGATCACTGTGGCAGCATTAGGTTCCCTGAATTGTTGCTGAGAAGAGTTTGATGTACCATAGCAAAGTCGGTTAGTCCATGTATCATGAGACCAAAGAGCAGAGATTCAACCAGTGTACAAAAGTTCTAGATGTCCTCCCTACACTCTTTCCCTCCACTACAGTCATCCCCAACATCACTGCTTTCTTTATCTGAAAATACAAAATTTGAAGTAAAAAAGTATATTGACTTAATGTGGGTCTTTATTTGCTCAAAACATTAAAAGACTGTGGGTTTGTGAATCAGAAGAAAAGCATTAAAATATGCGATAGAGTACTAGTGTGGTCAAAGGGATCATAGCTGTCAGAGATGCCAGCAGAAAGAGTTGCAGTAAGGAAACACACATTGAAAGCTACCTGGAACTCAGAATGTTGATTGCTAAAGGAGGTATTATATTGTTTTTGTTTGTTTCTTTATTTTATCTTATTTTATTATTTGGTCAGTAAATTAGATAATAAGTAATAACTTATAAGAAAAGCATCTTAACATCTGTTCTACAAATGAAAGTTTGGCTCAGACTTCTAATCTCAGTGACTTGTGAGGCAAAGACATGAGGCTCACAAAAGTCAAAGCCTGCTAGGGGCAAAAAGTAAGCTTAAGTCCAGCTTGGTTACACTTGTGACACCTCGTTACAAAGTAAAAAAGTGGAAAAGAAGGCCATGGATGTACCTGTATGACAGAATGCAAGGATATTTATCTAACATACATAAGGTTTTAGTCTCAACCTCAGAACGAAAAAAAAGAGACAAAATAAAGGAAGGAAGGAAGGAAGGAAGGAAGGAAGGAAGGAAGGAAGGAAGGAAGGAAGGGAAGAGAAGAGAAGAGAATTATTCCAAATGGAGCCAGAAACTGGCCTTGATTTAATTTTGGTAAGTGATTTTTATCCAGAAAGTTGTCCATGTCCATTATGGTTTTCAATTTTGTGGAGTATAGGTTTTCAAAGTGTGACCTGATGATTTCCTGGATTTCCTTTGTGTCTGTTGTTATGCCACCCTTTTCATTTCTGATTTTGTTAATTTAGATATTCTGTCTCTGCCTTTACTAAATTTGGATAAACATTTATCTATTTTGCTCACTTTCTAGAAGAACCCATTTTGGTCTCATTGATTCTTTGCATTGTTTTCATTGTTTGTACTTCATTAATTTCTGCTCTCAATTTTATTATTTCCTATTTCCTAGTTCATCTGGGTAAGTTTATTTCTTTCTGTTCTATAGTTTTCAGGTGTTTTGCTAACTCACTAGTTTGTAATTTTTCCAGCTTGTTTATGGAGGCATTCAGTGCTATGAACTTTCCTGTTAAAACTGCTTTCATTGTGTCCCATAAATTTGGTTATATTGTGTGGTCATTTTCATTCAATTTTAGGAAGTCTTTAATTTATTCCCTTATTTCTTCCTTGACCCATTTGTGATTCTGGTGAGTATTGTTTTATTTCCGTGTGTTTGTGATCTTTCTGAAATTAGTTTTGCTGTTGAATTCTAATTTTAAACCATGGTGATCCAATAAGATACAAGGAGTTATTCCATTTTTTTTTTTGTAATTGTTAAAGCTTGCTTTGTTACCTAGTATGTGGTCAGTTTTTGAGAAGATCCCATGAGGTGTTGAGAAGAAGGTATATTCTTTTATGTTTGGATGAAATGTTCTATAGATGTCTGTTAAGTTCAAATGATAATTATTATAAGATTTTACTAGCTGGATGGAATTTTCAGCTTCTCAAACATTTAGCTAAACTAATCTTTCTAAATTGAAAATTTCCTTTACAGAAAATGTGTGAAAATTCTGTAGTTTCAAATACGGAGAACATTTTAAGGTATGTATCATATACATACATACATATATATATATATATATATATATATATATATATATATGCAATAAAACCTTTCAGATTATTATTTGGAATTTATTTTTAGGGTTATTCCATCATATTAGATGATGAATATATAAAATGTAAATCAATAAAACTAATGTTTAGAAATAAATCATAGACTTAGCAGTCAGCCTAACATCATAGACCCAAATCTGCTTCTCATAACAAGTATAAAATATTTTGACTGCCCCCATTTCTTGTTACAGATTTTATAACTATTTTGGGATATGGTCCTATTTCAGTCAGATTTAAACTCATTACTACATGTACTTGGTGGAAGAAGAATTATCTGTCATCTTATATTTGAAAGGATGTTCTCCTAGGCTGTGTATTTTAGGTTCAAATATAGATTCTGCTTCCTTCTGTCATTTTGAGTCTTGTCTAGATGAAATGAGTAACTAGAAAGAGTTAAGTGCTACATCTAAAACTAGCACTGATTTAAAATAGTCACTGATATTCTCCTTTATTTACACACTTTAAACATTCAATTTTCTTATTATCTATTACTGCATCTTAAATTAGTGACTAAATCTTAGATGCACCATAGTTATTCTTTAGGGGAGGCAATTTATAGATTCCACATTACTGTAAATAATGCATGAGTACTAGGGAAGCTGTGCTTTGAAATAAATTTTCAATTTTTGGTTCTGGTATTTTTAAACAGAGGTACTATTTTTGACTTTTGGAAAAATTCTAATCAAGTGTTTAAATGGTGAAATCATTCTAGCTATAAGGTGAGGGGAAAAATTATCTTTGCCCCAGTACAGCTCTGTAAGTGTTCAGTAATGCCATTAACTGTCAAATTCTATAAATTTCTATGCATTAGGCTTACTACTAGTTTTTCTTTAAATCATTGGCATTGCTATGTTTCCTTTTTGTCTTTCCTCAGTTTTGGTTATATTTGTCCTTTATTTATGTGTGAAGACTAAATGTACCATGAAAGGAGCATCATATATCATTGACACCAAATCTTCTTCATGCCACCACTGTAGCATTTTCTGTTTTGGTGAGCACTGTGTTAACTTATTTGTCATCTACAAAAAAAAAATATTTCAATAATTTTTATAGCGCTACTAATGTATTTTAAAATCTGTCCTTAATGTGATAAAATTAACATACCTCAAGGTGTGAGAGAGAATATCAGAAAGAATCATTTTCAACATGATACGGTACAATAAAACTATTTAGTTAGAAAATATTTTGGTTTTCAAATTTTATGTATGTAAAATATATATCTACATAAAAAGTCAAAATTAAGAGGACAAAATTAAATTAAGTTTAATTTACAAGGAATGGTGTTTGCAAAAACTATTTTAACAATACTTGAGAATCAACATTCAAGTTATGGAAAGCATTGCCAAAATTTAAATGTGTCATGAATGAAATATTAGATCTGCAATGCCAACATATTTCCAAGTGGATAAATAAGAACTTTCTGCAAAGTATGCAGAGTAATTGTGGTAGATAGGAAGACGTCACTGATTCAGAAGTTCTTGTGTAAAAAGATTAAAAATCAAATAATAACAAAAGAGAATTTTGTCACTCAGTCCTCATTTATTTAAGTTGAATTTTATAAAAGAAATGACAGCCTAGAATGTATATTATAATTGTAGCTACTGTTCTGGAGAACACCAAACATTTTCTTCATATCCCATTGTGATTTTTATCTGTTATATTTTTTACAGCAGTTTAATCCAGTTGTGTGTTGAGATTTAACTCCATTAATGTTCACAATATGATTATAATTTTTCTTCAATAAAAAGTGATTTCTGTATAATTTTTTGCATATCTTTGAGTCCCCTTAAGTGTCAAAGAAAAAAAAAACAATGAAACTATTTGTGGCAAATTCAAATTTCACTACCAGAATATCTTGAATGTTTTAGGTCTGTATTGAAGTTTAATGTGAACAACAGATAATAACAAATATGAATACGCTCAGAGATAGAGAAGTTCTCCTCCAATGCAGATATGGAGTAGCATGTAGAAAACCTTTCTGTATATAGAAGTGAAGCAATCTGTACCATGGCAGGTTTAAAGTTAAGGAGTAAACAGCTCATCAATGTGTTTTCATGGGTGTACATACAATCTAATAAAAGAGAAAATGTGACTCCCAACATTTATTCCTAAATTCACAGTGAAAACTGTGTGTACAAAATAAGCTAACTCATTTTGTTTTTTCTCAAGAATATAAAATGGTTCTATGTACTTTTGTGTAATATTTGAATATTAACTATAGGCTTTAAGCTATTTCATATTGAAACTAGGAAAAGTAACTTACTTCTGTTTTGTAGTCTCACTTGTTAAAATAGGTTAAAAATATACCATATGCACAATGAAAAATATTACTTTCATCAAGAATACTAATGTATTTCTATAGTTTTATCTGTAGGACACAGTAAGCACATGGGGCATAAAAATCAAATGTTTAACTCAAAAGATTATTGTTAATCAAACTACCATGTAAACAAATACAGAATCTACTTGCGCGATCACTCTATGCCACCAGGAACAGAAACATCATCCTTACCTTTAACTGTAAAGCTTGGCTATTCACACAAAAGCTCAACGATGTTCTGACATGCCATCTTGAATAGGCTTCCACTGATCAGCATTATTTGCTCTTCATTTTCCTTACTGTGTATCTCACCGAATATTCGCTCAGCAACAACATTCCTTCTCTATGGCCACAATGGATGTGCTGTTTTATTCCCGAGGCTACTACAATCTGCTTCTCTGTATTTTCCTCTCTTTTTTATGAATTATTAGTTTATAATGTATCAGTTGTTCAAATCATCTCTGATAACACCTAGTTCCAAGGAACAGATATGTTCCTACTGTTCTTGCTGATTTTTCATTTGCCAAGAATTCAGATAATACAAAGTTGAACTTAATTTTGAAAATGAACTATTTCTAATTTACTCACACTTTGCCTGCTCTTTGTCCTGCCAAGAGGTTATTTCCCACGTTTCACTGCCTCACCTGACACCATATTCGTGTTTGATCATTGGGGTAATTAGCTGTCAGCCAGACCCTCTTCAGCTTTGGAACCTCTTACCCATGGTTTCCAAAGTTAGCAAGTTGACAGAAGGTCAGAGTCAACTCCATTCCTTCATCTTGGTTCTTAAAATATTTTACTTCATTAGCAACTTGGAACTTCTTTTCCTGGTTATTCAAATAGATTCACTTTTTAACATAATGTTCTTTATTCTCAGCAGAAAATTTTTTACTTACCATCTGGTCAATTACTAGGAAAAGTGGAACTAATCAAGAAAACAATGCTAATGTTAACATTAAAATCAAATATCAAAGCAATATGAGAGAAAAACATCAAGGCTAATTTTTCTATAATTTATCACCCAAATTCTGACACTGCCATTTTGCCTAAAGTTGTGTTCTTTCAATACTGTCAGATAGTAGTCTATGATATCAGGTGTGATTTTTAAAGAAGAAATACTATTATTCTTTATTTTCATTTTATCAGTATTTTAGAATAATATGTGTTTTGCTTACTACTAAATTCTAAAGTTTTATAACCACTATATTGTGCTTGTTATTGAATCACTAAGTAAAACAGTGTCAGCTAATATACAGCCAGACATGGAAAAAAACTATGTAGTCATAAACTACTGTGACTTTTCTTTCAATAAGTATGCAACAATGGACATTAAAGGCAAGCATTCAATACTCTGTATACAGTTGCGATTCAGCATATATTCATGGATATAATCCAAAACACTTTTCCTATGCCTTACTAACAATAATATTTACACTAGATATCCTACAACTGGCTCTCAGGACAAGTCAGACATGTTGTCATTTACACATGTTGGGGTATATTGTGTAAGTCTTCCTCGGTAACCTTAAATTAATTTTCCCGCTTTGATGAGAGTAATCAGAGAAAAAAAAATGCACCCAGGGAAAAAAAAAGAAAGAAAAAAAAGGAAACCTGAGAGGATCATGCAAAGATACTTATTACCAGGTCATCATCCCAAAGTCAGCAAATAAGATTTCTGTTTCCTAAGGAAAGCATAAAGAATAAAGTAGATAGCGCAGCTGCCAACAGCTGTCTTACCTCATGGAAGGGACTGTCAGGCTTAAGCACACAGGTTGATTCACTCACAATATACTTAGAAGGAACAGTGTAATACTTAGTAAGATCAAGACTATGGTGACATTTAAATATATTTAGTTAAGGGTTTAGCCATGTTGAATTAATAAAGTTCTAATTGTTTTCATTTATTTTTTATTTTTCTGAGAATTTCATACATGGGTACAATATTTGAAGCATTTCCATCATACCATTTATACATTTCTACTACTCCTGCGCATCCCTGATTCTTTCTGAAATTCATGAGTACTTCGAATATTGTTACACACATATACATGTGTATACAGAAATATAACCTGTGAAATCCATTTTCTAAGTATAAGAACAATCACTTAAATTGGATAACTTATCTTACATACAAAGGTTGAATAAAGTTAGGCCAATGGAATTCCATTCCAAGAAAAACAAAACAGTGAGTTCTTAGATAAAAAAACATGGAACTATAAAATATTAAGCAGAGTGAGGTAATCCAGATCTAGAAAGACAAATGCCATATATCCTTTTATTTGTGGATCCTAACTTCAAACCTTGAGATGTGAGTTTATAACTTGGCAAAACTACAGAAACCAGAAAAATAAAATGGCACCGTGGCTGGGATGGAGTGAGGGTGGAGGTGAGGTGAGGATAGGAGCAGGAAGTAGTTTTAGATAGGACACAGGTGCTACTAAAGATTTGTAATTTCAAACTTACTGATAGAAATAAAAACTCCCTGCATGTGCAACAATGGCACTACAACACAAAGGTAAGAATGACAGTAGAATCATTCAAGCTCTTCACAGTTATGTAATATTTTTCAAGTATCCAAAGTCATTACAATCCTATATTACCCTTTTATTATCTAATAATGGCTTGGAAAAATAATTTCTTCTTTTCAAAGGTGTTTACAATTATAGAAAAAATGCCAAATTCTCTATCTTCAGTATGCAACATTATTCTAACCTATAAGTTCTTAGTAATAGACATTAGATTACATTGTTAAAAGATTGTTTTGATTGTTGTTTTGATATCATTTAATTTGGAAAGAAATTGCCTTTCTCTGCAAACTGAAGCAATGACATGTTATAAACAATTTCAAACTCTGATGGGGAATGAACTGATGGCTTATAAAATCATCCTGTCTCTTGAGACACCAGCATAAATCAATTTTTAAATTATAGGGGTAGGATCAATCAGAGAACAATCTACAGCATGTTTGAAACCATAACTGTCTTGGGTATTTTAATACAAATCACACTGGGTGTAAGTTCTGTCTTCCCAGAAAAAGCTGTTCCTTGCTGTTTATTTTTCCTTTGGTCTCTTTGGACCCTTGCTAACCCTGACAAAAGGTCTTGATGCCTTACTGGAAAAAGGTTTATATATGCAGCACATATTGCCTTATCTCTTGTGACTACAAGCTTACTTGTTTTATTAGAAAATAATTAAAATGCTCAAAATTAAGCTGGAGAGTTGCCCAGTTTTCCATGGTTGCTTAAAGGGCAATGGTTTGACAGTGTTTGTAACTTGGGAAACAATAAGGGGCAAGATGCACTTAAATTTCTGTGAAAATAAAGCCTAAGTGTAATTAAATGGAAAAAATGTTGGAAAGTTTACTAAATAGCAAACTAATTAAAACACAAACTCAGTGCAAGATAAATGGATTACTTTTTCAGTACTAATATTTCTGAACTTCAAATTTTATTGACTTGCAGAAATAAATCATTTAGAAATATTAAGAAAATTAATGTTTTTCTTATGACCAGAGTAATATCATAAGCCAACTTTAACTAGAGAGGGCTAGCGTGAGAAATCCTTCTGTATATATGTTGCTTTTATTGGTTAATGAATAAAATTGCTTTGACAAGAGAGAGAGACAGAGACAGAAAGATGCCATGTAATTGCTGAGGGAGACATGGACCGAAACCTTGCCAAGCAGTGCTGCAATTAATATAAATTTTGTGTGATTATTTTGAGTTTGGGTGCCTGAGAACAAATGAGCAGCCACTGCTTACAAATTGGCATGCCAATGTGGGCTGACTACATCTACATAAAACCTGAGAGAGCTTTAAAAGGGAATTCTAGTCATACACAAACAAAAACAGAATTTAGCAAAGCATTTTTTTTAGATGGGCGATGTTTGCTGGTAACAAACAGGGGCACCACAGTGCTTTAAAAGAGATCTTTCTGACTCAGCCAGCTTCGGCAGCAAAGGCTATGTGGCTTCTTTAGCCAAGGTCTTCCTGTTTCATGCTCATAGTATGAACCCTGTTTCTTTCAGGAGGCCAAGCACTTGAATGGGGTTTCTGAGCAGTGTGCTGCAAGTTACTTGGTGGCAGTATGGGCTAACTGGTTACTACCAGTTGAGGTGGTAAGTGGTTCCCTTTCAGAAGTCACAGAAATCACGTGGAATTACCTCTGCCATGTTAAAAGGATGAGAGAGGTGGAACTAGAACTGTGACAACCACACTGTCTACCATTTTACAATGTGTTTTCTCAGAAAAGAATTTCAGATACACAATAGTACAGATTCAGACATAAAAACCTCTAAACAAGACACAGTGTGTTAAAAAAAATGTATGTAAGCTTGGGAAAGAGAGGAAAATGAGTATAGACAGTTATAAAATAAAAGAGTACAGACAGTCATACATTAATAAGGTAAAGAAAATAAGCCATTTAAAGATGGACTATAAACAGAGAGTCTGAATTGTGCATATTATTGTGTTTTCTTTGAACATTTTGACTGTGAATGAGCTAAGTAAAGAGAGACACTTTATTGTACAGGCTGATAAATGAAATCAACATATATATTTTAAAGGCATCTTAACTTCAAAATTTAGGTATAAGGAAATGTTGCTTTGGAAAAGAGGTACTGCTTTTGTTTCCACAGAGGATGAGAACCTGTTGGTCCATGTGGTTTGATGGATCAATTACCCCTGAAAGGTCTCATTAAACCTCAGAATTACTTTGCCCAACAAAAAAACAGGAAGCAGTTTGGAAAAAAAACTACACTCAAAATCCAAAATACTGTTTATAAATGTTTGTTTACATTTAAGAGGGATATGCTATAGAGATGAACACTTTGTATTGGTGTGGATCTTGGTTTATTGATACAAATTTAAGATCAATTTTGTTATATGTATTTCTGCTCTTTTTTAAGGCACTGTATTTGTGAAGTTCATTTAAAAAATGCAATGTGTAATTTTAAAATGCAGGATATAGATAGTCATTTATAATAGTCAAACTTGAAGTCATGCTAGTTAGGTTTTCTAGATGTGCAGAGATATATTTTGGGTGGATAGGTATTATTCAAACCTTTAAAGACTTACAGAATATGGCATTTAAAATATTTAACACCTTAGGACTTTTTATGACAATGAAACACATCTGTTCCTCACCACACCATTCTAATTCAAGAGAATGATGGGCATCAAAGAGCATCCTGATGAAATTTGTTAGCCATTTGGACAAGAAAATACTTTTGACTAGACTGCTTGATGTTGTCCTATATGAGGTGAGACAGTCCTTCAGGGTTTTTGCTTGATGAAAGAACTGGCAGACATTTTGCAGGACACAGAAGAAAGCATTTGTTGTACTTTGCCATTAAAAGGCAAAACAGATCTTCAAATTTTCTGTTTCATGGAAATGTCTGCCAAATGCTATGATCCTGTAGATGGATACTGCAATGTTAAAGAAGAACTTGGGGTGACTGTCCAGGCAGTGAGATGTCTCTGTCAAATCTAGAGTTTTGGAAGTTGCTTACAATGAATTTCCTTCTACAGTTTTTGATGGAGTTGAGAAATAGATAGTTACAATTATAGTTTTCCTCAGTTATGATAAAAGATAAAATAGATATAAATATTGTCACTGTAATTCTTGCTTGAAACCTGCTTTGTTATATGTAATTTTACTACATTAAACATTAAACCTTTTTTTTCATTTGGACAGAAAACGGAAAATTGTATGGAAAGTCCTTTTGAATATGTGTTTTTATTGCTTAATGAAAAAAGCTTCTTTGGCCTATGGCAGGGCAGAATAAAACCAGATAGTAAATCTAAGCAGAGATGTAGAGCAAGAATAAGCAGAGTCTCAAAGATGGAATGTAGTGCCAAGGGAGGCAGATGCACTGGAACCTTGATGGTAAATCACGAGCCTCATTGTAAAATACAAAATAATAGAAATGGGTTACTTTAAAATGTAAGAATTAGTTAATAAGGAGCCCAGACTAATTGGCCAAGCAGTGTTGCAATTAACATAGTTTCTGTGTGATTATTTTGGGTCTGGGTGGCCACGAGTAAATGAGCAGCCTTTCAAGGGAAACTCACACAAATAAACACACACTAGTATTAAAATGAAAGTGCCCTTGGGCTTCCCACAGGTCAGGGAACCCTGATTGCTCTTCGAGCAGATGAGGGAGGGTGACTTGATCGGGGGAGGGGGAGGGAAATGGGAGGCGGTTGCGGGGAGGAGGCAGAAATCCTTAATAAATAAATAAATTAAAAATAAATAAATAAATAAAGTATATTCTGGCCAATTTAAATAATGCTGCCATGAAAAAAAAATAAAATAAAAAAATAAAAAATGAAATGAAAGTGTCCATAATGATTATTCTTCTACATTCTTCATTATACACTATGCATATATTTTTATATTATTTTTGTCACTGTTATTTACTGTTATTTTGTCAAAAGAGTATATTATCAATTTCATTACTTGCTTTTGCTTAATTTTCAATGTCCTATGAATAAAATGAATATTCTTCATTTTTCCAAGATAATAAGCCATTTAGAAGTATATAATTTATAGCAATAAAGAGGTATCAAATATTTCTGGTGAAATGCTTAGCTTTGGAATGGGTGATTTAATAGTCATCAAGTTTCTAACACAAACCGGATTTCAAATAGATTTTGAAGTCATATACATAAAAGGGAATATCAAAACTAATTTATTTTATTTATTTATTTATTTATTAAGGATTTCTGCCTCCTCCCCGCAACCGCCTCCCATTTCCCTCCCCCTCCCCCGATCAAGTCACTCTCCCTCATCTGCTCAAAGAACAATCAGGGTTCCCTGACCTGTGGGAAGCCCAAGGACCGCCCACCTCCATCCAGGTCTACTAAGGTGAGCATCCATACTGCCTAGGCTCCCCCAAAGCCAGTACGTGCAGTGAGATCAAAAACCCACTGCCATTGTTCTTGCGTTCTCAGTAGTCCTCATTGTCCGCTATATTCAGCAAGTCCGGTTTTATCCAATGTTTTTCAGACCCAGGTCATCTGACCTTGGTGAGTTCCCAATAAAACATCCCCATTGTCTCAGTATGTGGGGGCATTGAGCTGAACAGAGAATTCTCAACAGAAGAAGTTCAAATGGCCAAAAGACACTTAAGGTCATGCTCAACTTCCTTAGCAATCAGGGAAATGCAAATCAAGACAACTTTAAGATACCATCTTACACCTGTCAGAATGGCTAAAATCAAAAACACCAATGATAGCCTTTGCTGGAGAGGTTGTGGAGAAAGGGGTACACTCACCCATTGCTGGTGGGAATGCAAACTTGTGCAACCACTCTGGAGAGCAGTGTGGTGGTTTCTCAGGAAATTTGGGATCAACCTACCCCTGGACCCAGCAATACCACTCTTGGGAATATATCCAAGAGAAGCCCTATCATACAACAAAAGTATATGCTCAACTATGTTCATAACTAATTTCTTATAAATTTTGAGAATGGTACATACTAAGTATAACTGAAGCAATAATACTTTCTGTAAGAGAAAAATCACATATACTCACTAGATGAATACCAGGATATTTTAAACAATACTGCTGACTTCAGTTTGTTATTTTAAATGTATGTATTCAAATGATAACACAAAAGCCAGTGATCAATTGAAGAAAAAGCTGAGGGCTGTGTTCCCCCTCCCCGCTCCTGGCGACCCGCTAGTTTTATACCCAAAATAACAACACACAAATTGTATTCATTTTAAACACTGCTTGGCCCATTAGTTCTAGCCTTTTAATGGCTAATTCTCACATCTTGCCTACCCATATTTAGTAATCTGCGTAGCACCAGTTTTACCGGAAAGATTCATCATGTCTGACCTGGCGTCTTGCTTCATCGCATCTGCCCTGGAGAGGAGGGGCATGGCGTCTGAGCTCACTTCCTCTTCCTCCCAGCATTCTGTTCTGTTTACTCCACCCACCTATGTTCTAACCTATCAGGCCAAGCAGTTTCGTTATTATTTAACCAATGAAATCAACAGATTGATATATGACACTCTCACATCAATCAATGACTAATAATCTGGAAAGACTAACAAAATTTCTATTCATTAATTCATGTTTACAGCTCATTCCTGATTGCCCATTTAGCAGTATGCACTTTGTGTGTTTGTAAACACATGAAAATGAAGTAGTATATGAACTTCATGTTCAGAGTCTGCTGAAATGAAATAAAAACAGCCTAGAAAAGCCAAAAAAGTCCCAGTAAATTAAAATAATCTAATCCACTTTTGTGTCTCTATTGGGAAAGAGAAAACATGTTTTTATAAAAATGAAAATGTTTTCTTCAGAAATGATTATTCTATATGAAGTCTAGTCATATTGCTTTGTGAAGCCAAAGCAAAATTTTTGACAATGTTGAACCATTGTTAATACTATAGCCTGAGTCAAGTGTATTACTCCATCAATGGTTAAATAAAACATTCAATTAGAACTCCATTGGTAATGCTACTATGTATACTCTGCCAATAGAATCATCTTTATTTGCCTGGAATGACAGGTATGCTTTATCAGCTGAGTTTCACATTAGAAATGACATGGTTTGCACACCAAAATTTTAGATGTCATGTTCTACATCAAAAGGTATCTGATGTCATAGTTACTCTTCTATTGCTTTGAAGAGACACTATGACAAAGGCAGATTTTAAAGAATACATTTAATTTTGGTTTTCTTAAAATTTCAGAGAGTTAGTTCATCATCAGCATGGTGTGGAGTGTGTTTGCTAGCAAATACATACAGTGTTGGAGAAGTAGCTGAGAGTTACATCATGATCCACAGGCAGCCGGTAATTAAAGAACCACTGTAACTAACCACAGATCCAATTACCAGAGAGAGAGAGAGACCCTCCAAAAATACATTTCCTAATCCTTCTCAAAAGGTTTCATTAACTTTGATCAAACATAAAAGATCCTGTGGGGGCTATCCTCATTCAAACCACTACAAATTTCATTGTTTTGTCTTAACCTTTAGGGATAATATCACAAACTGGCATCACCACTACAAATGCCTGACTGTCACCATTAGAGTTTCTATTACTGGAACATAATTGAGTGTCATCTCTTATATGTAATCATATACTATAGCTTGAATTTCCTTCTAGTGATGCCCATTATCCTGACACTAACACTGCATATGCCATTAATTTGTACTCATCATAGATATTTTTTTCCTTCTGGATATCACAATTAAAGATGGTATTAAATGGATACATATTTTGAAAAGTGAAGAATTTGAATTTGACAGGAAGTTACCTTCATCTTGGCTGTGTCAGTGGAGTCAATATGGAATTTTAACACGAAATTATAGATGTCATTATTGGGGTTTTACCACAAGAAGTATTACTATTTGGGGACTGCCATTAAAGAGTCTACTGCCCTTGTTCATCAGCATTGGAGCTTAGGAATAAATCACCAGGAATTTACTACAGATACAAATATCAGGAGCATGCTATTGGTTTTGTTATTACTTCTGTTTTAAGAATAGCACCATTATCTTGGACTTGCCATTAAAGATTCCATTGTTTGACTCTCAACATCAAATAATTCTTTCCCTTTACATCACCATTAATGATATTATAACCTTGCTCTCAAAAGTATGGATGCTGTTGAGTGGGCCATCCACATGAAAGTCAATTTATTGGACCTCAAATTAGAGATAGTATCACCTAGATTACACCTGGTGCAATTGTCCTTAGGGCCTCTCCAGGATATACACAATCACCTGGGCCTTTTCCCTACACAGTAGTATCATGTATGCTTGCACAGTAAAAGTATTTAAACATGTAACTCACCTTTGGAGATTTGAGTATCTCACCACTAAACATGTCAAAGTCTAGGCCTAATCTTTGGAAAGCACTACCTTATGTCCCAACATCAAAGATGGTGTAGTGAAACCCTCACATTATAGATGACATTTCCTGACCTCACAATTAGAGATAATATCAAGTATCTCTACTAATAGTTGTGTCGTTGCCTGAGACTCACCATTAACATTTCAATTGTCTGGGCTTCATAATCATAGATAACAAAATCTGAGCTGTACCACAGGAAAAGATAACGACTGAATTTCATCATTGTAAATTTTACCTCCTGTGTGAAACTCTTAAAGATGCCATCAATTGGGTCTCCTTATTAGTCATTCCATCTTCTTGAACCTCATCATAGAGCTGCTATCAAATAGCACCAATCTCTTAAAGGGTATCGATTTAATCAGAACATTGGAACCATATTTGTCACAATACCACTGTTGAATTTCCCATTGCCTATGGTTTGCCCATTAAAAATACATATGCCTGTATCAATGATTACTGGTTTTATTCTCTCAATTATCACAATTAGAAAGTCCATCACCTGGACCTATTTGCCTAGATATTATAATCTCTACATAGTCACTATAGATAGCATTTCTTGGGCTTCACTTATAAAAATACCATTGTCAGAGATGTTATTACCTGTATTTCCCATTAAAGGTTCTATTGCCTGAGTACAGTAGCGATGCCATCTACTGGGACTAATTTTTAGCAATATCAAAGCTTGTGTTCCCTATTTGGAGCTGCCATTACTCTGGTGTCAATATTAGAAGTGATGTTACTTTGACATTACTATTGCAGATACCACTACCTTAGCCTCAGTAATAGAATAAATCTACTGTTTGAAAACCTATCGACACGAGCATTACCAGCCAGCAGGATGCATCATTGGAAAGGCCATTGCAGCTTGCTATTAGCATTGCTTTTTCCTCTGATGGGCCAGCACAGATACCATCACTTAGACCTGTATTTACAAAATCCATCTCATGAGTCTCACTGAAAGAGAATCCATAACCTGGACCCCTCCCTCCATTCCAGATGTCATCACCTACACCTACAGCCTACTTTTTTACACTCTCAGATATTCCATCATTGGAACTTACTAGAGAAGGATGTCACTGTTTGGTTCTCAATGTTGCTTTAGCCTTGGCTTGATAATCAGAGGTACTATTTCCATGACTTTACCATTAGAGGGATTCCTGTGCCAGGTGTTCACTAGATGTTTTTCTTTAAATCTCACCTTTAAAAAATTCTATCTCCTGACTAGCATCAATATAACTATAGTTTGCTGGACTCTAATCTATATAGAGTCTATATATATCTAGACACTCTAGATGTCATTTCTTGAGTTTTACAGATATATTCCTATAACTCCACTACTAGAAGTATGTTCTTAAATATTTGAAAAGTTGATTAATATACTGCCCAATAGTCACATATTTATTAAATGGATAATGTCATCACTCTACTCAATCATATAGAATTCTATAAATATTCACTACCCTAAAATGAGAAAAGAAGTATTATTTTGGATTTATATGAATACTGAGGGTGAATAGATTGAAATTATCTTCTGAGACTTTAGTGTTAGTTAGGATTAAGTAATGCAATTAAGATAGGAAGAAACATCAAACTGAAAGATAGTAAAGGGATTAAAAAATTTTAGGCATAAGATATTTATAACATTGAGGTATATTAGGGAAAACACAAAAATACAGGTCTTGGAAAGGTGCTATAGTTCGCAAATGAAATGTTACTCACAGGCTAGTGGATTAACTGCTTGCTTTCCAGTTGGCAGTGATTTTTTGAGAGGTGACGGAAACTTTCCTATGGAAGGACTATTTGGAAGAAATAGGTCACTTGGTGTTTGCTTTGAATGTCACAACTGATACCACTCTCCTTATCCACTGCATATTTATTATTAATGGAAAATGTTTCTCTTACACACGGTACCACTTTCATAGTTTTTTTTCCAAGATCATGGAACCAAATAACCATAGACTGAAGTCTTCAAAGCCAGAAGCCAAATGTAGCTGTACTTCTAAGTCTCCTTTACTTGGTATAATTATTATCTAAGTGACCAGAGAGCTAAAAAAATATCAACATTAGAACCAAAAGTATGGCTATTGCTACAAGTAACATATAAGGCTGACCATGTGTCTCTAAGTATGTGGATCTTGTTTATGCCTGGAATTTAGAAAAGATTTGAGAAACAAGCTAGAGAGATCTTAGCATGACACCCCATTCTTTCTCATTATGAATAGAAAGTTACATTTTGAAAGTATATAATTTGTCTTCGTATTTCTGTAACAACCTATGGCTAAGTGTTCACACTGAGTCTCAGGAAATATCAGAAATGTTGTTTTTAAGATTTTGGGGACTCATGAAAATGGAGTAAAAATAATGTGGATTATCAGACGCCATGTGACTTAAAGGCCAGTGTCGGTATGTTGTTTGAACAGGAAATGTGCTACACCTGCCCATGTGTTGAATGATTTTTCTCCATTGTGATAGTATTTGGGGATGAGGTAGAAGCTCTAGGAGATGAAGCCTGTCACCTCAAAGAATTTACATCACATAGAATGTGGTCCCTGATCACATTCTCAATTTATATTTCGTGTCAACCCTGAAAGTAAAGAAGTAGTTACTCCAAATTTCCTGTTATCATTATATATTTACCAAAAAAAAATGGTGTTTAGCAACCATGGGATAATCCCACTGAAACTGAGGCAGTATGATCTTCTTGAGTTCTTTTCTTGGGTATTTTTGTGAGTGACCCAAAGATCAACAACATAAATAGGCACTAGGATTTAGAAATATTTAAATTAAGATAACTTTGTTTCCATAGTAGACTGTGTGGATCATGTAAAAAAATGTAGGCATGTATTAACAGAAGTTAAGAACAAGGGTTTGTGCATCTCAATCATGAAGAGATACATGAAACTTTCAAGACATTGTACTTCTGAATAGGGCAGTTTGCAGTAGATTCATTTAAAATTAGCAACATTTAGGATGGTCAAATAATTATTTTTACATGAAGATAAACAAATAATGAATAGGTGTATGAATGAAATTAACATAATTATAGACAACTTGAATCATACCCACCATGATTTCCAGGCCATAGCAGCCAAAGTTAGTTTCCCCATTAAAGTATAAGTCAGCAAAACTGTTAAAATGGTGCTTGGAACATACCAACTATACCTGGGATGATGTTATTAGTTCAAAAAAAAATAGTTCCTTCTGTCTGAATGAAGTCCTTTTATGATGAATACATCTTTTTTTTCTGAACCATAGTGAAATGTTCCATTTGATCTTGTAGACTATTTCCACATTTATGTCAGTTAATTGCCCCAAGAAATGCTTAAATCTTAAATCTATCTGCCTATTGAAACATCCTGGAATCCTTCTCAGACACCAGAACCTGTGAGTTTTGAAACAGACAGTAAATAAAACAGAAAATATTAAACTACAATGGGGGTGATATCTTGACTCTTGTTTACAGAAAGATTTATTGCACCTAAATCAGGGTTGGTTTCCTAACACACTCATTAATAACTATGTGCCATGACTATTACTAAGAAATGATGTGGGATGCCCCTCTGTATGCTATGAATATGTTTCATTACCATTGGTTCTTTAAAAAGTTGTTTCAGCCAACGGCTTAACAGAGTAAAGCCAGGCAGGAAGTCAGCGTAGAGATAGAAAGAGAGAGAGTAGGCAGAGTCAAAGAGATGGCATGTGGTTACCAAAGGTAAGACACAGCATTGTGGTGAATCACAGATTAATAGAATTGGGTTAATTTAAGGTATAACAGCGAGCTAGAAATACACTTGAACCATTGGCGGATCTTGTAATTAATATAGTTTCTGTGTGACTCTTTTGGGTTTGGGCAGCTGGGAAATGAGCAGTCTCCACTTACAAAGAATCAAAGACAATACTATCATTTAGCTAAAAATGCATGAGATTTTCTTCAATATATCATGGACTTTCTATTCCTACTTTATACATTTCCCTAATACCTATGTGGTAAATAAAATTTTACTCAAAACTCAGATTATAAATGAAAGTCTCTTAGAAAGAGGCCTTTATCTGCATTTAAAAATAAGTTTAAGATGGTATCTCAGAGTTGTTCTGATTTGCATTTCCCTGGTATCTAAGAATGTTGTGCAATTGTTTAAGTGCTTTTTAGTCATTTGAGATTCCTCTGTTGAGAAATCTTTGTTTAGATATGTACTGCATTTTTAATTGGATTATTTGGGTTTTGAGATCAGCCTTCTGTCAGATGTGGAGATAGTGAAAATCTTTTCCCATTATGTAGGCTGCTGTTTTTTTTTTTTTATTGAGTCCTTTGCCTTACAGAATCATCTTTGTTTCAGGAAGTCCCATTTATTTATTGTTGCTCTCAGTGTCTGTGCTACTGGTGTTATATTTAGGAAATGGTCTCATGTGCCCACGCATTGAAGGTTACTTTCCACTTTCTTTTCTAGGAGGTTCAGTATGACTGAATTTAAATTTGGTCTTTGATCCATTTGAACTTGAGTTTTATGCATGGAGGTACGTATAGATCTATTTTCATTCTTCTGTATGTCAACATCCAGTTATGCCAGCACTATTTATTGAAGATGCTTTCTTTTTTCCATTGTATAATTTTAGTTTCTTTGTCAAAAATCAAGTGTTGATAGCTGTGTGGGTTAATATTAGGGTCATTGATATGATTCCCTTGGTCCACCTCTCTGGTTTTGTGTCAAAACCAATCTGTTTTCATTACTATAGCTTAATAGTAGAGCATGAAGTCAGGGATGGGTAGTTGGTCCCTAATTTCCTCCTCTCCTTGTTCTTTCATTGCTCATCTCTCTTGGTTCTCCTTCTATTTATACTCTGCGTGCTAGCTCTGACTATCCTTGCTCGTGCCTCATTATTGGCCATTTATCTCTTATTAGGATCATCAGGTATTTCAGGCAGACACAGCAACACAGCTTCACAGAATTAAACAAATGCAACAAAACAAAAGTCACACACCTGGAAATAATATTCCCCAACAGCAGCATTATTCATAATAGTCATAACCTGGAAACAACCTAGATATCCCTCAACCATAGAATGTATAAAGAAAATGTGATACATTTACACAATGGAGTACTAAAAAAAAATGGCATCTTGAAATTGCAGGCAAATGGAACAAACTGGAAAAAAAATCCTCATGTAGGTAACCCAGACACAGAAAGACAAACATGGTATGTACGCACTCTTAAGTAGATTATATGACATAAAGCAAAGAAATCCAGCCAGGAGTCCACAGTGCCAGAGAAGCCAGGAAATAAGAAGGACCCTAAGAGAGATGCATGAATCTATAGGAAGGGGAAATAGACAAGATCCCTCCTGAGAAAATTGGGAGCATGTGGGTAGTGATGAGGGTAGAAGAGGAGGGAAAAGAAGAGGGGGAAGAAGAACATGAGGGATTGGGAAGCATGAGCTGGGGGAGGACAGAAATAGCACGGAACGAGATATCTTGATAGAGAGAGCTATTGCAGGGTTAGAAAGAAATGTTGCACTATGGAAATCCTGGGGAATCTACAAGAATAACCATTGTTAAGAAACTAAACAACAGTGGAGAGGTTTCCTTAACTGCCTTTCTCCTGAAATCAGACAGATGACTCCCTTAACTCTCATCATTAAACTTCCATCCACTAACTGAATAAAGCAGATGCAGAGATCCACAGCTAAGCACTGGAATGAGTTACTGTAGTCAAGTTACAGAGAGGGGAGAGTAATAACATGAGCAAAGGGGTCA
Organism: Microtus pennsylvanicus; assembly: GCF_037038515.1. NCBI lineage: Eukaryota > Metazoa > Chordata > Mammalia > Rodentia > Cricetidae > Microtus > Microtus pennsylvanicus. The sequence goes on from NC_134583.1 coordinate 38,858,879, forward strand.
AGACCATAATGAGGATACCTACAGAAATAGCTGAACTGAGAGTCAGTGGAAGCTCACTGACTCTGGACTGATAGTTGAGGAACCTGCATATGACATAACTAGGCACTCTGACTGTACATATCAGCTGTGTAGCTTAGGCAGCTTGTGGAGCCACTGGTAGTAGAACCAGTATTTATCCCTAGAGTCTGAAATGGATTTTTTGAGTCCATTCCCTATGGTGGGATACCTTGCTCACTCTACATACAGGGGGCAGGCCCTTGGTCTTGCTTCAAGTGATGTGACAGACTTTACTTAGTTCCACAGAAGGTCTTACCTCTCTGTAATTGGTTGAGAGTTGTGGTGTAGGGAAGGTGAAGGAGTGGGATTAGGAAAGGGAGAGGGAACTAGGATTGATTTTTAAAATGAAAAAGATTGTTTTAACAAAATTTTCAAAAAAATAATTTGGAATATGGTAAAATCGAATGTTAGCATCAAAATTAATGCTCGGGTTACAATAACTGGATCAAAGACATGGAGTTAGGTAAATATGAGAGGTGAGTAAGAGATTACGAAGCTAATCAGGTAAGAGAAAGAAAATGAACTCTTGGGAAAACAGTAGAAAAAGGCATACAAAGTAATCTCACACTATCTCAGAATTGATTATAATAAAGGGTTCTTTATTTAGGAAGGCAGATTCACAGATCACAGTCATCTATGTAAGTTGGAAAGAGGAACCAAATCCTGTGGCCAAGAGAGAAAGAGTAGGCACACAAGCATGCACGTTTTTGGTATCCAAGTCCATGCCCAACTTGGTGCAGCATCTTAAAGGCCATGGGCTGAAGGAGGCTCCTCACCACTTCCCCTTGTGTCTAAATAAGAGAATTCCAAACCCAATATAAGGGGAGCTCACCAAATCCAGCTGGACCGGGTCTGAATGAGCATGTAATCAATCCGGACACTGATTGTGGCTGACAATGGGGGCTGACTGAGAAGCCATTGGTAAAGGCACTGGGACTTGGTTTAACGGCATGTTCTGGCGTTTTTGGGACCCTAGTCTTTATGGAAGCACAGCACAGTTCCCTTGGCCTGGATGTAGGGGGGGTGGGGTGGGGCTTGGACTTCCCACAGGGCATGGTTCCCTGCCTTCTCTCAAGCAGGGTGGGAAAAGGAGGAGTGGGTGTAGGGGAGCAGGAAGGGATTGGGATGAGGGAAAGAAGTGTAAATAATTGAATGGAAAAACAAAAAATTTAAAAAAACTATATACAATAAGAAAATATATCAAGTATATATTAGAATGGCATCCAGCATAAACAATATTAAGCAAAAAAGCATATGCTATTTTTTTAAATAATTGTTCTACCCTAATGATTCTAAATCTTGTTTTAGAAATGGCTTGACTAAATCATGAGAGGAAAGTAACTATACCTATCTAGTCTTTAAACCAATCAAAGACCTGAGAAGGGAGATAATATTTCTTGAGTAGGTATGAAATGAAATCAAGCAGTTTCCATAATGTGTAATAAATGACAGAAACAGCTGGCTACCTGGGCAATCACCCAAAGTCTCATTTGCAACATTGGAGCAACTAATTTTGGCTAAGGCCTAGAGTAACCGATAGACCATTTTCAGAGCCAGGAAAATTTTCAGAATCATCTTACCCTGTCTTGGCAAGGTTTGGCAAGGTTTGTTTGTTTGTTTGTTTATTTTACCCTGCTTTTCCAGTCCAGATACCCAGATACTGTGTATTTTGTCAGAGGCTGAGGCATGAGCAGTTCCTTGCCCAAAGGTCAGTTTTGCCAAAATGACAACAAGCTCCTAGTGGAGTGTCTTCGGTGCTCAACATTCTCTTGGGAATAGATCTGTGCTACCAGGAGCAATCGTGTCTCATGTCAACAGAACCCTGAGTTATTTAAATGCCATGCTTTAAAGTTCTTTGAAGTGGCTGAAGACAATCTTTCTATGCAGAATATAATCTCTATATATCTAAAGAATCTGATTAGTTAGCTATAAGTATGACAAAAATGAATGACTATTGACCTATAATATTTAATACCTGTATAGTTTAAAGGCTAGGACTTCATATTAGAATATTAAACAAACTTTAAACAACTGTGCAGCAAATAATGATGATGACCTCAATATATAAACAATGTATACATATCACGATCTGAAGTAGAACTATATAGTGCAATATGGTAAATGTATCTTAAAATTGTAACAATATCCAAACTGTCTTAAACAGATGTAGAAACATGCATGCATACAATCTGAAAAAAATAACTTTGCATATATGTACAAATATTGTAAACAGAAATAGGAGCATATTCAATATAATAAATATAACTTGAATTTGTGTCAATATACAAGAATCTATACCAATGTAAATTGTTTATAAATAATAGTTCACAAGTATCCACTCTATTGCTCACTATTATTATTAGTGTAAGTAAGCTCACTCTAATCTACATATTATCCCACTCAATTTTTAAAATTTTTGCCTCTCTTTGCAAGTAGCATTTAATAGCTTCAAGGACTGCTGAGACTAATTGAAGTCAATTGTATGGGGTAGCCTTATTGCTCAAATCCATGCTTTTATTATTTTCCTAACAAATGGTAATAAATCACTATTGCTTGCTTAATTTTCTTTAGATTGCTTATATCTATAGGTTGTCATTTACATTTTTTTGAAATTTGGGGGGTATTTACTATTGGATGGCTTGTTAGAGGAGATTACAGGGTAAGTAGCTAGAGCCCTTTGTAACTCATCTCTAACTCTGTTGTATATTATTAAGGCTAAATCTTGTCCTTATAACTTCTGTCTCTGCCCATGAGTTCTAATAGTTGTTTTCACTCACTTTAAATCTTTTTGCTATTGTCTTTTGCAAAGCCTGAATCGCTTAGCCTATGTATAATTCTAGTGATCTCATTGACTCACATAACCTCTGGTCCTCATTGTGCTCATGTGATTTCATTTAGGATAACTTCTTATCCTTGGATAATATTTGGATGGCATGCAGATTGCCTTTCTGAAGAAAATTTTTATCTGCTAACTTATCATAATTTCTTAACAGATTTTGATTGTTAAATTTAACAATATGAATTTTTCAGGTAGGTTTGAGCACCCTTTGACTTGGATTGAAATTTGTCTGTAAAATTAATGTTATTCTTTTTAATCGCAATAATTTTTAGCTAACTATTGATTTTTGATAGTATTAATTCTGTCAGTTAGCTATTCATTGTTATTCTGTAAACACCTATTATTTTTAAAAGTGCCTCCTTTTTGGCTCTGTTATCAAACCATTTTTTAAGGATATAATATATATATATAAAATCTAAGTCCCAAGATCAAATAAATACATGTATCAGAAAGATCACATAAGTCTTGCTGAAAACCATTCAAAGTGTATGCAAAATGTTTATAAAATCCTGAGCGGTGATACTCTCTGCCATCATATGACTTCTAAATTTATCAATTTATTTATTAACCCAATTAACTTATCTAGATTAAGAGATTTCAGCCAATTATAGTAGGTGTAATAGTCTTTATTGGCCAACAGATGTCACAGTTCTGGGTGCACATAATCATCTGTGGCAAAGCAAGTTCCAATGTCTGAATTATTTGGGAATTAATCAATTAAATAAGAGTAAGACATTTGTATATAGAGGATTGAGTTGGCCAGAAAATCAAGGAACCCAAAGCTTGCTGGCAGACATGATTAGCTACAGGGCCTTGGCCCTACCAGATGACATAAAACGGCAGGGATTGTCATACCCTGGCAAGTGAGAAAAGTATAGAACCTAAGCACCATCTGAAGAGGCAAAGGTGGCAGGTGTGCTGCACCTAGGCTGGTGAGCTGGGGAGCATGGTGGGGTAGGGTGGAAGGCATACATGGATATTTGGTTTGATCCCAATAAGCATGGATTTAAGCCCCATGTTGGGTGCCAGAAGTAGGGAAATGCAAATAAAGTGGTACCACATTAGCTCAGAAATGAGCATAATAAATGGTTCTTTATTTAAGGGGGGGCAGACTCTCAGATCACAGTCCTCTGTATGATCAGGGAACAGGAATTGAATCCCGTGGCCAAGAGAGAGAGAGAAGGCATATGAGCATACACATTTTTGGTAACCAAGGAAATGCTGAACCTAGTCCAGAATCTCAAAGGCCATTTCCCCAGCACCAAACAATGTGTTTAAGGCTCGCAAAGATAAATTCCACCCAAACTGCCTCACTCACACAGCAAAGTATCACTGCCCTTTATCAAAGCAGACTTCTGAAGTTTATAAGTTCATAAACTAATAAATATTCTCCTGTAACCATTTGAGACAGATTAACTTGTTGGTAAGGATGGATTCAAAAAACGTTTTTGTCTTTACCATCATTCAATTTTATGTCACCCCCATGTTAGAAGAGGAGAGGTAGGTGGTGGATGAAGATTGTGGAATCCAGGTACCAGAGGCATCCAAAATGATTTCAACTACTTTCCATTATGGTGGGTATATTTCTTATTTGTTCTTACTTCTTCACATAATTAAATATATCTTTATTAAATGCTTACTAAGTCTGTGTCCTGTTTGATTTGTTCTTATTCAGGAGCACAAGAAGCAATGGTGCTTCTTGCCTAGAGGTTGGAAGAAATGTGGGAAGAATCTCTCTTCATGTATAGTCAACACAAACATGTCAGATTATCAGAGGAATTAAGGTCTTACTCTTCTCATGGATCTTTCTCTGTTCTTCACATTCATTATTACTGACATAACTACATACACAAGAGAATGGCAGGGCTTTAAGCATTATTTTATTAATTCAAGATAACTAAAATATTTCAACATCTAGAAAATGTGGTGAATATTCTTGAGTTCATATAAAAGAATAATATGTAGTATTAGTGATTCACAAGTTTCCCATCCATTAAAGTCTTGGGGATGTGTGATTTCTAACCTTATTATGATTATTATTATTCTCAACCAGCACTTTGGGTGAGTTGGTCCTTATACGTTGGCAACAATTTGAGGATCAACTTGAGAACGCATAACATAAAAGTTAACATTTTGCAAACTTCTTTATCATCAAGGCCATCTAAAGTAGTTGCCACTAATTAAGTAATAAGAAGTACCTTTTAGTACAAAACAAAACTGTCACCAGAAATATATATTTATAAGAGCTTCTGGGAAGTCTTTCTAAATTCCAAACTGGAATATGTTGTATGAACTCTGTGAACTAACTATGTATGACTGTTCCTAAATTAGATGTTTAAATACTAGCCTGAAACAGAGTCAGAGATTTAGAAAATGAGTAGGTCTTGAAGATGGAAAGTTCTTAAATGAGTGAGCTCAATATTAGTGCAGAGAAATGTATCTTTTCATTATGTGAGAAGTTGCTTTCCACATACCAGAAAGTGTGTGAGTGGATTTCATGCATCAACATGTATTTATCTATCTCACATTTTTCTAGCTTTGGAGCATCTACTGAGGTTATACTTATTGTGCCATGGCTAAGGCTCATATAACAAAAGGAAACAAGAATCTAGTCATCCAAGTCTTGGTGTACTAGAAGAGCTGATGTCCAATAAAAGCACACCATATAACTTACCAATTCATCTCAGAATTTACTAATTCATCTACCCCTTCTTCCCAATTCACAAATGTTAAGAAACCACACTGATCCATCATTTTTAATGATTTCTCTCCTGGATCCCTAACAATTCTGAAGATAAAGTGGGTTTAGTACCAGTGAGGGACAGCTTACAGTGAAATAATGTGTGATTCAACTACAGAAACACCAAACTGAGAATCAGAGATGTCTTAGAAGTAGACATCACCTGTGAGTTGCACATCACTGGACCCTTAAATATACGCTTGAAGAAGACTGAGAAAATGTTTAAAAGTTGCCAAAACTGATGTCAAGGTTGAAAATTCTTTTAATACTTCTATAAGTATTGAGAGTCTATGACCATAAATCCTGACACATGATTTTTCTAGTTCTAGAAGACAAAATAGAATTTTCCTTATATCAGGGTTTGTATTAATTTGAAATGTATTCTAAATTTTTTTATAAACCACTTTGCTTAATTAATAATGTTTGGGAATCAGTCAGAGAACTAAAATGTTCTTTCTGTAGCCCTTTCTGAAGTTTAGAATTTGCTGAAACTTTTGACCCTTTAGGGTAAAAAGATAAAGTACAGTGTTTTATAACATTATATAATGGCAAATTAATTTTTGCTGGAATTTATTATCCCAGTATACTTTATGAAACACAATTTTGAAAATGAAAGTATATAGGTCAGTCTAAGAACACATGGTATTAAGAATAATATCCAGAATTCTACTTCTTATCTTATCAACAGGTTTTCCTGCCACTTAGCATGGAGAATGACACTGCAAGTAAACATGGTGTCATAGTCATGCAATGTCTGACATTTTACCTTCCACATATTTCAAAATGTGAAATATATTAATTCACTAATTTTACTCTCAGAAGTGAAATTATCATAAACAAATATTCTTTTAGAGTTATCTACCATACATACCTATGTTATATAATATTGTTGTGTTAAACATGAATTCTAATTAAAATTATTAGGAGAATAATAGGTCTGCAAAGGTCAGAAAGTTATATTTTATTTTATTTTGAGATAGGATCTTTCTATATAATCCTGGTTGTTCTAGATCATGTTGCATAGAACAGGCTGGTCTCTATCTCAGAAAGAGCTACCTGTCTTTGTCAAGTGTTTGGATTAAAGTTGTACACCAATATACATATCAGAAAAGCATGTTTTCAATTTGGTGTATTCACTCTTTTGTATTACAGAAACTGACAGTTTCTCAGACTGTCATAGGTCTATCTCACCATGTGACTACAGCTTTGCAAGCACTAATGATAATACTGAGTTTCTAACTTGATAAATGTAAGTAAGCTGAAAATATTTATATAGATATACAAATGTACCCTAAAACCCAAAAGGAAGATAACCTGCTGGCTTTACAGTCCAGTCATGAGGGCTATCCTATTAATGGATATTGATCTCTCAATCACATCAGAAGCAGCCAATGTCATCAAATATTAATATGGTTGAAATAGACATGTTTGCTTTGCACTATTTTCATTTGGTTTTTATAATCCACTTCTACAAATCACATTAAATTGAATTGAAAGAAATATTTTCTTTCAACAGCCATTACAAAAGATAGTTTAATAGTTTACACTTGTGCAATAAAAATAATATTACATTTCCCTTTGCACCTCAGCACTGGAATAGCACATGCTATATAAACACTCTTTTATTGCAATGATTAATCATCTGGAAAGGAATGAGAACCCATTGTTTCTTAAAAGGAGATGTAGAACTGACAGTTGGAGCAGTGAAAAAATTTATCATTGCCGAATGCCATTTAGCTGAATTTTCCTCTTCTTATTGTTTGTTTTTAGTCCATGTTTTGCAATCTAAATATGTACCTTTATAAGAAATTGATTTTCAATGAAAATTTTTCAAAGACACTGTTTCTTTGGAGTCATCCATCACCTCTGGCTCTTATACTCTCACTGCCTCCTTCTCTGCAGAGATCACTTAGGCTAGTATGAAAGGATTTAATGAAGACATGCCATGTAAGACTGAGTGCTCCATAGTATCTCATTTAGGTTTCTGTGTTAATTCCCATCTATTGCAAAAAGAAACTTCATTCATGATGGTTGAGTGAGGCCCTTGTCTGAGTATAGTGTAACATTAAGAGTCATTTTATTGCAATATTCTTTATCAGAATAATAGTAGGTTTTCCTCCATGCCCACATTTTACCTAGTCTCAGGTTCTGGGCCATTTTAGGAGTATCAGGCATGGGTTTCATCTCACAGAGTAAACCATCAATCCAATTAAAAATGGGTTGGTTATGCATAAACATTTTGGTCATTGCTTTCTACCAGTATACCTTACAGGCAGATTGTTTTTGAAGGTCACAGGTTTTGTAGTTGGGTAGTTTTGATGATTAGCTTTTCTCAGTAGTATGTAGAGTACCTTCCAGCACCATGTTAGTCATGAGGTATAATCTTGAATGACATTAAGTAAGTATTATGTTCAGCAATAAGGCCCTACCATTAGGTTGTGGAGACAAACCAATAGCCTTGGCCATAGCCTCTGATGTTTCAGGTAGGAGATGGTTCATGGAACTCCTTTTTCTTAATGAGTCAACAAGAGGTAGCTCATTCTTGGTACTGTAAATGCCATACAATAGGGGCTGGAGTAATAGCTACTCTGTCTTAAAACCAATATTCAATCCCCAGAAACTATTTTTTTTGAAAAAAAATTTCCGCCTCCTCCCAGCCTCCCATTTCCCTCCCCCTCCTCTCACTGCTCTCCCACTCCCCCCACTGCTCTCCCCCTCCCTCTCCAGTCCGGAGCAGTCAGGGTTCCCTGCCCTGTGGAAAGTCCGAGGTCCTCCCCCCTCCATCCAGGTCTAGGAAGGTGAGCATCCAAACTGGCTATGCTCCCACAAAGCCACAACATGAAGTAGGACCAAAACCCAGTGCCATTGTTCTTGGCTTCTCATCAGCCAGAAACTAATTTTTATAAGTACATTTTAGATTTAAAAGATTACTTACCAAACTACAGAATTTCATCAAAAAATACTAGAATATGTTAAAATTGGGTTTTGTTTCAGGGAATCTTCATTAGGAAATATAAATAATTTGTCCCAATTCCTAGTTTAAAAAGCTCAAAAGCATGTAAGCATAATTATGTTGCAATAAGAGCTTTAAAGACAAATATTTCAGCTGTACTTATTAGTGAAATTGTTAGGAAATTATAAAAGGAAAAATTAATTTTATCCTATATAAATCTATGAACCAATACATAATGATAAATGTCATACACATTTTGAGATTCCCAACCAATTGATGCTATTACCATTGCCCTTGGTTATTATTCAATGATAACATAATGGAAAAACACTATTACTGAAGATACTACACTATATACTATGGTCACAGGACATAAAGAAATCAAACTGGCATTGAGGTGAAAATTTTCACCTTGCCTGCTAGAATTAAAAGTACCAAAAGCTGTATGCAAGGTTTTGGAGGAGAACAAAATCATCAAAACTTTCCCCACCTATGAATTTTCAACCTCCTAGGCAAACTACCCTCTGGTGATAGAATGGCATGATTGGTATTGGAGTGTGATGAATTGAAGGAGAAAGATTCCATATATCCATATTCTTGAATATTTGGTCTATATTTAGTAGACTGTTTGGAAGAAATTAAAAGGTGTGGCTTTTCTGTAGGAGGTGAGTCATTTGAGTGAACTTTGAGGTTTCAATTACCCATGGCATTCTAAGTTAGCTCTCTCTCCCTCTCAATCTGCCTTGTGTTTGTGGACCAAGATGTAAGCTCTCGTGATTGCTTTAGTACCATGCCTACCTTCATTCCGACCTATTTTCTGCAATAATGGTATGGACACTTATTCTCTGAAATTATAAGTGAGCCACCAATAAGCTCATTCTTCTATAATATTGTCATCATGGCAGTAGAGAAATAAGACAAAGAAAGCCAATAACTTTCTGATTAAAAATGTGTATCACTCAAGAGGAGATACATCATGTCTGGTTCTTTAAACCTTGTTAACAGCCTGGGGGTGCCAAAAATCCTAATGGGTATCTAAATACTACTGCTTAGCTATATGTTTCTGTTGTCAAAAACACTCATGTTTGTATCCAAAGAGATAGTTAATGTTGAACCCAATAACTAGAGAAATGATAAGAAAAAGCAATAATGAAGTGCTGGGACCTCACCCCCTCTAAGGCTCAAGAAACATACAGGGAAAAAAGGAGGAAGGAATATAAAAGCCTTAAAATGAAGATGTACAGCCAAGAAAAGTATATCTTCTATATCTTCATAGCCATTGCAAGCATAAACATATCTGCATAAGATCCAGAGAAGACTGGGTCCACAATATTTCATCATGGGATAAATGGGAGAGTCCCATGAGTTACTATTGACATTTAATGATTGTTATAGAAGGGACTGTTAGTTTCTTCAATGGTGTAGCCAGTAATAAGTTGTCCTTGCATTAATAAAGAAATTCTCACCAATGTTCAAGCAAGAAATTCTAATTGATCTCATGGGACCATGTTGTCTGAGATTTCTGCCTTCCCAGGTTCCCACAGTCATTAAGTCCCAAAGAAATCACACAGAGGTCTACATTAATTATAAACTGATTGGCCCATTAGCTCAGGCTTCTTATTAACTCATAATTTACTATAGTCCATTATTCTTATCTGTGCTAGCCACATGGCTTGGTACCTTATTCAGTGGTGTAGTCACATCTGATATCTTCTGTGTCTGGACAGGACTGCAAAGGAATGGGTTTTCCTCTTCCCAGAATTCTCCTGGTCTCCTTGACCCACCTCTACTTCCTGTCTGGTTGTCTCAACTATCCTTCTTTTCTGGCTACTGGCCAATCGCCATTTATTTAAATTATAATTGACAGAATAGAGACCATTTTCCCATACCACTTCCCCCTCTTTTTTAAAAAAACAAAGGAAAATAAACATAGTCCCTTTTTGGGGAATGTGGGCATAGTTTTCCAGGATACTTCTTATGGGGACCAAAAGAAAATTTAGAATTATGATCAAGACCTGACTGGAGTATCCTGTGAGGCTTGATCATCTCAGTCAGCAATTGAGCAAAGTAAGTTTTTGAGGGTGTTCACAGAAAGTTTTCAGGAGGCTTTGGTCCAGGAAACCAGATTCGCCTGGAGGCAATCCACAGGTTCTCATCTTCTGTTAAAACAAAAGAAGAACCTCTTTTCCAAAGCATCATATCCTTAGACAGAAATTCTGAAGTCAAGATACCTTTACAAAATACATGCTGATTTAGCTTAGCAGCCCATACAATGAAATGTCTCTCTGTATTTAGCTCCTTCACAGTCAAAAAATTCAAAGAAAACATGATACTATACAGAATTCAGACTTTCTGTGACTTTTCCATTTTTATGTGGCTTACTTTTATCCACTATATGTTTTCTTTTTATTTTGAATTATTGGCTTTTTGAGACAGAATTTCTCTGTGTATCTTTGTCCTGGAACTCACTCCTTAGACCAAACTGTCCTTGAAATTACAGAAATCTGCCTGCCTCTGCCTCCCAAGTGCTGTGATTAAAGGTGTGTACCACCACACCAAACTACTCTCTTTCTTTCCTTTTTATTTTATGGACTTTAACCTTTTTCTTGCACATATTTTTAACACATTGTAAACCATTTAGAGGTTTTATTCATCTTTGAATCTCTCTTTACTGTATATCTCTCTTTTTCTGACCACATGAATCTTTAATTTGCTAAACAATATGGAGAAATTAAAGCCATGGCTTTGATGGCTGGATCCAGCCCATTTCTTAGCTTTCTGAGATTTCAGCTTCATGGCTGAGGTACGGGCCAAAGTCATGTTTTTTGCCACAACTCTATGGCATTTCAAGGTCCCTGTCACCAACAGAAAGCATGTGGTCAGGTTTTCATCAACACTATTTAAGTGTTTCATGGCAGGACCTCTTTAAAGATCTGCAAGTTTTGCAGCTAAAGTTTAGTCAGGAAGCCTCTCTTAAATGAGAGTGCTTGCCTCTAGGTAGAAGAAGCCACCTGAGAAAATGCTGTTATTAATAAGACATGCTTAACTCTACGCTTTTCTTTCTAGAATTCCCTCCCAAGCTCAGTCAGGCTTTATTTGGATGCAGTTGTCCAAATGTTGGGCATCATTTGTTGTCTGAGGTTTATGTCCTGTCCAGTTCCCTCAGTAGTTAAGTCCCAAAGAAATCACACAGATGTCTACATTAATCATAAACTTATTGGCCCATTAGCTCAGGCTTATTAACTCATAACTTACATTAGCCCATTATTCTTATCTAGCCACATGGCTCAATACCTTTTTCAGTGGCTTAGTCACATCTTGAGTCTTTTTTTGTCTGGAAAGGACTGCAGAGGAATGGGCTTTTTTCTTTCTAGAATTCTCCTATTCTCCTTGACCCACCTCTATTTCCTGTCTGGATGTCCTGCCTATACTTCCTGCCTGGATACTGGCCAATCACCATTTATTTAAAATATACTTGACAGAATACAGACCATTTTACCTCACCAGGACCACATGTAGAGGAATCCATTAGTGTAGAAAGAGGATTTGTTAAGAATAAATGAATGATAGTTGGTGAGTGTGGGTAAAAGTAATAGGACATGAAAATTACTAAAATTCTCTATATAAGTGCATGAAACTTTAAAATGGTAAGTGAGCAATTTTTAAAAATGAACATAAATATTATATAGGGTGCTGCACATAGACAATAGTTGGGTAAAGCCATATTTGCAGGGCTGTGGTATGCCTTCCTTGCATTGCTGCTAATTGAATTCTGTGTCCCTTTTCCAAGAGTAGAATGTCTTAAGGGCCTTGTAATACAACATAGAGATATTAATGCTAACTGTGCCTATCTGCAGACCTTCTGGATTTCTTTCTATGGGTGCATACAGGCAACTAAACCTCCACTTAGAGAACTAAACAATTTGATTTAGAATACAATTATCCACTGTCAGATATTTCACTTAAGTTTAACTTTTCAGCTATGTTCACACACTAACAAATAGTATAGAGACTGCAGGGCTAGTAACAGTAGCAGCAGAATTTCACTTTACTGTTTGTACTTGCTTTTGGGGAACACATTCTCTTTAGATGGATGAGTGTCTCAGCCTAGATATAATAGGGAGGGTCTTGAACTTCCCCAAGCAATGTGCCTTAACCTCTCTGAGGAGTGGATGGGGATGTGGTTGGGGGACATATGAGGGAATGGGAGAAGGGGAGAGAGTGGGAACTGAGTATGATACGTAAAATAAAAAAAAAATGTTTTCTCTTTTAAAAAATAAAAGAAAAAAGAATTTGAGTTAGGAAATTGTTCTTCAGGATCTTTTACAAGTTATGTTTTCAGTGAGGTAACCCAGACCTAAAAAGATGAACATGTGATGTACTCACTCATACGTGTATTCTAGCCATAAATAAAGGACATGGAGCCTATAATTCATGATCCTAGAGAAGCTAAATAAGAAGATGAAACCAAAGAATAACACATAGTTATCCTCCTGGATATTGGAAGTGGACAAGATTGCTGGACAAGGGTTGGAAGCACGGGGGTGGGGGTGGGGTGGGGATAAGGGGAGATGGGGAGAGAGAAGGGAGAAGGGGAGGATTGGGAGAACTTGAGGGAATGGGATGGTTGGGATGGAGGAGGGGTGGATGTGGGAACAGGGAAATGGATATCTTAGTTAAGGGAGCCATTTTAGGGTTGGCAAGAGACTTGACTCTGGAGGGGTTCCCAGGTGTCCAAGGAGATATCCCCAGCTTATTCCTTGGGCAGCAGAGGAGAGGGTGCCTGAACTGTCCTTATCCTATAGCCACACTGATGAATATCTTGCATATCACCATAGAACCTTCATCTGGCAATGGATGGAGACAGAAACAGAGACCCACATTGGAGCACTGGACTGAGCTCCTAAGTTCCATATGAAGAGCAGAAGGAAGGAGAACATGAGCAAGGAAGTCAGGACTGCCAGGGTTGTGTCCACCCACTGAGACAGTGAGATTGATCTAATGGCCTGATCAACAAGGCCAGTTGGACTGGAACTGATGGAGCATGTGCTCAAACCTGACTCTCTGAATGTGGCTGACTGAGAAGCCAAAGACAATAGTGCTGGGTTTTGATTCTACTGCAAGGATGGGCTTTGTGGGAGCCTAGTCTGTTTGGATGCTCACCTTCCTGGACCTGGGGGGAGCAGGAAGGGCCTTGGACTTCCCATAGGGTAGGGAACCCTGACTGCTACTTGGACTGGAGAGGGAGGGGGCAGGAGATTGGGGGGAGGGGAGGGAAGTGGGAAGAGGGGAGGTGTAAATTTTCAATAATAAATAAATAATTTAAAACAAAATCAAGTTATGTTTTCATCATAAATGTCAAGCTTGCTGTAGAAGTCTTTAAATTGGGGTCCAAACAACATATCACAGTCTTTCTTAATTTAACTCTGTGCATTTTCACATCCACATGTTTAGGTTTTGCTATATTTCTTTTGGAAGAGCATGAAGGTATACTCAACTTCAGGAGTCAGCTCAGTTCAAGAGAGTCTGCAGACCAAAAATGCCACCTCATTTTTTTTTCAATCTAATATATTGACTCAGAGAAGAAGTGAGCACAAATTTATACCCTAATCAAGCAGCTGTTTACATTTGAAAGTGGAGTGATATTAGATGTAGCGACTATAGTCCAGCACAGGGCTAATAGTAAAAAATAATTAACTAATATAGCACATATTTCTCAGTTTTGTTTTGGATTTATTTTTTATTTCTTTGCTTTTTGTTGTTGTTCTTTTTTTAATTTATTTATTTTTTTGTTGAAAAAAATTTCTGCCTCCTCGCCGCCTCCCAATTCTGTCCCCCTCCCCCCACTCCTCTCCCCTTCCCCCCCTCCTCCCCCTCTCTCCCTACTCCTCTCCTCCTCCTTCTACTCCATTCCCCCTCCCTCTCGAGTCTGAAGAGCAGTCCAGTCCGGATCCCCTGCCCTGTGGGAAGTCCAAGGTCCTCCCCACTCCATCCAAGGTCCAGGAAGGTGAGCATCCAAACAGGCTAGCCTCCCACAAAGCCAGTTCATGCAGTAGGATCAAAGCCTAGTGCCATTGTCCTTGGATTCTCATCAGCCTTCATTGTCCACCATGTTCAGAGAGTCCAGTTTTATCCCATGCTTATTCAGTCCCAGTCCAGCTGGCCTTGGTGAGCTCCCAATAGATCAGCCCCACATTCACAGTGGGTGGGTGCACCCCTCGTGGTCCTGACTTCCTTGCTCCTTCTGCTCCTCACTGGACCTGTTGTTGGTCTTCTTCTTCTTTGTTTTTTGCTTGCTTTTGTTTTGATTCTGCTTTTAAGAGAGAAAAAGAATATGATGTGCGTAAGAAAGGGAATAATCTTAGAGTAGTTAGGGAGATGAAAGAATATGACAGAAGTGTTTTATATAAAACAATAAATTAATTTCAAAATTTATGATTGGTTTCATTAAAATTTTGAAATCATTTTCTAGCTTTCTATATGTTAGTTGATAATTGGACCAGGGTAAGAAGGCTTGTTTTATAAGACATGAGGCTTGTTATAGAAGTCTGCCTTCAACAAATTTTGATAAAAATTACAAAAACAGATAATAAGTGGAGCAAAGCTAAATTTTAATATTAAATTTAAAGCATATAAACATAGCCAAACTTTAACAATAATCAGGACAGAACAACTCAACCTGCAGTTAAATTACAAACAATGGAAATAAAATTATATGAGATTCTGCTTTTCTTCACAGATACCCCAGAATTCTGAAAGCATGTGGGAGGAGGTGGAACTAATTAACCACAATCTAATTGCTGGGTTGATGTTTTAGTACCAACTCACTTCCAGTAACACAACCCAAATGGATGCCTATACCTTTATAATGACTTAAAACTTTAAGTGAAATTTCAAATACATATTTAACATTCTTTGGGATTCCTTTGAAGTTGATAATTGTTAAAAAAAAATCCCCAATACATTTATTTAGGACTTTTACCATAAGAAAAATGAAAAAGACAAAGATCTGCAACTTTGTTACATTCAGAGTTCTTTATATTATATATCTTCTTAGGCCCAAGACATTGGCATAGCAGCTTGTGGATTGGCCTTTTTTTTTCCCTCTGGGAAAAAAGGTACAAAGTGCTGATCGCAACCCCTTGCCTTCTCCATGATAACACATATATATCTGTATTTCTTTTTACACAAACATAAAGCAATGAATTTTGAATATTGTTACACAAACTCCAAATTAATGTTACATGTATGTAACATGTGGCCCTGCTTTGTTGGGGTGTCTGCCCTGCCCAGTTCCCACAGCCAGCAAGTCCCAAAGAAAATCCCACAGAAGTCTCCATAAGATTATAAACTGATTGGCCCATTAGCTCAGATTTCTCATTAGCTCTTGTAGCTTATATTAACCCACTATTCTTATCTATGTTAGTCACATGCCTCAGTACCTTTTTCAGTGGGGCAGGTCACATCCTGCTTCTTTGGGGATCTGGGCAGGACTCAGGAGGAATGGTGTTCCTCCTTTCCAGAATACTGCTGTTTTTGTTGCCCCACTTCTACTCCTGTCTGGTTGCTGGCCAATCAGCATTTATTTAAACCATAATTGACAGAATACAAAATTGTCCCACACCACTTGTATACTTAGCTATGCAAAAGAAAGTCAGCAAAAGGAGTCAAATTATTTTTTAATACTTTAAGCAGTTGTCTAGAGGCAAGTAGAAAACATTAAGTTTGTTAATCTCATTTAAATGAAAACTATATATTACCCCATGCCCACTTCCCAGTGATACAACAGAACAAGAGCTACAGCTTCCTATCTCCTGTATCCACACCTCCTGTGTATTTCTTAGATCACATATCTGACATACCACCCCAATTCCATATCAGTGTTTTTCCTTCCCACTTCATCCCTGTGTCCTAGTCCAAAACTTGATCAGACAAGACATCCTCTGTCCAAAAATTTGCCACACCTGTTACTGGAACAGGTACGTTGCCTGCAAACCTTCTCTACTCTTTGTTTTACCAGATTCAATTCTCATGGATACTCCTAGTGCTGGAAGAGCCCATCTCCCTCAGACCTCCCGGCAAGCAAGCCTCCAACACCTGAAAATATTTCCATGAAAACAACAGTCAAGCTGGTCAGTAAAACAGACAATACTTAACTAACATGCTCTCTGACAATGAAGAAAAGAAACAAACAGCAGGGAACAAAACGCCAACCGAACAAAGACAAACACAGACATTAATTCCTAGACCTAAAAATCACCCCAAATCAAGATACACAGACACCAGAATCATAACATAATCAATAACAGCCAGGGTAATTTCTTTCCACCAAAACACTGGTAAACTACCACAAAACGCATTGCTGAAGCACAAAACCTTAAAACCAACTTCAGGAAGATATATACAAGTCTTTAAATATGAAATGAATAAATCCACTAAAGAAATCCAGGAAACACAAAATACATTTGGAAGAAATTAGTAAACCTTTTAAAGAAAGCCAAGAAAAAACAAGCAGTTGTACAAAATGAACAAAGTCCTGAAAATAGAAAAAGAAACAATAAGTTTGCATGACAAGAAGAGATTCTGAAAATGAAACCTAGATAAGAAAACAGAAAGTACAGAATGAAGTATCACCAAAAGAATGCAACAGATGGAATAGAGAATCCCAGGCATTGAAAGCATGATGAAAAAATAAATATATCACTTAAAGAAAAGGTTAATTCTAAAAGCTTCTGACATAAAACACCCGGGAAATCTGGGACACTGTGAAAGTCCAAACATGTGAATAATATGAATATAGATAAAGAAGAACATCAGCTCAAAGGCTCAGAAAATATTTTCAACAAATCATTCTAGAAACTTTTCCTAACAAAATAAGAAAATACTTATCAAGGTACAAGAAGCATACAGAACACAAAATAGAATGCACCAGAAAATAAAGAAAGACCCCTTCATCACATAATAACCAAACATTAAACATGTATACCAAAGAAAGAATATTAAAAACTACAAAATAAGACCCAAGTAACATATAAATACATACCTATTAGAATAATACCGTAACTTTCAATAGAGACTTTAAAAGTCAATAGAGTTTGGGCAGATGTACTGCAGATTCCAAGAGACTACAAATGTCAGTCTATATAACTAAACCCATAAAAAGTTTCAACCACCATAGATGAATAAAATAAGAAATTCTGTGAAAAATCAGATTTAAATATCTATTTTCAAGTTCAACCTTACAGAAGGTGCTAGAAGGAAAAATTCAAACCAAGGAAACTGAGTACTCACATGAAAATACAGGAAATAAATATTCTCAAACTTTCAAGTCCAAAAGAAGAGATACACACACACACACACACACACACACACACACACACACACCACCACCACCACCACCACCACCACCATCACCATTAAGAACAAGTAAAAAGCAGAATTAACAATCATTGGTCATTGATATCTTTTATTATCAACTACCTCAATTTCTCACACAAAAAAGACATGGATTAACAGTGAGATATGGAAACAGGAACCAAATTTCTGCTACATAGAAGAAGCACAACACAACATCAAGTGTAGACATTACCTCAGAGTAAAGTGTTCAGCAAGGTATTCTAAGAAAATTGGCCTACGAAACAAGCTACAGTAGCTATTTTAATACCTTACAAAATAGACTCAAAACCAAAATTAATGAGAGGAGGTAGGGAAAAGAAATACCACTATATTTTAATTTGCATGCTGATCCTCACACATAGATATCAGGAGACTTCAATACCCAATTTGACTAAGAGACGGGTCATCCAGACAAACAGTGAACAGAGAAATCCAGGAACTACCTGATGCTATACACAAAATGAGACCAATAAATATTTACAGAACATTCCACCCCAAAACAAAAGAATAGACTTACTTGGTACTTGATGACACTTTGTCCCAAACTGACCACATACTGAGACAAAAAGCAAATATCAACAAATACAAGAAAACTGAAATTACTCCCTATATCCCATCAGACAACCACAGGGGAAAAAATGGATATCAACAATAACAAACTACAGAAAGCTTACAATAGAAATGAATACCCTATCATACTGGTGTTTTTATGACACAGTGAAATGAAAGCAGTGTCAAGAGCAAAGCAAGTAGCACTAAGTGTCTACAAAAAAAAAAAAGGACAACTTATCAACTTAAAATCATACCTTAAAGTTCTACGGCAAAAGAAAGTAAGCACACTAAAAAGGAGTAGATAACAAGAAACAAACTGAGGGCTGAAATCAATAATATAAAAACAAAGAAAATAATACAAAGACTCAAGGTAATGAAGAGTTGGTTCTTTGTGAAAATCAACAAGATAACCAAAGACTTGCTTAAAAAGGAAACTAAAAGACAAAATGAAAATATCCAAATTTTAAAAATCAGAAGTGAAAGAGCAGACATAACAGGCAACAAGGAATTCTAGAATCATAAGGGCAAACATTAAACAACTGTTGACCACCAAATTGGACAATCTAAACTAATTAACTAACTAACTAACAAACAAACAAACAAACAAATAAATAAATACTGTTCTCAATAGATAACACTTACCAATGTTAAATGGAGATCAGATAAACAATTTAAACAGAACCCCTAATAAAAGAGAAACAGTCATTAAGAATCCTAAAAAAATGAGCACAGGGCCAGACAATTTTATTCTTTCAGACATTCAAAAAAGAATTATTGTCAACTCCTCATATATTCCACAAAATAGCAACAAAAGGAACACTGTCCACTTCATTTCATGAGGCAACAGTTACTATCCAAACCACAAAAAAAAAAACCAACAAAGAGTAATTATTACAGACTAATTACCTTTATGAACATTTTAGATGCAAAAATATTCAATAAAATACTTGTAAACTGAATTCAAGAACATATCAAGAAGATCATCCACTATGACCAATAAGCTTCATCCCAGAGATGCATGGTTGGGTCAACATATGAAAATCTGTCAATTTATTTATCATATAAATAAACTGAAAGGAAAACACTAAACAATCATCTCATTAGATTCAGAAAAAGCTTTTAGCCAAATCCAACACCCCTTATAATAAGAGTACTAAAGAAATTAGAGATCAGAGGAACATACCTAAAATAATAAAGCCAATTTACATAAATCCTATAACTAACATCGAATTAAATGGAAACTTACACCAGTTCCACTAAAATCTTTAGATTCAAGAGAGCATTTCTACTGCATGCTAAAGTCAAATCAAAGTTTTTTTTTATTGATAAAAGGAGAGTAAAAAAAACAAATTTCCACCTCCTCCCAGCCTCCCATTTCCCTCCCCCTCCTCCCACTCTTCTCCCCCTCCTCCCACTCTTCTCCCCCTCCTCCCACTCTTCTCCCCCTCCTCCCACCCCTATCCCCTTCCCCCCACTCCTCCCCCCCTCCCTCTCCAGTCCAAAGAGCAGTCAGGGTTCCCTGCCCTGTGGTAAGTCGTAGGTCCTCCCCCCTCCGTCCATATCTAGGAAGGTGAACATCCAAACTGGCTAGGCTCCCACCAAGCCAGCACATTAAGTAGGATCAGAACCCCGTGCCATTGTCCTTGGATTCTCATCAGCCCTCATTGTTCGCCATGTTCAGAGAGTCCAGTTTTATCCCATGCTTTTTCGGTAATAGTCCCGCTGGCCTTGGTGAGCTCCCAGTAGATCAGCTCCACTGTCTCAGTGGGTGGGTGCACCCCTCGTGGTCCCGACTTCTTTGCTCACTCATAATTGGTTTCTAGCCATAAATAGGGGTCACGGAGTCTACAATAGGTGAACCTAAAGAAGCTAAGTAAGAAGGTGAACCCAAGGAAAAACATATAGTTATCCTCTTGGATAAGAGAAGTAGACAAAATTGCCAGGGAGAAAATTGGGATCTTGGGGGTGGGGTGGGATGGGGGTAAGGGGAGATGGGGAGAGAAAAGGTTGAAGGGAAGGAGGGGGGACTTGGGGGAACAGGAGGATCGGGATAAAGGAAGGTTGGATAGGGGAGCACGGAACCACAGTTCTTAGTTAAGGGACCCACTTTAGGGTGGGCAGGAGACTTGACCCTAGAGGGGCTCCCAGGTGCCCAAGCTGAGGTCCCCAGTTAGTTCCTTGGGCAGCTGAGGATAGGGAACCTAAAATGACCCTATCCTAGAACAATACTGACGAATATCTTGCATATCATCCTAGAACCTTCATCTGGTGATGGATGGTGATAGAGACAGAGACCCACATTGGAGCACTGGACTGAGCTCCCAAGGTCCCAATGAGGAGCAGAAGGAGGGAGAACATGAGCAAATCAAAGTTTTATACCTATATCTAGTACATAGACTTCATGGTAACCCTGAGAGGAAAAAAAGAACCTATTCACACTGAAATTTTCTTATATATGAAACATATATACATAAAGGATTACAGTAAGAATTAATTAAACTAATTACAATTAACTATGTTTGAGGGGACTTCTTTTTCCCCCTTGATTATTCTCTCATACATTACATCTTGACCTCAGTTTTCTCTCCCTCCTACTTTCCCAGTCCCTCCCCAACCTTCCCTCTTCCCTACATCCATTTCTACTTCATTTTCCTTTTAAAAACATAGCATTCCTCTTAGGGGTGATAATAATTTTTAATGGTGTTTGCTAATTATTCTTCTAAATGTGATCAGCTAAAACCCATATATGTGAGAGAAATTACATCTTCTCTCCAGAGACAGAACAATATATATCTTACTTTGTTTATAGCATTGTTGGACTGCTCATAGATTTCTGTCATAATCATTTTTCAAGAGTCAAAGGCTCTTGTAACTATAGACAAATGAATACACAGAAGCAAACCAAAAAAGTGCCATTTCAATCTTAGTAGCCAATTGTAGGAGGCAAAAATTTGATATAGTAAGAAATACTTTTCCATCTCAAAATAATATCTCATGGTCAAAGAAAAAAATGTCAGATAAGTAGAATGAATCCAACTACATAAATAACAATATTTGCCAACATTCTTTATCGTCCTTTACAGAAAAGCCAAACAAGAACAATTTAAGTTTTGCAAGGTAGGTAGATGGCATTGAAAGAACAGTAGAATACCCCACTGTAGGGTATGTAAGAGACTGGCTGGCTCATTAACAGCACCACTTAGACAACTCCTACAGTGAATAGAAGAATGGCCTGCATGAACT
The DNA here is from genome assembly GCF_037038515.1 of Microtus pennsylvanicus. NCBI lineage: Eukaryota > Metazoa > Chordata > Mammalia > Rodentia > Cricetidae > Microtus > Microtus pennsylvanicus. Next base: position 38,880,659 of record NC_134583.1, read on the forward strand.
AGTCGTTTTTTTATTGCTTCCTGCTGATTTCATAGCTGCAGCTTTAGGGCCTGAAGTACCTCAAGGAAAGAGATGGCTTTCTGCCTTCTACAACTATAAAATTTACCAAAGGGGTAGCTGGGTATTTTTGTCAAGGAATGTAGGTCCAATTTATATTCTGCTCTTTTTATTTGCTATTTATTAGTTACTAACAAATTCACCAAAGAGTAAATATTCTAGTCAAATTATATCTTTGGGGACAAGAAATAATTTTCAAATAGTAACATATTGCAAAGAAAGCTACAATATAGCATAGCACCCTGTAGTTTAGTTTCTTAAGAAATCACGTTTTTCCAATTGAAGCCTCCATAGCTGCACATTTCTTAGAAAAGCGTGGAAAGCAGGAAGCCAGAGACTTCCTGGGTCTTAAATATGCTTGTCCTCTCCATGAAGTGCTTGGCCTACTCTTTCTTACCACTCTTTAGGGATATTTCCAATGTTAGAACTTTACTATTCATCAGTAAATATTCCAGTTGGTGAGTAGGGAATTTTTTAAGAAGGCAAATACCTCCATTTAATTGGCTCTTCTCTAATATAGGAAGGACAGTCTGATAGAGCTGGAATATAGCTTACAAAGAAATTTGAGACTCATCCATGACAGCCATCTTCAATACCTAAAACTTTAAGAGTTTGACTGTTCGGAACTGTAGTAGTATTTCTACTTCAGATGAGAATTTTCCTAACACTGGATATTCTTAGCATGATATTTTCAAAATGAAAATGCATTCTCAATATTCATGTTATTTTTCTTTGATGCTCAAATAGTTTTTGGTATAACTTACTAGTAATCAGACCAAAAAGATAACAACCTACAATCTCATGGTTTACAACTCTCTTCTGCATTTAATCTCCAACTAATAGATGCAGTAACTCTTGTCACACTACAGATTTTAGTTTAAATGTTTTTCCATATTAGTCTGTTACTATTCTATTTCATAGTAATTGTGGACCATGCTAGAAATTGTCTCTATGTGGCTAATTACTTTGGACACTTCAGTTGTATTAGGAAACTACATAGAATTTGTATTTTTTATTTTCCTTATGAATCATCTCCCTCCAAATCAACTCCCTCCAGCATTTTCACACTGGGGATATTTTCTGAGTTCTGTGATAATTTTTGTTATCTTTTTTTTTTTCAGGGACAAACAATTGATGGAATACTCTAAGTTGTATCTTTGGAGTATTGCACAAAGTTTTGGTGACTCTCTGATGCCTTCATTGGGTAGTGGGTTTCTACCATTTCATAACAGGATCTATGACAATGTTCCAAGGACTCAACAAAAACTCATCCTCAGTGAAAAAAACTCAAGACATGACTGTGATTCCTCTCCCATTTTGGAACATTGAGTAAGAATGTTGTTTTCCTCCCACAAAGAATGCAAATATTAGGATCAGCTCTTCTATTAGGCAATATCTCCGAGGGGAAATTTTCCAAGGGATTCAGAGAATTCTCTGATTGCTTTGTCTGCAACTGCTAAGATTTCTGAATTTTTCTTAGAGTGAAAATTAATCATTATTATTTTCTTCAAACATAAAGCAAGCATGAAGTAAATTACAAAGTGTTTTATTATAAGGAATGGTACCGTATATGAAATTAATAGTTGCTAGAATCACATGATTTACTTTTAGCCACACTGGTGTCAATGAATTCATACTTGAGCAATAGCATTTACCTAAGAATTAACATCACATCACTGTTGCAAGGAGAGGGCCCGCTTGTTCATCCCGGCCACCCGCCTAGATTAACCCTGAAATAACCACACAGAAATTGTATCAATCAAACCATTGCTTGGCCCATTAGCTCTAACTTCTTATTGGCTAACTCTCACATATTGATTCAACCCATTTTTAATAATCTATATATTGCCATGTGGCAGTGGCTTATCGGGAAATATTTAGCATGTCTGTCTGGCAGCTCCATGGCATTGCTCTCTCTTACTCTGCCTCCTCCTAGCATGCCTTTTAGTTTTTCCCACCTACCTAAGTTCTGCCCTATCAAGAGGACCAAAGCAGTTTTTTTTTTATTAACTAATGAAAGCAACACAAAGACAAAAGGACCTCCTACACCACATCAGTCTCTCCCAATGCAGACAAAGGCAACAGATAAACAGCCTTAAAAAAACATCCCCAACATAAACTATATTTGAGTGAGGCAATTTATAAGAGAAACATCATTCTTTAACTGTTCTTAATTTCCCTCAAATTTGATAGTCAGATACATGCACATATGTTGTATCAATTAATTAATTATTGAGTGGAGGTAGACAACCAAATCTCTGATTAAAATGAAAAAAAAAACAGTGAAAGAAAAGTGTTAGAGTTTGTGTTCAACACTACAGCCTGGAAATATAACTTCTCATTGTGTTCATTCATTTTCTTTTATTCTGGAAACTGTAGGGTTAAGACAGCCCCTTTAGGGGGTGGGGTTTGCCTCAGGTGAATGCTTACCAATAAATAGGAGCACAGGAGGCAGCTCCACCCTTTTCCTTCCTACCTCCTGTACTACGCTGGAACTTTGGTTCTGTAAGTTTATCATTAAAGTGGAAAATATTCTTTAATATCTGCATTGCATTTATTTATGCTGATACATTTGTCGCCCTCCCCATGGGGCTTTGCCGAGACCCGGCCCAAATTGGAGTCTCTTGAGCCCCGCCCCTGGGCAGCGGCGGCGGTCTCCCTGGGCGCATGGAAGCAGCTGAGATTCTGAGCGACTCAATTTTCCCTGCTGCTTGCTAGAGAATCAAGCGGGATGGGAGAGCTAGCACTCCCTGGGTTGGAAATCTGCAGCGCCTCTGTAACAGCGTGATCAGTCTCTGTTCCCCTCCCACCTCCGCCAGCGTTCAGGTCACATGACAGCGGCCCTGCAAGCCCCGGGACAAAAACACTGGCATCCCTTTCATTTGTTCACTTTGGTGGCTTTTCTCTCTGTTCCCTTTCTGGCCCAATTGCTATTTATCAGTCTGGTGTCTGTTTCAATTTTGTTTTTGAGTCATTTATTTCAGACGTAGGCCACGTGGACTCAAGTGGACTCTTTCGCCACCACTGGGAAGAACTGGTCATTGCAGGTAAAATAATTTTTTCTTTTATAAATAAAATGTCTGAGAATGTGACTATTTCAAATTTCAACAGCATTTTTGAATGTACCATATGGGAGATTTTACAAGAGGTGTCTATCACCCCACATCTATGGATATTTCTGGGATTCTTAATTTTCCTTAGCACTATTTGGTTTGATAATAAGAAAATGATAAAATCTCTTAAGGCAGAGGTTGAACGTTTAAAAACTATTGAGAATGACAACAATCTTCTCAAGAATCAGTTTTAAGTTCTCCAGGAAGAAAACAGATCTTTGTTTAACATGACTCGGTTAACTGAGCAAAATCTAGAAAAGGTACAGGCTGATGTTAAGGAGAAATTCATTACTATGGAAGAAGGAACAGCTGAATTAGATCGTAAATTCCAGCAGTCCCTTTCTATAGGAACTGAAACATTAACTGAGAGAATCAAAACTGCTGAATGTGACAATCGAATTTTGTCTAAAGCTTATGACAGATTGGCGGAAAGATTATCAATACAAGAAGGCATGGTTTATGCCATAAAAATTATGTCCAAAGATGATAAGTTATCTCTAATGGAAAATTTTATACTTTAGAATCCTCAATGAAGTCTTTGGAACATAATTCTGGACAGGAGATTCAGACATTGCAAAAAGCAATGGTTATTAGAATTGAAAAGTTTGAGGAATTTCTAAATTCTGATGAAGAAGAGCAAAGGGTAGAAAGGCAAATTTTAACTACATCTGTGGATAAATCCCTCTGGGACAATTTCCACAAAGCTCTACATGCCTTTCCAGTAATAACAACAGAAAAGGTGATTGGTTCCAGAAACCCTAGGGTCATCAAGGAAGATACATGGGAGCCTGTCCATATGAATGATCTCAAAGAAATTATCAGGCTGACATGACTTTTGGGATGCATGCTTCTTTTGTTAAAGAGATGCTTAAATCTTGGGCCACAACTAGCAGAGCAACCCCCTTGGACTGGCTCCAGGGAACTCCGCGGTCCTTGAGAGTGGACGGCAATTAAAATGGAAATGCTTATTCAGGCAAGAGGCTAGACTTTTAGAACAGCAGGAAAAGGCGAAGGGAATTGACATTTCCCTGGATAAAATTCTAGGTGAAGGGCTATTTTCCGACCCTCAGGAAAAAGCTAATTTGGATGAAAACATACTCTATGTGTACTACAGCAGCCTTAAGGGCTTGGGACAGGGTACAAGACCCAGGACAGAAAATGGAATCATTTGTCATAGTTAAACAGGGTCAGAGAGAACCCATTAGTGACTTTTTACAAAGATTAACTAAGGCTGTACAAATAGGGATATCTGACCCAGAAGCAAGACATATAATAATTGAGTCTTTGGCTTATGAAAATGCAAATGTGGAATGCAAAAAGATCTTGGGGCCTTTAAAGTTCAGATCAGCGTCCTTGTAAGAATGGGCCTTGCATATACTCAATGTTGATACATTTGACTATGGCACTGAAGCATGGGTAGAAGAAGCAATTTCCAATGGTAAAAGGAGACACCAGAATAACAAATGTTTTAATTGTGGCAAAATGGGTCATATGAAAAGGAATTGTAAACAACGGATTTTCAGAAATAATAATAATGCATCTTCTAGAAATAACAGAAATAGAAGGACTCAGCCTTCAGGTTTATGTAGAAGAGGGGAAAAGGCAGGTATTGGACGAAGGAATGCAGGTCTACAAGAGATAGACAAGCTAACCTGTTACAGATGGGAAACATGAGAGGGGGGCCTCACAGGCCCCCATGGCAAACAAGGTTCAGTCATTTCCAGTTTCTGCAGAGAACATGCCTCGTCAGGACAATTAGGATGCCACATGCCTACTGTTACAAGCAATAGTGATCAGAAAGATGAGTTGCGTGTGTTTTGGCAAACTTCTATAAATGATCAAAGACCTAAGCTGAGAGTATGTGTAAATGGCAGTTTTATTACTGGCCTGTTGGACACAGGTGCTGATGTAATTATCATTACCCCAGAATCTTGGCATCCATATTCGCCTCTTCAGAATGTAAATGTTCAGCTCCTGGGAATTGGAATCCTATCTCGAGTAAGGCAGAGCACGAGATGGGTTGAATGTATAGGGCCTGAAGGACAAATAGGAAAATTAAGGCCATATGTAGCCAATATTGCAAGGAATTTATGGGGTCGTGACCTATTACAACAATGGAATACCCAAATTAACATGCCTGCTACTTCTAGAGCCTGTATTTCTGAAAATAATATTAAAAGTTATTACAAACGGAGAAAACCGGCCATTAGGGCTGTGCAAGAACAAGCAATTGATGTCCCTTCAGAGATACCAACAGCCTTGCCTCTAAAATGGTTGACTGAGAAACCAATATGGACAAAGCAATGGCCTTTAGCTGAGGAAAAGTTACAGGCTTTAGAACAGCTGGTACAAGAACAACTAGATGCTGGACATATAGAAGAATCTACCAGCCCTTGGAATTCTCCTGTATTTGTGGTTAAGAAAAAATCAGGTCAATGGAGAATGGTGACAGATCTCAGGGCCATCAACAAGGTTATTCAACCTATGGGCCCTCTGCAATCTGGAATTCCTTTGCCCTCTTTATTACCAAAAGGATGGCCTCTCATAGTTATTGATTTAAAGGATTGTTTTTTCACTATACCTTTGCAAAAAGAAGATAGAGAAAAATTTGCCTTCACAGTGCCTACTTATAACAATTCTCAACCTTCAAGGAGGTACCATTGGGCCGTCCTCCCCCCCAGGGTATGTTAAATAGCCCCTCCCTGTGCCAATATTTTGTGAACCAACCATTGTAAATAATACGCAAGAAATTTCCCAAATCTATAGTATACCATTACATGGACGACATATTGTTATCTGATTCAAACATAGATACCTTGAACAGACTGTTTGAAGAAATACAGAAACTGTTATCTTAATGGGGATTGCAATTTACTCCTGAAAAGATTCAGAAGGGAGATTCTGTTAATTATTTAGGTTATAGAATAGGTTTGCAAAAAATTAAGACACAAAAGGCACAAATTCGGAGAGATCGCCTACGGACTCTTAATGACTTTCAAAGACTGTTAGGAGACATTTCCAGTCTATGACAAGCTATCGGAATAACACCTGATCTAATAATTCATTTGAACACAATCTTGGATGGTAATAAAGATTTAAACAGTCCTAGAGAATTAACAGTTGAAGCAGAAAAGGAACTGACAATGATTGAGGAGAAATTACAACAGGCACATGTGGACAGAGTGAATCCAGAGCTTGATTGTATTCTCATCATATTACTATCAAAAATTTCTCCTACAGGACTTTTAATGCAGAGAGATGATATTATCTTGGAATGGATCTTTTTACCACATAAACCAAGCAAGAAACTGAAAACTTATGTGGAAAAAGTCTGAGTTAATTATAAAAGGCAAGCTGAGACTTCGTCAACTAGCAGGCATAGACCCAGCAGAAATTACAGTGCCTTTCACTGTTGATGAACTAAAGAAATTATAGGAAGATAATGAACCATGGCAAAGTGCTTGTGCTAATTTTTTGGGAGACATTAATAACAACTATCCAAAAAGCAAGCGGCTTAACTTCATAAAGAGAACTTCTTGGATCCTTCCTCGAGTCGTCCGTGATGCTCCAATAACTGGAGCCCGTACATTCTATACTGATCCCAATAAATCAGGGAAGGCAGGTTACAAATCAGAAGACTTGGGTAAGGTGGAACGAAGTCCTTATGATTCTGTCCAGAAGGCAGAATTATATGCCATTCTTATGGTACTAAGAGATTTTAAAGAACTTATTAATATAGTTACTGATTCACAATACACAGAAAGAGTTATTTTACATATTGAAACTGCTGAATTTATACCTGATGATACAGTACTAACTTCATTGTTTATCCAGGTTCAAGATTTGATCAGGAACAGGCTTTGCCCTATGTACATAACACACATCCGATCCCACACGGGTCTGCCAGGTCCTCTAGCACAAGGTAATGCAGAAATTGATCAATTATTGATTGGTAGTGTGCTACAAGCCTCTGAATTTCATAAAAAACATCATGTTAATAGCAAAGGTTTGAAGAAGAGTTTTCAATTACATGGCAACAAGCTAAGGAGATTGTGAAGAAATGCCCCACCTGCTCTTTCTATAACCAAACGCCACTGCCAGCAGAGGCTAATCCAAAGGGCACCCATAGGAATGAAATCTGGCAGATGGATGTGTTCCATTTTGCAGAATTTGGCAAATTGAAGTCTGTTCATCACACCATTAACACTCATTCAGGCTTTCAGTGGGCAACTGCTTTAAGTTCAGAAAAAGCTGATTCAGTAATCACTCATTTATTAGAAGTCATGGCTATCATGGGTATACCTACACAAATAAAGATGGATAATGGTCCTGCTTATGTCTCTAGGAAAATTAAACGGTTTTTTGATTATTACAATATCAAGCATGTTACAGGTATGCCATACAATCCTACAGGTCAAGCAGTCATAGAAAGATCAAATCGAATTATAAAGGATATGTTGAACAAACAGAAAGGGGTGGAAAACACCCCAAGAAATAGGTTACATAATGCTTTGTTAACCTTGAATTTTCTCAACGCTAATGAGAAGGGAATGACAGCTGCAGAAAGACATTGGATAATGGAAAAGTCTGCTGAGCTAAATCAACCAGTTTATTTCAAGGATGTGCTGACCTCACAATGGAAGCCAGGAGATGTGCTGCGTTGGCAAGGGGTTTTGCTCTTATCTCCACAGGTGAGGAAAAATTATGGATACCATCCAAATTAATAAAGGTTCGGTTTGAAGAAGAGAAGTCACTTGGAAAAGATAAATAACAATTCATTCACAAGGATGAAGGGCATTCTGATGGTAAGGATTACAGATAGGTTGGGGGCAGGGTTCTTTTCTTATCTCCACAGGAAAATACTCATCTTCAAAGAATTTAAGAGACCCTGAATATTTAATTACTGATGGATGGAAAATAGTTACGACCCACTAAGTATCTATACATACTGTAAGTATTGATTTTTTTATATATATTTATATGTTTTATTGAACACTTCCTTATAAATGTATAGAGCTGGTTTTGGAGTTGGACTATGGCTCAGTCCCTCTTCAATTCCAAGCCTGTTGATAAGAGATATTTCAGAGTTTCTGTCTCAGGTCAGGAGCCATGAAACGGGACAGGATATGAATAATTTTATACTTGATAAACTTTCTTTGCCTTTCCTCATATCTCTGTCTTTCTTTATATGTCAATATATGTCCTTGTTGTTAATGTTTTAATTTCCCATAACAAGCAACATATTTTCCTACAGTAATCTTTGAAGTTTCCAGGATGAAGATGGGGCCCCACACCATCAACTCAATCTGGTTTTTATGACGTCATGATTTTTTTTTAAGCGCTAATATTAGACCTGTTTTTTGGTACCAACTGCAGGAGACAATTTTGAATGATGCACATTTTTGACAACACTCTGGCTGGACCTTCACAAAACGCTCAGAGACTAGTTATAATTTTCTTAAGTCAAAGGTTAATTTGCGAATTTTACCATCATTTGCTTTCACACACAGGGGCCCCTAAGAAGAACGTCATCCCCATGTCAGCTAGAAGCAATCTAAGAGGACGACATCCCCTCTCCCAACAGAGTTTGCCCACAGGGTATGGGACATCTTTTAGTGGTTGGTTTAGGGTTGAGGGGATGGGAGATGTTGTATGGAATTATGGGTATATTCAAAAAAGAGGGGGGGGGATTAACTGGTTTGATGGGATGATTGGTATTTGTGACTTAGTGTTTTTAGAAAATTATATTGGTGGTTTGTTGGGATGATTGGTATTTGTGACTTACTGTTTTTAGAAAATTATATTGCTACTGTTTCTTGTATATTGATATATTGAATATTGAATGTGAGTGCTCCTACCTCTATTTTTGTATAAGAGTATGCTTATATTGTATGGATACATCTATCATATCACAGTGTACATTTCTACCTCTGGTACTATTTATGTAATAACATTGTTTACATTTGATATGTAATGACATTGTTTACAGGTGAAGATCATTGTCTTCATATATTGCACAGTTGTTTATTCTCTTAGTTTTCAAATTAGATAGGTATTGAGAATTATATGTTTGTCATATTTATTTTTAGGTTAATCAGGTCTTTTAGATACATAGAGATTATTTTTAGTATAGATAGTATAATCTTCAGCCTCTTTGAAGAGCTGTAGAAAATGGCCTTTAATCTAACCTAGAATTCTGTGCCAATGAGACACAATTACTCCTGGCAACACCACTCTACTCCTGAGAGAACATTGAGCACCAAAGACACTCCACTGGGAGCTTGTCTTCTTGGCAAAACTAGCCTTTGGGTTCAGAAAAGCCCATTCCTCAACTACTGACCAAGATATGAAACAGGATTGTCTTATCTTGCCAAGACAGGGTAGGATAATTCTCAGAAAGTTCCTTGCATTTGATAATGGTATGTCAGTTATGTTAGGCCTTAGCCAAAGTTGGTTGACTCAACATTGCAAATGAGACTTTGGATGATTGCCCAGGTAGTCAGTTGTCTCTGTTATTTGTTACACATTTTGGATATCTCTCATTTGTAAGTAATATTTATTCCCTTCTCAGATCTTTGATGGAGTTGAAGATTATTTAATTGTAGTTACTCTCTACATTATTTAGACTCCTTGAGATAGAATGCCTAGCAAAACTTTTGTTCTCAATATTTTTTGTTACATTTATCATTTGTTATTATTGTTTATAGTTATATTTGGTTTAGTTGTGTCTTATTTAGACAAAAGGGGGAGATGTAGGGTTAAGACAGCCCCTTTAGCGGGCGGGGTTTGCCTCCGGCGAATGCTTACCGATAAACGGGCATGCGGGAGGTGGCTCCCCCCTTTTCCTTCCTACCTCCTGTACTACGCTGGAACTTCGGTTCTGTAAGGCTATCATTAATGTGGTAAATATTCTTTAATATCTGCATTGCATTTATTTATGCCGATACAGGAAACCATGGGAAACCCAGATCTTAAAGAATATTTAGCATTGTATCTTTAAAGTTTGCCCTTTCATTTAACATCTGACATATAAAATCAGGTCTATTCAAAGTAACATGAAAAGAAGTTAGTTACAAAAAGCTTATTCTCAATATCATTCACTTAAGCCATATCTTAATCTTGTAATTTATTATAAAAAGTCTGATAACACCCATACATTAGGGAAAACTTTCACACATAGAATGGAATAAAATATAGTATCTAAACTTAGAGATAATCAGAAAAATAGATAACAAAATACATACAAGAATGGAATGTGATTAAATGACCCATCTTAACAGTGATAACTCTAAAATAATATACCATGAGGGTTTTAGAAACTAATCCATTCTTTCACAAACTTCATACTATGGTAGAAGTCCACAATTTCTCAGTGTTTTAGTGAAAAAAGTTTGCTTTGAACTGAGATTTTTCTCCCTTGTAAACTACAATGGATACTGAGATTAAGCATATTATTAAAGCTCACACTTTACATTTGTGGGTCTTTGATTTCCAAGCCATACCAAGCAACAAGATCTTTCTGTATCATTGTCTGAAATACAAGCTATATTTCTACCCACTATGACCAAAAGCCTGACCTGAAGCCACTACGAATGGGAAGATTTCATGTTTTCTCAGGGATTCACTGTCCATCATACAAAGTGTACTGGACAAATTTCTGTGTCTCAGAAAGCTCAGGACTCTTCTCGTCAGAAGGATTATAACTCATTATGAATGTAAAAGGGAGACTGCAGTGAAGACAGAAGTAGAAGAGTGAGGTGGTTCATCAGATGTTACAGCAATCAGATGAATGTATCTAGAAAAAAATCATATTGAATGAAATAACCCAGGCCCAGAAAGGCAAATATAAATGTATTCTCTCAAAATGACTTTTAGATACAAAGCAAAGAAAAACTAGCCTACAATTCACGATTACAGAGAACCTAGACAACAAAAAGGACCCTAATAGAAACATACATGAATCTAACCAATGAGGGAAGTAGAAAAAGACAAGTTCTCTCAAGTAATATAGGAGCATGGGGATCACAGGAAAGGATAGAAAGAGAGACGGTAGGAAAGGAGGTGAGCAGAGAAAAATATATAGCTCATATATAGCTCAATAAAAAACATTTTTAAAAACAGGTCACTGTATACAGCTATAAAAACTAACACCTTCCAAAGAAATTTTAAAAAATGGATTTATTTAAAGTTTGGCCATATTTAAGTTTAGTGTTTAGGTCTTGCTCCCCAACAGCTGTAATCATCTTGCAATTCATGAAAACCAAGAAACAAAACACAGAATACATTTTTCTCTAATGCAGTTTTCCTGTGTGTCTAGAACCCTGGTGTTCTCCAGTGTCTGTATTCTCTATTACAAAGACAATATTCAAACCCAGGCTTGCAAAATAGAGTAGACATTCTGCTTGATAAGAAAAGAACCTGAAGTGTTTTATGTGGTTATGCATATAAAATCCTTACTCCTATCTTGAGCTTTTAATGTTCTTTATCTCTCTATATATATTTCTTGCTAGACATAATTCAAAAGCCTTTTTAAAAATATTTTCTTTGAAGTCACCTTTGGTTTCATCTACAACTCCTGTATGGTTTTATGTCTAAGTAAAAATGTATCCTTTTTCCATTAAAAAGCATTTTTTATTTGTTTGATTAAATTCTTCTGTCTTGTCTTCATTCATTTGTACTCTGTTTTCCACATAATATATTCCATATTATCCTATGTATTATTATATTGAACTACCTAACAAGGTATTTCCAATGGTACAAAAGTGGCATTGATGATATGGGTAACCAACCTCTCTTTTACTGGCTCTCAGGCCCACTCCTCAGAAAGTATGTATGTCTGTTCAAAACCATATGTGGCGATCTAATATTGTTATTTTTCTAAATGAACAAGTAGTTAAACTGCCTTCTGAATGTTCTTTGAACTAATAGACTAATGCAGCTCTCAGACTTGGTCAGAGAAGCCTCTTTTGGTAGTAGATGATGTCAAGGCAATGACTCATATGGTAGGTAAAATATGAAAGTAAGTAACCATGAAGTACTTAAATCTAAATAGGAAACTATTGTCAACTTCTTTGAATCCTAAGGAACATTACAGAGGAGGGGATAAAAAAATTGGAAGGGATGAAGGTAAGTGAGGTATAAGGAGGAATAAAGGTAAGCATCATTTTCTGGATATGGCATGGTCATTATAGTCACGGACACAAAGCAACTATGTCTTCCTAATGAGGGCTGCACAAAAACAGGTGAAATGGAGGAGAGAGAATGAGAGAGAGAGAGAAGAAATAAGTAAAGAAAAGAAAAAAAGGAAATGAGATAAGAGTAAGAGGGTGCCTAACCCGGAAAAAAGGTGCTCAGTTATGAGTTAAATGAGAATGATATTGGCTATGCCACTGAGGGGTGAATAGGATCACAGTGATGTGGGATGTCCTTCTGTACATGTGTTCCTTTTATTGGTTGATGAACAGCATTGTTTTGGCCAATAGACAGGCAAAATATAGCTAGGTAGGAAGTCCAGATAAAGATACAGAGAGAGTGTAGAGGATATGCCTCTTAGCCGAACAGGAGAAAGAGGTCCAAACATTGTCTGCAAGCCTCATGGTAAAATACAAACTAATAGAAATGGGTTAATTTATAATTAGAGCTAGTCAATAAGAAACCTAAACCATTGGCCAAACTATTATTCATAACATGTTTTCCTTTGGGTGATTATTTGGTAATCAATAGCAGGAACTAGCTAGTGGAAAAGAAACTGTTCCAGGGGGACGAGGTGAGATGAAGAAAAGCTTTCTGTCTACATCACTGTGCTTTGTATGAAACATGAAATTGTCAAAAAAAATGAAACTCCATTATGAAAATATTAAAGTGTAGTGCATATGACAAAAAAAATAATTCTCTCGATAGAAGAAAGAAGGGACTCAACTGGCTCTCTTCAGTCTGCTTCCTGCTCCCCGAGTTCTGCATTTCTAGGCAATTGTCATCATTTTGATCTCTGATACTTGAAAGCATTCCCAGTCCTTTGATTCTTCCCTCGGCTTCACATATAATTTTCAGGATGTGGCTCACACATTCTGAAATTCTCTGTCTTTGAAATGTTCAAACACTACATTTAAATTTTTTTCTCTTATTTTGTACACCAGAAAAGTCCCTCTGCTATGAGAAAGTTTGCTTACTAACTCCCCATCCAGTCCACATTCCTTACTCAAAACATCAAAGTAGCAGAAACCTCTTAGTTCCTATTAATCTTTAATGTTTTTTCCTTGTGGTATTAGAAATCCCAGGAATGCCCTTAAATGTTCTAAGCAAGTACTCAACACTGAGTTTTTTTTTTTTTTCCAATTTCTTTGTCTCCAATTCTTACCTATCATAATTAGTGTTCTATTGCTGTGAGGAGACACCACAACTGAGGCAGCCTATAAAAGGAAACATTTAATTGGAGGCTTCCTAACGGACTTAGTAGGTGAGTCATTGACCGTCACAGACAGGATCAAGACAGCAAGCAGACAACTGTGGTGCTGGATTAGCAGATATAAGCTTATATCTAGAGGCAGAGAGAGAGAGAAAGAGTGCTCCTGGCATGAGCTTTGAAAACCTCAGAACTCACCCTCAGTGGCATACCACCTCTAAAAAAGGTCACATGTCCTACTTCCTCCCAAAACATTTCCCCAACTAGTGACCAAACACTCAAATATATAATCATGTGGGTTGGGGTTTTTTCATTTACATCCTTCTATACCCAACCTAACAAGGATTGGGCTTAAGCTAAACCATACTTGATATGGCCATGACAGCCAGAGGTGGGAATCTCTTGCACCACCAGAGTATCTTTCGTTATACATAAATGTATTATAGAAACCAAGACAAAATTAGCTAACAAAATTACCATTTTATAAAATCCTGTGGTTAATTTTATTTCTTTTTTTCCATGCGATAAAGAGTATTAAATTAAAACCTTGTAAGAAAGCCTACAAGCATCAGTTTCTCCCACAAAGTCTGAATAACTAGCATTTCTTATTTAAACCACGCTGCTTCACGGGCAAAGCTGACATTTTCATTTAGTAGATCTATTTCAGCATCATTGAGTTATGTTATGTTACATTTTCAAAAACAAAAAAAAATAACTGACATAAAGATTTCTCTTGATAACATTTTTTTCACGCATCTTTAAAGATAGACCTAATGAAAACAGGTGGAGGTGAAACACTCCATTAATCCCCAAACACTCAAGAGGCAAAGGCGGGTGGATCTCTATGAGCCTATGAGATCTCTATGAGGTCTACAGAGTGAGTTCCTGAACAGCCAAGGCAACACAGAGAAACATCTCAAAGTACCAAAAAAGGTACAGATAAAAATTTATATCAAAATGTTAATAATTTTATAAAATAAAATATATTACACATAAATCAAAAGATTATATTTGAAATTTATTAATTTCATATTTTGTTGTGGGATATCGCTCTGTATAATGTGGTATGTTTTATTACCATTGGTTAATATAGAGAGACTACTTTGGGCTGTGGAAGGGCAGAATATAGCAAGGTAGGAAACTCAAGGAGAGATAAAGGAGGAAAGGAAACAGAGGCAGGCAGATGTTGTGTAGTCTCCAAAAAAGCAAGAGATAACAAAACACACGCCTATTATTGGTGTTTTTGATTTTAGCCATTCTGACAGGTGTAAGATGGTATCTCAAAGTTGTTTTTATTTGCATTTCCCTGATTGCTAAGGAGGTTGAACGTGACCTTAAGTGTCTTTTGGCCATTCATCTGATGAGAATTCTCTTTTCAGTTCACTACCCCATTCTTTAATTGGGTTAATTAGAATTTTTTTTAACATTTTTTTATTGATAAAAGAAGAATAAAGAAAAAAAAAAAACAAATTTCCACCTCCTCCCAGCCTCCCCTTTCCCTCCCCCTCCTCCCACTCTTTTCCCTCTCCTCCCACTCTTCTCCCCCTCCTCCCACCCCTCTCCCCTTCCCCCCACTCCTCTCCCCCTCTCTCTCCAGTCCAAAGAGCAGTCAGGGTTCCCTGCCCAGTGGAGCTGATCTACTAGGAGCTCACCAAGGCCAGCTGGACTATTACCAAAAAAAGCATGGGATAAAACTGAACTCTCTGATCATGACGAACAATGAGGGCTGATGAGACGCCAAGGACAATGGCACGCAGTTTTGATCCTACGCAATCTGCTGGCTTGGTGGGAGCCTAGCCAGTCTGGATGTTCACCTTCCTAGATATGGACGGAGGGGGGAGGACCTAGGACTTAATTAGAATTTTTATGTACAGTTTCTTAAATTCTTTATATATTTTGAAGATGAAGCCTTTGTCTGATGAAACAAAGATCAAATCTTTGTTTGATAGCCTATGCTCAAGAGGATGTGGAGTAATGGGAACACTCATCCATTGCTGGTGGGAATGCAAACTTGTGCAACCAATTTAGAAATCAGTGTAGCGGTTTCTCAGGAAATTGGGACTCAATATACCTCAGGATCCAGCAATACCACTCTTGGGAATATACCCAAGAGATGCCCAATCATACTACAAAAGCATTTATTCAACTATGTTCATAGCAGCACTATTTGTAATAGTCAGAACCTGGAAACAACCTAGATGTCCCTCAATGGAAGAACAGATAAACAAAGTGTGGAATATGTACACATTAGAGTACTACTCAGTGGTAAAAAAAAAAATAATGACATTTTGAATTTTGCATGCCAATGGATGGAAATAGAAAACACTATCCTGAGTGAGATAACCCAGACCCAAAAATATGAATATGGTATGTACTCACTCATTAGTGGACTCTAGCCATAAACAAAGGACATTAAGCCTATAGTTCGCAAGCCTAGAGAAGCCAAATAACAAGATGAACTCAAAGAAAAACATATATAGATCCTCCTGGAAATTTAAAGTAAACATGATTTCCAGGCAAAAATTGGGAGCATGGGGTTGGGGGTAGGGGTGGGTGTGGGACTGGGGGAAGGGGAGATGGGGAGAGAGAAGGGAGAAAGGGAAAGACTGGAGAGAGCTTGGGGGAGTGGGAGGGTGGAGATGGAGGAAGGGCGGATATAGGAGCAGGGAAGAAGATACCTACATTAAGGGAGCCATTTTAGGGTTGACAAGAGACTTGGCTCTAGAGGGGATCCCAGGTGTCCACGGGGATGTTCCCAGCTAGGTCCTTGGGCAGCAGAGGAGAGGGTGCCTGAACTGGCCTTGCCCCAATATCACACTGATGATTATCTCGAATATCACCATAGAATCTTTGTCTGGCAATGGATGGAGATAGAGACAGAGACCCTCATCAGAGCAATGGACTGAGCCCTCAAGGTCCACTTGAAGAGCAGAAGGAGGGAGAAGATGAGCAAGGAAGTCTGAACTATGACCCGTTGTTCCACCACTGAGACAGTGAGCCTGTTCTAATGGGAACTCACCAAATCCAGCTGGACTGGGACTGAATGAGCATGCGATCAAACTGTACTCTCTGAAAGTGGCTGACAATAGGCGCTGACTGAGAAGTCATTGATAAAGGCACTGGAACTTGTTTCTACTCCATGTACTGGCATTTTAGTCTATTTGGATGCAAAGCTTCCTAGGCCTGGATGTAGGGGGAGAGGGCCTTGGACTTCCCACAGGGCAGGTTTCCCTGCCCTCTCTTTGGAGGGAGGAGGGGGAGTCGGGGAGCTGGAGGGGAATGGGAGGAGGGGAGGAAGTATAAATTTCTGAATGGAAATAAATAAATAAACAAACAAACAAATCAGAAGCCTTGAGGTAAAACATACAGTGATAGAAATGGGTTAATTTAATATATAAGCGCAAGTTTGGGAATTGCTTGAGCCATTGGCCAAACAGTATTGCAATTAACATAGTTTTGTGTGATTATTCCATCTAGTTTGCCAAGAAACAAAAAAGTAATGTCCAAATACAATATTGTCCATTATTAAAAACTATAATAAAACTAAGCTACATATTAACTTTTATATTGGGAGTAAGTGATTATTTAAAATAGACAAAACATTATTAAATTCTGTTTATTTTAGTGTGAAGATTAAATTTAAATGAGGTTATAGATCAATGAAATCTGAGTATAATTCTTTTTTTTTTTTTTTTTTTGGTTTTTCGAGACAGGGTTTCTCTGTGGTTTTGGAGCCTGTCCTGGCACTAGCTCTTGTAGACCAGGCTAGTCTCGAACTCACAGAGATCCGCCTGTCTCTGCCTCCCGAGTGCTAGGATTAAAGGTGTGCGCCACCACCGCCGGGCCTGAGTATAATTCTTACAACAAAATTATTTAATAATCAAAACATGTTATGCTATCTGAGCAAGGTACAATAGAGTTTACAATGAGAAATTGGATATAAAATTAGGAACTGAGGCCAATAAGTAAAAAATATCATGTAAGAGTTTATAGGTTAAGTGGGCAAAGTTATATTAGCACATATAGAAAGAATCCAAAGTAAATATGACAAATACATCTCTCAGAGATCCGTGTTAGCAGAGTGAGTGCACACAAAATAAGCAATGGAAAAAGCCATGTTTTGGCAAGGTGCACTGAAGCCCTGTCCAAGGAATGGCTTTCTCGCCGATGACTCAATCACACCAGCTTCCCTGGCATCTCTACCTCTGTCATCCACAGATGCCAATGAATATCTGGATCATAAGACTTTTCTGCCCTGCTACAGCAAACTTCTACATAGAAATTGGCTTAGAGTAGAGACCTGCTTAAGGCAATAGATTATGTTAGCCAAACTCCTGTAAATAAGCATTCTCACATGATGTCTCTATTTCTTTTTGGAAACTGATATGTTGGCCTCTGGTTTTAGATTATTTTTATAATGTATCATTTGAATGCACATTGTGTGGCATGATACAAGCCAAAAACCTAAATGAATGAATAAATAAGAGTTACGTAAATACTTCTGCATGCATTGTCCTTGATAAGAACATAAATATTGTGCACCTGTCATGACAAGGGATAGGCTACAATGAGACTTCCTGGCAATGTGACCACTCTTTCTGTGCAAACACACCTTCTTTATGCAATACTTTTTCTTAACATTTAAAATATGTCTATTTCTCTGAAAGCTTCAATAATCATTCTGTTTACTTTGAAAACACAGAATATACATATTTTAGAAGTAGTTAATGATGGTTGTTCAAAACATGTGTTCACATATTTTCACTTCAAGAACATAACACTGAAGGCGCTTATTGCTAGGCTAAATGTAGTTAATGTCGAGTAAATAATGAAAGAGGTTAATGGAATACTAAATGCAATGATAGAAAAAAAATTTATAACTGGCAAGCCAAGCAGAGAAGTTTAGATTTGGATGGGAGACAGAGTAAAGATGTTTCAAAAAATAAATAAATAAAACAGAAACCCCATATCTAAACAAGAACAGAAAGCAGTTTTTTGAAGCCCACCCAGTAGACTTATAAGAACACAGCATCTAAACAACAGGAGTAAGCATTGTGCTATATACTAAGAGCACAAGACAGGTCTAAGAGTGACCAGATTCCCAGAGTCTTCAAAGGAATGATGTTGTCTTCCAAATTTCAAAATACTAAAGTTCAGTCCACTGAACTGGATGCCTCAGAGAATCTGTGGACCAGGAGACACAACACATGGTTTTACATGGATGGCCAGGAAATTCTAGTGAAAAGAATTGCCTTAAGTACAGGCTTAAAGACAGAATGCTGCGATGTAAGCACTCTTTCCAATGTTGCCCTCAGAAATCTATAGCCAATATTAAACCTTTTAAGATGTTTAGGTGGAAAAGTTCTCTGGGGATTCTAACCAAGCCAGAAGAAAAAAAAAAACTTAATCACTGTGGTACCGGCTGTCTCTAGAAAACACACTTCTGTCCAGCAAGGAATGCAATACTTCAGTTATCATGAACTCCACTTATATGCAGGTTCCCTTGAGCTTATTTTAACATCACTGAAGTAAGTTTGAATAGAATATAAGCATTTATGTCTAATTTTACAGATTAATGGTAAACGACAACTCTATACTGTATAACCATAACTACCATTATATATGGAATGCTTACATTATCTCTTCCTGATATTCCATTTTCTTGGAAACTATTGATATGTATTATAATCTCAAAGATTTTCTTTGCATATGGTATGATTAACTAGAATAATACTGCATTTACTCCTTGGAATCTAATTATTCCTGTTAGCATAGTGACCCCTACATACATTCTTGCTGTTGCATGTTTTAGTGGTTCTTGGAAATCATTAAATCATTTTTCATTCATTAGCTAATTAATAGAAATTTGGTTGATATACATATTTATAGATGTGAATAATTTCAATATTTGAGACCATTTACATATATGTCTTGGTATATGTATATATTTCCAATTCTCATATGTTATAAAACTCGTGTATTATATGTTGTTTAACTCTACAAGAAGTTGTCAAACTATTTTCCAAAAGGGAAACAGTGGCATGATATATTAAATGTCAAGGGAACGGTATTGGATGAGGTAGGTTTGATCAGAAAGACTGGTCACATTGTCAGAAAGTTTCAGCGTAGCCTAGCCTCTGTAGTGACAGGGTCACAATATTGCTTCTATTTCACATTTTTAGTAGCCCTGCAGAGGAAGTTCAAGAACTTTAGATCCTGGCCAGCACTGAGTATGATGGCCTTTAAATGTCAGTAATCCTGCCAATATGGAAAGTGTTATAACACTGTGCTCCAATTGTATTATTTTAGAGATTTATGATGTGCACATCTCACAATGGCACACTATTGAATTGTGTAATTTGGTAAAAAAAAAGTGTTGCTTCTGTTTCAATTTCTTATTAGTGTCTTTGAGGTAGCTCATTTTTGCACAAGTTTTAAAATCCTCTATATAAACAAAATATTTAGATTTTCAAAGTAATTTACATTTGCAAATATTTCCCTAACTACCAAAGATTCTTTTGAAGATATTTTCTTGTAAATTTTTATTTTTTAGTCCTTTCAGGTTCTTCATTTTGTTGTTGGCTGTTTCACTTTTTTTTAAAAATTTTTCTTCAATTTAAAGATTTCCAGGCTTCTTCTTCCAGTTCATAGATTGTTTCCTCAGCTTTTTAAAGTGTCACAATCATTTCTTCTTCTTCTTCTTCTTCTTCTTCTTCTTCTTCTTCTTCTTCTTCTTCTTCTTCTTCTTCTTCTTCTTCTTTTCATTTTTAACATCACAATTTCTGGTTCTAACACTGGCTCTGGACATTGTACTAAAATTTCTATCTGTCTGCTAAAATTCTTCAGTAGTCCAGCAGAGTTCTACCTGGTTTCATCTAACATCATTTATCATCGTGATGCCTATATTAAAGTTCTCATCCAATTATGGGTCTGTGTTAATTCCCATCTACTGAAAGAAAAAGGTTTTCTAATGATGGTGGAGTGACAGAAAGGTCAATGGGTAAAGAAATATTTCATTAGGAGTCATTTTATTGCTATATTCCTTAAGAAGAATGGATTTTCCCCTAGACATATCTTGTCTCAAAATCCTCACCATTTTTCCAGTGTCATGTATGAGTTGCAGGTCATGAAGTGGGCCTTAAATCCAAACAAAAAATATTTGTTTACTCATGGACAATGTGTACAGATTGAGAAACTTTGAAGCATTCAATCCTAAATGGAATTTCTTCCTTAGACCTTTCTCCTCAAGGCCTAAAGATATACATGGAAGAGAAAGCAGAAAGATTATAAATTGGACATTGTGATGATTCAAGGAAATCTGTATTCCAGATACAAGAGGTCCTATACATAGATGAACTCACAGAGACTGTGGAAACACTCATAGGACATACACAGGTTCAAGCTAGAAACAGATACAGAAGAGAAGCAGCCATGGGCTTCCCAAGCCTAACCAAAGAGCTATTTGAAATTGATATCTACTTAACAAGGAAAAATAACCTTTATCTAAAATAGTGGCAGTATGCGTATAAAAAAAAAAGACCAATGCCCAGAAGTATTTGGCCAACACAAATAGAAAATACATATTTTTTGATGGGGAGGATTTTCTTTTAGTTTAATTTTGTTATCTTTTGATATTTTTATCTCATTAGTGTCTGTGTGGTTTGATTTAGATTCTTTGATTTTTTTGTGTTTCTTTAGTTTGTTGTATTTTTAAAGATATATGTTTGTGAGCAGTATGTGGTGTGGCACAGGAGAGTGAGACAGAGAGAGAGATGGTGGGGGAATTGAGTGGAGAGGGAGGCAAGAAGGATCTGGAAGGAACTGGGAAGGGAAAAACCTGATCAAATACATAGTATGAAAGAAAAAATTTTCAGCTAATATTTTCAACCATTTGCTCCTAGAATTCACCTTTATTGTCTATTTCTAAGTTTTCTATTAGATGTTTATTTATTTTAGTAGCATATTATACTTCTGTGCTTTTTAAAAAAATATCTCACAATCTTTATTGAAAGAAAAACAATATGACTTTATAAAAAGTATAAGCTTAAGAAAATATTGATCCCATAAAATAATGCAACTATTTTGGTTTGTTTTGATTTATTTAAATAACCATCTATGTAATTAATTCAGGAGAAGGGGTCAGAGTTCACTTTCTGAAGTTCACCTGGGTTGGTGAACTGCAGTTTCAGTGTTTTTAAACTTCTTCAGTGGTGGCTACTATTCCTTTACATATGCTGGATCTGAGACTCTAGAGAAACTTATCAGTATCCTACTACACCCTCAAAGGTCCTTTATCTCCACACCTTTGCTAAAGAAAGAAATCTCCCTTCCTTTACCTGTCCCTCAGCAACAGAATACATTTTGTTCTTAACCATTTCATTTAATGAGAAATTTCTTTCTTTTTTTAGGAAGTCTGTGTGCCTGAAATACAGAGTAGTTTTTTTCAACATCATTTTGATTATAGTGGCAATGAAAGTCTATATTAAAACAGTATAGGATTTTGAATATAAACAAACTTCTCTTATCCTTAACCACCCATATACTAGCAGAACCCTTTTTATCTTGCATATTGTTCAGTAACTGCTGTGGACATGATATGTGGAAGCAAGTTTCCTGATCTACCCTATTAGTCATTCAAGTTCATTCACGTAGAAAGTTCTAAAATTCAGCAGCATAAACTTTCTGATTTTTACTTATACTAGACTTAAAAATTACTACTAGATAATGTGCTTAAAATAATTCGAGAAAAATTCCTAGTATCAGTGCTTCCAGAGCAAGTAAATTATTCTCAATTTTCAAAATGGTATACTCATTAGCGTGCTTGTTCTCTCAAAAAGCTTATGGAGTGTAATTTATATAAACAATTAGTGCAATGTAGAGAACCCAAATCAGCCAACAATGCGATGTTTTCAAACACAAGTCTAATGAAAAAAATCTCCAATAATTTCATTGACAGAAATTCTGGAGGAATCAGAGCTTGCATCATACACTGAGGTTAAATTTATAGTGCCAATAAATAAATGAAATTCCCAGTTGATAAGTGATTATCATAAAGGAAAAAGACATCACAGTGGTTGCCAGTTGGCAAGCAGTCCATGACTTGGCAGTCTCTGTTGATGCTACAGGCTGAATCAACATCCTCATGAAACTGTCATTTCATCCGCAGAGGTCTTCTGTGTACAACACGGTTGGTAAATTTTTCACGGGAAGACTGAATATCTCTGATGCTTTGCCTATTCAGTAAAGGTACAGTGGAAAATAAAGGGGATTTATTTTAGGTTAAAATATATTTTGTGTATGGAGAAACTATAATATTAAATTTTGAAATTGAATTGACAGGTACAGTGTATCTTTTAAATGTGTACAAGTTATTAGTGAAAATAGCCTTGAGTGTTTAAAAACTATTCTCCTTGTTTTTAGGTGAAATGCACAAAAATGATTCACAAGTAAATAAATGTTAATTGCATTGAGATTGAATGAATTCAAATTTCTATAACATGAACAGTTATATATATATATACATATATAAATATATATACATACATACATAAACAGTTAAAAGTGGAAGAGTTTAAGGAAATGTAATATTTTATTTGAATGGATAGATTGTGCCTATAAAGCAGACAGCCTTTGGATTATAGGATAAATCTAGAATGGGGAGGAGAATGACAGTAATCATTATATGAAAACCATGCTAACACTCTGAGCTCATGAGATACTTTGCATTTCTTGACCTGCCTTAGCAGGGTACACTTTATTTCAGCCCTATACTGTTTCTTTCCAGTACGCACAGAACAGAGCCACTTTTCCTCAGAGTTGGTACACTGCCTATGACTAATCTTCTGCTGGGCTATTTGTAACTAGAGTTAAGTGGGTTCATTAACAAATAATACTTAGGAGAATTGTGAACCTTAGTGACTTCTTTCAGCCTCTGTATGTACAAAATGATAGTAATATAAATTATAACTTGTCATTAGACAAATGATTAGTCTTTTACATAATAGTAATTTTTGTAAAACTGTTATAAGATAATTCAAATATAAATATTTGTCTGATATATATATTTGAATATACACGTATATATCAGACAAATAATAAACATCATTTAAATATTTATAACATATGACAAAAAATTCTTAAATTCTATTCATGTGCAGTGATACATTCTGTATAACTTTGACCCACTATTTTATAGAATATATTACACAAAACAACAGTACACTGACCTGTTGAAAAGCCTAAAAGCACGAGTTCTAGCCCAGTGCACACAGGATGGAAGGAGATAAGGGGATCTGCTAATAGTCTGTGATTTTTACAAGGGAACGACATCATGTGCATCTCTCCACACACACAAATAAATAAATGCAACAAAAATTTATGTACTCAATTCTTTGAATGTTTTTATAAAAGTTTTTACTCAACAGCTTAGTAAAAACGGTCATCATGACAGATTCATACACCAGTATATACTTTCACTGAGTACTATGAATACACACATACATATAACATAGTTTTCTAAATAACATTTTAAAGATATGTGTATATATTTAAGGACAACTTTTTGCAACCATCATCTCTTTTTTTATTTAAGTAAAATGAATCTGAAAAATTAATGCAAACTGTATCTCAAAACTCTGAATTTATATTCAGAGCTGAAAAGTTGCAAAATGTAAAAAAGTTAATCCCATTTTAATTACTTTAATACAACTATGTTGTTTCTATATTAAAACACATATTTCTATATTAGATAGTTATAATTTTATTTTTTATTTTCTAATATGTAATAATACGTGTATTTCCATGTTTATTCCATCACTCTTTACCATAGGTAAGAAATTAAATAGTGAAAATGTGCATCAAATAATAAATGTATAAAGAAATAGGATTCTTTATACATTCTTATATATGTAATATATAACTATGAAACACTATCATTTGTAACATGGATGGCACTGGAGATCTTTATGGCAAGTACAGTAAATCAGCACAAAAAGAACAGTACCTTATTATCTCATTTTGATGGAAAAATAGAGACCAAATAGAAATAGAGAACAGATTAGTCCTTGTTAGAAGCTAGGAAGGGGATGGCAGTGCAAATATAGAGAGTTTAATCAATGGATATAAAATGGAAGTTAGGTAAAAGAAATTAGTTCCAATGTTCAATTACGCAATGGAATGACACTTTCATAGATAACACCATTCCATCATATGTTCAAATTAACAAGGAAAGAATAATGTCATTATATCAGAGTAATAAAAGATATTTTAGGTGAAGAATGTCTAGTTTGAATATTTCATAGTGTGCACAATGTTTAAAAAATAACTCTTCACTCATAAATATATACAATCATTGTATGGGTACTGAAAACAAAACAAAAATGAAACAACAGAATATATTTGAATTATGCAAGACTTACATACTAAATAGGACATAAGTGGCTCTCCAAAGACAGTCAACAGCTGAGCTTCGATTTGGAGAGTTGACTTCATTGGCATCACAGATTTGGAAATTGATGAGGAACAAGATTAATGATAAAAGACCCATCAACTTACGAGTCAAAAGTCTAAGAAGATTTATTCTGATTCTTCATCTTTCACCACTGTTTAATCTGTGCAGGTAAAGTTATTATCTCACAAGACTATATTCCCTTTCTCATCTGCAAGATACTTCTGAATCTCAGTCATGGGTTTGAGACACACAATGCAATAAAGACCTTCAGCTTAGAAATGCTGGGTTTGACTAGAACTCATACTTCTTATTTTGTATCAATAACATATCCTCTCACATTTTACATAATTATATACATTTATTTACTAGTTCACAGTATTGGAGATACAATTTACAGATAATTACTCTTTTGTTCAACCTAATCAAACTTTAAAATGTATGTAATTAATAAACTAAAAGGGAGACTACAGAATCTTATAGAAAATATTCTAACTACCATTATTTCTCAAACTAACCATACAAATGTCCCAGCTAGACAATAGTATTTCATTATAAATATCAGTATTATGCAAAACAATACCACATAGGATTAATGATGACCTAAACTAAGCTATTACATAATATGTACAGACAGGAAAAGAGAGCATTTAATAAGTCGATCTGTGGAATGAAAATTATATTAATTCACAAGACTATATTGACTGCCTCATAGGATCATTAATTAAAATAGGAAATATAAAACATGCTAAGATTCTGGCTGCCTTGTGTGAAAGTCACATGAGATGTCAACATGACTTGTCTTTATCCTATGTATGAGAAGTTGGAATTGAATTCTTGGTTTCAGAGGCCCTATAAATATCAAAGTCAAGGGGGCCACCATGAACATCCAAAATGCTCTAGATTAGAAGGAAGCTCAGTGCAGCATGGATTGCCAATAAAATAATAATAATGCAATAATGAACACTAAGATGGAATATTTAGCTCAAACTACCCAAATAGCACATGAAATATTTAATACTTATGTTGAATTGTTCATTTTTCTTTTTCTATGATTACACAGCTCATGTATGTTATTTTACTCTGTGGTAGTCAGCGGTACTCTGAATATAACCTGTTTTTCATCTAAACATGTTGGTTTATTAGATAATTAGCTATGACTACCTACAGCTTGCAACAACAGGTACTATTTCATTCATGTATGTATTATATTTTTATTTTCAATGAAAACATTAGAATTAAGTATTTCTAATACCAGCCCTTTTGATTGTGTGCATTAAAAGTAAATAGCAATTTTGGAATTTTATACTTTACCATAAAGGATACCTGTCTTTTCTATCTTTCTTTATAGAATGATATCAAATACACTAAACAGAAACACTGTACATGCTGATTTGAAACCTCTTGCTGTTCAACACAAAGATATTATCTAGAGAAGCAGCTCTTTTCATATAAAAAAGAACTGTGGCATTCTAAACTCTCAAAGGTAACTATGTATGTGCTAGTCACAATACCTCCTGACTACAGTAAGTCAAGTTCTATATATGGCTAACATTTTACTGTCAATTCACAACCTTCCAAATTCCATGTGAGATAACAAGTATCCTCATAAATGCGAAAAACTTCCTTTTGCTCATATTATTTTACAAAACATAAATATAACTGGTAACAAAAATTATTTGCACAGCAGTTTGTATAATTTAATTGAGCTGACATTGTTTTGGGAGATTTGATGTAATGTATTCTAACTCATCAGAACATGCGATTTTCAGCCAACTTATATACATAAAATTCCATCTTTGTTATACATTGTTATGTTGTTTATTTTTAAATAGATTTATTCATTTTGCATCCTAGGTCATAGTTTCCCCTCCCTTCTCTCTTTCCATTTCCCCTTCTACTTTCCCTCTTCACCCCAGAATTCCACTCCTCCTATGTTTCTTTTCAGTATGACGTAGGCCTTCCATAGGTATCAATAAAGAGTGCCACATATTATATAAGACTAAGCACCTACCCTAGTATTAAGGCTGAGCAAGGTAAACCAATATGAGGATTAGATTCCCAAAAGCCAGCCAAAGCATTATGGACAACCTCTACTCCCACTACACAACTGTCACAAATATGTAGAGGGCCCAGTTCAGTCTGATGCAGGTTCCTGGTTGTCAGTTCAGACTCTCTGAGTGCCAGTGAAACAAGGCTAGTGGATTCTATGGGATTTCTTATGATGTACTTGACCCTCTGGCTCCTGCAATTCTCAATTCTCTGTCTGTCTCTCTGTCTCCCTCCCTCCCTCCCTCCCTCCCTCCCTCCCTCCCTCCCTCCCTCTCTCTCTCTCTCTCTCTCTCTCTCTCTCTCTCTCTCTCTCTCTCTCTCCAGCAGGATTCCCCAATCCCAACCTAATGTTTGACTATGGGTCTCTACATCTATTTCCATCAGTTTCTGGATTAAGGCTCTATGATGATAATTGAGGTAGTCACCTGTTTATGGGTATAGCAGAATATCATTCAGGAACATTATGCTATTTTTTCTCTCCAATCATATTTGCTTCTTTTCTGCATTTCTGGGTCATCTATCTTCTGGGTCCTAGAATGTCAGGCAGTGTCAGCAGTGGGTTCACTCTTGTGGAATTGGTCTCAAGCTGGACCGATAATTGGTTTGTCAATCTCATAATTTCTGCATCATTACCCCAGCCCATTCCATGCGCAGGACAGACTGTGGGTCAAAGGTTGTGTGCCTGATTGGTGTCCCAATCATTCCACTGGAAATCTTGTCTGGTCATAAGAGGTGGCCAGTTCAGGATATATATCACCTATTGCCATGAGTCTTAGCTGGGGTCATCCTGCTATGATATGTAATGCCCCCGCTTTGTGCTATGAATGTTTTATTATCAGTGGTTAATTAAAAAGAAAGATTCTTTGGCCTATAGCAGGACAGAATAAATCTAGAAGAGAATGCCAAACTGAATTCAGGGAGAAAAAAGGAGTCAAGGGAAACACAAGCAGCTGCCAGAGAAGCAAGGTAAGAAGCAATAAGCCACAAATCTTGTGGTAAAATATAAACTTATAGAACTGGGGTAATTTAAGTTGTAAGAGCTAGTATATAATAAGTCTGAGCTATAAGGCCAAACAATATGTAATTAACGTTAAGACTCAAAGTGGTTATCTTAAAAGAGACCAGGTGGGACGAGAAACTTCCAGTTACACTTGTAGATTCCTGAGAGTTTCCCTTTCACCAGATTTCTATCTAACCCCCTAAAGCCCTAGCTTTTCAATAATGTCTTTAGTACTCCACACTACATCTGCCTCCCAACCCAATACCTCATGTTCCCATTCCCACCTACCCCAGTGCATCCATAAGGCATTTGCTATTTCTGATTCCTATGGATATTCATGCATCATCCCCTCTCTGGCCTTGCTTGATACCTACCCTCCCTGGATCTCTGTGTTATTGAACGGTTATTTTTTAAACTATTATTCACTTATAAGTGAGTACATGCCGTGTGTGTCTTTCTAGGTCTAGGTTACCTCACTCAGGATATTTTTTTTCTAGTCCCATAATGCCTTCAGATTTCAAGATGTCATTATTTCAAACAACTAAGTTTTTACTAATAGATATTATTACTCCATTGGTTAAATGAACCACATTTTCTTTAACCATTTTTTGGTTGAGGGTCATCTACTTGGTTAGTGACGTGTGCCACACCTGTCAGAATGGCTAAGATCAAAAAACACTGATAACAACTTATGCTGGAGAGAATGTTGAACAAAATTACAAAATTTATTTGAAAATATACAGAATTAATTTTCTTATCACAAACTGTAAACGCCATGAAATTCTGTGTAGAAATTCACAGGGAACCTGAGCCGTTCACAGGGAACCTGAGGCTTCCTACAAAAGAAAGCTAAAATTGTTTTATGATTCTGTGGATGTTCATGCTTCCAGAAGGTAAAAAGCAGATGGCAGCTCTACAGAGGAGGACTAAACACCGACACAGGATCTGCCATTCCCACAGCATTCTGAAAGGAAGAGCATTGCAAGCTCTTACTAAAGACCTGAGACTTGAGCATTGTGCTACCATCTGTAATGCCAGCATTCAAGAAACTGAGGCAGGAGGATCACCAACCCCAGGCTCACTTGTATTACACAGGAAGTTATGATAAAGGGAAAGACCGTGTTTTAAAAAGTAAATTAATAAATACAGCAGGGACAAAAGCAACAAAACCTCAACAATAAAAACATGAAAAGAAAACATAAAGAATTAATATACAAAACATACTGAGTGATTCATAGCAAACAAGTTACCTTGTAAGTTTTTCTTAAAAGTTGTCATTTGAATTACATTTGAATCAATGGATAAAGAATCTGCCTAGTACAAAAGTAATAGTGTCTTATACTAAAGCATATCATTTTCACCTTAAGTCAGGCTTCCGCAACACAGTACACCAGTAGTACATTTTCATGTATTCCTTGTTACCAAAAAATACCCCAATTTATCCCAAAATTATAATATATTTTGTTATTGTAATTAATGATTATAAACTCCCATCACAGATACACATTACGAGAATTATTGCCGTACTAATCCCTTCTAACATATTATTACATATTTTGAACATAGCTTTTATTTTTCTGGTCATGTATCCTAAGTTTCAGAAAAACTGCCTGTTTAATGCAAGTTTTCCTATTAGTATGGCTCACACTGTGCTTTGTGAAAATTCATATAAAAGACTGGGAAATTCAAAGACTACAAAATGGTCTTTTTTTTTTTTCACCAGCTGCTTGTGGCTCACTAGTGAAATTGCAATTAGAAAGCATTCCGCTCTAGCTGGTCCTACAAGAATACAGGATGATAAAGAAAATTGTGGACTACAGAGGGTCCAGCATCTGCATAATTTTGGCTAGTGCATATACAAAAGGGCCGCAGTTTTGTGAATACAAAAAAGACAAGAGGATCTGCTATGATGAACTCAGCCGGTAAGTTAGGAGAAGTGGGAATGGTTGCCTGTGCTCACATAAGAGCCCTGTTTGAAATGGAACACCTATTTCAACTGAGTTTGCCTCTCCTTTTAATAAAGCATGAGCACCAAGTGCCTTTTTAATTAATTTTTGCAAACTTAGGCATAATACAAAAGGATATAGTATAAAACTACTCAAAATTTAATTAAAATGCTTCAACAGGAAAACTTTATTAATATTTTATATCCTGACTCTAGTAAAGTTTTCTAGTACACTAAAAATGCCCAACAAGGATAAAAATAATTACTAGTCTATAATTATCATGTATTTTATAATAAGGTAATTTGCCACATTATACAGCACGTGATGTTTTGGGTTATATCATTAGACTAACAGTGTTTTCATAAGTATATTTTTAAAATAACAGGTAGTTTATTTTGGAACATTTTACATAAAGAAAGTTTCCATATACATTAAAAAGGGATACCTGCAGCAGTTTTATGGAGTATATTTCTAGTATAGTAGATTCACTTCTATGGTTCTGACTGTTTGTCCCTCATACCATTTTTCATGTCGCTTTCAGGATTTCCCAAAACCTCCTTCATCCACACCCTCTTGCTACTGTAAATCTAGTTTAGTATTGCAGTTCACTTTTTTGTGTAGTGTCTCAGTATGTTAGCAAATGCAAATATAAAAAAGGCTTGGAAATTTGTTGTGCCATTCCCTTTACATGTTTTCCAGACAATTTGCCTCAGCTTAATCTTTGAAGGAACAAAAGAATGTTAACCGAGGCAACTGAGAGTATCATTTGTAACCCCCCTGTTGCACATGTAACTCCAGGCAAGGTCAGCAGAGCTGCTTAGGTGAGCCACTACTGACCAGTGAAGCATGAGTAAGAACAGAAGGGCCAGTAGAGCCCACCCCAAGTAAACTCCTGAGCCAAATAAAACTGTGCTTTTTTATGTCACTGAGACAGTTCAACTCCCTAATACCCAACATTCTTATGACCATAATATGCTGACCCAATGCATCAAGAGACAAACTATAACACATCTGCTGTTGTTTCCAAATGGCATTTGATTTTAAGAGGGTACAACACTTGTAACTAAGAACAGTGAATTAATTTTTTATTAAAGGTACAATCCTGTTTACCTATTTCTCTTAAGTGCACACTCTTCGAATGCATAGTTTTACCCAATGAAAACTTTTAAGAAACAAGACATGATTCATGAACAATTGTGATGATGTGTTAACCCAACTCAGGGCTTGAAGGAGGAGGGTTTATGTGTTACTTTCATTGGTTAATAAAGAAACTGCCTTGGCCTTTGATAGGCCAGCCCTTAGGTGGGTGGAGAAGACAAAACAGAAGGCTGGAAGAAAGAAGCCAAGTCAGTCAGTCACCATGATTCTCCTACCCGAGACAGACGCAGGTTAAGATCTTTCCTGGTAAGCCAACAACTCGTGGTGCTACACAGATTATTAGAAATGGGTTAATCAACAACAGTTGGGCACAGGAGATCGCTTCCTATGTGTAACCCCAGCAGCACAGACATTAAGGGCAACATTGAATAAATGGGACCTACTAAAACTGAGAAGCTTCTGTAAAGCAAAGGACACTGTCACCAAGACAAAAAGGCAACCTACTGACTGGGAGAAGATCTTCACCAACCCCGCAACAGACAAAGGACTGATCTCCAAAATATATAGAGAACTCAGGAAACTAGACTTTAAAATGCTAATGTTAATTAAAAAATGGGGCACTGAACTGAACAGGGAATTCTCAGCAGAGGAAGTTCAAATGGCCAAAAGACACTTAAGGTCATGCTCAACTTCCTTAGCGATCAGGGAAATGCAAAACAAAACAACTTTGAGATATAATCTTACACCTGTCAGAATGGCTAAAATAAAAAACTCCAATGATAGCCTTTGCTGGAGAGGCTGTGGAGGAAGGGGTACCCTCATTTATTGCTGGTGGGAATGCAATCTTGTACAACTACTTTGGAAATCAGTGTTTCGGTTTCTCAGGAAATTCGGGATCAACCTACCCCTGGACCCAGCAATACCACTGGGAATATACCCAAGAGATGGCCTATCATATGACAAGAGCATTTGTTCAACTATGTTCATAGCAGTATTATTTGTAATAGCCAGAAACTGGAAACAACCTAGATGCCCTTCAATGGAAGAATGGATGAAGAAAGTGTGGAATATCTACACATTAGAATACTACGCTGCAGTAAAAAACAATGACTTCTCGAATTTTGCATGCAAATGGATGGAAATAGAAAACACTATCCTGAGTGAGGTAACCCAGACCCAAAAGGATGAATATGGGATGTACTCACTCATAATTGGTTTCTAGCCATAAATAAGGGTCACGGAATCTACAATTGGTGATCCTAAAGAAGCTAAGTAAGAAGGTGAACCAAAGGAAAAACATATAGTTATCCTCTTGGCTATGGGAAGTAGACAAAATTGCCGGGGAGAAAATTGGGATCTAGGGGCTGGGGTGGGATGGGGGTAAGGGGAGATGGGGAGAGAAAAGGGAGAAGGGAAGGAAGGGGGGAACTTGGGGGAAAAGGAGGATTGGGATAAAGGAAGACTGGATAGGGAAGCACGGAAGCACAATTCTTAGTTAAGGGAGCCACCTTAGGGTTGGCAAGAGACTTGAACCTAGATTGGCTCCCAGGTGCCCAAGCCGAGGTCCCCAGTTAGTTCCTTGGGCAGCTGAGGATAGGGAACCTGAAATGACCCTAGCCTAGAGCAATACTGACGAATATCTTGCATATCATCATAAAACCTTCATCTGGTGATGGATGGAGATAGAGACAGAGACCCACACTGGAGCTCCCAAGGTCCCAATGAGGAGCAGAAGGAGGGAGAACATGAGCAAAGAAGTCGGGACCACGAGGGGTGCACCCACCCACTGAGACAGTGGAGCTGATCTATTGGGAGCTCACCAAGGCCAGCTGGACTGTGACTGAAAAAGCATGGGATTAACTGGACTCTCTGAACATGGCGAACAATGAGGGCTGATGAGAAGCCAAAGACAATGGCACGGGGTTTTGATCCTACTTCATGTTCTGGCTTTGTGGGAGCCTAGCCAGTTTGGATGTTCACCTTCCTAGATATAGACGGAGGGGGGAGGACCTAGGACTTACCACAGGGCAGAAAACCCTGACTGCTCTTTGGATTGGAGAGGGAGGGGGAGAGGAGTGGGTGGAGGGGGAGAAGGGTGGGAGGAAGGGGAGAAGAGTGGGAGGAGGGGGAGGGAAATGGGAGGCTGGGAGGAGGTGGAAACTGCTTTTTTTTCTCATTTTCTCAATAATAAATAAATAAATAAATAAATAAATAAATAAATAAATAAATAAATAAATAAATATGAAAGTTAGCCCATAAGAGGCTGGAACTAATGGGCCAGGCAGTGTTTAAAAGAATACAGTTTCTGTGTAATTATTTCGTGTAAAGCTAGCCAGGTGGCGGGAAGTGGCCCACTGCTCCCACTTCTAAAAGGGCTTATCAAACATTACTTCTAGGAGAAACTAGTATTTGAAACCGTGGACTACACAAGAAAGACCTGTGGTCACCTAATAGCTATAAACATTTCACACAACTGAAGACATGAGGAGAATAAAAGGAGCCAATTCATTCTTCTTTCTAGAGCAGGCCACTGTTCTTCCAACAGCCATAAACATCAGGATTTTAGTGACTGGCTTTTGGAATTTTGGATTTCCACCATTAACAACCCAGTTCTCTCCAGGTTTCTAGGGTATCTGAAGTTAAAATGAGCTATGAGGTAGTTTTCCTGATTCTTTGGCCTAAAGATGCTTTATTGTAGGGATGCTTAGCACCCATAAGTTCATGAGTCAGATCCCATAACCTTTGCCTTCTTGTCTGTCTCTGATACTATCAAACACTCTTCTAGTGGATCTAGAGTAATGCAGTACCCTTCACCGGAACAGCTTGTTTGACAAAACCTCTATTTGTGAACATGTGTGTGTAAGATAATATTAAAGGAAAATATTAAACAGGTGATGGAGACATTATCAAAATTGAAGAATCAATCATAAGGATTAACTGGAATAAACTGGAAAAGTACCAGAGGGCATTACTGGGAAGCTAGTCAACATTACTTCATTGCCGACAGAAAGTGATGCATTCTGCCTCTTACCTTCCCACAGAGAAGCAGGGGTCTTTATGATTCTGTTGAAAGAAAAGAAATATGTCTTTGATAAAGACATCTCTAAGTGTGTAAAACTGACAAAAGTCTGTGAGATGTTTTGCATCTCCAAGGATCAGAGAAATAATATTCAGTCTTCACTATCTTTAAAGCAACTCCCCTAAGAAAACTGAGTTCTTGGACTAAGAGGAAGAAACACTTTAGAGAGTTTTGTGGAGCTGAGGGGAATAATAAAGATGCCTTTGTCCGTGTGGCAGGAAAAAGGGGGAAAAGCAGGAACTAAATTGTCATATCCAGTCATATTACTATTTTCTATTAATACTGTTATAGCCTTTCATTTATTCCTTCTTATCCTTTATAATTGATTGCAATCTTTGCAGAGAATGACTTTCCTGGTCATTCAACATTCAGACAATATAAACACCATCAGTGCATTTCTATGTGTCAAAGAAATAACACTTACTTGGACTCTGCCTACACCTTTGATTTTTGTTACATTTTATAAAAGCACAACAAACACTGAATTAGAAAAGACTGAACCATTACTCCTGGGAGAAATATAAGGATATGAACTTTGCTCTCAGTATTTTTGTCAGCCAATCCATATATAATCATGTTTTATGAGAATGAATTGAAAGTTATCCTATTGAATAAGAAGTGTTGATTCAATGGCATCAAATTGATGTCTAATAGTACTTCACATTTTCTTTTACTATTCCTATTGCAAAAACTAAAAAATGCCCCATAAAATATAATGCCTGCGAACAGAAATCTGATGTAGCACCAAATAGAGTAAACATCAGAAATTTTGTAGAACAACCTAGAAATTCAGGTAGAAGTATACTTTTGATTGTCCTTAGTAAAAAGATACTTATAATTTTACTATAATAAATCAGGTATATTAATTTTAGTATAGAAAAACTATCAGATATATAATTCTATATAATTACTAAATAATTTATTTGGTAATAGGTATTGATGCAACAAATATCCTCAGCCTAATATATCTTAAAACAATTTTTAGTTATTCTTCCAAAAATATTATATAAATTATGAAGATTAGTTTTTGTTGATTTGAGAAAAACTAGAGTTACCTGGGAGGAGGAAATATTAATTGAATAATTACCTCCAACATATAAGCCTGTGTTTAAAGGGCACATTCATTGAGAAATTTCTGGACTAGTGTTTGATATTAAATGGCCCAGTTCCTCCCATGGGCAGGTAGTTTAAGACTGCATTTAAAAAAATCCGAACAAGTCTATGAGCAACATTCCTCCATTGTATTAGCTTTGTGTATCACTCCAGATTCCTGCTTTACCTTCCTTTCATAGTAGACTGTCACTTAGAAGGCATTTATTATAGCAATACAGAGAAAACTAAGCAATACATACACAATACATATTAACCATATCTACCCCTTAAAACACCCTTCAAATTCTTCCTAATACCCCTCTCCCATCGCATCTTCTTCCAACAGCAGGTCCTTCCTCTGTAACTTATTGCACAAAATATCACCATATCACATTAAATGTTATAATTCATAGCTGAGAAGTATGAGTGGGATGTCTCTGAAGCCTGCAAGATCTCGTGCTTCTGGCCTGAGGGCACTGGCCCCAACATTCTGACTGACATCACCAAGGGTGTGCAGTACCTGAATGAGATCAACGACTGTGTGATGGCTGGATTCCAGTGGGCCACTAAGGAGGGTGCTCTCTGTGAAAAGAACATGCATAGTGTGTGATTTGAGGTTCATGACATGACTCTGCACGCTGATGCCATCCACTGAGGTGGAGGACAGATCATACCCACAGCACGGTGCTTCTTCTGTGCCAGTGTGTTGACCGCATCACACACACACACCCTCGTGGAACCTATGGATTACCTTGTGAAGATCCAGTGTCCTGTGTGAGTTGTGGGTGGCATCTATAGTGTCCTTAACAGGAAGCGAGGTCATGTGTTTGAGGAGTCCCAGGTGGCTGGCACCCACATGTTTGTGGTCAAGGCCTACTTGTCTGTCAATGAGTCCTTTGGTTTCACAGCCAATTTGCGCACCAACATCGGTGGCCAGGGCTTCCCCCAGGGTGTTTGACCACTGGCAGATCCCTCCTGGGGTCCCCTTTGGCAACAGGAGCCACCCCAGCCAAGATGTAGCTGAGACCCGTAAGCGCAAAGGCCGAAAGGAGGGCATACCAGCGCTGGACAGATTTGTGGAAAACTGTAGATGGCTTGGCACTGCCTCACACTGCACAGTTCACGCCCGTGAACTTTGAGACCATCCCCATTGTGCCGCTCTGGAGATTGTGGTGCTATCCTGCCGTAGCTGTGAGCTAACATGTGGATCTATTTATTTCGGAATTCCAAGGTAGTGGAGTCCCCTCTGCAGGCTGGGCTGGCAAGCCATGGGGTGGGTGGGACACCATGCTATCGTTTTCAGAAATGTTAGGTTGTCAAAAGTCTATGAATAAATGCAATCAAAGTTAAAAAATACATGGCACATCAGGACCCACATTAAAGTTAAGTGTATTTATTGATCTTCTATAATATAATTATTATAGGACATCTGACACAGTGGCATATACATGCAACTCTAGCCCTCTGTAAGATCACACAAGATTTTTGTAGCTTTAGAGTTAAAGACCAGCCCAGACTGTTATAATTGAAACATGTGTAAAATCGTTGTAAAGAAACAAAGTTGTGTTGAAGCAGCATGAACTATGTGGAAGTAAGTATTTTGTCTTCATGAATGCGTGTATGCTTTTTTAAAAATAAAAATTCACACAGCTAGAAAATATACTTACTGAAGAATATCTAAGTTGCTACTTCTTTGTTTATTTTTTCGTGGTATAGTTGACCATTTTTGAAATTTTAAAAAAGCTATCTTTTTAATTTACATATCAATCCCAGTTCCCACTCCTTCCGCTCCTCCCATGGCTACTGTTATTTTGGAGTTGATCTTGTATCCTGTCACATTGCTGAAGGTATTTATCAGGTTCACTGGTAGAGTTTTAGGGGTCACTTAT
This sequence comes from Microtus pennsylvanicus, assembly GCF_037038515.1. NCBI lineage: Eukaryota > Metazoa > Chordata > Mammalia > Rodentia > Cricetidae > Microtus > Microtus pennsylvanicus. Next base: position 38,917,833 of record NC_134583.1, read on the forward strand.
GTATACTATCATATCATCTGCAAATAGCAAAAGTTTTAATTCTTTTCTCCCAATTTATATCCTGTTGATCTCCTGTTGTTGTCTAATTGTTCTAGGTAAAATTTCAAGAGCTATATTGAATAGATATGGAGACAGTGGAGTCTTGTTCCTGATTTTAGCAGAATTGCTTTGAATTTCTCTTCATTTAATTTGATGTTGGCTGTCGGTTTGCTGTATATTGCCTTTTCTTATGTTTAGATACATTCTTTGTATCCCTGCTCTCTCCAAGACCTTTATCATGAAAGAGCCTTGAATTTTGTTAAATGCCTTTTCAGCATCTAATGAGATGATCGTATTTTTTTCTTTTGGTTTATTTATAATGGTGGATTCCTTTGATAGATTTTCATATATTAAACAGCTCCTGCATTACTAGAATAAAGCTGACTTCATCATCATGGTGGATGATTTTTTTTATGTGTTCTTTGATTCTGCTCATCAGTATTTTATTGAGTATTTTTGTGAAGCTGTTTGTTCGATTCAAGAAATAACCAGGCCAGCTTAAAGATAAACAATTATATTTTTAATTGTTATAAGGGAAAACTCATGCCACAAAAAATGGGAAGTCCGAGTTCTGCTGTGTCTGGCAGGAATCACCCAGAGAGAGCTTGCTCCTGGCCCATCCCAGTTTTCTTCCTGGGCTTCAGGTAGCTTAAAGGTAGGCTACACTTCTTAAAGGTGGATTGGTTAACAGAGCTTCCCCTATCATTTTTGCGTAAATGCTCATGAGTGAGATTGGACAGTAATTCTCTTTCTTGTTTGTATTTTTGAGTGGTTTCAGTATCAGGGTAACTGTAGCCACATAAAAAGACTTTGAAGATGTTCCTTTTGTTTCTATTATGTGGAACAATTTGAGGAGTAGAAGTATTAGCTTTTCTTTAAAGTTCTTGTAGAATTCTGCACTGAAACCATCCAACTAAAAACTTCTTTTGGTTGGGAAGCTTTTGATGACTGTTTCTATTTCTTTGAAGGTTATAGGTATATTTGAATTGTTCACTCGGTCTTGTTTTAATTTGGGTAAGTTATATTAACCCAGAAAATTATCCATTTTATTTACATTTTCCAATTTTGTGGAGCACAGGTTTTTGAAGTACTATCTAATGATTCTTTGGATTCTCTCCTTGTCTGTTTTTATGTCTCCCTTTTCTTTTCTGATATTGTCAATTTGAATGTTCTCTCTCTGCCTTTTTATTAGTTTGGATAAGGGTTTGTCTATCTTGTTGATTTTATCAAAAAAACAGCTGTTTCATTCAATTTTTGTATTTTTTGTTACTATTTTATGGATTTCAGCAAACAATTAAGTTATTTTCTGTCATCTACTTCTTCTGGGTACGTCTGCCTCTTTTTGTTCTATAGCTTTGAGGTGTGCTGATAAGTTGCTAGTGTGAGATTTCTCCACTTTCTTTATGTAGGTATTTAGTGCTATGAACTTTCCTCTTAGCTCAGCTTTTATAGTGTTCCATAGCTTTGGATATGATGTGCCTTTATTTTCATTGCATTTTAGGAAGCCTTTAATTTCTGTCTTTATTTCTTCCTTGACCCAAGGGTGATTCATTTGAGCACTGTTCCATTTGCATAAGTTTGTAAGTTTTCTGCAATTGATGTTGTTGAATTCTTATTTTAAGCCATGATGATCTGATAAGATACAGGGGGGTTAGTCTATTATTTTAATATGTTAAAGTTTGCTTTCTTACTAAGTATATGATAAAGTTTAGAGAAGATTCAATGTGTTAAGAATAAGGTATATTGTTTTGTGTTTTGTTTAAATGTTTTATAGATGTCTGTTAAGTCCATTTGAGTCAAGACATCTGTTATCTTCTTTCTCTGTTAATTTCTGTCTGGTTGACCTGTCTATTGGGAAGAGAGGGGTGTTAAAGTCTCCTACAATTAGTGTATGGGGTTTGATGTGCAATTTAAGATTTATCAATATTTCTTTTACATGCTTTTATTTGGGTCTTAGATATTAAGGATTGAGACTTCATCTTGATGGATTTCTCCTGTGATGTGTATGTACTGTCCTTCTCCATCTCTTCTGATTTTTTTTAGTATGAACTCTATTTTTGTTAGATATTAGGATATCTAGACCCACATGCTTCTTAGGTCCATTTGATTAAAAAATCTTTTCCCAACCTTTTACTCTGAAGTAATGTCTGTCTTTGAGGTTGAGGTGCGTTTCTTGTATACAGCAGAAGGGTGGATCCTGCTTTTCTATCCATTCTCTTGATATTAGGAGATACTAATGACCAGTAATTGTTCATTTCTGTTATTTATTTATTTATTTATTGGTGGTGGTGTTTGTGTGTTTCCATTCTTAGGGTTTTGCTGGTGTAAGGTTTTGTGTTGCCTGTGTTTTTATGGGTGGAGTTACCTTCTTTGCGTTTGAGTTTTCTTCCTAATACTTTCTGTAGGGCTGAGTTTGTGAAAACATAGTGTTTAAATCTGGTTTTGCCATGGAATATCTTGTTTTCTCTATCAACAGAGATTAAAAGCTTTGCTGGGGACATGAATCTGTAGTCTCTTAAGTGTCTACATCAATCTGTCAAAGACCTTCTGGTTTCCATTGAGAAGTTGGGTGTAGTTCTGACAGCTGTGTCTTTATATGCTACTTAGCCTTTTTCCTTTGCAGCTCTTAATATTCTTTCTTCATCCTGTATGTTTTCTGTTTTGATAATTATAAAGCAATGTTTTTGACCCAGTCTATTTGGTGTTCTGTAAGCTTCTTATACCTTCACAGGGATATCATTCTTTAGATTGGGAAAGTTTTATTCTATGATTATGTTGGATATATATCTATGCATTTGAGTGTTGTAAGAGGAGGCCACTAACCCTAACCCTAATCCTAGAACCTAACCCTAACTGTAACCCTAAACCTAACCATAAACCCAAACACTAACCAAAACCATAACCACTAACTCTAACTCTAACCCTAACCGTAAACACTAACCATAACACTAAAGCCTAACCCTAACCCAAATCCCCACCCAAACCTTAAACCTAATCATAACCCTAAACCCTAACCCTGAACACTAAACCCTAACCCTAAGCCTTAACCATAAACCTAACCATAACCCTAATCATAACCCTGACCCTAACCCTAACCCTAAACCTAATCATAAATTTAACCCTAACTCTAAACCCAAAACCATAAACCTAAACCTAAACCTAACCCTAACCTCTAACCCTATCCCTAACCCTTAAACCTAACCCTAAACCAAAACCAAAACCTAACTCTAACCATAACCCTAACCCTAACTGTAACCCTAAACCCTAACCCTAACCCTAAACCCTAAACCCTAAACACTAACACTAACACTTAACCCTAAACATAACCCTAACCCTAAGCCCTAAACCCTAACCCTAACCCTAACCCTAAACCAAACTCTAACCCCAACTCTAAACACTAAACCCTAAACCAAACACTAAACTTAACCCTAACCCTAACCCCAACTCCTCCCAACCCCAACCCTAACCCTAACAACGAACGCTAATCATAACCCTAAACCTAACCATAACCCTAAACCCAAAACCCTAAACTTAAACCTAACCCCAACCCTAACCCAAACTCTAAACCTAACCCAAACCTTAAACTCTAACCCTAACCCTAACCCCAACAAAAATCCCAACCCTAAACCTAATCCTAAACCTAACCGTGACCCAAACCCCAAACACAACCTAACCCGAACCCTAATCATAATACCTAACCCTAAATTTAAACACTGACCCTAACCGTAACACTAACCCGAACACTAACCCTAAACCCTAACGCTAACCCAAACCTTAACCCCTAAACCCTAATCCTAACCCTAACCACAACCCTAACACTAATACCAACTCCAACTCCTAGCCCAACACCAACCCAAATCCTAAACGTAACCATAACCCCAACCCCAACTCCCACCCCAACCCCAACACTAAAATAAAACTAACCCTAACCCTAAACCCTAACCCTAACACTAACCCGAACCTGAACCCTAACCCTAACCCTAACCCCAACTGAAACCCAAACCTAACCCCAACCCCAATCCTAAACCTAACCCTAAACCTAACCCCAACCCCAACCCCAATCCTAAACCTAACCCTAACCCTAAACTCTAACCCTAACCCTAAACCCTAACACTAACCATTACCCAAAACCCTAACCCTAACACTAACCCCTAAACCCTAACCCTAGCACTAATCCTAACACTAACCCTAACTCCAACCCAACGCCAACCCTAACCATAATCCCAACCCTAACCCCTTAACCCCAACCCTAATCCTAACCCTAACCCTAAACCCTTAACCCTAACCCTAACCCAACTGTATTCTTTTAAACACTGCTTGGCCCATTATATCTGGCCTCTTCTTGGCTAACTCTCATTACTTGCTTAACCCATTTCTAATCATCTGTGTACCATCACGAGGTGGTGGCTTACCGGGAAGGATCTTAATCTACGTTCATCTTGGAGAGGAGAGCTATAGCGTCTGCCTCACTGCCTTCTTCCTCCCAGCATTCTGTTCTGTATTCCCTGCCTACCTATGTTTTGACCTATCAGGCCAAGCCGTTTCTTTATTAATTAACCAATGAAAGCAACAGATAGATAGAAGACCCACCTACATCAGTAATAACAGCATACAGATGGGAATCCCACATAATTTGAGCTGTAGTTCTTCTCGTTCTTCTATGCCTATTATTCTTAGGTATAATTTTTTCATGGTGTCCCAAATATCCTGGATGTTTTGTTTTAAGAATTGTTGTATATAACATTTTCTGTAACCAATTAATCTATTTCCTCTATAGTATTTTCAATACCTGAGATTCTCTCTTCCATCTCTTGTATTCTGCTTATTTTGCTTGCACCTGAAGATCCTGTTCATTTTACTCAGGTTTTCCATTTCAAGAGTTCCTTTGGTTTCTGTTTTCTTTATTACCTCTATATCTGTTTTCAAGTCTTGAGCTGTTTGAGTTGTTTACTTCACCTGTTTGGTTGTTTTTTCTTGGTTTTCTCTCTCTTTTTTTTAAGAAATTTACTGTTTTCTTCCAATTTTTGTTTGTCTTTTTCTCCATTTCTTTAAGGGAATTTTTTATTTCTTCTTTAAAGGTCTACATCCTTCTCATAAAGTTCCATATAAAATTGTTTTCTCCTACATCTTCTGGTTAGGATGTTCAAGTCTTCCTGTTGTATTACTACTGGGCTCTGGTTTCACCATGTTGCTTTTTAGGATGTTGAATGAATTCTTGCCTTGGCACCTGCCCATCTCTTCTGTCAGTTGGTCCTGACAGTGTCTTTTTGCAGTTGCTGTCTTTGTCTTTGGGAACTGTTTTGGTCTGCTCTGTACTGGTACTGTCTGTGCCTCAGGGAGGTGCTGAGGTCTCCCTTCATCCACAGTCTTGGTGTGCTCTATTGGTCCACTCTGTGTAGTCGCAGCTTCTTGGTCTTCTCTGTGCAGTTGCAACCTGTACTGCAGAGTTCTTCTAAGGTTGTGTGAGAACGTATATGCTTTTTGAATCAAGGAAAAAAAATGAGATCCAAATAGCATGCTCATGTACCCATAGTTCTTTAACACAATCGTGGGATAACTAGAAGTGGTTAGAGATGTCCATTATGTAATATGCTGAGATTAATACTCAGTGAACCAAGTACAGTCTGACATGTAATTTTGTGTAGATAGAGACTAAGAGTATTTAATGCCTTTATATATTAAATAAAATATTTGACTTGTAAAATTACTTAAAATTGAAATATTAATGACCTTAAATAATTTTTTGAAATATATTTTCAACCATTTATACACATGGAATTTAAATCTTCTTTGTTCTAAAATAACAGAAATACTATGTAAATATTATTATTTCTCAGGTCACTCACAAAGTAGAAATTATTTTCTAGCTGACCCTTTACCAAAAAAGTTATTTGAACCTTATACATTATAGTAAGCTGATAACAGTAAGAAACTCTTACATAATGATTATTTACAAAAAATTATAAGTAAAACTTTATCCACTTTTATCTTACGTCTTTCATGACTGTAAATAAATTAGAAGAATGGGGCAAAAAGATGGACAAAATTCGGGATAATCTACTATGGCCTAAAGTCTCTTTTCATGTTATAAAACACAAAAGAGTTTTCTGAATTGACCCATTTAAAAGGAAATTAGTAAGTAAAAGGAAGGGAAAGAAAAAAGATCACCCAAGGATACATGGTAAAGCTTTAACATTTCTGAGCCATGCTTTTTAAGCCTCATGTGGTTATGTCATTTGGTAGTAAAGAATTTAAATCAATTTACTCTGAAGTAAGTAGTGAATTTAAAAGATGTGTCGTGTGTTCCAAAATGTGGATAATGGCTCAATTAATGCGGTAGGAAGAAATTAATCACCAGAAGATTTAATAATACCATGCCTAGGCCTGTAGTTACCACAAGAGTGGGTTTCTCTTTGTGCAGAAAATCTAGAGGCAGCAAATCAACTTAATAGGAATAAACACAAGGTTTGGGAACAGAAAATCAAGTGAGTAACTCATTTGTCCAGAACATGTAAATGGATAAATGTTATTTTGCTTATCTTACAAACACAGGGCTTGTTTATTCATAATTTGTCTGATCTAAAAAAAAAGAGAGATATGTTCCACTGGGGCTGAACATTTTTTTGCCTTCAGTGTAAAATTCTAACTCTCACAGGTGCTAATGAAAGAGACGTAAGTGTTTGGGAAAGACAACATGTACTGAATTATTTATAAACAGTAAAGCAGCCTACACAGTCTAGACTCCTTAGAAGAAGTGATGAAGTATGGGATGATTTCTTCATGACTTCTGATGCAGGCCTTCATTAACAGAGCTGTGTGATCATATTGGGTTTAACCAACATCCTTGTCAGGATGCATATATAAATTTACAGTGAGAATGATTAATTTATTCTTCCTCAAATGGATTGCTTTTGTCATGTTATATCCAAAATTTTCTTTGGAAACAAGCATCTCTAGGGAACTGAAACAAAATATAGGTTGTGCAACATCAGGAATGCAGAAAAACCTGTGTTGCTAAAATTGTCAACATTTTATTACCCACAGCCTTGTAAATACTGAAGCTAACATTCTCAATTCATTCTCCTTTAATAAGCTGATGTGACAGAAAAGGAGATCCAGGCTAGAGATCCCCAGCAATGCATATCAGTGCATATGGCACAACATTACCAGACTGGTTATAATGGAGTTTTAGAGTTTTGAGTTTCACATCACAGAAGGCACCAATACATATGTTATTGTTACTGCCATCTCCGTGCCAAGTAAATACAGTAGATGATTTTAGTGAATACTTAACCTTGATTTAGTTTTTGTAAATTTTTTAGTTGTTTTCAACTCCAATTTGTGAACAATTGTTAAACATTTAATTTCAATACCTGGGGATACATTGTTAAAAGTATTTTAATGCTTTAGTTATTTAAGGTTAAGTTAGACTGTCCAATATTTTTTGAATTAAGACATTTTTGTTTTTGATGTGTAATTACATTTATTATAAAATTGAAATTATTTTAAAATTCTTATTTTAGAATTTATATTAATTCTTGCCAAATAATTTAAGGAACAAAACATGAAGAGTGCAAACATTGATTAACTATTTCAGAATTTTTCCAATTTATGACAATCATTTACTTTCTACCTTCTCTCAAATATTATGAGGTACAAAGATAGTCATTACTTAAAGAAAATTATGATGTTTATAATGCTTTTTGAATGTACACATATATGTATATATACTGTCCATGCACAAAGAATACACACTCTTCTTTCTGTATTAAGAAGCCATTTGTTTGTTTCCAGCTGCTCAGTCCTCATATAACCACACGGAAACTCTATTAATTCAATCACTGCTTGGCCAATTACAGAAGCATATTGCTAGCTAGCTTTTACATCTAGAATTAACTTATCTTCATTATTTTATATTTTACCACCAGGCTTGTGGCCTACCAGCATGTCTGTCTCTCGCTATTGGCTCCCCATGGTTTCTCCTCACTCGGCCCTTCTTTCTCCCAGCATTCAGGTTAGTCTTTCCCACCTACCTCTATTCTGATTTGTAAAGGCCCAAGACAGTTGCTTCATTAATCAATGGTATTTACAGCATACAGAGGGCAATCCCACATCATCCTTCTGATTGCATTATTTTACACATAGAGTTATTGTAAAATAGGTCACAAACATTTCTTCAAAAATCAGATGATTTTTTTCTAACTAAGAGAAAGGTAGGGAGAAGATGACACTTTCAATTTTTGGATAGAAATATAGAAGAGAAAGCAATTTATTTTAGAGAATTGTCTCTACTAAACTTCATAATTGGTATAAAATGAAATAAAAGTATTATTTCAGGCTATACATTGTGTGTTTCATGTGTTGACTGGTAAGGAAAAAATGACAGAATCACAGAGACCTCAAATATGGTGATGATCAGTATTCCAAATAAAAACTGGGAGTACTTAATTCATTTCAAGAACACAATGAAAGCAATAAAATCAATTCACAAGAAACAAGATTTCTAAAGATTTGAGGTAGTTTGTAAACAATTCCAGGGCATTAAGTTATAAATTTAATGTGTCATCACAATTAAATTTCATATAATGAACAACTGAGCTTTCTGTGGATAAAAAGAAATTGTACACTATTTAAAACATTTTAATAGCAGCAAAGGCATAACAATATTTATAAATCTTACCTAATGGAGGGTGTAATTATAGGCTCCAAGTCTCTATAGCAAAAAAAAGTTATTTTTTCCAACCAGGTATAATGACTCAGAGTAGAAAAATTAGGATTCCCAAAACTGAAGTAGGAACATTTTGGGTTCAATGTAAGAATGAGCTATATAGCAAGACCTTGTCTCAAAAGAACAAAATTATTTGCTCTAGTAGGTAAGCTGTCTAAGCAAAGGTCATCCTACCCTACCTTGTCAATATAGTGTATGTTATAAATGTGTTATTGTCCTTCTCACCCTCAGCCTCAATCAATATTAGGGAAAGAAAAGAGTCTCAGGTGTTGAGGAAATGTGGGTTCAATTGTACCAAAAGAATGAATGAAGAATCTACCATGGGCCAGTAAGAATCTGTATTTGATAAGCTTTGTAGATTCTAAAATGACAGATAGACAGACAGACAGACTGACTGAATCCCCCCCACACACACACACAAACACCCCACACACAAAACTTGTGTTTCTTTTTCCTTTGGAGTCTTCCCTTTAGATTCTTCACATATATAGAGAAGCAATGCTACTCTTGAAAACAAAACAATCTTCCTTCTATTGATGTGTGAATGAAACCCAATGGTTAATGCCAAGTTTGCTTTGAGTTGTTGCCCACAACAATCTTTTGATTTTTTGTAATATATACAATGCACTTTTTTAATTAAGCTACATTGAATTAAATGATTCAGTTGATTTCAGGTGAAACATACTGATGTGCCAGAGATTTTACTAGTTCTTGGCTGTTTTGGGCACAAACACACATGCATGTGCATGTGTTCACACACACACACACACGCACACATTCATAATGTTATTGTCAGGGAAAGACTACCATTTTTTCAGGCACAATTTAAATTATTTGAGTGTGCTATTTCAATAAGTCTATGACTTGGTGGTTTTAATGAATAGGTCCTTCATAGGCTCAAATATTTGAATACCAGGTCTTCAGTTAGTGGTACTGTTTGTATAGGTTTGGAAGATTTAGCCTTCCTCTTAGAAATATGTTATTAGGGGTGGGCTTGGTGGTTTCAAAGACATCTATCATTCCCATGCACTCTATCAGCTTCTTGATTGTGCTTTAAAATTTGAGCTCTCAGCTTGATGTTCTAGCTACTGTATCCAACCATACTCTACCATAAAGGACTCTATCTCTTTGGAAAAATAAGCCCAAGCAAACTATTTCTTCTATAGTTGCTTTGGTCATCGTGTTTTTATCACAGTAATAGAAAAGTTACTTTAAAAAACAACATGAAATTGATAAGAGTTGGTTGACTTCTAATGTACCATATGCATAAAATTAGTATTAGAACTGTTTTGCTTCTCTACAAGGCTGTATACCCTAACAAGAGTTCAAGAGTCATTGAGTTCTATGTATTACATCAGACATGCAATCTACAGGTCTGGAAATGGGGAAAATTTAACTAAGTATGGAAATTTTGAGTTGAAAATAGAAGAAAGAAGTAGCATCTCTAGGCTTCCATTAACGCTTATATTATTGAAAAAATCTTTTTTCACAGTTTTGGAGGTTTAAAAGACCAAGGGAAAAGCAGTGTTTTGTGTTGAAGGGGCTAGCCAATGCTTTTGTATGATGTTTTGAGTTCAGTGTGTACAGAATTTTGGAGAGTAACACGAAGTCTACCATGTCTTCAAATCAATCTCCTAAAGGATTAATCCCATTCATAAAATAATGGATTCCTTGTGACTTGGACACTTCCTAAGTGTTAGGAATATTTCCTAATGCAAGCTCCCTTCTGATGCAAAATTCCTAATCAAGCCAAATCAAAACAAGCCAAATTAAAAAATATCCAGTTTTAATGGGAGTCCTGTGCTCTTGGGTGGCTCCAAGGGGGAAACCAGGAAGCCCGCAAATGCGACCACCACTGGAGGAAGGAAAAGGGACCTCTTTTAGGAGATTATTTAAATACCCTGGGGAGTGGAGGGGTCAGGACCTGGACTGCTGGGATTTGGAGTCCAGACCAGGCCTGGGGGCTGAGACAGATGTGAGGGGCTGGGGCCTACACTCCCAACTTGACATTCCAGACTCTTTGGATATAGGGGTGACAGAAAATTAGAGTGGTAATTATGACAAATATTTAGGCTCTCTTTGGACAAAAGGGCATAGATTCAAATCTGGTTACTTCCTGCAGGCATTGGGGTGGCGTGGGGAAGGGGAGAGCTAGGTGTCCATGTTGAGCGAGAGGTGTGGCTGGAAAGGCATCCCATGAACTGTTATCCTGGAGAAGGTAGGCATCTGTACCTTGGGGGAGGTGAGAAGGCATGTGCTTAGGAAAAAACTTGTTATAGCTAAAGATGAGTGTGCCAGAAGAATAGTTCAATGGAGAGCTTGGTTAGTTGTTGTTTGATGAGTCCCATTGTCCAGGAGATGTTGAGAGCTTCTGACACCAGCCTCCATTACCCTGAGCCACCACATTTTCTGTTTCCCTGGAGACTGGAAACACTTCTATCCATCCTGTAAAAGTGTCTACAAGTGTTAAGAGATAACGGAGTTTTTTATGAGTAGGCATATGGGTGAAATTAACCTGCCAATCTTTGTCCAGTTGGTGTCCACAAAGCTTATGTATTTGGAGAGCTCCTTGTGGGTTGGCCTGGGCACGTGTCTGGCAGGAGGAGTGAACCTGTAAAATAGAATTTTGGAGATGTGTGGGATTAAAGGGGGCTCCAAGAAACAGAACAAAACTTGGGGAAGCGGCTAAGGATATCTTATCCCAGTGAAGGTGCTGGGCAAGCTGGTATCACTAAGAAAGAATAAGAAAAAATTGTCCTGCCAGATGATAAGGCAGTGGCGAAGTTTTAAGTAGAGAGGAACAGGTCCCATCGATGCCTATAGCTGAAATTGGTGACGGAAACTTAAGGCCCAAGTGAGAATAAAAGTAATGGACTTACCCGCCATTTGTAGCATGACCCTAGGCTCGGAGAGGGTTTACAGGGTATACCATGTCTGGGCAGTGTCAATCCTCTGCAAGGCTGAGACATTTGAGGGCTGGCACAGTTTCACTTGCTGATGTTGATGAGGCCAAACCTCTGTGACTTGGCATTGAGGACAAGCCCCCATAGGGGCATTGTAATTTCCAGTGTCAATTAGCTGGCAGATAGAGTACAACCTTGGAGCAGGTGTAGTGTAATATTGTGCCATATGACCATTTAGGCCACACTTGATAGAACCCTGTGGTTTGCTTCCCTTATCCCCCTTCCTGTGACCTTAGGGCAGCTGCTAAGGCCTGGGCCTGTAGCTTTGTCTGTTGGGAAAACTCAGCTGATTTCTCTCTGGCATTAAAAACTTTAAAGGCCATTTTCACCAATTCTCGTATAGGAGTTTGAGGATCCTCCTCAACCTTTCTTAACTCTTTACTAATATCTGACTATTACTAATATCTGACTATTTACTAATATCTGACTAAGAGATAAAATGAATAAGCAAATGGATTAGTAGAAAAGGGACCTAGCCTCTTTTCTATCTGAGTGGGATTTGGAAGAGAAAATGGAATATGGGTGAGGCTAGCCCAGTGTGCAGAAGGGGTCCAGGAGTGGAGCAGTGAGGTAGAAGGGGGAGGGGAAGGTGGAAGTTAACCTTAAACCTCTGAATTGAAAGGGAGGGGAAAGAATGTTGCTCCACAGGAAGGGGTTGGGAAGTGTGGGCTTAAGGGAGTGGGGGAGGGGCCAGCGCCTCTGGCAGCATGGTGCTGTGAGACACTGGCTACTAAGGGGGTAGGGGCAAGAATGCAGAGACCAAAAACCATGGACATATGTACACTCTGTTTATCTGTATCAGACAGGCTCAATTTAAAAAGATTTTTGTATGAGGCTTACAGGGCCAACAGAAGACCTGGCTTTGAACTGTAAGTGCCCATTTTAGAGTTTATGACCAACCACCTGGCCTAAGTCTACTTCAGCACATCCACGGAAATAGCTCTTAGGTCCAAAAGGGGCCAGGGAGATTGGATGCCCAGCATCCCGAGACAAACAGATCTCCACCTCAGCCAAGCCCAGTCCAGTGGGTTAGGCCACCAGCTAGGAATTGAATTCCTGGAGTGATCTCATCATGACTTCAGCAGGAATCTGAAAACGTTAAAACAAGTACGGATGGGTCCTCCCGAAACCCTATAGCATAGACAAGAAAAGGGACTTACCAAGATGCAGCCACTGTAGCCCAGAAGCCGGTTTTAAGCGTGGTGTAGAGAGCTCAAAATTGTAGACTAGGGGCCTTTCAACACGTGGCCTGCCATGTGGAAAGGGCCTTCCCTAGCTCGATGGAACCGCCAAAATGTTAGGAATATTTCTTAACACGAGCTCCCTGTCCATGCAAAATTCCCAATCAAGCCAAATCAAAACAAACCAAATTAAAAAATATCCAGGTTTAATGGGAGTCCTGGGCTCTCGGATGGCCCCAAGGGGGAAACCAGAAAGCCCACAAATGGGACCACCACTGGGAGGAAGGAAAAGGGACCACATGTTTCTCTTTTGGGAGATCACTTAAATACCCTGGGGAGTGGAGGGGTCAGGACCTGGCCTACTGGGATTTGGAGTCCAGACCAGACCAGGCCTGGGGGCTGGGAAAGATGCGAGGAGCTGGGGCCTATGCTCCCAACTTGACAATAAGTGAACCACTTCTAAAAACTATTGTGCTGATAATTAAATTTCATATGGATTTTGGAGAGAACACTAATGTTCAAATTTTAGAAGAAAATAATGTAAAAGCAATCAAAAAATAGTAAGAAAAATATGCAATCGATGTGGAGATTTAAAGAGAATATAATGGAAGTAGGATTATATTTTTCTTTACTGAGAAACAAAAACAATGTATTTAGAAGCCATGTAGGAATGACATTTCCTATATCTCATACATACATGCCCATTCCTGATATCTGTGTAATTGTCAAGTCATGAGAAAAGAAATTTTGTAGATATAATTAATATTAGGACATTAAAATTGGAATTATACTTGATTACACAGGTTATCAACCTGATCATATGAAACCTCCATATTATAGAAATTTCTTCTGTTGAGACACTAGATTTTAAAAAAAAGAGACCTGAAATCCAAAGTATAGAAAGATGCAACACCATTTCCCTTGGAAGGTGAAAACATTCATCATAAAACAAGAAACAAAGATTGTCTCAATAAACTACTAACATTGATAAGCTTCAGAATATACAGTGGCAACAGCCAGCAGTAGGTATTCATCCTCAGGGTCTACAGGAAGGGTCTCAGACCTGCTAAGTTTATACTTTGGATTTGGGATGTTACAGCCCAGAGCAGAAAAGTTGCTGAGCTTCATTCTGCCAGGATTCTGAATTATGGACTACATTACCCTCTATGTTCTCAACTAATATTTTACAAAACTTTCAGAGGTATATGACCTTGAAACAGCAAATTTATAAAAATGCTATAACATTTGTCTGTCTCCTACACAGTGGTCTACTGAAAAGCAATTCTTTGAAACAACATATTGGAATAAGGCAAAATAAGAAAGTATTTTAAGTACTCGATTTCTTTTATTTAATTCAACAAATGATGGTAATATGAACATCCTAAAATAAAGAATATATGTTGTTGTCAGAGGTATTTAGAATTATACTATAGGAAACTAATATAGTTATTTCAGTTACAATTATATGCAAGTTAATAGTAATTTAAAATTATGTCAATATGCACTTTAGGATTTTTTAAATTTGTGACGTTTTTCAATTATTTGATCATTTTCTTACATATGAGTTTTTTCATCTTTGATTTTTTTCTTCATTATTTATTTTATATAGTCAAAATTTTTTATAGACTACCTTATCTATAAGAATTTTATGAACATAATAAAATGCTACGTGCCATTTATAGATGTAATATCTACTACTATTGAAGTTAGTATGGAACAACATTCTAGAATCTTTAAAGAGCTATGTATTTGGTGTTTAGTTTTACAAGATTGTATGGCAAAAATATTGTATTAGTTTAATAAGATTGCTCAAAATTTCCTGATAACAATAACCAGAGTCGTATTCACATAGGCATAGAGTGTGTGTTCTTCTGACAACCAGTGAGCCTACATGGGACTGACCTAGACCCTGTACAAGCAACTGACTGTTGTGTAGTTTGCTATATTTGTGGGACTAATAACAATGGGAGTAGATGCTGTCCCTGATGTTTTGCCTGAGTCTTGGGAACCTGTTCCTCATACTAAGTTGCTTGCTCAGCCTGAATACAAGGGGAACTACTTAGTCTTAACACAACTTGATATACCATATGTTGTTGATAGCTATGGGAAGACTGTCCCTTTCTAAACAGACAGAGAGGAGGAATGGATTGAGGAAGGGATGCTGATGGAGGGGAGGTGGGAGAGAATTGGAAGAGAGGAGGGATGATAAACTGTGATCAAGACGTAAAATAAAGAAATAAAATGAAAAAAGAAATGAAGAGAGGAGAAAGAGAGAGAAAGAAATGAATAAAAAAGAAAGAAAGAAAAGAAAAGAAAGAAAGAAAGAAAGAAAGAAAGAAAGAAAGAAAGAAAGAAAGAAAGAAAAGGAAGTTTTCCTTCTTGCCTCACACTTCAACACTTCAGGCTGTGCATACTCAGAGAAATGTTTAGATAAATTATTGGATAAAATAAAAGAGAAGTGTCAACAGAACACCCTCCAAGATATAATGAAGTGTGATCTTCCATGACTAGGGAAAGAAAGAAATAAAAGCTGATTAGTGAGTACTGCAGAGATCAATAGCATATAATTTACCTGTCAATATGAGGTAATAGCAGGTATTCAAATACAAATCAGCAGTATAATATAAACAATCACACATATTTGTTCATACAAGCAAAACAATTCAGAGGCAAATATTTTTATGTCTAATTAGCAAACAATAGACTTTTGTACCATTGTTTCAAAAACAGATGTTAAAGACACATTTTTTAAAAGATCAGGTACTTCGTTAGTTTTATGTCATATGTGTATTCATGTCACACAATATGCTAACAGAAACAGAGCTAGAAGATTTTGTCTTCTTTCTTTTCTTATAGGCTTGTCAACTTATATTAAAATAATTCTGTCATATATGATTGATATAAATTTTTGCCACCCATACCAGTTAGAAATATTATGCTATTATAAAGAAACAGTGCTTGGTCTAATCTAGATCATACCGTGTGCACAGTGACATTTAATCCATTAATCTTGTTCATAACACTTTAAATTGTTCATCAGTATTCGACAGCGTTTGGCTTAATACAACCCTTACAGATTTGATGCCTCTTAAGTACTGAAGCAAGGTTTGTAATTATAACATATAGCAAATTGATTTGTTTTGCATCCCAAGTAAATTCAACTCATATCAAAGTTGATAATTTTCTGTTTTTAATTCAAATCAAATACAACTTTAAAGTCATTTCTTACTACATAGAATTTTAATATGAAAAATCACTAGTTTACAAAATATAAAAATTACAGGTGTGTAGGTAGCTCAGAAACAAATAAATACATTGTTTTTTCTTCTAGGGAAACCAGGTTGATTCCCAGCAACCACCTGGAAACACACAACCATCTAGAACTCCAATTCCAAGAAACTCAATGCTCAGATTTTGCCTCCTCAGGCACAAATTGCACTTAATTTTTAATTGTATTTCATTAAGTGTGACTTAATTTTTAATTGTATTTCATTAAGATGGTCCTAGTTTTATTTATACCTATAGAAATTATATTCAAAATTATAAATATGCTGTTGAATTTATTATCAAACTGCTGGTTGGCAGTCTTTACATTAAACATTGAATTCCCTCCATTCTAAGTCATATTTACAATTTCCTTTAGCCTAACAAAGCATTTGGCAGTTGGCTTATTCAAAGCATAACCTCAAAGTCACAAACTTCATTTGTTTACTTTTATGTTCATAACTTATTATAAAATGATGCTTAGCATCTGACATTTCTCATTTTCAATCAGCTTTTGTAAAGCCATTATTTAGGTGAGAATATATTTCCAGCTAGACTTGGTCAATGTCCTTTGCACCAGCATGTTATTTGGTTTTCTCTCACAAGTGAAAATTCACCTACAAACACAGGGTGGACAGAATTTTTCCAACAAAAAAATCACTCTGTGACCAAAGCCCATCCAATCTTCACTGTGCATTGCCTACTGTCTCATAATATTCAATTGTTACATGATGTAAGCGTAAGTAAAAGATCTCAGTGACACCCTTCCGGTTTGTCCATTTTTAGTTCTCTGGTTCTGTTAGGAGATAGTGTGTCTTCCAGTGAGAACTATTACTTGAATCCATTTTTTTCAGTGAGAATAAACAGCTGGTTCTTTTTGACTCTATTTTCTGTGTGTGCCTATTCACTGCCACTCCCGTAGAGAGTATACCTCTGCCTTGTCGTTATGTTGTCATATTCTTCCCTGAAATTCAATTTATAAAGAAATGGCAAGAAAAAATAGTTGATATTTTACCTTTAATAGATAATGAGTTTTGGGGCTGGAGAGATGGCTCAGAAGTTGAGAGCATTGCCTGCTCTTCCGGAGGTCCTGAGTTCAATTCCCAACAACCACATGGTGGCTCACAGCCATCTGTAATGGGGTCTGGGGCCCTGTTCTGGCCTGAAGGCATACACACAGACAGAATATTGTATACATAATAAATAAATAAATAAATAAATAAATAAATAAATAAAATAGATAGATAATGAGTTTTGAAACAATGAGTCTGATACCAATCCCTACAAAAGTAACTAATGAACAATGTGAACAGTATAAGTCTAACTGCTAGCATGAAAACTCCTAGTATGCTATTGTAATATGATCGTATTGTTCACAATTATTATAGTTTTTCTTCTCTCAAATCTAACCAGTTTATTCCTGAGTCATGAAAACTCTTGTGTCTTGTTTATATGATGCCCTGTCACAATAGTAGACTGCTTGGTTTTCTTCATCCAATTATCCAAAGTCCTTAGGACTTCACATTATAGCTAACTATCAACATTTCCATCACTTCAAAATAGAAATATATATAGAAAGAGGTGTGGGTGATGATGCATTCTTACAATGCTACCTAAAACATGATGTTGAACAACATTGTAAAAATTTTTAGTGATTAATAGTTAACCACTAAATATTCTAGTTTAATATAAGGGCAAAGGAAGTGGTGCAGCAATATGAGCAGGGTCTCCTCCATGGGAACAGTTGCCAAGACCCTTGTCTTCATGAGTTTCTTTATTTAAAGGCATCAGTTTCAATGACCTGAAAGAGAACACAACTGAAAGTTTTATTGTGTGGTGAAGGTAAGGCCACCCTTGCAGAGCTCACTCCGCAGCACCCCTGGGTACTGGCTCACATTCACATTTGTGAATTACAGAATCACAATACATTAGACAGTGGATATTAATAAGAAACAAGATCTGGTGTATTCAAGTATTATTTTACTTTAAGGATACTAAAATATCCTAAATCCTTGAGATGACTCTGTGAACAATGACAGATGAGGAAGAAAGAAAAATCAAAAGAAAGTGTCTAAAGCCCATGAGATTTCTTTGGCTAAAGGGCAGAGATTTGTGCTGGCAGCTTTGAATGAAAAGACTAGCAATGCTGTGTTGCAAGAAAGCAAAAAAGAACACATTTTCATAATCACTACCTTACAGAAAAAAATCCCCAGATTTGAATAAGCAATTGTATAATAAGAATATAGAGCAAGTGAAACAGAAGAATAGCAAACTGAGGTTTATAAGACTTTAAAGATCGAGTTCAGTCTTTGGAAACAGCATAATGAACACACTATACAATATAACGACAATATACAACATAAGCAATTGTATCACAAGATCAAAATTATGCATAGAATTTCTGTAGAATGCTGGAATGCAGAATAGAACCAACTGCATATAATATAAGCCAAGAAGGGTTTGCTACGTGTATGGTAGTTAAGTAGTTCGCAGGTTCAATGAGCAAGATCGGATTAAGATTTTCTGTGTTCTCTGGGCCCCAGTCAAGCCCATTTTGTGAGAGCAGACTGTTATCCTCCTCTTAGATGAAATTTTGCACAAGCCCTATGATTTTCCACTCATTTTCTGACAATAAGAAAAGGCCTCCAGGTTCAATAACAGCTCTACTCACTCCTGTATAACAAAGTAAACTCTAGCTTTCATTTAAAGGTAAATCTCGAGGTTAGAATCAATATTCTGTATCTCCAGTACTTTGTTTTGAGAAACAAAATGAAAGTTGAAGGTAGGAAGAGAACACTAGGGGATAGGAGCTCTAAAGGTTATCTGAAGGACAGAGTCCTTACCTCAGGATAACTGAGAGGATACCATTGGCTTTCCCTTTCTTTTTTAAACCCCCCTCTGACTACACAAATGCTGAATAGGAAACAAAGAAAATAAGCTCAAGAAAGGGAAAGAAATGCCATACTTAAATTTGCAGTATCCTCTGACTTGGGTTGCTACAGATCTGGCCTACTGTTTACTGTGGACTCTTTGTTTCTCTTATCATCTTTCCTCTCTAAACACTACTGATAGCAACTGGCATAATAGAAGACAGTCATTGCTTTGGCAGGCTTTTGGAAATCACCCCAGAATTTCTTCACATGACCCAGACACCATTGCACATGGGATTCCCAGACCGACACACCTTACACCGAAAATCAGGGTGAACAAGAAAGATCCCGGGCTTTCTTTCTCACCATCCTGATGCTTCTGCCCGTGCTCTTCTTGCGTTCAGTTTACCAGTGAGGACAAGTCCAGCGTTGGTCTGCAATGACCCTCAAACTTCAGGAGATCCATAAAAGTCAACCTTTGCTGCCGTGCCCTGTTTCCTCGAGCTTGAGGAGTTTAGTAATAGAGCTCTATTCTTCCTCACAGCATAGCAAGCAGAAGAATCCTGTCACAGCATTCATAGCAAAGAAAGGCCCTCCTCAGTTCATTTGCATTGCAATTCTCTTCTACAGTAAAGAATGAAGGCAGAAATTAAATTAATCAAGCAGTTGTTTCTCTGAACTTGAATTTCAGCAGTCTCCAATACCCAAACCACACACACACACACACACACACACACACACACACCACAAGGGCGGGGGTGAGCACCGATTAAATTGACTACTGCTTTTTTTGTGATTTGAAAATAATTCAGCATATGTAAAAATTCCAAGTGCTTCCAAAGGTTTGCATAATGACAGTGGTACTTAGGATACCCAGTAAAATCAAATCAACACGGTGCATGTACAGAAACAAAAGTAATGTGGATAATTGAAACAATTATCTTGAGCATTCATGCTTAATTTGCTGAAATAATCCCTAAAATATCCAGATAATTAACAATTGCAGGCTATGAGCACAAATCGCCTAGAGAGGGAAACCATCTCAAAACAGCACTGTACTCTTTGGCAATGAGTGTGCTTGTTCATAGGCAGAAATCAGGGAGGTATGCTTTTGAGATTTTCTAACACATGGTTACCAAAAAACCAAACCAACCAAAAACCTTAACTCACATATATGAACAGAATAAAGTCTATGGGAAATATTTGATGGCAAAGGCCAGCCTATTAGTGATTTTCTTCTTAATAATGAAAAAAAAATCTTTAATTATTTCTGCTTTTCTTGCCAGCTAATTGTTTCTTGGTTGCTGACTCTCTCTCTCTCCCTCTCCCCATTTGTTCTTCTTTCCCTCTTTTCTCAGTTGCCTCTCTCTCCTCTTGTTTTTTTTAATCTCCTTCCATTGTCAGTTGATTTACATTATACGAGGGCATATGTTTGTAATAAGCCTTTTAAAAACTCAGATAAGATTTGAATTTGGGGAAACAGTCACCTCAGTGTCACACTGTATTATCTTACATGACCAGAAACTTTGAAAGGCCAAAACTCTGAACATTGCTATATTGCTATTAACTAGAATTTTATTACATTATAGTAAATTGTTTGTTCTCTTCTAGGACCTGCCTCAGGATAATGTAATGTAGCTAATCATCTTTTCCTTCTATGACTAATTTATGGAACTTCACAGATTTCTTGAGTAACCTTGGGAGATTTTATTAGGACAGTAAGAAAGGCTTCCAATGTCTATCAATTGGAGTTTTTTATTTGTTTTGTTTATCTAATGAATTTAAGTATCTAGAATGACTATCATGGGAATGAAGTTCTTGACTCACAAAATTGAAAGACAACATGCTGTCAGATTTACATTGTTATCCTCGCTTTCCCGGCCAGAGCAGTGGTTGGCAGGAATTCTCAACTGTAAACTGATAAAGTTTTCTTTTTTTTATGCATGTTAGTTACTCTTCAGAAGGAAATAATTAATTTCAGAAAAGACCGAGATAGATGAAGGAGGGGAGAGATACATTTGAAAGTTCACAGCTGTCTTTCCTGGCCCATCCTCTAACATGGAGCCCTGAGTGTTTTAGCTTTACCACATTTTATTAGGAAAAGAGCAGAAGCATGCTGCTCAAGCTGGCATTCTGGTACATACACATGTGATATTTTTAGTGTTTGGCATTGTACAATGATAAAGATTTAGATAAATGTTGTAGAATATTGTTTTAAGATGTGTTGCATTTGTTTATGCTTAGAACATTTTTTTCAATAATGCAAAGGTGTGTTGGGTTCTTTTATGTTGCATTTGTTTAAGTAGGTGAAGCTCTGTTACTTTTCCTGTCTAAAACACCTGATTGGTCTAATAAAAAGCTGATTGGCGAATAGATTGTCAGAAAAGGATAGGTGTGCAGGGAGACTATATGGTAGGAGAAACCTGGGAGGAGAAGGAGGAAGAGAACGAGGAGAGGAGAACATCAGAGTCCAGTCACCCAGCTACACAGAAAGCCATGGAAAGAGAAGTAAAGAAAACATAAGAAGCAGAGAAACATGAAAGCCCAGAGGCAAAAGATAGATGGGATAATTTAAGTTAAGAAAAGCTGGCTAGAAACAAGCAATGCTAAGACTGGCCATTCATAAGTAAGAGTAAGTCTCTGTGCATGAATTTATTTGGTCCATTCATAAATGTACCAACCCTAATATCTGTTACTATTTGCTACTCTACCAAAGAGATGAATATCAATACAAATGGTATACCTCAATCCTTAAAATAAACTTTTTTTGTTGTACTCAGCATCATTTAGTAATATCCATTCTTTGCTAATATGTCTAATTTATATATAACATAAATTAGAGGAACATGAACTTAATTTAAATTGTCTATGTTCTAAATGCATGAAATTATAACTGCCTGGTTATATATATTAATGTGTATTTCTATTTAAAACATCTGTAGAAAGATTGGCCCTTTTCAACATTACTTTCCTGCCGTGTACTTAGTGCCTTTTCTTTGGTAGATGATACAGAAATTAGTATGTAGTCCAAAGAGAGATGATGAATAATTGGGAAGACAATTCGAGCTTACACCTGAGAAACCATGCTGCATATATTTAGCACAGAATTAACTCATTTATTTATTTATTTATTAAAGATTTCTGTCTCTTCCCCGCCACCGCCTCCCATTTCCCTCCTCCTCCCCCAGTCAAGTCCCCCTCCCTCGTCAGCCCAAAGAGCAATCAGGGTTCCCTGCCCTGTGGGACAAAGGACATTGAGCCTGTAATTAGTGATCCTAGAGAAGCTAAATAAGGAAAACCCAAAGAAAAACATATAGGCATCCTCCTGAATATTAACCTTCATCAGGCGATGAAAGGAGACAGAGACAGAAACCCACATTGGAGCACCGGAAAGAAATCTCAAGGTCCAAATCAAGAGCAGAAGGAGAGAGAGCACCAGCAAGGAACTCAGAATTAACTCTTGATGAGATAAATGTCCAGTGTGTGAGTCATCTGGTGGACTGTGAAGGATGCATTAGGACTTCATGTTATGCCATGGTAGAATAAAAGCAATACAAAAAATATACAAGCTAGATGCCAGGCTAAAACTAGATAATTATCTTATTGGGAAAATACGAGGTACACAGGAAAAATCGTTATAGGCATAGAAAATGTCATTTTAAATTCATTTGCCAAACAAGGCCTCACTGTGAAAAATATTGAGGAAATTCTTACAGGAGCAAGTCAAGGCTATTTCTAAGAAAAGACACTCAGAATAGGATACAGTGTGCTCAAAAATCCCACAACAGGAGCATTCCCGGTGAAAGGAAGACTAGTTAGAATACCAGAAACACATAGGGTAAATGAAGGAGCAGATTTTGGTCTCACGCTATTCTGGTGAGTTTTCTGAGGATGGGCTAACAAATGTGATTTATTTTCCCAGGAGGTCATTCTAGTTAAGAATGTTTTCTGGGATGTCAGAGTTTAAGAAACAGCAATGTGGGAAGTGCTGCAATGACATTTGTGAGTCCTAACTCAGTGTGGCAAGCACAGAAGAGGGAGAAAATATTCTTGCCCTGAATGTTGATTCCATTTATGTGTCTTCCATATGAGAAAGGTGTTCATCATATGGCTACACAAAGAAAATCTGAGAGCTATATAACAAGGGAGTCAGCATTATAGGCATTTAGGGGACATAGAAGAACAATTTGAAGGACTAGAAAACTATTAGAATTGCTTTTTAGTGTAAGAAATAATTTCTGCTAATATAACTGAAAGGAATTTTTTGGTGACAAATATCATGCATGACTGCTTAGAGGTCAGTGGAAACATCACTTGTATATATACAACATGAAGCAAAAATTAAGAGGCTTAATCTGTAGCCATGTCTCTTGCCAAGGGTACTTTATATATTAAGCTATTCACCCTCTGTGATAAATGTTACCAGCTCTATTGCAATGTTGAAGAATTATATTTGGGAATTGTTTTCATTTTACTTTAAAATTTTAGCTTATTAAATCCCTGGGGAAATATATTGTACTAGGAATAGAAATGTATAGAACAATTAAAAGCAACCATTCTATTTGTGAAGCCTGGGTTTAGACATCCTTTGTCTTGATTAGGGTTCAGAATGTCACAGCAGATCACAGATTAGTAAAATAGCATCAAATGCAGAGATAATAGTGATAGCATTAATAATGAGAAGTAGAAGAAGCTGGAGACAGTGCAGAATGATTATTCTTCTTACATATTTAGTGCTCCAAAAATCAACTTTGCTTAAGAATTTTCTAAGCTGTTTAATAAAGGTCTAGGTGAGAAGTTGGGGCCATGAGTAGAGCTTTCAGCTTGGGCTGTTTAATGCACTAATAGAATGACTGTCAGCAGTCTGCACTGTTAAAGTGAAGTTTGAAATAGATCATTTTAAAATATTGCAAACACTTTTTTCATGAAAGATTTGTGCTTTTGAATCCAAGTTTTAATAAAGAAATGTCAGAAAGAGATGTCAGAAAAATAAATCATGGTTTACTTTAAGCTACTTGTCCACTTTCTGTCATCTAACCTAGTACACAAAATTTCATGACAAAAATACTACGTTTGCCGGGCTGTGGTGGCGCACGCCTTTAATCCCAGCACTCGGGAGGCAGAGATAGGCGGATCTCTGTGAATTCGAGACCAGCCTGGTCTACAAGAGCTAGTTCCAGGACAGGCTCCAAAACCACAGAGAAGCCCTATCTCGAAAAACCAAAAAAAAAAAAAAAAAAAATACTATGTTTGTTTCATGCATGAGAGGCTACATGGCAGGAGACTTGGTCTTTCAAGAATAAACATTAAACAGCTATTTCTACCTCATCAGATTTTCATCAGTCAGTAATAAATATTTTAAGCTATATCTTAAAAGATAAAAATAATTAAAAGTTTTAAGACCTTGTACTATGTATTTTCGTACACAATACAGAGGAACACAAAGATGTCATCAGTAGTTAACTAGAGCTCAGCTGTCATTAAACAAACCAATACCCACGCATTTATGTGTGTATGTGTGTGTTTTATATTGTGTCTGTTTCTCTGTGTCTCTGTCTGTGCACCTGTGTGTAGGGGGTGGATTGCTTTAAATAAAACTGAACCATGAACAGATTCAGAACTCATTTGCAACTGCAGAAGGACAAGTGCAAAGCAAAGCACCTCAGTAATGACTAGAGTCTTTCCCCCAGACTCTGTTATTCATCTTTCCTTACCAATAAGGCTTCATTCTGTTCAATTTTCTCCCATTCTCATCAAACGTCATGCTTTCCATGAATCCCTATTACTTTCTCCTTAATCTCAACATATTAGATAGTCCAGCTTCTTCCCAAGACCCGCACACACACGCACATACACGCATATACACTCACACACATTGACACACTTACACACTCTCACAAACATTCACTCACATACAAAGACACACACACACACTCACACACACAAAGAGGTAAACACATGGTCTTTGTAATGATATCTGAACTCGTCCTCTTACCAGCTTGCAAGTGCATCTCTGTGTACCACCTACAGATTTTTTGTTTGCTAAATGTGATTAAGTCAAGGTCAACAATTCAAATAGTTTTAAGAGCTAAACACTTATACTTTAGGGTTCTCTGCTTCCTAGTCTATGTATTTTTTCTCTTTTTTCATGGAAAATGTCCTATTTCTATCTTAAGATCCAGTATTTCTGCTTCAAGGAAATGGGCAATGACTGTGAAGGGCTTGGTTTACTAATTATTGATAATATTGCTAATGCAGATATTTGTATGTAGAAAGTGTGTATTCAAGGTGGAATTATTTCAGTCAATGCACCTGAATCTCTGAATGTTAAAAGGACTGATATTGATGATTTGATGCTGTGTCTATGGGGCACTCAGGAGCTGTATAACAGCTTCTATAAGTTTTTTGAGCAATTTGCCGAATAAAATAAAAGTCAGTATATGAATCTCAAGAAGTAAATAAAAGGTAAATTTGGCTTATTATGTGCCTGCCAATGTTAGCTCTTCAAACTAAAGAACCTCATATTTTAAAAATATTCCCTTGAACGGGAAGAAAAAAAGTCCCTAAGGACAATGCAATTAATATGGGGAGATGGTCATTACTGACCAGGTAGACTTGTAATCCTGTGCTGTGGGCTGCAGTCAACATTCATCACTGAAGGTTCCCAGTGCTGACTCAGAAGTTCATAGTTCGGTTACTACATTAATAATGAAATGAACTGTAGAGTTTATTTTAATAGCAGAATTAATTTTTACAGCTTTATAAATTACTTCAGTTCTTTATTTTTAGACCCATTAAGGTTATAAAGGGGTCAGCCATATTTTCATTTACATTTTACTGTGTTTACAAAGATAATTATATTTGTGTTTGATCTGAGTGAATTGAGTGGTTTCAATAGTTCTAGGAATTTAGCACTCAAAAAGAGAGAAAAAAGAGAGAGAATGATACCATCTTGGGCACTGTGTGGTGGTACACACCTTAAATTACAACAAATATGTGATTGAGGCAGTGAGTTTGAGGCCAACCTGCTGCACGTAGATAGTTTCAAGACCTTTAGAAAGGCATAGAGAGAGTCTTACCACCAACCCACAAAAGAAACACCTATACTATAACCTGGAGCATAGTCTTGTAAACCCTGCTGCTAAAATCAATAATAGAAGTGACTGTTCATGATGGCCAGGTTGTGGAGCAAGGGGAATACTCCTTCATTGCTGGTGAGAGTGCAAACTTGTACCTTGCACAGCCACATTGGAAATCATTATGTCGGTTCCTGTAAAGAATTGGAATCCATCTATCTCAAGATCAGTTATACCACTCTTGGGCATAGACACAAAGGATGGTTCATTTTACCACAGAGATACTTATTCAACCATGTTCATTGTTTCTCTACTCATGATAGTCAGAAAGTATAAACAAATTAGATGTCCCTCAACAGCAAGAGGATAATGAAAATGTGGTATATTTACACAATGAAGTTTTACTAAGCTATAACAATAACAAAAATTGGCATTGTGAAATTTGCAGGAAAATGTACAGAACTAGAAAAAAATATTATCCTGTATGAGGAAATAATGGGTGCACAAAGGTCCTTATGCCCACAGATCACTAGGGAAACCAGGAATATTAAACACACAGAAGCCTCTTCTCCATGAAAGAGATAAAATTTCCCACCAGAATGGTAGTATGACTTAGAGAATTGTTTTCTGTCTCTGTAGGCAGACTTTATCCACCTTTTCTTAAGGGGCAGCAGTTCTCAACATCTGTCTCCAAATATATTTTCACTATGATTCATAACAGTAACCAAATTACAGTTATAAAGGAGAAACAACATAATTTTATGATTGTGGTCACCATGAAATGAGGAACTAAATGCTAAAGGGTCTCAGCATTAAGAAAGTTGGGAACTGCTGCTATAGAGGCAGATCTCAATCAAATCTCACTAAATGCTTATTCCAGACTTTTAACTTCATGCCATTACCTATTTTTAGGGTAGATACTACATGTACTTTATGGCCTGCTTACCTCTATGCTATCTGGGTCAGAGGTCACATCAGATTCTAGACTTTTTTGCTATAGAACCCATACTTATGGCCACTTGTACTTTGTAAAAGAATTTTATGTAACACATTTTTAAGCATGTGTGCACCTGGAATTAGAATGATTGTTCCATCGAAAACTTTCCCCAAATTGCACTGTTTTAAATGTGCTGACAATGAAACACCTAGCATTAGACTCTTTATGGATTCACTTTCCTGATTGGATCCTTGCTAGGTCTCCCTCAAGATAATTGAGACCCAAAAATATGAATTTGATTTGTATTTGCATATATCTATTATTAACCATTAAAATTGATATTAGTCATTAAATAAATAATATCTAAGCTAAAGTCTATTGTCCTGGAGAAGTTAGACATAAAGGAAAGAACTCAGGGGACATAGGACTCTCCCTGGGAAGAGGAAATAGAATCAATTTTATGGGGGAGACTATCATGGCATATGCGAGAGACAAGAATGGATCAGGTAGGAAGAGGATGGGAAATGGGACTGAAGGAGGGAATGAGGGGTGATACAGCTAGATTTGAAGATTATTTGATGAGCATTTGGGGGACTGTATAAGATGCTAATGCAATGAACTAGAAATTACACAAACAAACTTTGGGAAACACAGGTCTAGATGGGATATCATCGTCAAATCCCTCCTCTTAGAGCTCAGGAAACACTTCAGAAGAGGAGGTAGAAAGATGCATTTTAATTTGTTACATTTTGTTGTTATCTCCTAAGCCAGTTTCTCATGAGAGACAGAAAGATAAGATGCTGATGGGAAAGGAGGTAAGCACCAACTGGGAGGAACAGAAGGAGGGAAAACTGTACTCAGATTAAAAAAGAAAAAATATACTATGTATGTAACCCAAGCTTCAGCTACTAGTTTGTTTTACAGTTAATTAACTAATTCTCTCCAGCATCTGCTCTCTCATGGAAATCAACAAATTGTGAAAAATCTGAACACCTTAAACAGCAAAATGCCGATTAACCAATGGTAGCACCAGGCTTCTTTGTAAGTGCCTCCAGTGTTTTTCTTTCTCATCCATCATGTCCTATTGCTTTAAGCAGAGACTGTGACAAGCCAGAACAGATAAGAATTACAGAAGCAAAGTTGAAAATAAAAAAAAGGAATCCTAAATGGCTGTTTGTTCGAATATGAAAAATGTAAGAGTTATGATTCATACTTAAGAAAGTAAGCATAGTTATGAAGACAGCATAGGAAAAGAGGCTGTTATGCAAGAAATAAATGTTAAAATATGTGTGGTGATATATGTTGATATCTCAAGCTCTTTTAAAAATTAACTGAGATATTGTCTTAAGAATAATTATCTCTGTGACTACAGGTTCTAGAAAATCACAAAGAGGCTGTCAGTAAGCAGCAAATGAACCTCACTTGCAGACATAAATCATTAATCTTTAATCACTAGCCAATTTTCAATAAGTTCATTGGCATGAAAACGCTAAGATACTCAAAGGATAGTTCTCACAGATCTGGCATGCATGGTTAGCTTGTGGGTTTAATTACTGTTTATGCATCAGCAAGATCTGGTCTTTGGTATGTAACAAATAGAATCCTGTCTTGGTGGCCAGATGGTGTTAGACGAAAAGCCTAGGGAGCATTTGTGGAGATTACAGGATTGATTTACTCTCTGTTTACACCAGTTTTAAAAAAAAAGCAAAGAAAGTAAGAAAGAAAGACAAGGGAAAAAATACAAAATAATAAAGAAGAAGAAAAGAAAGAAAAACAAAAAGTAGGAAAATCAGGCACAGAAGAACTCCAAAGTATAAAAATAAGTGCACCTCCTTAGTCATTTTAAAAGTCAGTTGTATTCAACCTGATATGTCACAATCATTACGATCATCCCTTGCAATATACAGTTGTCTGCATATAGCTGATTCAGGATTCATATTTTAAAATCTCTTAACTAAAGCATTACTCCAAGAAAATATCAGTGTTTCATTAACACATAGTACTACTATTATTGTAACATATGGCATTGCAGTCATTCCTAGCATCCTCAGCATGATTTTCAAGGTATCCCTAACTCGTCCCCAGTCCTCTCTTCATCATCATTTTTAATAAACCTTTTCCCACATCCTTCAGAGGAATCAATTTAGGGATGGACCAGTTGAGGCGAAGCTCCGCTGTAGTGAGTGTATGGTATACTCAGTTTCAACCTGGTCACTCAGTGATCTCACAAAGGGTCTAATCAGGGCTGTCCAGGGCTCTGTCTCACTCACAGATCCATCTGGAATTCTCTTTTCATAGTCACCTATTTCACCTATTAATGCTGCTCATCTTTCAGGTTGCACATCCTCTCCTTATATAGTTCTGTTGGAACAGACAATGGGACAGTCTGAATTGGAACGGCAGCATGGATATACCATGCCATATGATGGTCATGGCTTCATTTGTCTGACTTTTAGACAGTGAGAGCATGAACTCTGTTCCGTTCTGCTTTCTACTTCCACATGGCAGAATGTAGTATGTGACTGCATGTTATAAAAAGAACAGAAGTGTATCTGGCCAATTCATCAATGACTTTTCTGTGCCCAAATAAATACATGTGAATGAAAAAAAAGTCAGTTGTACTCAACCGATATGTCACAATCATTACGATTATCTCAAAGCTAAGTTGATGCTTTCATTTAAGAACCCTTTCATCTATACATCAGTACTATATTCAACCATTACCCGAGGAGATTCCTCCTGCAGTGGATGGGAGACCAACAAGAACACATTACACAGAGAGACTTCAGAACACAAAGGTCCAAAAATGGGATGTCTCCATCAAATCTCACCCCTCAGAGCTCAAAAGCCCTGGGGAAGAGAAGGAAGAAAAAGTGTAAGTGCCAGAAGGAATGAAGGACACCATGAAAACAAGGGACAATGAAACAATTAAGAAAGGCTCATCTGAACTCATAGAAACTGAAGCAGCAAGCATGGGGCTTACATGGGTCTGCATCAAGTCCTCTGTGTAAATATTACATGTTTCAATTTAATATTTTTATTGCTTTTCTTGGGGTAAACATTTTTCTCTGCATCCCTCCTTCCTTCCCCTCTCCACTTCTACTATCTCCCATGACTCCCACGCTCCCAGTTTACTCAGGAGATCTTGTCTTTTTTTCCTTCCTATATAGATTTATGTGTCTCTCTTAGGTCACTCTTTGTTGTCTAGGTTCTCTGGGATTGTGGACTGTAGTCTGGTTTTTCTTTGCTTTATGTCTAAAAGCCACTTATGAGTGAGTACATATTATGTTTGTCTTTCTGGGTCTGAATTACCTCATTCAGTATGGTTTTTTCTAGATCCATTCATTTGCCCACGAATTTCAAGATGTCATTTTTTGATCACTCTGTTGTATTCCATTGTGTAAATTACCACATTTTCTTTATCCGTTCTTTGGTTGAGGGGCATCTAGGTTGTTTCCAGGTTCTGTATATTGCAAATAATGCTTCTTTGAGCATAGTTGAACAAGTATTCTTGAGCATCCTTTGAGTATATATCCAAAAGTTTTGTATCTGGGTCTTAGGATAGATTGTTTCCTAATTTTCTGAGAAATTACCATACTTATTTCCAAAGCGACTATAGAGTTTTCACTCCCACCAGTAATGAAGGAGTATTCCCCATACCTGACATCCTCTCTACTATAATCTGTCATCAGTGTTTTTGATCTTGGCCATTTTTCCAGGTGTAAGATGGAATCTCAAAGTTGTTTTGACTTGCATATTTCTGATGGCTGGAGATGTTGAACATTTCCTTAAGTGTCTTTCAGCCATTTGAGATTTGTCTGTTGAGAGTTTTCTTTTTATGTCTGTCCTCCATTTTTTATTGGATTATTGTTCTTTTGATGTAGAGTATTTTTTTTAATATATCTGGGAGATCAGTCCTCTGTCCAATTTGGGGTTGATGAAGATATTTTACCATTGCAAGTTGCCATTTTGTTTTGTTGACCATGTCCTTTGCTTTACAGAAGCTTCTCACTTTTAGGAGGTCCCACTTATTACTTTCAGTTTAATATTTTAATATACTTTTCAGTTTAGTATTTTAATGGGACCCCTGAGTGTGTGAATGTGCAGGTCTCTGAGTTTTGTGCCTTCCTTTGGGGTTCTTTTCCTTCTGTTGTTTTATCTCGTCCAATGTCCAAGTGATGATTTTTATTTTATCTTATATCTTACTTTTTATCTTTGGTTGTTCAGTCTTGGAAGCCTATTGTTTTCCAATAAAAACAAGAAGGGAGTGGGTCCAGATAGGAGAGGAGATAGGAAATACTTGGGGGAGAGGAGGGAGGAAAAATTATAATTAGAATGTATTATATGAGATAATAATAATCTATTTTTAATAAAATGGGAAAACATTTCATTCAATTTGAAGAACATAGAAAAAGTACCTATTAAATGTCTAAGTACAGTGGCAGTGGTGTGTGTGTTTGTGTGTGTTCATGGAGCCCATCATGTTGGTGCTGGAAACCAATCTTCAGACCTCTGAAAAAGCAACAAGCTTTCTCAACTGCTGAGCCCCCACCCCAGAATCTTAAACAGAGCTTTTAAAATAAATGAACATAAAAAGAGTTGATGCCTGATAGTGCCTAGAAATGATGCCCTTTTTCAGAATTCAGAAAAAAAAACTTATTATTTTTTATACAATTTTTAGAATAAACTTGGAACAAATTAAAGCATATCTACATTGTTGAAGGAGGGCTTGCTGTTCGATCTGGCTGCCCATCTAGCTTAGCCCCAAAATAACCACACAGAAAATATATTAACTAAGACACTATTTGGCCTATTATTTCTAGCATCTTATTGGATAACTCCTACATCTTTATTTAACCCATTTCTATCAATCTGTATATCGCCACAAAGTCGTGGCCTACCAGAAAGGTTTCAGCACATCTACCCGCTGCCGCGGATCCGTGGTGTCTCTCTCACTCTGCTTTTTTCCTCCCAGAATTTAGTTCTATCATCTCCGCCTACTTAAGTTCTTCCCTATCAGGCCAAGGCAGTTTCTTTTTTCTTTTTTGTTCTTCCAGCTACTTTTTTTCTTTTTTTATTTATTTATTAAAAATTTCCACCTCCTCTCATCCTCCCATTTCCCTCCCACTCGCCCCAATCTCCCTCTTCCTCCCTCTCCAGTCCTAAAAGAAGTCAGGGTGCCCTGCCCTGTAGGAAGTCCAAGGACCTTCCCCCTCCATCCAGGTCTAGGAAAGTGTGCATTCAAACAGACTAGGCTCCCAAAAAGCCAGTACATGCAGTAGAATTAAAACCCCGTGTCATCGGGGTTTTGATCCTACTTAATGTGCTGGCTTGGTGGGAGCCTAGCCAGTTTGGATGTTCACCTTCCTAGATATGGACGGAGGGGGGAGGACCTAGGACTTACCACAGGGCAGGGAACCCTGACTGCTCTTTGGACTGGAGAGGGAGGGGGAGAGGAGTGGGGGGAAGGGGAGAGGGGTGGGAGGAGGGGGAGAAGAATGGGAGGAGGGGGAGGGAAATGGGAGGCTGGGAGGAGGTGGAAATTTGTTTTTTTTTTACTCTCCTTTTATCAATAAAAAAATAAATAAATAAATAAAAACCCGTGTCATTATTATTGGCTTCTCATTCAGCCCTCATTGTCAGCCACATTCAGAGAATCTGGTTTGATCACATGCTCATTCATTCTCAGTCCAGCTGGCCCAAGGCAGTTTCTTTATTCATTAGCCAATACAAGCAACACACAGAGGGGACTTCCATATCACTACATGTGATGTCTAGTCTTGATTGACAGTTAATTACATCTGGGTCAACTGTAAACTCCCCAAAAAAGGAAGAGCACACTTTTGAGAGAGTTTTACTTGATTTGAAGTGGGAGGATACCCTTCTAATTCTAATTTTTGAAGTGGACAGACCTTTAATATGGATCTTTGACGAGGGAAGACCCACCTTTACTCCATCTTTGAATTGGGACCCATCTTTGAATTGAGAAGATTCACCTATAACATGGGTCATACTTTCTACAGAAGCCTATATAAGAACATAGAAGAAGGAAAGTTTGCTCTTGGTCCATTTGCTCTCACTTTGTTATCAAGTCCATTCGTTCACTGGCATTAAAGACTACATTTTGAGGATTCCAGTGTATATATATTAGTGAAGATATCCAATCTGATAGACTGAACAGCTACCTGATTCTTGAACACACACACAAAAACAGAGTTCAGTGCAGCATCTTAGATAGAGCTGCAATATTTTGTCCAGATGGACTCTGTTTGCTGGCAGTGAGCAGGGGTTTAGTAACTCCTTTAAGAGAAGTCTTCCTGACTCAGCATAGCATTGGCAGTGAAGGCTCTGTGGCTTCTGTAAGGGAGGGTTTCCTGGTTTATGCTAGTTGTACGAACAGCTCTGTCTCTTTCAGAAGCCCTAGCACTTAATGGGGTCTAAGAGGTGTGTGTTATAAATCGCTTGATGGTGACATAGATTAGCTGCAACCCTTGAGCTGGGGCAGTGTCCATTGCTCTCAGAGATAATGAATATGTCGCCACCATATTGGACTGGGTGGAGCAAGAAGGCAGAGTTGGTCCTATCCATGCCCACTTAGCATTAAAAAAGAAGCACTCCTGGTCAGAAAATAATTATGGATATGCATGCAATAAAGACAAATTCAGATGGAAAAACCTCTAAATGTATCCCAGTGTTAGATAAATATACTTACGCTTGAGAGAGAGAGAGAGAGAGAGAAAGAGAGAGTAGACAGTTATAAAAGAGTACAAATAGTCATACAATAAAGGAGTAAAGATAATAAAATAAATATTAAAATTATAAAAATATAATAAAAGTAAGTCACCATAAAGATGGGACATACACAGAGAGTCTGAATTATGTATATAATTGCTTTTTCTTTGAATTTTTTACTATGAATGAGCTAAGTACAGAGAGACATTTCATTGTATATACTAAGTTAAACATATATATATATATATATATATATATATATATATATGTTTGTTATATATAATTCTATTATCCTATATTTCTACCCTTGGTTAAGGTATTGTGTTTATGTAAAAATGTAATGTATAATTATGAAATATAGGTTAATATATAGTTATCTATAGTAGTCAAGCTTGTAGTCATGCTGGTTAGGGTTTCTATATATACAAAGATATAGATCAGATGAATATGTATTCTTCAGATCTTTCAAAGATTTTTCAGAATATGGTGTGGTAAAGCTAAAACTTTCCTTTTTTATTTAGTCATAAAAGGGGATATATTGTAGGATTCCCTTCTGTATGCTGTGAGTAATTTTTATTACCATTGGTTAACAGCTGTTTTGGACTTTGGCAGGGCAGAATAGAGCTAGGAAGGAAAACTAAACTTCATGCTGGGAGTAAAAGAAGTAGAGTCACAAAGATACCATGTAGCTGCAAAAAAAAAAAAGACAGTAAACCATGAGCCTTGTGTTAAAATATAAAATAATGGAATAGGTTAATTTAAGATGTAAGAGTTACTTAATAAATCCTAAGCTATTGGCCAAGCAGTTTTGTAATTAATATAGTTTCTGGGTAGTTATTTTGGGTTTGGCTGCCAAGAAACATATGAGCAGGCTCTACCTACAGTTCTATAGATGTCTGTTAAGACCTTTTATGTCAAAAAAAAGACCTTTTGTGTCATGACATCTATTAGTTTTCTTATTTCTCTATTAATTTTCTGTCTGGCACACCTATGCATTGGTGAGAGTGAGATGCTAAAGTCTCCCACTATTAGTCTGTAGGGTTTTATATGTGAATTAAGCTTTATCAATTTTTCTTTGAGAGATTGGTCAGTCAGCCTCATAATCTAGACCATGAAGGCCAATATGAGCAATTTTGACAGAATTGCCATAAATGTGCTGTCCATGCTTTGGAGCTTTTCTTGGACCTATTCTTGTAGACCAGGCTGGCTTCAAACTCAGAGAGATCCACCTGCCTCTTCCTCACAATACTGCAGCATTGGCAAGGCATACATTTTATTTACATTTTAAAAACAATTTCAAATATTTCTTTTATGTATGTGGGTGACCTTGCATTTGGGTCATAAATGTTCAGAATTGAGACTTTATCATGATGAATTTTTCCTGTAATAAATATGAAATGTCCTCCTCCATCTCTTTTAAATAATTTTAATTTGAAATCTATTTTGTGAGATTTTAGGATCACTACACCAGCTTATTTCTTAGGTCTATAAGATTGGAAAGACTTTTCCTAACCCTTTTCTCTGAGTTAAGGTCTGTCTTTGAAATTGGGGTGTGATTCTTGTATGCAGAAGAAGGTTGCCTTTAGTTTTTGTGACCATTCTGGTAGCTTGTGTCTTTTTATAGACGAATTGAGTCCATTGATATTAAGGGATGTTAATGATCAATGATAACTCTTTCAAATTTTTTTTTGGTTTTGGTTGGTGGTGGTATGTTTATGTGTTTCTATTCTTTGGGATTTGCTAGTGTGGGATAATCTATTGACTCTGATTTTTGTGGGTGGGTGCGACCAACATTTTGGGTTTTAAATTTTCCTTCTATAACTTTCTGTAGGGCTGGATGGTTTTGTCATAGAATATCTTATTTCCACCATCTATGGTGATTGCTAGACATAGTAGTCTGGGCTGGTACCCATGGTCTCTTAGTGTCTACATAATGTCTGTGTGGGACCTCTGGCTTTCAGAGTCTCCATTGAGAAGTTGGGTATTATTCTGATGGGTCTGCCATTGTATATTATTTGGCCTTTTGCAGCTCTTAATATTCTTTCTTTATTCTGTAACTTTAGTGCTTTTATTATTTTACGTTAAAGTGGCTTTTTTGATCTAATATATTTGGTGTTCTGTAACCTTCCCCTATCTTCATAGGCTTTCATTCTTTGGATTGGGAAAGTTTTCTTTTATTATTCGGTTGAGTGAATTTCCTATGCCTTTGAACTGGTATTCTTCTCCTTCTGTGCCTATTTTCTTAGACTTAGACTTTTAATGGTGCCCTAGATTTCCTAGATGTTTAATCTATTTTTTCCTATGCTATCTTCAATTCCATGGATTCCTTTTTTAATCTTTTATAGTCTGTTGGTTATGCTTGCATCTATAGTTTCTGTTCATTTACCCAAATTTTCTATTTTCAAAATTTCCTCAGTTTTTATTTTTATTGTCTTTGTTTCAATTTTCAAGTTTGAACTTTTTTCTTTACTTGTTTGATTCTCTTTTATTTCTTTTCTTGATTTTCTTTATGAAATTTATTGATTTCTTCGAATTTTTTACTTGCCTTTCCTTGATTTTTAGGGAATATTTCATTTCCTCTTTAAGGGCCTCTATCATCTTCATATTTTAAAGGCAATTATAAAGCTATTTTTATTGTTTGTTTGTTTGCTTGCTTTTCTTTTCTTCTTTTTTGGGACAGTTTCTTTGTAGCTTTGGAGCCAGTCTTGGAAATAGCTCTTGTAGATCAAACTGGCCTTGGACTCACAGAGTTCAGAGATTAAAGGTATGTAACACTACCACCCAGCTTAGAGTTATTCTTAAGGTCATTTTCTTTGCTTCTTCTGCATAGGTATATTAATGTTTTGCTGTTGCAGAACCACTAAGTTCTGGTGGTGCCATGTTGCTCTTTATGTTGTCAAAAGTACTATTGCACTGCTATGTATACATTTCTTCTCCAATATGAATGGGCAGTGCCTGTGATTCTGTGACTGCTGGTGATACAGGGGATGTGTAGTTGGGGGGGGGTTCCCTTGGGCATGTATATCACAGTGGGACTTGTAGATTTGTGGGTCCAATTGGAGGTAGATGTGTTGGAGCAGTCTGCTGTTGTATAAGGAGCAGCGTGCTACTTTCAAAGCACCCTGCCGCCTGCACGGCTAGCTTTACCCGAAATAATTACATGGAAACTGTATTCTTTTAAACACTGCTTGGCCCATTAGTTCCAGCTTCTTCTCAGCTAACTCTTGCACCTGGACTAACCCATTTCTAATAATCTATGTAGCCCACGAGGTGGCTTACCAGAGAAGATCTTAACCTGAATCTGTCTGGAATTGGAGAATCGTGGCGACTCACTGACTCAGCTTTCTTTCTCCCAGCATTCTGTTCTGTTTACTCCGCCTACCTAAGGTTTGGCCTATCAAATGGGTCTAGGCAGTTTCTTTATTGCTTAACCAATGAAATCAACAGATTGATATATGACACTCCCACATCACTTCCCCCTTTTCTGTTTAAACAAAATAAGGAAGGCTTTAACATTAACATAGCAAAATTACATATAGCAAAACAGTTATC
This sequence comes from Microtus pennsylvanicus, assembly GCF_037038515.1. NCBI lineage: Eukaryota > Metazoa > Chordata > Mammalia > Rodentia > Cricetidae > Microtus > Microtus pennsylvanicus. The sequence continues at coordinate 38,955,175 of NC_134583.1, forward strand.
AAGCAAGAATTACAGTTACAATATTTATATCTATTTGATCTTTTATCATAACTAAGGAAAACTATAACTATCTAATCATTCTTCAACTCCATCAAAGACTTCAGAAGGATATAATACTACCTAAGTAAACAAGAAATAAGAAAGCTCTAGAAATTACAGAGACATCTCTCTGCCTGGACAGTCACCCAAAGTTCTTTTGTACCGTTGAGGCATCCATCTTCAGCCCTCAGGCCCATAGTTTCTAGCAGACATTTTCATCAAGCAGGAAATTCCAAAGACAGTTCAGTCACTTTCTGCTGTGTCCTATAGAATGTCTCGCAGACGCTTTCAAGAATTAGGAACCCCGAAAGACCATCTCACCTTTAGGCAAGTTCATCAGTCCTCTCTCTGAGGGTTCTCTGTGTCCAGTTTATGCAATAGTCCAGGCTAGAACAGTTTCTTGCCCAAATGGCTATCAAACTCCATAAGGATCCTCTTCGATGCCCATCTTCTTCTCGAAGTAGATTGGTGCTGCCAGGAGCAGAGTGTCTCACTGTCATGAAAAACCCTAAGTTATTAAAACATTAAATGCTATATTCTACAGTCTTTGAAAGATATGACAAATGCCTATCTAACTGAAACATGTCTCTATATATCTAGAAAATCTAACTAACATGACTACAAGCTTTACTATTATCGATGATTATCCATTAACAACTTATATTTCCTATTATACATTACATTTTAAATGAACTACACAATCACAATACCTTAATCAATATCAGAAATACATATACATATAACAAAATTGACCTTAAAATCCATACCAAGGCAAATTATTCATGCCTATATCATTTCCCCCTTTAAATGTAAAAGAACATTTATAAACAATATTTTAGGAACATGGGCGTAGTTTTTTTTTTCTCTCCAAACTGCTTCCTGCTGAATGGGGGCGCTGTTAATCAGATCATTTAGGGTGTAACCTGTGTGCCAGGTTTATCTCAGTTGGCAGTTGAGTGAAGTAATTTTTTGAGGGTGTTCACAGGAACTTTTTAGGAGGTCATGGTCTATCATACTAAATTGGGATAGAATAAATCCACAGGGTCTGGTCCTCTGTGAAAACAAAGAAGACCCTTTCCAAAACATCATATCCTTAGACCCAAATTCTGAAGTCATACCCTCATGATATTCATTTTGGTTCCACTTGGAAGCCCATATAATGAAATGTCTCTCTATACTTAGCTCCTTCACAGTCAAAAATTTTAAAGAAAACACAATGTACATAATCCAGACTCTGTGAATTTTCCATTTTTACGTGGCTTATTTTTACTTTATTTCTCTTAATCTCTTAACTATCTGTACTCTGTCTCTTTAAAGACTTTACTTTTTTTTAATTTTAAACCATCTTTATTCTCTATATTCTTTTTCTTCTCTCTCTCAAGCCTACGTACATTCATCCAACAGTGTCTGAATCTGTTTTATTGTGAATCTGTGACAATTTTTTTTTTTTTACTACCCAGGAGCATTTCTTAAAATGTTAAGCACTTCTTAAAAACTTAAGTTGCACCATGTAGGGGTAATACGGTACTGCCTGTTTGCTGCCAAGTCTAAACCTTAACTGCGCTGTTATTATGGTAAGTACGGCAGTTCCTGCCTGAGGTCAGCACAGTTCAGCATGGAGCAGCTGCTCCTACCTCAGATCCATTTGGTGCCCCTGAGCTACACAAAATTCCAGGCACACAGCAGTCCACATTGCCATCAAGCAAGCCATAGCACTTTACTCCAAATACTCCATTCAAAAGCTCTGTCTCCCGCAGGAGCCAGACAGAGATCGCAATGACGGCACAACCCAGAAAGCCGGCATTTTAAAACAGCCAGTTTTTTCCGGCTGCTGAGTCAGGACAATTTCTCTCTGAGGCACACTGTCCACAAACAGCAAAAAGCTATCTTTTACTTATTTTTAAGCCTTCTCAGGTTTTTAAGTGGATTTAGTTGTATTAGGAGCAGCGGGCTACTTTCCTGGCACCCAGCTGCCCACACGGCTAGCTTTACCCGAAATAATTACACGGAAACTGTATTCTTTTAAACACTGCTTGGCCCATTAGTTCCAGCTTCTTCTCAGCTAACTCTCGCACCTGGACTAACCCATTTCTAATAATCTATGTAGCCCACGAGGTGGCTTACCAGAGAAGATCTTAACCTGCATCTGTCTGGAGTGGGGGAATCATGGTGACTCACTGACTCCGCTTTCTTTCTCCCAGCATTCTGTTCTGTTTACTCCACCTACCTAAGGTTTGGCCTATCAAATGGGTCTAGGCAGTTTCTTTATTGCTTAACCAATGAAATCAACAGATTGATATATGACACTCCCACATCAGTCTGCCCTTAGGAGTTTTACCTGATGGCTGGCTAGTGGGGCTGCAATGGGTGTAGAAGGGGCATGGAATATTCTCTGGAGCCTAGCGTCTAAAGACCAGTGTGGTCCAGTCATGAGACCAGTCACTCCTTTCTTCTTCCAGTCAGTACAGGCTGTGTCTGTTCCTCTGGTGGCCTCTAATGCCCAGTGGGTTGGGTTGGGATTTGTGGGGCATAGTGGGAGTTGTACATTACAGGGCTCAATGGGATGCAGGAGTGGTGAAGCTGCCTGCCCGCAGGATTCTTATCCACTGACTGACTAGTGGGGCTATGATGGATGGTGGAAGGGCACAGGATATGTCACAGAGCCAAGGGTTCTAAAGACAGGGCCGTACAGCCTACAGAACAATCCCTCAACTCTGTCTAATCGGTACAGGTGGTATGTGTGACCACATTTTCTTTATCCATTCTTCAGTTTAGGAACATGTAGATTATTTCCAGTTTCTAACTATTGCAAATGAATCTGGCCAGGCAGTGGTGGTGCACACCTTTAGTCCTAGCCCTCAGGAAGCAGAAGCAGGCAGGTCTCTGTGAGTTTGAGGCCAGCCGGGTCTATAAGAGCTAGTTGTTCCATGACTGGCTCCAAAGAAACAAAGACATACCCTGTATCAAAAACAAATGAACAAACAAAAACAATAGCAACAACAAAAACAATAAAGCTGAATGGACATAGTTGATAGTTGAGTAAATGTCCTTGAGGTATGATTGAACATTCTTTGAGTAAATGCCCAGGAATGGTATAGCTGAGTCTCACAGTAGATTGATTCCAAGTTTTGTGGGAAATCACCACACTGACTTCCAAAGTGGTTGTACAAGTTTGCAGTCCCACCAGCAATAAAGGCAGGGGTGTTCTCCGTGCTCCACATCCTCTGCAGCATGAGCTTTCAATTGTGCTTTTGATCTTACTTATTCTGACAAATGTAAAATGGAATCTCATAGTTGTTTTGATTTTCACCACATTGATGACTAAAGATGTTGAACATCTCTTTAAGTGTTTCTCAGCCATTTGAGATTCCTTGGTTGAGAATTCTCTGTTTAGATCTCTTCCCCATTTTTTAAAAATGATTATTGAAGATTAAAATTACAATAATCAGTGTGATTAGCAAGCTTATAATTAACTTTAAGAGTTAAGCAATCATTTTCCAGACATCTAGAATTAAATTTTATTAAGTGTTTAATAAAAAATACCCATAAAAGGGATATTATTATAAAGCTGAACTTGTGCACTTTTGACCAGAGGTAATCAGATCTCTCTTCCATAATTTATTTATAATTCCTGATAAAATGTTGGAGCACTTCTACAATAGACATTAAGTATTTTATGCCACAAAACCACATTCTCATAATTCATTCTTAAGAGAAATCCAGGCACTCTGTGAGTTCAAGGCCAGCTTGGTCTACAAGAGCTAGTTCCAGGACAGGAACCAAAAACCACGGAGAAACCCTGTCTCAAAAATTCAAAGAAAAAAAAAAGCTAAAAATAAATTGTGATCTTTTATCTATACATATTTCTATATGTAAAAAGATCATAAATTCATTCTAATTATATAACTATTATATTTAAAAGGCTTGAAATATTACTGGAAATATAATTTGGACAACCACTGTTCTCATAATAAGTTGTTCCCATAACACGTAACCCGTATATAAGGACCATTGAAGTCCATAGGGCAACAGATAAGGAAATTCTTTATACATATAGACATTTATAAGTGTGGATTTAGGAGCACAGATACATGGAAACCTGGAATTCAGTCAGGTTCCATCATGTACATTGAAAGATCAGTCCTGGATATCTTAACTGTTCAATATCAGATGATTTAGTTACATTCAGTAGTATTGCTAGTTGTAGGAGTCACCTTCCAGTAAGCACCAGGGTTTTAAAAAAACATGAATGTTGTGATTGCTTATGAAAAATTCTTATCTATCTGAAGATTAGATCTTTTCTCCTTGAGGGGAAAGTAACTTTTCTTTTATTTCATCTTAAATAACTTCTCTTTTATTTCATCTTAAATAATTCTCTATGAGAATCTGTTTCCACACAGTTACATTCTTTACATACTTATATATATATCGCTCTTTACATATGTACATCTCTCTTACATGACACTACATTTCAATACACATTAACATCTATTTTCACATGGCTGAGCATCTTTTTTAATATTTATATTCTACATCTCTTTTCTATACAACTTTATCTTCTTTGCTTCCACACAGATACAATTCTCTACGCAGTTATATTCTCCACATAGTGAAGTTACATGCCTTCACATTTCTTCTTGCATCTCTTTTTCAGTACACACATCGTCAATCACACCATACACAGCCCTTTTTCCAGAAACTCCCTACATGGCTCAACACAAGTTCCAATTCTTTGTTTATTGCCAAACAATGAACAATAACATGTTACCTTTTCAGACCCAAACCATTCTTACAACACAAGATAAGTCAAACAATTTTTTTTTTCTTTTTTGGGAGGTCACATTGACTGGCCCATAAATAATGCTTGTCTGTGCATGTAGCTCGAAGTTGGTGAGGTTTCCCAGATAGAAAGTAAATAATTAGTGGCTGAACATTGAGCCTGTAATGTAGTAATAGGAGTGGCGGGGCTGTGTCCCCGGCACCCGGCCGCCCACATGGATAGCTCTAGCTTATGCCCTGAAATAATTACACGGAAACTGTATTCTTTTAAACACTGCTTGGCCCATTTCTATCTAGCCTCTTCTAGGCTAATTCTGATATCCCGATCAACCCATCTCTAATAATCAGTGTGCACCAGTCTTACTGGGAAAGATTCTAGCCTATGTCCATCCTGGGTTGGAGCTTCATCACGTGTTTCTGCCCCGGAGCAGGGCATGGTGTCTCTCTCTGAGGCATCTTACCTCACTTCCTCTTCCTCCCAGCATTTTGTTCTGTTTATTCCACCCACCTATTTCTAAGCTATGAGCCCAAGCAGTTTGTTTATTACTTAACAAATGAAATCAACAGATTGATATATGACATTCCCACATCACTTCCCCTTTTTCTGTTTAAACAAAAAAAAGGAAGACTTTAACTTTAACATAGCAAAATTACATATAGCAAAACAGTTATCAAGCAAGAATTACAGTTACAATATTTATATCTATTTTATCTTTTATCATAACTAAGGAAAACTATAACTATCTATATATTCTTTAACTCCATCAAAGACTCCAGAAGGATATAATATTGCCTAAGCAAACAAGAAATAAGTAACTTTTAAACTCTAGAAATGACAGAGACATTTTGCTGCCTGGACAGTCACCCAAAGTTCCTCTGTACAGTTGGGGCATCCATCTTCAGCCTACAAGCCCATAGTTTCCAGCAGACATTTCCATGAAGCAGGACATTTCAAAGGCAGTCACTATCTGCTTGTCCTGAAGAATGTCTTGCAGACTCTTTCATGAATCAGGAACCCCGAAAGACCATCTCACCTTTAGGCAAGTTCATCAGTCCTCTCTCTGCGGGTTCTCTGTGTCCAGTTTATGCAATAGTCCAGGCTAGAACAGTTTCTTGTCCAAATGGCTATCAAACTCCATAAGGATCCTCTTCGATGCCCATCTTCTTCTTGAAGTAGATTGGTGCTGTCAGGACCAGATATGTCTCATTGTCATGAAAAGCCCTAAAATATTTTAAATGCCATATTCTGCAGTCTTTGAGAGATATGAAGAATGTCTAACTGAAATATATCTCTGTATATCTAGAAAATCTAACTAACATGACTATAAGCTTTACTATTATCGATGATTATCCAATAGCAACCTATATTTCCTATTATACATTACATTTTAAATGAACTACACAATCACAATACCTTAATCAATATCAGAAATACATATACATATAACAAAATTGACCTTAAAATCCAAACCAATGCAAATTATTCATACCTATATCATTTCCCCCTTTAAATGTAAAAGAACATATATAAACAATATTTCGGGAAAATGGGCACAGTTTTTTCTCTCCAAACTGCTTCCTGCTGAATGGGGCGTTGTTAATTAGATCTTTCATGGTATAACCTGTGTGCTAGTTTCATCTCAGTTGGCAGTTGAGCGAAGCAATTTTCTGAAGATATTCACAGCAAACCTTCAAGAGGGCGAGGTCTATCATACCAAATTGGAATAGAAGAAATCCACGGGGTCTGGTCCTCTGTGAAAACAAAAGAAGACCTTTCCAAAGCATCATATCCTTAGACCCAAATTTTGAAATCATAATACCCTTATATCCATTCTGGTTTAGCTTGGCAGCCCATGTAATGAAATGTCTCTCTGTACTTAGCTCCTTTACAGTCAAAAATTTTAAAGAAAACACAATGTACATAATCCAGACTCTCTGTGAATTTTCCATTTTTACATGGTTTATTTTTCTTTATTTCTTTTAATCTCTTAACTATCTGTACTCTGTCTCTTTAAAGACTTTGCCTTTTTTTTTAAACCATTAACTTTATTCTCTATATTCTTTTTCTTCTCTCTCTCAAGCCTACGTACATTCATCCAACAGTGTGACCCATTTAGTGGTCTGAATCTGTCCTATTGTGAATCTGCAATTTTTTACTATCCAGGAGCACTTTTGATTTGCGCCTTTAAATCACTAGGTGCTTAAGAATCTAAGCTGTGACATTCCTAGGTCAAAACAGGTACTGCCTGCTGGCCCCGCCCAGTCCAACATGGCGAAGCAGCTCAGCCTCTGATCCTTGCACATTGCACCACTAGCATGGCAGAGCTGCTTTTGCCTCTGAGCTGCGGCACGCAATGTCCCCCTTTTAGGCACACAGCAGTCTAGTTGCCATCAAACAAATCGTAGCACTTTACTCCAAATGCTCCATTCAAAAGCTCTGTCTCCCGCAGGAGACAGATTGCAATGGCGGCACAGCCCAGAAAGCCAGCATTTTAAAACAGCCAGTTTTTTCCTACTGCTGAGTCAGGAAAATTTCAAAATGGAGGACTTACCATTTTGTGCTAGCTCTGGGGCCACCAGGTAGGAGCGGCACTCAGCACTTTAATTCTGAAACTGAGAGTGCAGCACAGAAATTCTTTTCATCCAAGTTACATCCAAATCTGACACGCAGAGCCACCTGCCTGAGCCTGATTCGTCCCTCTGTCCCGGTGCAGTTGGGGAGCACTGAGCCATCAGCGTGGTCTCAGAGCACTCTCCTTCGGATCCCAAGCAGGAACACAAACATCCAGTCCAATAAATTCCATTGAAATGCTTTAAAGCCAGAGTTCATGCTGGCAGCACAGCCCCAGGAAGCAGCGCTTTGAAATAATGCAGCGTTTTTTCTGCTGCTGATGCCGAATCAGGAAATCTCTCTACAGCATGCCACCAACAAACAGCAAAAGTCTGTATTAAACTCTCTCTCCCTTATTTTTAAGCCTTCTCAGGTTTTTAAGTGAATTTAGTCCATCACTTCTGGGCCAGGTCCTCTAGCACAAGGTAATGCAGAAATTGATCAATTATTGATTGGTAGTGTGCTACAAGCCTCTAAATTTCATAAAAAAACATCATGTTAATAGCAAAGGTTTGAAGAAAGAGTTTTCTATTACATGGCAACAAGCTAAGGAGATTGTAAAGAAATGCCCTACCTGCTCTTTCTATAACCAAACGCCACTGCCAACAGGGGCTAATCCGAAGGGCACCCATAGGAATGAAATATGGCAGATGGATGTGTTCCACTTTGCAGAATTTGGCAAATTGAAGTATGTTCATTACACCATTGACACTTATTCAGGCTTTCAGTGGGCAACTGCTTTAAGTTCAGAAAAAGCTGATTCAGTAATCATTCATTTATTAGAAGTCATGGCTATCATGGGTATACCTACACAAATAAAGACAGATAATGGTCCTGCTTATGTCTCTAGGAAAATGAAACGGTTTTTTGATTCTTACAATATCAAGCATGTTACAAGTATACCATACAAGCAGTCATAGAAAGATCAAATCGAACTCTAAAGGATATGTTGAACAAACAGAAAGGGGTGGAAAACACCCCCAGAAATAGGTTACATAATGCTTTGTTAACCTTGAATTTTCTCAACGCTAATGAGAAGGGAACGGCGGCTGCAGAAAGACATTGGATAATTGAAAAGTCTGCTGAACTAAATCAACCAGTTTATTTCAAGGATGTGCTGACCTCACAATGGAAGCCAGGAGATGTGCTGCGTTGGGGAAGGGGTTTTGCTCTTATCTCCACAGGTGAGGAAAAATTATGGATACAGTCAAAATTAATAAAGGTTCGGTTTGAAGAAGAGAAGTCACTTGGAAAAGAAATAACAATTCATTCACAAGGATGGCGAGCATACTGAGGGTAAGGTTTACAGATTGGTTGGGGGCAGGGTTCTTTTCTTATCTCCACAGGGAAATACTCATCTTCAAAGAATTTAAGGGACCCTGAATATTTAATTACTGATGGATGGAAAATTGTTACGACCCACTAAGGATCCACAATAAACACAATAAAATTCTATACATTCTGTAAGTATTGAATATATATATATATATATATATATATATTTATATGTTTTATTGAATACTTCTTATAAATGTGTAGAGCTGGTTTTGGAGTTGGACTATGGCTCAGTCAGTCCCTCTTCAATTCCAAGCCTGTTGATAAGAGATATTTCAGAGTTTCTGTCTCAGGTCAGGAGCCATGAAATGGGACAGAATAAGAATAATTTTATACTTAGTAAACTTTCTTTGCCTTTCCTCATATATGTGTCTTTCTTTATATGTCAGTATATGTCCTTGTTGTTAATGTTTAAATTTCTGATGGAGGAAGGTCATTGGTTAAATAAAAAGAAACTGCTTTGCCCTCATTGGTTAGAAGTTGGTGGGAGGAGTAAACAGAACAGATAGCCGGGAGGAAGAGGAAGTAAGCTCAAACTCCACAGCTCTCCTCAAGGGAGCAGACGCCTCAGAGGGAGACGCCATGCTCCTGGCTCCTGGGCAGACACACGCGATGAAGCTCCGTCCCAGGATGGATGTAGGCTAGAACCTTCCTGGTAAGCGCACCTAGCTGTGCTACATAGAATATTAGAAATGGGCTAGTCCAGGTGCGAGAGTTAGCCTAGAAGAGGCTAGATAGAAATGGGCCGAGCAGTGATTAAATGAATACAGATTGTGTGTTATTATTTCGGCCATAAGCTAGCAGGCAGCTGGGGTGTTGGGGACAGAGCCCTGCCGCCCCTCCTTATTACTACAAATTTCCCATAACAAGCAACAAATTTTCCTACAGTAATCTTTGAAATTTCCAGGATGAAGATGGGGCCCCACAACATCAACTCAATCTGGTTTTTATGACGTCATGAATTTTTTTTTTTGAGCGCTAATATTAGACCTGTTTTTTGGTACCAACTGCAGGAGACAATTTCGAATGATGCACATTTTTGAGAACACTCTGCCCGGACCTTCTCAAAACGCTGAGACTAGTTATAATTTTCTTAGGTCAAAGGTTAATTTGGGAATTTTACCGTCATATGCTTTCACAGGGGCCCCTAAGAAGAACGTCGCCCCCATGTCAGCTAGAAGCAATCTAAGAGGACGACGTCCCCTCTCCCAATAGAGTTTGCCCACAGGGTTAGGGACATCTTTTAGTGGTTGATTTAGGGTTGAGGGGATGGGGAGATATTGTATGGAATTAGGGGTATATTCAAAAAAAGGGGGAATTAACTGGTTTGATGGGATAATTGGTCTTTGTGACTTACTGTTTTTTAGAAAATTATATTGGTACTGTTTCTTGTATATTGATATATTGATTATTGAATGTGAGTGTTCCTACCTCTATTTTTGTATAAGAGTATGCTTATATTGTATTGATACATCAACCATATTACAATGTACATTTCTACCTCTGATACTATTTATGTAATAACATTGTTTACATTTGATATATAATGACATTGTTTACAGGTGAAGATCATTGTCTTCATATATTGCACAGTTGTTTATTCTCTTAGTTTTCAAATTAGATAAGTATTGAGAATTATATGTTTGTCATATTTATTTTTAGGTTAATCAGGTCTTTTAGATACATAGAGATTATTTTTAGTATAGATAGTATAATCTTCAGCCTCTTTGAAGAGCTGTAGAAAATGGCCTTTAATCTAACCTAGAATTCTGTGCCAACGAGACACCATTACTCCTGACAACACCACTCTACTCCCGAGAGAATATTGAGCACCAAAGACACTCCACTGGGAGCTTGTCTTCTTGGCAGAACTGGCCTTTGGGTTAAGAAAAGCCCATTCCTCAACTACTGAACAAGATATGAAACAGGATTGTCTTATCTTGCCAAGACAGGGTAGGATAATTCTAAGAAAGTTCCTTGCATTTGATAATGGTATGTCAGTTATGTTAGGCCTTAGCCAAAGTTGGTTGACTCAACATTGCAAACGAGACTTTGGATCATTGCCCTGGTAGTCAGTTGTCTCTGTCATTTGTTGCACATTTTGAATATCTCTCATTTGTTAAGTAATATTTATTCCCTTCTCAGATCTTTGATGGAGTTGAAGATTATTTAATTGTAGTTACTCTCTACATTATTTAGACTCCTTGAGATAGAATGTCTAGCAAAACTTTTGTTCTCAATATTGTTTGTTATATTTATCATTTGTTATTATTGTTTATAGTTATATTTGGTTTAGTTGTGTCTTATTTAGACAAAAGGGGGAGATGTAGGGTTAAGCCAGCCCCTTTAGGGGGGCGGGTTTGCCTCGGGCGAATGCATATGGATAAATTGGGTGTGCGAGGGGGGGGCGGCTCATCCCTTTTTCCTGCCTCCTGTGAAATGGCTATGTGGGAACCTCAGTTCTGTAAGTTTATTTAAACATTAAAGCTGTATATATTCTTTAATATCAGCTTTGCATTTATTTACGCCCATACACTGTAACATAAAGTGAGGCTTGGACTAAGATTAAAAGTCAATTCGTGAGAAAGTGATGCCTATTGAAGCTGTCTGAAGCTCTGACCTTGAATCAGCAATAAACACCTGGCAAAATGACCTCGTATATTTGTCTCTAGGGGAAACCAGATTAAATGTCTTCAGGGGCAATGAGTTTAAATAAGTTCTGAAATCTAAAATTAGCTGTCTTTGTGACCAAGAAAACTAGTCTGAATAATGAAAAATGGCCTAGTGGTATTTCTATTCATCAGAATTATATAATTACGCAGAAATCATCTTCCTTATCATCTACAGCTATATATATGTGCAATAGATGGAATATTTGGGGAGATTGACACATAAATCATTGGAAAAATGCCAATAGAAGTTCTTGCAGAAGAAATGCAGTTTTTAGAGAAGAAATGAAGTGGCACATAAGCAAAATTGCAGAAAAGAGCAACTGATCATTTACAGTCAGTGACAAAATGGCCTTTCCAGGCAGAATTCCCCGTCAGAGACTTATTGTCTTGTGGGCTGACCTGCTGAATGTTAGCTGTCACCTGCTCTATACTTTCAGCTTTCATAATAATTATTGCTCAAATATTGAAAAGATTTTATTCAGATTTATTAGCTACTTTTCTGTTGCTAAATTAGATACTATGACCAAAGTAACTTATAGAAGATTTAATTAGGTGACTACAATTTCAGAGTGTGGGAGGCCATGAGCATCATAGAGGGGAACATGACAGCAGTAGACAGGCATGACACTGAGATACTAGCTGAGAGTTGATATCTTATTTAGAAGCACAAACAAGCAGAGAGTAAACTAAATAGGAATGGTGCGGGCTTTTTTATACTCAAGTCCCACCCTCAGAAATATACTTCCTCTATCAAGAGCACACATCCTAATTTTATCCAAATATTTCCTTCAACTGGGGAAAAATATTCAAATAGTTAAGGGCCTTAATAATTCAAACCATCGCCACAGAGAGGTTCTTTGTGATAGGCCAAAATTATAACCAACATTAACTTTATAAATAGTAAAGAATACAAGTTTAATTTTAGTGTGTATATATTTCACAATATACAGAATATTTCAAGAATATATTAAAAATAATTGTCACTAATAAGTATATACAATATAATTTAATTATGTAAGTTTCCAAAATTTGAAAAATAATCAATTGAATTAACTACCATGCTGGTAGTTGACCGATCATTGCTTAATGTTTTCAAAATTAAATTATATACTGGATATATATATATATATATATATATATATATATATATATATATATATAATTTGTATGTGTGTGTGTATTTTGTGGAGCTTGATAAATAAATGTGTATTTCATACTTAGTCACCATATAATTTACCTTCTTACTTTTTTAAACATTTTGTTTTAGCAAATTTTAAATTGTTACTTCACTTTAATTAAGAAAAATTTTGAATTTATATTACAAAAATATTCTACCTCCTACTTGGTTCAAACACACAATTTACTCTACAATTGAATTTCATATGTGATATTTTGGATACACTGAATTTTTATAGGACCTTAAAACTGAATCACAGCAAAAAAAAGTAGTCTTTACATTTATTAACAGCATAATCCTTAATTGGGTGCAGCAAGAATACCCTTTAATCCCAACGAAAACACTCCATATCCAGAAAGGTGAGATTTTGAGGTAAGGAAAAAGAACCTTATCTTTTATTGAAGACTAAGTCTCAGACAGAAAAAGCAGAAGATAGAAAAACTAAAAATCTTGAAATGTCTTGTTCTTACTGCAAATGAAAAAGCCAGCTTTATTAGTTAGCATATGACCAAATACTGAAACAGAAGCCACTCCTCTAGGGCAGTGAAATGACAGACAATATTATAATGCCATAACAAGTAATCCCCATAAATGGAATGGAATTTTGCAATTCAAATATCTATATTTAATTCCCATCTTCAAGTATTTTAAAATAAAGGTGTATATAATAAGGCTGTCATAAAAACTCTGAGATCAAGCATTTTCATCCTATAGACTAGCAGGAGGTTCTTAAAGAAATTTGTAAAGGTTCATGAAACCAAACATTTTAAGTACCTGTTTAGTCAGAGCATATTATTATTTTGAAATTTTTATATTGAAATTTGAAATTACAAAGCTCTTACATTTTATAATATACCCATTATGTTTGAGAATTAAGCAAGTGTAGATTTAAGCTTGGAAGATTCCAATACATCAGGTTTTTCACCTATATCTGGGTATGTAGCTGGATATAACTTTTGACAATAACAATAAAATGTTTCCAGATACTACTTTAACTGAATATGTATGAAGTCATGATTAAGCATCATTCTATGCTCTGAAAAGACTCTGTTAAGAGAATACTTTAGCTACGATGCCAAGCAAGGAAGCAAATACTCTTCTGGAAAAAAATATAAAGAAAATGACTTGATCTACTTAGACAGTTCCTCTTTCCATAATCCCTTTTGATTCACATTTGACCTTGAAAAAATTTTGCATAGGCTTCTTAAAGAGCTCAGTTTAAGAGGTGAATGGTGAACTCCCTGAGAACTCACAGGCACTCCTGCCAGGGAAGCAGGTAGGCTGACTGCTGATTTCCTTCTTTCTCTCGGTGCCTCATGATCCAATCTCCAATCTTATTTCTAGTTCTGCAGCAGAAAAATTTCAGCCCTCCAACATTTTAGTGTATACTTCTCCCTATTCGTTATATAATCCCACCTGCAATTTAAGCTTTCAATCCCTGAGAACTCACAGACAAATAACATATAACAACACACCTACTGGAATTTCACCTGACTTCTCAATGGAGAGTCTAAAATCCAGAAGTGCCAAGAAAAAAAAAAAAAGTCTCAGAAAAAAAAATCAACAAGATAGAAAAACCCATATCCAAATTAACTGAAAAGCAGTTATGATTTCTAAATTTATGAAATCAAAAATGAAAAGGAAAATATAACAACAGTATGCTAAGGAAATACAGAGAATCATAAGGACCTACTCTAAAAACATGAAATATGTACTCTACAAAACTGCAAAATCTAAAAGAAATTGATAATTTTTATTACATGCCAGTTACCAAAGTTAGATCAAGATCAGTTAACTATTTAAATGGACCTATATGCCCTGGTGAATTAGAAGCAGTCATTTAAAGTTTCCTAGGGACAGATGGTTTTACTGATGAAGTGTACCAGAGTTTCAAAGGACAATTAATGCCAAAATATATCAAATTAATCCAGAAAATAGAAACAGGAGCATAGTATTGCCCAGTTCATTTTTCTGAGATCACAGATATCCTCATAGCCAAGCCACATAATGATCAAAGAAAGAAAGATAATTATAGAACAGTTACTCTTATGAACATAGATGCAAGTATGCTCAATATATTACTTGCAAAATGAATAAAAAACAAATAAAAAAGATCATCCACTTTGATCAAATATTCTTCCTCACACATAGGCAGGGAGGGTTCATCATATATAAATCATCAACAAATATAATCCACCATATAAGCAAACTGATCACATGATCGATACATGATCAACTCATTAGACGCAGCCTTTGACATAATCCAACACCTATTCAAGATATATGTACTAGGGAAAGATTAAGGTTACAAGAGACATATCTTAACATAATTGAAGCATTTTTTTTTGCAGTAATTCCATAGCAGACATCAACTTAAAAGGAGAGAAACTCAATGCTAAAATCAGGAACAAGCCAAGTTTTTCAATTATCTCCATTACTTCATTGATATATAACTTGAAATCTTATCTAGAACATTAAGAGAACTGAAGGAAATCAAAGGGATACATAACAGAAATAAAGAAGTCAGTATATCTTTACCTAGAGATGATATATTTATTTATTTATTTTATTAAAAATTTCTACCTCCTCCCCTCCTCCCATTTCCCTTCCTCTCCCCCCTTTCCCCTCCCCTCTCCAGTCCAAAGAGCAGTCAGGGTTGCCTGCCCTGTGGGAAGTCCAAGGTCCTCCCCCCTCCATCCAGGTCTAGGAAGGTGCACATCCAAACAGAACTAGGCTCCCACAAAGCCAGTACATGCAGTAGGATCAAAACCCAGTGCCGTTGTCCTTGGCTTCTCAGTCAGCCCTCATTGTCTGCCACTTTCAGAGAGTCCAGTTTGATCACATGCTCCATCAGTCCCAGTCCAGATGGCCTTGGTGAGCTCCCATTAGATCAGCCCCACCATCTCAGTGGGTGGGTGCAGCGCTCACAGTCCTGACTTCCTTGCTCTTATTCTCCCTCCTTCTGCTCCTCATTTGGACCTTGGGAGCTCAGTCCAGTGCTCCAATGTGGGTCTCTGTCTCTATCTCCATCCATCGCCAGATAAAGGTTCTACGGTGATATGCAAGATATTCATCAGTATGGCTATAGGATAAGGCCATTTCAGGCTCCCTCTCCTCAGCTGCCCAAGGAACTAGCTGGGGACATCTCTATGGACACATGGGAACCCCTATAGAGTCAAGTTTCTTGCCAACCCTAAAATCGCTCCCTTAATTAAGATATATACTTCCCTGCTCCCATATCTACCCTTCTTCCACCCCAACCATATATATGTAATATATAAGTGACTTTATGTATATTATATATGTGTGTGTGTGCATATGTGTGTGACTTTAAAAATTTCACAGTGAAACTTATACAGCTGATAAATACTATCTACTAAGTAGCCAAACAAAACCAACTTCCAAAACAATCACTAGCCCTGACAAAAGGACTGAAAAAAATAACCTCAAATAACATAAAATATCTTTGTGATAATGCTAACAAAGCAAGTTCACAAAACATGTGAAAGACATGAAATTGGAGAAGTTACCAGAAGATTTCCAGTTTTACATGTTCATATATAAATAGAATCAATATATTTGAAATGATCAGAATACCAAACACAATCTTTAGATTCAATGCCAGGCTGATGAAAATTTCAAGATAATTCTACACAGTCTTGAAAGGAAAATTTTCAGTGTCATATGGAAATCTAGAGTAGCTAAACAATCCTGAGTACAAAAAATAAATAAAGAAAAATAGGGAAAAAAACACTGGAATTATGACCATGCCCAATTTAAAGATGAAATGCAAAGCTACAGCAAAAATAGCATGATACTGATACAATAACATACACATTTATAATTAAAGTAAATATGAAGCCCTGGATATAAATACACACACCTATGGATACCTGAATTAAAATAAAGAGGCCAAAAATATACACTGGAGAAAAAGACCATGTGTTCAAAAAATGGTGCTGATCAAAGTAGATGTTAGCATATAAAAAAAATGTAAGTAAATCCATACATATCACCCTGCATAAAATCAACTCCAAATGGATCCAAAAAAACTCAATATAATACCGGATATACTGAACAAGAAAGAAGACAAAGTAGACAAAAGTCTTGACCTCATTGGCACAGAAAAGTCTTTCAGTACAGAACACCAAAAGCACAGGCATTAAGATCAAAAAATAATAAAAGATACCTCATAAAACTGAGATGTTCATGCACAACAAAGGACATTGTCATTCAGACAATGTGACAGCCTACAGAATTGGAAATAAATGTTAATTTATGATGGAGGAAGATCATTGGTTATTTAATAAAGAAACTGCTTGGCCTGATAGGTTAGAACATAGGTGGGTGGAGTAAACAGAACAGAATGCGGGGAGTAAGAGGAAGTGAGCTCAGACACCATGCTATTCCTCTCCAGGGCAGATGCAATGAAGCTCCGGCCCAAGATGGACGTAGGCTAGAATCCTTCTTGGTAAGCTACTACCTCATGGTACTACACACATT
Source organism: Microtus pennsylvanicus (assembly GCF_037038515.1). Lineage (NCBI taxonomy): Eukaryota > Metazoa > Chordata > Mammalia > Rodentia > Cricetidae > Microtus > Microtus pennsylvanicus. Next base: position 38,972,291 of record NC_134583.1, read on the forward strand.
AATAGAAATGAGCCAAGCAGTGTTTAAAAGAATACAATTTGTGTGTTGTTATTTAGGGGCATAAGCTAGCCAGGCACCCGGGAGCTTGGCGGCAGGAATGCAGCCCGCAGCTCCTTCTACAAATTTATAAATGCACATCTGATAGAGGGCCAATATTCAAAATATATAAATAACTCAATAAGTAGATATCAAGTAAATAAATAAGCCAAATAAAAATGGGTGTACAGATATAACAAAGAATTCCCAATATAGAAAACTCAAAAATCTGAGGAAAACTTAAAGAAATGGTTAAAATCTTTAGCTATAAATATGCAAATGAAAAACACATTTAGATTTAAGTTACACCTATCAGAATGGCTTCATCCAGCAGAACAAGTGGCAATTCATGTTGGCAAGGTTACGGAGTAAGAAGAACCTTCATGCATGGCTGATGTGAGTGCAAACTCTGTACAGTCACTGTAGAAATCAGTGTGGCAATTCCTCATGGAGACAGTAATAGATCTACTTCAAAATTCAGCAAACCAGTCTTGGAAATATCCCCAAAGGAAGCTTCATCCTAGACATTTGCTCAACCATAATCTCTGTTACTCATAATAGCCAAACATCAAAAACAGCCTAGATGCCTTTCAACAGAAGAATGGATAAAGAAACTGGTATATTTACACAATGGATTATTATTTAGCTGTTTGAATAATAAAGGCCTCATGAAATTTGCAGGCAAATGTATGAAAATAGAAAAAAAATCATCCTGAGTGAGGTATGCCAATCCCAGAAAGACAAATTAATATAGGGATTTATTTGTTATGTCAATGATAACAAAGCTACAATTAATAGAGTCACAGAGTGTGGGCATAGAGTAAGGGACTAGAGGAAATATAGATATCATTAGAAAAGTGAAATAAAATAGATAATTATGAATGGGCACAAAGGTACTGGTGGGATTGTAGAATTAATTGATGAAGGGGAGGAGAAGAAGTTTTGAGAAGAAATATGAGGAGAAACAACTAAAATTTAAGGGCAGTTGAAGAGTAGTAAGGAAGCCTAAACAGTAGAAAGTTCCTAAAATATACATGGATGTGATCTAAATGAAATCACCAGAACAATGGGGAGACATACTCCAAGTTGCCCATCTTTTCTAACCAAATGAAGCTTGTAGTACAAGGATTTGGTTACATATATTTGGGTTTTTGGCAAAAAGGGCAACATGAGTATCACAAACAACCCAGGTAGTCAATACGAGTATATGCTGCTCTTCACAAACTGACACCAAGGACCATTTTGAAGACAACAGCTACATAACAGATTGATTATGGAGAACTTCAGTGAGTGCCTACATAGAGTCTTAACTCCTACATTTCTCGTACAGGAAGATATTCTGCATTCTACCAAAAAAGAAATTTCCAAGGGTATATGCATGTAAAATATACTAGCACAATTTTGACACAATGCTCGGTTGGAACCAAGCAATAATTGATTTGACTTAAGGTCTCCTCTAAGAGAAAGAACTAGTACATGACTATGCTTAGGTGACAAGTACCAAAGACTAGACATCCCAAAAAAACTAGGGTAAAGCCAAATAAAACTTCTCAAAAGAGAGGAAAAGACAAAGAAAGAAAGAAAGAAAGAAAGAAAGAAAGAAAGAAAGAAAGAAAGAAAGAAAGAAAGAAAGAAAGAAAGAAAGAAAAGAAGGAAGGAAGGAAAGAAGGAAGGAAGGAAGGAAGGAAGGAAGGAAGGAAGGAAGGAAGGAAGGAAGGAAGGAAAGTTTAGATTTCATCTTATAATAAAGAAGGAAAGGAAGACAGGAGGAAGGAAGAGAGGCAGGGAGAAAGAAAGGAAAGTAATACATAGTGATAAAGGTCTCCTAATGATATTCTACTATACTCATAGATCAGTATAGGAGGAGGCCCACTTGTTTATCCTGGTACCCCGGAACCAAAATAACCACACAGAAACTATATTAATTAAAACACTGCTTGGCCCATTAGCTCTAGCTTCTTATTAGCTAACTCATATTAATTTAACCCATTTCTATTAATCTGTATATTGCCACGTGGCAGTGGCTTACTGACAAAGATTCAGCATGTCTGACTCTGGTAGCTTAATGGCATCTCTCTGACTCTGCCTTCCTTTTCCCAGCATGTCATTTAGTTTTCCCTGCCTACCTAAGTTCTGCCCTATCAACAGGCCAAGGCAGTTTCTTTATTCATTAACCAATAAAAGCAACACATAGAAAAAAGTACCTCCCACACCAGATAGTGTCTTGTTCAGCCATCATCAGAGAATCTTCCTCCTGGAGCAGAAGGCAAAAAATGTAGAAACTAGAGACAGACATTTTGTAGACAATAAGACCATGGAACTCCAGCCCAACATGGGATGTCTCCAGCAAATCCCTTCCCTCAGAACTCATGAAATCACACCAAAGAGGAGGCAGAAAGAGTGTAAGACCCAGAAGAAATGGAGGACACCAGGTGAATGAACAAATCCCTCTAAATCAAATGAACTCACAAAGACTGAACTAGCATGCACAGGGCCTGCATGCCTCTGCCTCAGGTCTGCTGCATTTATATTATAGCCTCTAGTTTAGCCTTTTATGGGATCCTGAGTGTGCAGCTGAGTAGATCCCTGATTCTTGTACCTTCTCGTGGGCCCCTTTCCTTCTGTTGGATTGTTCCATCCAACTTAGCTGTGATAGTTTTTGTTTTATCTTATATTTTATTTTGATGTACATTTTAAAAAATGTATTATGAGTGAATAAAAATGTAGCCACTAGGGTAAAAGTGAACAACTGAACTATTCTATGTACCTCCTCGGAGAGGGAAAAATCTGTGTTCTCCATTGAATTAGTACTGAGTATGTAGACCATCCTAGGGCAAACCTCATGTTCAGGAGTACTTAACTAACATTTTGACACCTCAGAATGTTTTTGGTGCTTTTATTTGGTTACGTTTGTGTGTTGTTCTTTGTTCATTTATTTTTCTCTATGGGTGTTGTTTTATTTTGTTTTCTTGGTGGGGGGTTCTTTTGATGTTCTTTTTTTTTGAGAAAGAACTTAAGGTTAGATGAGAAGGATAAGGAGAGAATCTTGAAGAACTTTGGGCAAGGGAAAAATACAATCAAATTTATTTAAAGTTTAAATTTGTTTTGAATAAAAAATACAATAAAAATGAAAAATGGTACAAAAGACAAATTATCTTAATATATTTTCATGCACATTATATGCCTTTACTTATAGAATATTAAATATGTTTATGGAGTTGTTAAGTAGCAATATAATATGAGATAATTTTTCATCATGGAAGAAAACTTTTTAATTCTGGATGTTCTAAAAAAATGATACATTCCATCCTTTAATAAAGATTCCTATGCCAGAGGAAGTAAATGACTCAACAACTTCAGGAAGTCCTGGAAACTGAGCAGATTCTTTAAATTTCTATTTCTCCAAGAATTCAAAGCTGTAAGGACTGTTGAGAAACACTTTCAGAACTCCCCAAAGGATGGACAGCCTAGATATCTGAAAGAGACACTCTCCCACCGGATATACTGCTGCAAGCTATGCAGTATGCTCTAGATTCCCAGATTCCATGAGTTATTTTATGCTATGGTGGGAATTTTGATTCAGCTGTCTTTTAATGTCTTCTCCTACAAGTTAACCTTTCACCTAAACTCTTGTAAACTACCTCAATAAAACTCAGTGGTTCACCCAACTGAATTTTTGGTATTGTTACTTGGGTTTTCTTCACTTCATTATGTTGAATTAGTAGATGTTTGCTCATATGTACCTAGGAATGGTGTTCCATAACTGTTTTGTAAGATGTGCACACAGTGCATGAGGGTTTGGATCTTCTAGCAAAGAGTGTTCATTGAAAGTATGAAAACTTACTTTCTTAACCACAGAATCCATGCAAAAAAGTCATATGTGGTTGTGGTTACCTGTAATCTCAAGTGATATCAAGGTGGGAGATGGTAATGAATAAATCACTGAAAGCTCACAGGCTAGTAAATTTGAACTGAAGAGATAAATTCGAGGGCAATGATGAGACCTATACCTATTCAGAGGTAGGAAGCAACTGAGGACCAATACCTAAGTTTGTTCTATGACCTTCATTCACATCATGTATACTTGAATATCCCCAATCAGGAACATACACACTAAATAATAATAATATCATTTTCATCAAAATATTAAGTGAATATTTAGATTTGATTATACGGCACATTTTTCAATTATTGCTGAACCTGTAATAGAAATATTGTACGTGTAAGTAAACTTATTAATGTACCACAGTACAAAATTTGGTTTAATTATATTTAAAATAAGATTTGTATGCAAAACTTTGACAAAAATGATTTATGATGAACATACAATTGTTGTTTTAAGTTGTATATTTTCCTATTTTTATTTCAATTGACATTAGCTCAAGAATTTATAGTTACTTTTTCCTGTGGAAATGATGATAGGACTTGCCCATAATCTTCAATGCTGAGTGGCCAGAAGGGAAACTGGGTGAAGAGAATCCCTGAGGAATCTGGGGGAAAAAAAGTAAACGTAAAACTTATTACTTGCTGTAAATCTTTGCAGGCTTAACTACATATTTTTAATTTACTAAAACTAGGATTTAAAATCTCGTGTGGATGAAAGAGTGAAGTGAGTTTCAGATAATTTATCCAAGAAAAAAATCTGACCCTAATCTTTATTTGCATAAAATTATATATATAAAGTTATGCAATAGCTTTTTTATGTTTTTAATAAGGACATTAAGATAAATATTGTCTAAAGCAAATCAGCTAATAGGAACTGAAATAAAGCCAACTTGTATTTGAGAACCACGCTTTCAGTTGTCTGCTTATACATCCTGCAAGAAAATAAAAACACTTCATCTAAAATGAAAATATGTTGTGGACACTTTTAAGTTATCAGCAAATTAATTGTTAAAACTTAGGTTAACAGAGAACTTTATCCACCTTAATATGGCTGGGAAAAAAATCATCTTTTCTCTAAGTTTAGGAAAAAGACATCGTCAAAAACCCAGGAACTTTACTCAAGGGTGTCTTCCTAGGAAATGGAATAATATTGCCATAGTTCAATGACTAAAGGGATTTTGAAAAATAGATTTCAAAATAAAAGAAAAAGATACATTACCTCAAAAATTAATAAAATGAAAAAAGTAAAATTGTATTAAGTCAAATCCCAAAATGAATAGAGTATCAGATACCATGATCGTTTTAATTTATACTTGATTTTTTCCCCCTGGATGTTACATCTTCAACTTTTATGACTCGCAGCATGCTACATGCCTTTTTCCATTCCTCAGTTAGGATATATTAAACACTCAATGGAATAGCATTACTATGTACAAAAATATGGAATGAAAATTTTCATCTTCAAGATTCTTAATCTATCAAATCAAATCCTAAAATAATTAATAACTTTAAGATATTTTTATTATATCAGAAAGAAGATGATATCTCCTACTTTTCTTCTCAGAAATCACTCAAAATTATCATAAAGGAGACAATCAAAAACTCAATTATCACCTTCTATGAAACTGATAGATATCCCTGTTCCTGAACCACACAACTGATAGAGGTCAAGAACTGCATGTGAAGATAATTACTGCTGATAACATAATGTTAGTAGCAACTCTACTCTGGAAAAAAAAAAGGAACACATTTAAAGATAATCAAAATAATTGCAAGGGCTTAATTTGTGTAACTCCTCCAAGCCAATAAATAAGTGAAATTGGTAGAAAGATGATGATTGCTGAATCATTGTGAAAGAAGCCACACTAGGAAGAGAACTATGGCTTACAATCTCTAATGTGGTGAGGACTGAATCTTAAAATCATTCTCTCTTTCCCTCTCACCTGTTTCCACTTATTTCTTACAGAATAAACAAATACGTTAAACACAGCCATGTCATAGAACATTGTTTATGCTAGAAAACAGACTGAATCATTTCCTTAACATACACATATTGGTTCAGGTGACACCACTCACAGAATGGCCTGCAACAATCACAAAGGCTCTCAGCAATGTGGCACAGCAAGGAGAAAGGAAACAGGAAAAACATAATGACAGATATGATCATTAGCCACGAAAATGCACAGAGTGGCTGACATATATAAGGTCATTGACACACAAAATTAAATTTTATTTTAAAAATTTAGAAGAGGTAAAATATCATGATTGTATTAGTAGAAAACAAAAACAAAAATGAACTAGTAGAAAACAATATAAATGTAATTTTTAGAAATCAAAATTGCAAAGACAATGGACAGCCTACAATGATGGTGAAGTTAAAGGAAACACTTCATGAGGAGGAAACATTTATGTGAACACTGAAGGGTCAATTAATATAATGATACTCTGAAATGAAAAAGAAGTTAAAGCACATGTTATGTAAGCAAATTGTTTAGTGCAATTTCAGAGAATTTAAAAAGTTATATGTGTCTTTTAAGTACAGTTATGAGAGGAGTGACAAGTGGCCTAGAACTGCATATATCCACTGGATTTTAGAGGTAATTTTTTACCATGGTAATAACACATCTTTGTATGTAGAATAAAACACAAATTTTCTAATAGTTAAGCATGATCATGAATATTTTTGAAACTGACTCTGCCCTCAGTGAGGGAAATGGATTATTGGGATCCAAGCAGGAGAAGAAAAGTGAAAAAAAATCAATCAAAATCCTTTTTATTAATCCTAATTAAATACAATTTTATTGTTTTTATTTATTGTAAAGTGGCAAAATAAAAGAAAAAGAAAGGAAAGGAGAAAAGAAAAACCATTTCTTAAGAATGATTCAGAAAAGAGCATATTCAGTTGAATACAAACTGTAAGGAAAATAAATGGAGCCAGGCACGGTGGTGCACACTTCTAATCCCAGCACTAGGTAAACAGAGGCAGGCAGTTCTCTGTGAGTTCCAGGGCAGCCTTGTCTACACAGTGAGACCCAGGACAGCCAGGTCTGTTACACAGAGAAATTCTGTCTTAAAAAACAAACAAACAAACAAACAAGCAAAAAGTAAAGTAAGGGAAATATTCAACAACAAAAAAAGTAAAATATATCTTCTGATTTTCAGTGTTTGTTTGGGTTGACAGCATAGCAATGAATAAAGAAATAATATGAATATTATTACATATTTGCTGAAATATTACATATGTTCTGAAAGCCTCAGAAGGAGGGAATAATGTCTCTTACAATAACTCCAGTAATCAAATAAAGGACATACATAAGCAAAAGCTAAACACCAAAAAGATATGTAGCAGGTTTGATCATTAATATATGAAAAACATTTGTACATTTTCAGATGCTATTTCATAGAGTGATTTTCTCTGACAGAGTTCTCAATGTATTCAGGTAGTAAAGCTACCATGAACTATGTCAATCAGTAGTACTGTCATCTTATAGAGGAATGAGCACAGAGTTGCATACTTTTTAAAGTTCAAAGTTTCTGGGAACCAACTTAAATACTAAAATCACAATACAGACTTGTTTAGAAAATAATGATACTTTCAATAAAAACATCACTTTTCTGTTTTTTTCCCTAGAGGAAAATACCCCATTCTTATATTTATAATATAATATCTGATACAAGCAAAAGTGCTTCTACTTATTTCAGTCTTGTCATCTTGCTTTTACATTTGCATCAACTAAAGCTTTGAGTACAACCCAGATTTTCTGCTGTACCGCATAAATTAAGGATACCTAACAAATCATTTAACAGCAATGCTATGAAAATCTAGCCACAAGCCAAGTGGCACTGTAATAGGAAATGCAGAGGAGCTATGTACAGAAGGCACCACTCTGAAGTCCTCTGGGAAGCTGCAAATCTTATGTATTTGCAGTGTTTCTTGCTACAATCTAAAAAAATGAAGCTCTACATTTTTCTTGGCTTGAGAATTTTTAAATTTTTCTTCTTTGACTTTAATGCTGTATTTTATGTGGAGTGTTATACTTTAGAAACAAACTACATTTTAAAATTAAAATGGAATATATATTCCTACAAGGGACTAATCCTAGTACAAACCTTTCCACAAAGCATTCCTGATCACACAACTAGACAGCCACAGTGAAACTGAGGCCAAACCACTAGGGTAAGATAAAGCATAACTGATATTACACTGATCATGTTAATCACTGCCTAGGACCACAGGGCTACAGCCCTGTCAATCCAATGCTTCATCCAGAGTAAAAAATCTACCAGCTATCAAATATCAACCAATCAGGACAACCTTCTTTTACATGGCTGGAATTGTACTGTGGGATGCTAAACCTAAAAAATCTTGTACCCAAGAGAAAATTTCTTCAGCTCAAAACTACCACAATCTTGAACAGTTGATTAGTTTGTTATTACCCTAGTTGTCTGCTTCTCTTCAATTTGATAAACCTGTTTTTTCTTCTTTGATCTGATTTGACTAAGTTCTTTCATTGACCATGACTCCAACCTATAATGTACTGTTTCCATTCATTTTTAAATACATTTTTATTTTTTGATGATATTTCTTAGTACATGGTAGTGAACGACATGAATTTTGAACAGATACATGTTCATATATTTCTGAAATATACCAGTCATGATATTAAAAATGATTTAAAGTTGAAATAGATATTCAGTAACCAGTATCATTCACATATACAATAAAGTAGAAGACAAAAGCTATGCATAGGAAAATCATTCCTATTTGTGCAGAGACCATGGAGATTGCTTGTGAAAAATACAAAATTAGATGGAAATTTCCTAGAAGTTTTCTTTATACTTACCATGAAAAAAAAGACATTATTGGCTGGATTGTGTCCCTTCCCAAATATGTGTTATGGCTGGAGAGATGTTGTAAATGATAATAATACTTGTTATTATTGCAAGGATTAAGGCTTAATTCCCAGCACCAACATAGTGGGTCACAAACACTTGTAACTCCATTTATAAGGGACTTGGCATTTTTCTTTCTAGCTCCATTGGCACTAGGCAAACATATGGTGCACAATTATAAATTTAGTAAAAACACACATACACATAAAATATTTTAATTAAAAATGCATATATTCAAGTCTCGATGTACAGTGTTAAAGTGTTTGAAAACTAGGCCTTTATTGGACTAATGACTATTAAATTAGATCATGTGGGTGAAACACCTATCAAATAGCAATTAGTGTCATAATAACAAGACCCATCAATAAAGCTACTGTTTCTTGTCGGTCCTGATGACAATACAACCTGAAGGTAGTAGCTATCTGCCAACCAGAACAAAAGCACTCAATAGAGTCCATTTCGAAAACCTGATCATGATGTAACACTGTATTGGATTTGCAGCCCCACAATTCTTCGAAATACATTTCTGAATTTTAGTCTTTCTTACACCAGTTCAACTTATTGCAGCAGTTTCTGTATACCTAATATCTAGGCAGCTGTACAAATTAAAGAGAAATAAATACACGTTGGAGACATCAATTCTGAACTGACTCTGTTTTTCACCTGGCACAGTGTAAATGAAGATACTTGAATTGTAACAGATTCTAGGTTAATTTGAACAAAGGCAAAAAATATGAGGCATACATGTGGGTTATGTGTGGATATGATGGTAATATCCAGAGTATGTGGAGAGAACAAGTAAAAAGAGCTGAGGAATATACTTCATGCTAAGTCAGAAAGTGTAACTGTGTGATTTAGGGAATAAATATACAATAACTTTCTTTTCTCAGTACCTGAGAGTAAACTTCAGAGTAATGTTGAAAAGGAATAGAGATTTTTAAAAATTCATTCATTGTTCACGAATCTGATGACATATTATGCTAATGGTGTCTTAGGCTATAAGTATTTTAAGAATTATCAACCCAGTTGTAAGTAGGATCAGATGATTAAAGTTTTCCCATGTCTAATATTTTGTTAATCATATACCATAGAAAAGTGGAATAGATCTTCTAGCAGTAGTTAGCTCATAGAGCAGAACAGCAGACATGCAGTTTTCTCTGTCAAGTGTACCATCTAACCAAATTAGAAAATTTTTTTCTCAGTAGAGAATAATGAAAAGAAGCAACAACAGATTAAGTGTGAAGGAGAGTCAAGCAATATAAGGTGTTTAAGATGGATCTTCTGTCCATCCTTTCAGCATGTCTCCACCAGTGCCATTCACAGGTCAGACATTATTAGAGAATCCTATCTTAAAAGAAAAATATATAAGCTTGACTTTATCCTTCATCCATACTAATGGCTTTCCCAAGTTCTGTGAAAGGTGATAACAATCGAGAGAGATTTTACTATGTCATTCACATGCTATGGTGCCTGAAATAAGTTGTTCCACTGCTGGAATTTTTTAGCCTTTTGCAGTGTGAAAAGTCACTTCCTACTATCTTCCCAAATGGTTGCCACTGGAGAACCTCCAACTTCAGAGTTCTGACCTGAAGTTGCTTGCTGCTTCAGAATACAGTGTACCCAGCATGAGATGCTACACACTGCTGCATGAAACATTGAACTTCCTGGTCTTGGGGTCATCCCATGCTCTTTGTAGCATTTCTTTCTGTAGAGCATTTTAATTAAATAGTGTGAATCGATTCACTGTTTTATTTTATACCCATTCATCTACTTGGTTCATGAAGCTCAACTTACTTTGGCATGACAGAGTCTTCATTTCTCTTACTGAAGGTCACTTCTGTCAAGATTAAATTTGCATCTCACATACCTGTCATGTGTTCAGGTGACACTGAAGGTCAAAAACATACGACCAAAGGTACAAAATACATTCTCTAAGTATTATCAGTTAAATATAATGCTATAAATATCCATTTCTCAGCTTACTTCTGCATATTGTCAGGGATGCAACCAAAAGTCTCAGCTTAACAAACCTGACCAGACCAAGTGTTATTAAGTTCCTGTGTAAAATCAAATAATTAGTTAGAGCAAAAAGAGGACTATAGAAAAAAAATTAAGCAGCACAGAACAACTGGGATAGTAAACTGGTCATGGATAACAGAAAAATGTTTGATGTGGTATCTTTATAGTTGCCAACGCACACACACACACACATACAAAAAAATGAGGGTCAGATCTCTGATAGCATCATTTCATGAGAATTAAAGTGTGCACCTGAGATGATCCTGATGTTCCCAGCATATACAGTCACCACTTTGATGTTAGCAAACCACTTCGTAGAGTATCAGGGACTGATATATAGAGAACAAATGCTCCAAGCCAGGTGAGAACATATGATGTCGTAGATAAAGTTAATCTAGTTGTTCATAGGTCTGTATATATCTGGGTCTTCAATTGGGTTCCATTGGTCCTCTTGTCTGTTCTTATGCCAATACCAGGCTGATTTCAGTACTGAAGATCTGTAGTAGAGTTTGAAGTCAGGGATTGTGATGCCTCCAGAAGTTCTTTTATTGTACAGGATTATTTTGACTATCCTGAGTTTGTTGCTTTTCCATATGAAGTTGAACACCGATCTTTCGAGGTTTGTGGAAAATTTTGCTGGGATTTTGACAGGCGTTGTTTTGAATCTGTAGATTGCTTTTGGTAAGATTGCCGTTTACCTATGTTACCTCTACCTACCAAAGAGCATGGGAGATCTTTCCACTTTCTGGTGTCTTCTTCAATTTCTTTCTTTAAAGATTTAAAGTTCTTGTCATACAAGTCTTCCACATGTTTGGTTACAGTTCCTCTGAGATATTTTATGTTATTATGCTTTGTTATTATATTGCTTATTCAATGACTTATCAATACCATATTCTGTGAGATATTTGCACACTGGGTGAAGTTATATTTCTGTGATCAGTGTAATAAAGAGCTGAAGAGCCAATAGTGAGGCAGGAGATATAGTTGGAATTTCTGGTAAGAGAAAGGCAGTAGGAGAAATAATTGAGGCCCATGAAATTCTAGTGAGATATGGAACAAATTGGATACACAAAATTGGAGAAAGGTAAAAGCCATGAGAAAAAAATATAGTTTAAATTTAGTTATAAAAGTGAGTGGAACAAGTCTAAGCTATGGCTGAGCTGTCATAATTAATACAGTCTCCATGTCATTTCTTGTGAGCTGGCTATCAGACGCTTTTCCTGGTCATACAGGAGGCTGCTGTCTAGTTCAGTGATCTGTAAGTATTTTCCCTTTAAATAAATAACCATTTTATTAATCATAATTCCAAATTGGTGTGGAATTGCTTTGTGACTTACTTCATTATTTGCCGTCTACATAGGAATAGCTCTGAGACTGAATGAGACATAATAAACCTAGTTGGCTAGAGAGTTCTCATGAATCTTATTACATGCTATCATTTCACATGGCATGAATAGAGGTTTGGTTATGGATAGTACAAATGGACTTATAAAGTTGATAGGTGCTTTTTACCTACTTAAACATAGAATGAAAATCATCTTTACCTGACTTATGCACACCACAGTGCACATCCCATACTTGTGTTAATACAGATATATATGCTAATATTAACTGAAAAGAAAAAAAGGACAAAACACCAATAAATATAAGTAGTCCAGGTAATTCAGCCTATCATAATGTCTCTGTGGCAGTTTCCTCAAAATTCTATAATCAGAACAACTTCAAAGCTGCTAGCTGAGATGGTCTAGCCTCACAGACTAGCTAAGACTTCAGATAAACTGTACACTTTCCCATCACACAAAGACTAAATAAAACACAAAACAGGTAGCTGCCAGGGGTGTGGTATCTTTCACTTTAAGAAAAAGCAGTGCAGCCCTCTGCTCGCTCTCTTGCTTTGGACTTGACCATTACCATAATTTTCTCAGGTTTCCCTAAAGAGTCTTTTATAATCCACACAACTGAAATCAGTCTAGGAAACAGCACACCTACATTCCCAAGAGGTAGGGTGCATGGCTTTTGGTCTTTCTTTGTGTTCTGGACTTTATATCATTATTTAGGAAGGTTATTTAAAAATTGTTATTGGTCATGTTCAGGAAAAAAGCTGAGCAAAGGAGAATAGATTCAGGGATGTCTTTCTGAAGAAAAAAAAAGGGGTATAGTATAGGAATGATCAGATTAAAAGGTAGACTATTTATTGAATTTACTTTAAACTACAAAACAACTGTTAATCAAAAATATTTTACATTGATATGGATTTTTGTGTATTGTTGAAGGTATTTTTCTTACAATGCATGTTTCTATTCATGTTTAAGATATTTCACCTATGTAGCACATTTTAAAATAGAATGTAATGTTCTAATCCTTGAAAGCTATTATGGATAATATAGAAAGATAGGTAATTAGTCATCTATAATAATCAAACTTATACCCATTTTCAAGGTCAAATATAGATATATTTTCAATAGATAGATGATCTTCAAACACTTCAGATATGTAAAGAATATGACATTTAAATTATTTTAATAATGCAAGAATTTTCATAACAATGAGACATGACTGCTCCTGGAAACACCAATTTACTTCAAAGAGGATGACAAGCATTGAAAAATCTTGATACAGAATTTGCTTTCAATGTGGCAAAGCTAGTCATTTGGGCAGAGGCTGATTTTGTCTTGACTACTAACAATTGTCCAAATTGAACGAGCATGACACAAAAGAACTAACAGCTGAAATTTGCCAAGACAAGGCAGTAGAATACTTCAAAATTCCTGCTTCATATGAAAGTCTATCAGATAGACTTTAATAGAAAATCAATGCTTCAATGTTTTAGAGAAACTTTGGGTGACTGTCCAGGTAGTCATATAGCTTTGTCATTTCTCAGTTTTTTTTTAAAGTTGCTTACTCTGCATTTCATATTTAATCAGGGAATATTGTTTCTTTCTCAGGTCTTTAGAGAGGCTAAAGACCAGATAGCTATAGCTTTCCTTGTTACCAAATTCAAAAGAATATCTCATAGAAGCTGTATAAAGAATATAAGGTTGAGGAACAACAATGTGTAAGTTATTTATCTAAAAAAGTTTTTTGAGGTCTAAAAAGATAGTCGGTGGTTAGTAATATAAATTAGCATAGAAAGTAAATTAGGCATAAAACTTTAGACTGATTAAATTAGGATAGATATAAAATAAATTCTGCAAATTTGCCAAATACAAATGGACTGGACACTATGATTATAATTTTTACCTGGTAATTGTTTTTATTGAATAAAATTTTACTATGATTGAGTTAAAAAAAATCTTTCCTTTTTATTTAGACAAGGAAGGCAGAAATGTTGGGGGATATTTGTACACTATGTGAAGATACATTGTTGTAAGGAGGGGCCTGCTTGTTCATCCCAGCTGCCTAGCTAGCTTAGCCCCAAAATAACACAGAAGTTGTATTCATCAAAATACTGATTGGCCGTTAGCGATAATTTATTGTTGACTAATTCTTCTATCTTAATTTAACCCATTTCTATTAATATGTTTATTTCCTAATGGTGGTGGCTTACTGAGAAAGATGCTAACCAGTGTCTATCTCAGGTGGAGGATCCATGGCTTCTCTCTGACTCTGCTTTCTTCCTTCTAGCATTCAGTTCTGTTTTCCATGCCTACCTAAGTTCTGCCCTATTTAAAGGCCAAGGCAGTTTCTTTATTCATTAACCAATGAAAGCAACACATAAACAAAAGAACCTCCTACACCAATACATCACTGTGATTTGTTTAATAAACAGCTGAATGGCCAATACCAAGGCAGGAGTTATAGGTACGACTTCTGGACAAAGAAAGAAAGGAGGAGGAGATAATATGCTTGCATGATAGGCTTTAAGACATGGAATGACTCATACACACAAGTTGGGAGAGCAGTAAAATCATGTGGTAGAACATAGATTAATAGTAATATTTTTAATTTAAGTTATAAGAGCTAGTGTGACAATTCTAAGCCAAGTCTGAGATTTCAGAACTAATAATGTCTCTGGTTGTTATTTGTGAGCTCATGGCCCAAAGGAAAGTCCAACTACACACATATGCACATTTCTGAGTAACATGATTTTATTTGTATTTTATCTTTATAAGCATGAAAGACTTTAACATTATCAAACTAATCTCAATAATAATACCTTTTGACAAGACAGCATAGTCAGATAAAATCAATAATGTAACTGAGATTCATGTTTAAATATTATTTATGCTCAAGAAACTAATGAAGACTTATTGTCTGGCAGCTTTAATTCCTTTTAATTTGCATTTTAAATGTTGCTACATCAGTTTTACATATGGTCGGCATACATAAGGCAAAAAAAATATCAATAATTTTAAAGAGACTTTTCAGTTTGGGAGAGAAAAATGTACAGATCCCATGAAAAGGCTCAGACCAATAAGAAAAGTCAAGGATTGGCCCTTATTCTAATGTATCATTTCTTAATCTCAACTTTCCTTTTTCCCTGTCAATAATCTCTCAGTTACATTGCTATGGTCCCCCTAATAGTTATTCTCGACCTGCTTTCTCCTTAATCTACTGAAAATAATATTTTAGTCCAGCCCAAACACTATACAAGATCCTGTTCATGAACTTTTATTTGTTATTTGGTAGTTGCTTAACAAATATGGAAGAAGACATCAATTGGCCATCCAATACCAAACAAACTGGCTTTTTAAATTTACTTAAATTTATTCATCAAGATTATGTTTAAAAATAAAGAATTCAGAATGTGTGGTAACATTTCTTATACAATATTACAAAAGGTCTTTAATCGAGGAAAACAACTAAAGAAGTGATGTGAGATGTCCTTCTGTACATATGTTGCTTTATTGGTTGATGAATAAAACTATTTCAGTCTATGACTGTAGAATATAGACAGGCAGGAAATGCAAACAGCAATATAGGGAGAGAGTACACAGAGTCAAGGAGATGGCATGTAGCTATCGAAAGTGGATGACATCATAACAAAACCTTACTCACTAAGTCACAGCCTTGTGACAACATACAGATTAATAGAAATGGGTTAATTTAAGATATAAGGTTTAGTTAATAAGAAGCTTGAGCTAATAGGCCAAGCAGTGTTGGAATTAATAAAGCTTCTGTATGAAGATTCATGTAAGGGAGGCCAGGAAATGAACAAGCAGTCTCCCTCTCCAAATCACATGCCAACATGGGGCAACTACCTCCACATAAAAACTGGGAGAACATGAAAAGTAATTCTAGACTAAAAAGAACAGAGTTAAGCCCAGCTTCTTGATAGCCACACATTTTTAGATAGGCTCTGTTTGCTGGCTGCAATCAGAGGCATAACTTCTTTAAGAAAAGGATTTCTGACTCAGCATTAGTAGCAAAGACTGCATCGCTTCTTTGAGAGCTGGTGGTTCTGGTTCTTTCAGGAGATACTGTACTTAAATGGGGTTTTTGAGCTACCAGTTGCTTAATGGTGACATAGACCTGCTGGGGCAGTGAACATGGCTCAAAGAGGCGGTAAACATATCTCTGCCATGTTGGATGGGCCATAACAAACAGGCAGGGCTGCAAAATTGGTCCTAGCCTTGCCTGCTTAGCATTAAAAAAACAAATAAAAAACACTCTTGATCTGAAAATGATTACAGATACACAATAAAGACAGATTCAGATTAAAAAAAATAAAGACTTCTGAATGGGTAACAGTGTTGGATAAATGTATTTAGGCATGGGAGAGACAAGAAAATGAATATAAACAGTTATAAAAAGAAGTAAATGGTTTTACAAAAGAAAACAAAGTCTTTAAAGAGACAGTAATAGATTGAAGGAGAAAAGAGAGTAAAAAAGAAATAAATCACAAAAAGATGGAATATACATAGAGTCTTGTTATGTATATTTTTGTGGTTTTTAAAATTTTTTTGACTGCAGAGAGATATTTGATTCTGGGGCTTGCTGAGTTAAACCAAGGTAAAGGTATCCTGTCTTCAAAATTTGAGTCTACTGATATGTTACTTTGAAAAAGAGGTTCTGCTTTTGTTTTCACAGATGATGAGAACCTATGCATTCTTTCCATTCTAATGTGGTTTGATGGAACAAGACGTCCCAAAAGGTCTTTGTGAAAATACTTTGTCCAACAAAAATCAGGAATCAGTTTGGAAAAAAACTATGCCTAGATTCCCAAAACGATTGTTTACAAAGTTTGTTATCATTTAAGGGGGATTGATTACAAGTGATTAATGGTCACATTCAATTTCAAAAGAAAATGTAAGTGGGATATGATATAGAGATGGATACTTTGCATTGGTATGAATCTTTGTCTATTGATTCAAATTTAAGGTTGATTTTGTTCAACTGTGTATAAGTATTTCTGTTATTTTTAAAATTGTGTTTGTGCAGCTCGTTTAAAAATGTAATGTATAATTAAAAAATACAGAATATTATATAGTCATCTATAGTAATCAAACTTTTAGTCATGCTTGATATACAAAAATATATTTCAGTTAGATAGATACTCTTTAGTACTTCAAAAACCTACCAAAATTTTAAAGTGTTTTAAGAACTTAGACTTTCTCATCAGTGAGACATGTCTGCTTCTGGCATCACCAATTACTTCAGTGAGGTTGATGAACACTGAAGTAACTATTATGGAACTTGACTTCAATGTGACAAAGCAAGCCATTTGGATAAGAAAATGATCTTCCCTGGACTGCTTTTATGCTATGCTATATTAACTGAACATGCAGGACCCACAGAAAAATGACTGCTGAACTTGCTGAAAGAAGGTAAGACAGCCCTTCATGGTTTCTGCTTCACAGAAGAAACTGCAGGAAATTCTGTAGGACACAGAAGAAAACAACTGATGCTGAAAATTTTGGGCTTCATAGAAAAGGCTGTCAAATACTGTGAGCCCATATCCTGAAGATGGAAGCCACAATGTTACAAAAGAACCTTTCATGAGTTCCCAGGCAGCAAGATGTCTCTGTCAGTTCTAGAGTTTGGAAGTCACTTACAATGCACTTCCTGTTTACGTGGGTAATATTATATCCTTCTGGGGTCATTGAAGACTTGAAGAAGGATAGTTCTAGTTATAGTTTTCCTTGTTATGATAAATAATAAATAATATATAAAACTTTAGACTCACAAAGATAGGATAGATAATAGAGTATTTTACTTATTTTGCCAAATGTAAATGGAATAAATAATGTAACTATAATTCTTGCTAGATAATTGTCTTGTACATGTAATTTTTCTATGTTAAAATTAAAATCTTCCTTTTCAAATAGTCAGAAAAGGGGAAATGATGTGGGATGTCCTTCTGTATATGTGCTGCTTTATTGGGTGATGAATAAAGCTGCTTCAGCCTATGGCAGGGCAGAATAAATCCAGGCACAAAATCAGAACAGAGATATGGGGAGAGAGTAAACAGAATCAAGGAAACACCATGTAACTGCAAAAGGAGAAAGATGCCAGAACAAAACTTTACCTGGGAAGCTACAGTCTCATAGTGATACACAGACTAATAAAAATAAGTTAATTTAAAATGTAATAATTAGTTAATAAGCAGCTTGAGCTAACTGTCCAAGCAATGTTGGAATTAATATAGCTTCTGTGTGATTATTCAGTTTAAGGTGGTGGGAAATTAAACAAGTAATCTCAGTTTACATACGAGAAACGTTATACAGACTAAACAGATTACATTCAGTAATATATATATTACTATATGTGTGCGTGTATATATACACATATATATTCTTATGTACATATACACATATGTACAGGTAAAAATTAAAGAACAAAATGGCCATGGATTTGGAAAGGAGAAAGTTGGAATATATGGCAGAGCTTGAAGGAATAGAGAGTAAAAAAGAAAAAATATATTTATTATAACTTTAAAATAAAATAATTTAAATACTAATTTAAATAATTTAAATGCAAATCAAATTTTAAATTATTAATGTTCAAAGTTCATAAAACTAGAAAAAGTAGAATGAAGTCACAGGTATTTCTTGCATTTTCTCTTACTGTTATTATTATTGTTGCTATTTTGTTTAATTTGTAAACTAGTATACCAGTGCATACTTCTGTTGAAGAAGCTGCGGGCCTCTTCCCACAGCCAGGCTCCCATCCGCCTGGCTAGTTTATGACCCAAAATAATAACACACAAACTGTATTCATTTAAACACTTCCTGGCCCATTTCTATTAATGTGTGTAGCACCGAGGTGCGCTTACTGGGAAGATTCTAGCCTACGTCCATCCTGGGTCTAGCTTCATCGTGTCTGCCCCAGAGAGGAGAGCTATCGACTCTGAGCTCACTTCCTCTTCCTCCCAGCATTCTGTTCTGTTTACTCCACCCACCTATGTTCTAACCTATCAAATAGGCCGAGTCAGTTTCTTTATTAGCCAATGATCTTCCTCTATCATAATTTCAACTCTAGCTCTCCATAGGGTGAACCTGAGAATATCTATGAGGACAGAATAGATGTCATAATTATCCAGTCTCAAAAGAAACAAAAGTGCAAAACAACAACATAATACAAGATATACCAACTTAAAATTTTAATGTGCTTTTTTGTCAATTGTAGACAGTACATTGTATAGCAGCTCTGTGTTACAACTCATTTCTGCTGTGTAACTGAAACATA
This sequence comes from Microtus pennsylvanicus, assembly GCF_037038515.1. Classification (NCBI taxonomy): domain Eukaryota; kingdom Metazoa; phylum Chordata; class Mammalia; order Rodentia; family Cricetidae; genus Microtus; species Microtus pennsylvanicus. The sequence goes on from NC_134583.1 coordinate 38,991,752, forward strand.
TATTTTCCTACCCTACACTTCCTCATTCCCTATGCCCTTCAAAACAGCAACCCCTACTTTACGGTCTCTATGAATCTGACAGTTTTAGACTTCTCATTATATGTAGAATTATTCTACATTTACTCTTCAAGATTTATATCCTGTAGATGAAAATGAAAGGTAGTATGGTCATTAAAGAAGTAGTATATAGAAACTTTTTAAAAAGTTATAAAAAAATACTACTAAATGTACCTGAAAGTAGAATTTGATACTCCTAACTCTTGACAAATATTCACCACAGTTAAAATCAGGATCATAAAGAGATATCTGTACTCCTATAATTATTGAATAACCATTTATAATATCCAAGATACATTCTTAAAGTTTATTCAAAATTATTGAACAAATAAATACACAAACACACACACGTACACACACAAAAGAGAGAGAGTAAGAGAGAAACATGCTAGGAAAGTAAATTTTCTGCCTTTAACTGTTTCACCATTATTAAAAATGTCATTTTCTGTTATTACCATATTACTCTGTGGAGGGGTTAATTTACTAGTACTAAAAGTTAATTTATTGTTATCCCTCTTCAGGACTGTATCATTTTTATATCTTAGATAAAGATAAAATAACTGATTTAAGGATTTAAAAGGAGCACATGTGGAGGAAGTGTTGTATTTCTCTGTCAATGGTAAATGTACAAAGAACAGCAGTAATAAACAGGCTTTCTTATGTGCATGTGCCTGTGTTCCATTTATATGATTAGATCCAAGTTTTTATGAGAAGAAATGTATCTGGTTCTTTATGTATTAACCCCTGTGTTTCCTAATGTAGTATATTGCAAAGAGAATGAAAACAGTATTTTGTTTATTATGTACTTAATAATTAAATAAAAATTGTAAGTAAAATTTAGGAAATTTCTGGGAATGTTTTATGCAGAATACAAACATGAAAGATAAGCACTTGGTCATTCAGAGTAGCTCTTAGTCATAGTTGTATCTGAGAAGCCACTCCTACATACTAAAAAATAATAACTTTACTTCTCTTTTAACATCATTAATTTTTTTAGATATTTTATTAATTATAGGCCCAATAATAGCAGGGGTGATATCTGTTTTTACTGTTGTGTAGTATTTTGAGGGAGGAATAACCCAAATTATTTCCACTGATTCATCTTCAAATTAGCTTTTTGTATCCTTTCTCATCTGCATTTATAGAGCTGCATTAATAGCTCTTTAATTGATACTTGTTTTCCCACTATGTACCTCAACTATAATATTTTATCAGTCTTTCAAGCAATCTTTTGGAGATATAATCAGTAGTTTTACATTTTTAGATCTGCTGAAGAGAACATAGATAGTGCAGGCACTAAGATCAATAATTAAGAAAAGTTTCTGTAAAGGACACTTTCATAAAATATTTTTACCAACTCCGCATCAAATAAAGTCTAATATATAAACCAAATAAAGATCTCAAGAAACTAGACAACAAAAGGCCAAATAATCCAATTTAAAAATGGAGAACAGATCTAAACAGACAATTTTTTAATAAAGGAAGGTCAGATGGTATAGGAACACTTAAATGCTCAACATTCTTACTCATCAGGGGAACAAAATTCAAAACTATTTAAGATTTCATCTTAAACCTGCAAAAATGACCAAGATTACTAATAAAGATAATTCATGGTGACAAATGAAGTGCAATAGAAGAATGATCTTATACTGCCATTGGAAACCACTAAAGAAATAAATATGGTGGTTCCTTATGACGATGGGAATAATTCGTTCTCAAGATATAGCCAAAACACTCCTGCACGTATCCATAGGACACTTCAACCCTTCAACCTACCAAACTTGCTCAACCATGTTCATTGCTCCTCTGTTTACAATAGTCAGAAATTGGAAAACAGTGTACATGACTAACAACGGACAAATGTATAAAGAAAATGTGGTATGTTTTCGCAATGGAATATTATCTTTTAAAAGATGAAGTAATTAGTGAACAATGGTGACACGTGCCTCTAATTGCAGCACTGGGACAGCAAATGCAGATGGACCTCTGTGAGGTGTATTTTGTATTTAAATTTATGAAACTAGAAAGAATCATATTGAGTCATGTAACAAAATACAGAAAAACCAATAAATCACTATTCAACTCCATGTGTATATTATTATTAATTCAATGATAATCAAGCTATCTTACATAGAAGGACGAAAATTAGGTATAAAGTAAGGGACTAGTAGGTACAGACAGGTCTCCTGATAAAAGGGAAATAGAATAGGTAGTTATGCATGGATGGGGGAAAGGAGGAGAGAGGAATCTAGGAGTCAGAGGGTGGTACCCACATGGACAACTACAACCACATAAAGCCTGAAAGAGCTTGGGAAGTAATTCTGGGAAGAAAAAGAGGGAATTTTGGGAGGAATTGGAAGGAGTATGGGGAGAGGAAAGCATAATTAGGATATATTATATGAGAAAAAACATTTTAGCTTCCAAAATATTAAAAAGAATCAAAGTACCAAGAGTAAGAGCAATTAAGAAATCTTTCTGTATGCTGTCATAGTAGCCTATTCTAGACTTCCAAAAAGCATCTGCAACTCTGCAATCACTTCCCTAGACCAGCAGTCACTTTCAATTCCAGAAACAGCAGAGTCTAGCCTAAAGATAGTCTCATAAGGAGATCATCCCAGAATGAGATCACCCCCAGAACAGAAGGAATATTAGATTCCAAATTCTCTCAAATCTCTTTTCTTATTAATTTTTATTTATTTTACACACCAACTACAGTTTTCCATCCCTCCTCTCCTTATGTTTCCATCTCCCACATCCCTTCTTCCCCATCACCCATTCCTTCTCTGTCTATATTCAGAAAGTGTAATGACTCTTAAAGGAGCTAGCAAGGCAAGACTTGTAGAGGCAGGACCACACTCCTCCCTCTTCCCTTAAAACTGTGCAGGGGATCCAATCATAGGAAAAAGGTTCTAAAAAGCCAGCTCATGTACCAGTAACAGGGTGTTAATCCCACTTCTAGAGGTACGACAAATAGAACAAGCTACACAACTGTCACCTACATGCAGAGGATCTAGGTTCCTCTGATACGGGTTCTCTATCAATCTAGAGTCTGTGAGCTCCAAGGAACTTGAGGCAGCCCTCTTTGTGGGCTTCCTCTTCACAAACTTGACCCCCCTCCTTGCCCATATCATTCTTCCTCCTCTCTTTAACCGGATTTTTGGAGTCAGACCAGAGCTAGGTTGTGGATCTATGTATTGACTCCTGTCAGTTCTTGAAGATTCTATAGTGATAATTAGGGTAGTCAACAATTTGATTAAAGAAAGGCAGTTTATTAATTTTCTCCATTATTACTAGGAGTCTTAGCTCAAATTATCCTCATTGAATCCTGGGAGTTTCCCTGGCACCAAGTTTTTCCCTATCTCCATAATACCCCTAATATAAAGATATATCTTTCATTGTTCTCCTTCTATGTCCCTCTCCCAACTCAACCACCCCATCCCTCATGTTCCCATTTCCCCATTCCCTCTCCTCTATCCCCCTACCCCCAGTTTACCCTGGAGATCTCATCTATATTCCTTTTCAGGGAGATCCATGTGTCCCTCTTAGGGTCTTCCTTATTACCTAGCTTCTCTGCGGCTGGATTATAGCCTAGTTATCCTTTGTTTTATATCTTATAACCACTTATGAGTGTGTGTGCACCATGTATTTTTTTCTGGACCAGGGTAACCTTCATCAGGATGATTTTTTTTTAGTTCCATCTATTTATCTCCAAATTTCATGATGTCATTGTTTTTTTTTTAACCACGTAATAATACTATATTGTCCAAACACCCTTTACAATAGCTACAAATGATGTATAATGTCTTGGGGTAACTCTAACTAAACAAGTGAATGATCTTGTATGACAAGAACTTTATAAGTCTTTAAAAACAGGTTTTGAAAATAGATATAGGAAATGGAAAGAACTCCTATTCACTTTGATATGTAGGATTAACATAGTAAAAATTGGAAATCTTATTAAAAGTAATCTAGATTCAATGAGATTCCCATTAAAATTCCAATACAGACATCCAAGAAATAATATTCAACTTCATAAAAAAGAAACAAATAACACAGGATAGTGCAAACAATCACATACAATAAAGAATCCTCTGAAGGTGTCATCCAGAATTCAATTCATCCTGGAATTCAAGCACTAATATAGAGCTATAGTAATAAAAACAACTTGTTATTGGCATGAAAGCAAACACATGGATCAGTGGAATCAAATCAAAGACACTGACATAAATCAACATAACTTACATTATTTTTGACAAAGAGGCCCAAAATACACAATGGAAAAAAGAAAGAATCTTCAACAAATGATGCTGGGATAACTGGATGGTGGCATGTAGAAGAATGCAAATAGATTCATATCTATTGACCTGTACAAAATTCAAGTCCAAGTAGATCAAAGACCTCAAAATAAAAACAGTTATATGAAATCTGACAGATGATAAAGTAGGAAGTAACCTTGAATGTATTGGCACAGGAGACTACTTTTTGAATATAACACCACTAGCACAGACACTGAGACTGAAAATAAATGTGACTTGCCAAAAGTTAAAAGATTCTGTAAGGATAAGCTACCTAGGACAGAGAGGGCCTGAGGAAACAAGCTCCACTGGGAGCAGAAGCCAGAAGGAAATCCAGTCCCGGAAGCCAACCCCAGTCCCAGAACACTGGCAGATGAGGATTGAACCAGGGACCAGATACAGAGTCAGTTATCTCCACCAGAACAGTTACAGGGGAGTAGTCGCTGAGTGAGTGACTCAGAGCCAGAAACCACTGAGACCTCTGAGGAAATAGGCAAGAACTAGAGATTGCAGTGGGGCCAGGCATGAGTCTGGGTCCTCAGAGGGATTAGGCCTGAGTCAGGACATTTCTGGGTCCAGGCATTGGTCTGGGGCATCAAAGGGAACCTCTGCAGGTCTGAGCATGAGTCTAGGACCTCTGAGGAGTAAGCAGGGCCTTTGCATTTATGTATATAACTATATGTTCTCACTTAAACATATGGCTCTCCAATTAGAAGTCAGTGTCTGCACTTAACGTATGTACTATGTTTTTCTTTAAGCATCTCTTTCTCTGTGATTCTTCAATTATTTTCTTTTCCCCAAAACCTATGATACAGATCTTTTGACAGTAATTTTAGACCAATATGATTTGATGGACCAAGACCTACTGAAAGGTTGCCTGAACACTCCTCAAAAATACACCCCTGAAAAAATTACTCCACACAATAAACAGCAGAAAGAAGTTTGGACAGAACTCTGCCCATATGCCCAAATATTATTTGCAAATACTTGTTTACATTTAAAGGGGGATATGCAAATAATTTGCATTGGTATAATTCTTGGTTTAATGGTACAAGTTTCAGGTCAATTTTTATATGTATATATACATATCTTTATTAAGGCATTTCGTTTGTGTTGCTCATTTAAAAATATAATATATAATTAAGAAATATAAATTAATAGATAATCATCTGTAATAGCCAATTATACTCATGTTAGTTAGATTTTCTAGATGTACAGAGTTATATTTCAGATGGATAGGTTTTCTTCAAATCTTTCAGAGACCTTCAGAATATGGCATTTAAAATGATTAAGAATTTAGGACTTTTCATGACAATGAGACGTATCTGCACCTGGCAGCACCAATTACTTCAAGAGGAAGATGGGCATTGAAGAGGCACCTTAGGGAGTTTACTAGTCATTTTAGGCAAGACGCTGGTCTTGCCTGGCCTGATTGAAAAACTGGACAGGCAGGACTCACAGAGAAATGGCTGCTAACTTGCTTAATGTGAGATGGTCTTTTCGAGTTCCAGCTTCATGAAAGAGTCTGCCATATTTTCTGCAGGGCACAAAAGAAAATGACTGACAAACTGCCAATATAAGCAGAACTGTTTTTGAAATTTCCTGCTTCATTGAAAAGTCTGCTGGGCACTACGTGCCTGTAGGCTGAATATTAATGCCCCAATGGTACAGAAGAATTTTGGGTGACTGTACAGACAACAAGATGTCTCTGTCAAATCTAGAGTTTTGAAAATTGTTTACAAGGAAATTATTGTTCACTTAAGTAATATTATATATCCTTCTGCAGTCTTTGATGGAGTTAAAGAATTTATAGTTATAGTATTTTCCTTAGTTATTATAAAAGAAAAACTAGATATAAATATTGTAACTATAATTCTTGCTTGATACCTGTTTTGTTACATGTAGTTTTACTATTTTAAAGTTAAAGCCTTCCTTTTAGTTTAAACAGAAAAGGGAAAATGTTGTGGGAGATCTTTCTGTCTCTGTGTTGTTTTTATTAGTTAATGAATAAAGAACTGCTTTAGACATATAGCAAGGCAGAACTTAGGTAGGCAGGGAAAGCTAGACTGAATGCTGAGAGAAAGAAGGGCAGAGTCGGGGAGATGCCATGGAGCCATGGCCTGAGATAGATGTGTTGAAACTTTGCTGGTAGGCTACCATCTCGTGGTGATGAACAAATTAATGGAGATGGGTTAAATTAACATGTAAGAGTTATCCAATAAGAAGTTAGAGCTAAAAGGCCAAGCAGTGATTTAATTAATACAGTTTATATGTGATTATTTCAGGTCTAAGCTAGCTGGGCTGGGCAGCTGAGAAACAAAAAGCGGCCTCTTCATACACACCAGTGGTTCTATTAAAGGAAAACAGAAACCCATGGGATGTGAGAGGTTTCAATGTCAACTACCACTTCCCAGAGATAGAATATGGGCTCATACATATATATGTTCTCACTTTACATAAATGTATTCTAATTTTCAAAACATATGGTAGGAAGAAAGCAAGAAAGTTGCCTGCAGTCCACAACTTTTTATGTCAAAACTACCAAGAAATTTAATTCAACACTTGTGTGATGACAAAAAGGTAATAAACAGAGAAAAAGAAATTCCAGGGCAAAATTGATACAGCATATATTCTCTGAGCTGATGCTCATCAGCCTAATCATTGTGAAAGAAGATTGTGTATAAGTAGGTTAAGAACAAGAAAAATATGCAAGAGGAAATGCATGCAAGATGAGAAAATCATCAACAACAACACACAGTAAGCTTGTGATACCACAACAGGGGTTCCTTTGAATCTGTCCTTTGTTCTCCTTTCTTTCTGCTCCAAGCCCCACAGGAATACTTTTGGCTATAGAGAATTTTTTCCTCAGGCTCTGGTTAACTAATATCCGGGATACAAAGCCCATTATAAAATTCTTACACAAGACCCAGGCCCACTAGGAACTACTGTCCTTTTTCTTCCCCAAATTTACACCATTAAAGTTCTCCATTCTCTAGTGATAGATAAATTAGAGATTGCCAGTTTCCTTCCTTTTTTTTCTTTAGGGCAAGTTTGCCTTGGAATAAATGTCTCCAGTGTTTTCATAGTACTGTGGACATTGGATTGAAGTAATAAAGATGCCAGTAATGTGAATTCATCTGAATATGATGAGCATTTCATAATGAAAATGTATATTAATTGCATATTGATTTTTTGTCAGTGATGACTCAAAAAAGTGTAAGCAAAATCCGAAAGCAGGTAGAAGGATTGGGGTGGGGAATTGGGAAGTGTAAATAATGACAAAGAACGGACTGGGCAACTTGAACTGGACAAAATGATCCATATCTTGACTCTAAGGGTAAAGGGTGACATTCATTGGCAAAATTCATCTTGTTCACTTAAAAGGAGTTTATTTAATTGTGTGGAAATTATACCTCCAGGTTGTTACTTTCGGTAATATATTAATAGATTCTTCTTCACTACTGAAGGAAAGGGAGAGAAAAGAGTCTTACTAATTTTTCTTAGAATATTTAGTTTAAAAAGCTCTCCCTATGAAACACATATACCCCTTGTCAGCTTTATCACCCAGGTGTATGTTTGACAAGGACCTAAGAGCCACATATTAGAAAGACATACATTAAAGAAGAAATAGCACTGGTATCTCCATTTAAAAGAGGGTCAGAAAGGCACCCTGCCTAACTCAGTGGGAATCTTTTTTTCAAGTTACAAAACTATTCTGGTATAAAGATTTGAGAAAAAAATATCTTTATCCTAGCTTAAACTAATTAGATGGTGACCCAGTTGTAGGATGATATATTTGTAAATGATGCTCTCTATTTTAATTGCTTGAGTACATGTGTGTTGTGAGAACCTGTAAATGAATAAAGGGGTCATCAATATAACCAAAGGCTTTACTTGCCATTGGAGCCTCCCAACATGTCTATGATGGACATAACAGTCAGATACATTGTGTACTTAAGACATCTCTTTTTCTAAGCTACTTTTCTGAAGGAATTTTCTCAGTTCAGAAAATATTTTGTTTTAATTATTTTCAGGATACCAGTTCATTGAGAAAGCAGCTATCTATTATCAGAATGGCATTAAATTAGGCAAGGTAAATAATTCATTTTCCACTAGTACTTGCTATAACAGGTAGACAGCAGCTTATCAACCAGAAATTGTTCTGCTTCAGGACTACATGTTTGCTCTTTATAAATGTGAAGAAATTTATAAAGTGAGATAAAATGATTATATTGTCTCAATTGAGTATGTACCAGAGCATCATACACAACTAATATTTTAAAGATTTCATGGAACAGAGAAATGAATGAGGTGGACTCCTTTGAAGTCAGTTTTGAAATGCTACATCCACCTTTTAACTAATTCAGTCATCTCACATTTTGTGTAGCCAAAGTAATACAAATAATCCTGAACTTTGTACAGGATGCTCTGTAATAGAATAAAGTATTTCTAAGGAAGCCAAGAATACTGATTCTTTCATGCAGCAAACTACCTAGAAAAGAAGCTGTCTGCCTGAGATGATTGACATAATAATTTCAGTGACTGTGAAGTGTTTGGAATGCTGCCAAGTAGACAGTCTAATTATAGTTTCCGTGGGGCTATCTTTGGCTCCACAAAAAGCCATCGCTTGTCCACATCTGTATCAGAGTTAACATCTTGATAAACAGAAAAAAAAGAAAGATTTTGAAATATATGAATTTAAGAAAATTCAATTCTCCATCAAGAGCTAATAATGCTGATATAACATAGTATCTAAGGACTACAGTTGAGATTCTTTCCACTGATTTAACTGCCCATTTAATGTTTTCACCAATGTGTTTGTAAAAATACCTTCATTTGTAATTTTCTTTGTTCAATTACTACAATTTTTTGCATTGAAATATTGCATTTGGGGTGATCTGCATATATATTCCCCAGCCAGGGTCTTTGGTTTCAGGATAACCTATGTTTTGAAAATTCCTTTTGAGATAAAAGCTGTTTTTGCATTGATATTCTCCACTTCCATTCCTTTAATTGACCAGTTCATGGTGCAAATAATCTGTACAGAGCTAACTAACTCATGTAATTAGAACAAAGAAATGGTTTACATATGTGTGTATGTGTATATTTACTTATCAATTTATAAATATATATATATATACATATATATACATACATACATATATTTGCATGCCTCTGTGTGTGTATTGTTTGATCAAGAGTGGTAAAACATACAGTTAGAAATTCAAATTCAGTATGCTTTTTCATTGACTAACCTGATTTTTAAAATATATAAATTATTCTTCTAGCATAATTAATATTAGACGTTTTAATTTTTACTTTGTATTTTAAAAATTAAATGAAATTTTGTCTTCCATGTTGAGATTTGAAGAAGAAAAATGTGTAAATATTAATCATTTATTAAAAATTAGAAATATGCAAATGTTTTAAATATTAACAGTAGTAGAAATATTTTTATAATTTTCTCATAAGACTTTGACTTTTATATTATCGTTACTGTCATATGAGATCAATTTGATTACTTCTACCTTTTAAGATTTTGTTCCTGTATCCAAGCTATAAATTTTTCTTATGAATAACATTTTATAACTCTATATACTTTGATAATATATTTTATAACTTTTTCTATGAAATTTTTAGTATTCTTTTATAATATCAGTCATGAAGTATATATTTATTTTTATATGATACTACCAATAAGTTTGATATGACATTTTAATAAGCTCTTAAGACATCAGAATGTTTATATAAATTTATCCATATAATTAATTTGATTAATTTATTAATTCTTGCAACATGTACTTTTGAAACAGATATGAGTGAGATTCTTGACAGTCCTCCTTACGTTGGAGTTCAGGTGATACAGTGAATAGGAGATACCTCCTAAGTAGGATTGCCTGATAGAAAAGTCAATTTCTCCAACATCATCCATGATGAACTGTGCATGCCAACAGAATAGAAAATTGTCTCATAATCTAGTTTCTAATATTTTCCCAGGGAAATATAGTTATACCATTGAGAAACAATACTTTGCCCATACATAACAATATCCCAGTAAAATCATAAGAAAGGAAGCCTATAATGATTTATAAGATAATTGCTGGTAGTAACAAATCTGAATATCTCAGATTCATTCCTTTAGAGATTTGATTCTCTATAAGTAAGAAAGAATTTTACAATCAATTTCATAACATACACATCTATGTGTTGAAGGAGCTGCAGGCTGCGTTCTTGCCACCCAGCTCCCAGCTGCTTGGCTAGCTTATGCCCCGAATTAACAACACTCAAATTGTATTCTTTTAAACACTGCTTGGCCCATTAGTTCTACCCTCGTAATAGCTAATTCCCACATCTTGCCTTAACCCATATTTAGTAATCTGTGTAGCACCGGTCTTACCAGGAAAGATTCAGCATGTCTGACCTGGTGGCTTGCTTCATCGTGTCTGCCCGGGGGAGGGGAGCATGTCCTATGAGCTCACTTCCTCTTCCTCCTAGCATTCTGTTCTGTTTACTCCACCCACCTATGTTCTAACCTATCAGGGCCAAGCAGTTTCTTTATTAATTAACCAATGACCTTCCTCCATCATCTATGGTAATGTCAAAGTGAAGGGTGCTAATAGCTAAGAATGGCAAATTCTTGTATTCCATTACCATGGAGGACAAGGTTCTTGGAACAGTTACATAAGGGAGTCTTCTTAATAAAAATGTTCTTAATTTAAAACTAAAAGTTTTTTATTTTTTCACTGTTTTAAAGGGCTCTCTTCTCAAATGGTGTGCTATTCCTTGTGGAAGTTTTCACAATACAGTGACTCAATGGAGTTTTGTCATATTGAAGTAATATCACTTGATGTTGATGAGGTTTTTAATCATATTTGTGGGTATTCATTCTATTGTTTTAATGCCTTGAATTTCCTTGTTTCTCACCAAGGTTGTGATTAAAATTTCCATAAGCAAACCCCATGCAGAAAATGTAGTAGAAAATAATGGTAATAGTACTGTTGTCTGATTATATAAAATTTTTATGTAATATTAACTATAAAACAAGTAGCACATTTTTCAACCATATTCTCTTTTGAGATTGACAGACAAAAACTAATGGTATTTGTAAAATTTGATCCCCTTCCTTGAAGAGTGTAATTTTTGTTTCTGAGATAGTGTTTCTCTGTGTGGCTCTTGCTATCTTGAAACTTATTCTGTAGACCAGACTGCTGTGAAATTTAAAGATCTTACTGCTTCTGTTTCCTGAGTACTGTGACTAAAGCTGTGCACCCTTACACCCAGTGATGAATGAGAACTTAAGTATTTATTAATAGCCAGAAGCATAAGCATCTTTTATAGCACTGTACAACTTTTCAAAAAAAAAGCCCTCCTTACCTGTTGATCGAATCACAACAAAACATTTTCTATCAGCTTATTGCAAAATAACACACTTAAATAAAACACATATGAAGTATGCAAGAGGGAAGGCTGAAATTCAAGGTTGAAAACCAATCATTAATTTTGTACATTAAAGTTATAGATTTATGAGCACATGAAAAATATTGGAAGAAGATGCTTTCTTTCTTCCATTGTATACTTTTAGCTCCTTTATTGAAAATCAGGTGTTCATATGATTGAGAGTTAAAATCCGGGTCTTCTATTCGATTGCTTGGGTTGACTTCTCAGTTTTTATGCCAATACCAAGCTGTTTTCAATACTGTAGCTCTATAATAGAGTTTGAAGTCAGGGATGGTAATGCCTCCAGAAGTTCCTTTATTGTATAAGATTGTTTAAGTGTTTCGACTATCCTGGGTTTTTTGTTTGTCTATATAAATTTGATAATTATCCTCTCAAGATCTGTGAAGAATTTTAATCGGACCTTGATGGGAATTGCATTGAATCTATAAATTGCCTTTGGTAGAATTGCCATTTTTACTATGTTGATCCTCCCAATCCAAGAGCAAGAGAGATCCTTCCATTTTCTGGTATCCTCTTAAATTTCTTTCTTCAAAGACTTAAAGTTCTTCAGTGGTAAAAAAAAAATGGACATATTGAATTTTGCATTCAAATGGATGGAAATAGAAAACACTATCCTGAGTGAGGTAACCCAGACACAAAAAAATGAATATGGCATGTACTCACTCATAAGTGGATTCTACCCATAAATAAAGGACATTGAGCCTATAATTCGTAATCCTAGAGAAGCTAAATAAGAAGGTGAACCCAAAGAAAAACATAAAGTTATTCTCCTGGTTATTGGAAGTAGACAAGATTGCCAGGCAAAAATTGGGAACTTGGGGGTGGGGTGGGATGGGGTTAAGGTGAGATGGGAAGAGAAAAGTGAGAAGAGGAGAAGGGGAGGATGTGGGGAGCTTGGGGGAATGGGATTGTTGGGATAAAGGAAGAGTGGATATGGGAGCAGGTCAGTATATATCCTCATTAAGGGAGCCATCTTAGGGTTGGCAAAAGACTTGACTCTAGAGGGGCTCTCAGAGGTCCAGGGAGATGTCCCCAGTTAGTTCCTTGGGCAGCTGAGGAGAGGAAACCTGAAATGGCCCTATCCTATAGCCATACTGATGAATATCTTGCATATCACCATAGAACCTTCATCTGGTGATGGATGAAGATAAAGGCAGAGACCCACATTGGAGCACTGGACTGAGCTCCCAAGGTCCAAATGAGGAGCAGGAGGAAGAACATGTGCAAGGAAGTCAGGACTGCGAGGGGTGCACCCACCCACTGAGATGGTGGGGCTGATCTATTGGGAGTTCACCAAGACCAGCAGGACTGGGACTGAAAAAGCATGGGATAAAACTGGACTCTCTGAACATGGCGGACAATGAGGGCTGATGAGAAGCCAAGGACCATGGCACTGGGTTTTGATCCTACTGCATGAACTGGCTTTGTGGGAGCCTAGCCTGTTTGGATGCTCACCTTCCTAGACCTGGATGGAGGGTGGAGGACCTTGAACTTCCCACAGGACAGGAACCCTGACTACTCTTTAAACTGGAGAGGGAGGGGGAAAGGAGTAGGGGGAGGGGGAGAGGAGTAGGGGGATGGGAAGGGAAATGTGAGGCGGAAATTTTTTCAATAAATAAATATTGGAAGAGTATATTAAGGAGGCATCGATTAAAATTCCAAAAGTCTTCTGTTTCTAGTGGCTCCTCATCACACTGTCCAGTCCATCCCCTTGCTTTAAGACTTTATTCTTCCTGTCCTATTGTTACTAGCTTCTTTAATTATTCAAATTTCCTTCACTTAATATTTTACCTTGAATTGCCAAGCATCATTGTTTATCCAAATTGACACATTTAAAAACCAGAGAGTTTGGAAGTGACCAGTTGTTGAAATAAGAGCGGCGGGGCTGCATTCCCAGCACCCCGGCCACCTGCTTGGCTAGCTTATGCCTGAAATAACAACGCACAAACTGTATTCATTTAAACACTGCTTGGCCCATTTCTATCTAACCTCTTCTAGGCTAACTCTCGCACCTGGTCTAGCCCATTTCTTTTTTTCTATTTTATTTTATTTTTTAATTTATTTATTTATTAAAGATTTCTGTCTCTTCCCCGCCACCGCCTCCCATTTCCCTCCCCCACCCCCAATTAAGTCCCCCCCACTCAGCCCGAAAAGCAATCAGGGTTCCCTCTCCTGTGGGAAGTCCAAGGAACCCCCACCTCCATCCTGTAGCACAGGTCTTACCGGGAAGATTCTAGCCTACGTCCATCTTGGGTCAGAGTTTCATCGTGTGCATCTTCCCAGGAGCGGGGAGCATGGCGTCTCTCTGAGGCATCTGCTCCCGAGAGGAGAGCTGTGGAGTCTGAGCTCCCTTCCTCTTCCTCCCAGCATTCTGTTCTGTTTATTCCACCTACCTATGTTCTAACAAATAAAACGGGCCAAAGCAGTTCCTTTATTAGCCAATGACCTTCCTCCATCAACCAGTAAGAGACTGAGAATCCTGAGGCCAAAAGTCCTCCAATAGTAATATGCTATTACTGTCACTTGTAACGGCGTAAACGAATGCAGACAGATTGTGTGTGTGTGTGTATATATATATATATATATATATATATATATATATATATATATAGCTTTAATGTAGAAATAGACTTACAGAACCACCGTTCCCACGGAGACCAGGAAAGCAGAAACGATGGCTGGGAGCATGCTCACCAAATTTATAGGCAGACATTAGCCCAAGGCGAACACGCCCCCAAGGGGCGGGACTTATCCCTACAGTCACTAGAGAGTAATCCTAAACAACTGATGGGCAGTTTAGTAATGTGGACACAACACTGTGTAAAACTTTTCTACATCTGCCATTTATTCTAAAAGTTAATATTATATCTATTAATAATATATTGGAATCACATAATCACTTAAAATCCCAACTTAATGTCTTTGAAGAAGTGATTTCATTTTATTATGCTTCAATATTTTTCATTTTTACAATAGAAACATTCATCATTTATTCTTTGAGAACTTTTCATGGTACCAACTTTTGCATATTAAGTATTATACTAGCCTAATTCATTATTAATACATGTCTTTATTTCTTTAGCTGTACAATGTAATATTAAAATGGATAAATTATATGTGACATATTAATAAATCACCAGAAAACAGAAAACATGTATATATTCAAATTTTTGGTTTATTTCTATAAACTTAAGCATAGAAATACATAAATATAAATGTATAGATTTATGTGTATGTGTGTACTATGAAAGTATAAAATTAAACATAAAAATAAGAATTAAAACAAGCATACTTGAAAAGTTCTATAGGGTCATTACACAGAGAGACCCTCCTTCAAATCCTAAATACAATGTAGAATAAGCAGCACACCCCACAGCCGTTTTGCCACTATCACATTGTTTTAAAAAGAGACATCATGTATGCAAACATTATAGGTACAGAATGTATTTGAGAAACTACACATGACTGATATGAAAAACTCTGCATGTAATAATTTGTAGATGGCAAGAAGAGAATAAGCTAGTATTATGAGCTGAAATAAGTACCAGCTCACATTTGGATTGGATCTTGTACATAGACACGATACTAAAATATTTTAGTTTTGTTGATTTCTAAACTGACATAGCTAAATTTGAAATAGTCACTTAATGATTCTTTCAAGCAATAACTTAGAATTCAGAATAAAAAATAAATGCAAGAACTCAATTTAATTTTTATTCAAAAAATATTAGTTGTCATCAAAGGTAGGTAAGAATTCATAAGTGAAAACACTGGATAATTTGCACACATCTTCAGTTAAATACAGTGTTATACAAAATGTAAGATGGTATATTAAAAGAAACTAAAAATAAATCAACGTAATTCTTGGTGGGTTTAAAGGCTTCTTCTTATAGTATGTATTTTCCCTCTAAACTTTGGGTACATTTATTTTCTGCATGCTAAAATTATGGCTTCAAGATCACAGCATGCAGCAATAATCTGTCATATTTAATAATCTTCAATTGCCAAATATATTTTATCTTTAACTGCAGAACAAGGTACTGCATTTTTTTATTTTTTATTTTTTTCCTTTATTATTATTATTATTAAAAATTTTGACCTCCTCCCCTCCTCCCATTTCCCCCCCACCCCTACACTTCCCCTCCCCCTTCCTCTCCAGTTCAAAAAGCAGTCAGGGTTCCCTGCCCTGTGAGAAGTCCAAGGTTCTCCACTCTCCATCCAGGTCTAGGTAGGTGAGCCTCCAAACAGACTAGGTTCCCACAAAGTCAATACATGCAGTAGGATCAAAACCCAGTGCCATTGTTTTGGGCTTCTCAGTCAGCATTCATTGTCTGCCATGTTCAGAGAGTCAGGTTGATAACATGCTCCATCAGTCCCAGTTCAGCTGGCCTTGGTGAGCTACCATTAGATCAGCCCCACTGTCTCAGTGGGTGGGTGCACCCTGGGGTCCTGACTTCCTCGCTCATGTTCTCCCTCCTTCTGCTCCTCATTGGGACCTTGGGAGCTCAGTCCAGTGCTCCAATGTGGGTCTGTTTCTATCTCCATCCATCGCCAGATAAAAGTTCTATGGTGATATGCAAGATATTCATCAGTATGGCAATAGGATAGGGCCATTTCAGGGTCCCTCTCATCAGCTGCCCAAGGTACTAGCTAGGGACATCTCCTTGGACACCTGGGAACCCCTCTAGAGTCAAGTCTCTTGCCAACCCTAAAACTGCTCCCTTAATTAAAATAGGTACTTCTCTGCTCCCATATCTACCCTTCCTCTATCCCAACCCTCTCATTCCCCCAAGCTCTCCCCATCTACCCTTTTCAATTTACTCTCCCCATCTCCCCTTACCCTCACGCCAACCCACCCCCAAGTTCCCAATTTTTACAAGGCAATCTTGTCTACTTCCAAAATCAAGAATAACTATATGTTTTTCTTTGTGTTCACCTTCTTATTTAGCGTCTCTAGGATCACGAATTATAGGCACAATGATCTTTATTTTGGGTAGAGTCTACTTATGAGTGAGTACATACCATATTCATCTTTTGGAGTCTGGGTTACCTCACTCAGGATATTGTTTTCTATTTCCATCTGTTTGCATGCAAAATTCAAGATATTGTTTTTTTTTTTTTTTACTGCTGAGTAGTACTCTAATGCATATATATTCCACATTTTCTTTATCCATTCTTCCATTGAGGGGCATCTAGGTTGTTTTTAGGTTCTGGCTATTACAAATAATGCTGCTATGAACATAGCTGAACAAATGCTACTGTGGTATGATAGGGCTCTCTTGGGTATATTCCCAACAGTGGTATTGCTGGGTCCAGGGGTAGGTTGATCTTGAATTTCCTGAGAAACCACCACACTGATTTCCAAAGTGGTTGCACAAGTTTGCATTCCCACCAGCAATGGATGAGTGTTCCTTTTACTCCACATCCTCTGCAGCAAAGGCTATCATTGGTGTTTTTGATTAATTTAGCCATTCTGACAGGTAAAGATGGTATCTCAAAGTTGTTTTGATCTGCATTTCTGGAGATAAACTCAAGGCCATTCCACTAAAATCAGGAAAAAGGCAAGGCTATCCACTCTCACCCTATCTCTTCCACATAGTTCTTGAAGTTCTAGCAATAGCAATAAGACAACATAAGGAGATCAAGGTATTCAAATCGGAAAGGAAGAAGTCAAACTTTTATTATTTGTAGATGATATGATAGTGTACATTACTGACCACAAAAACTCTACCAAAGAACTCCTACAGCTGATAAATAACTTCAGTGATGTGGCAGGTTACAAGATCAAGTAAAAAAAAATCAGTAGCCCTCCTATACACAAAGGATAGAGAAGCAGAGAGGGAATTCAGAGAAACTTCACCTTTTCTGATAGCCAGAAATAGCAAAAAAATATCTTGGGGTAACTCTAAACAAGGAAATGAAAGATCTATTTGACAAGAACTTTAAGTCTTTGAAAAAAGAAATTGAAGAGGACACCAGAAAATGGAAGGATCTCCCATGCTTTTGGATGGGTAGAATCAACATAGTAAAAATGGCAATCCCCATTAAAATTCTAACAAAATTCTTCACAAATCTTGAGAGAACAATAATCAACTTTATATGGAAAAAAAACCAGAATAGCCAAAACAATCTTATACAATAAAGGAACTTCTAGAGGCATTACCATCCCTGACTTCAAACTCTCTTACAGAGCTATAGTGTTGAAAACTGCTTGGTATTGGCATAAAAACAGAGAAGTCAACAAATGGAATTGAATAGAAGACCTGGATATTAACCCACAAACCTATGAACTCTTTATTTTCAATAAAAGAACTAAAAGTATACAATGATAGAAAGGAAGCATCTTCAACAAACAGTGTTGGCAAAACTGGATGTCAACCTGTAGAAGAATGAAAATAGATCCATATCTATCACCATGCACAAAACTCAAGTCCAAATGGATTAAAGACCTCAATATTAATCTGAACATGCTGAACCTGATAGAAGAGAAAGTGGGAAGTACTCTACAACACATGGGCACAGGAGACCACTTCCTACATATAACCCCATTAGCACAGACAATAAGGGCAACATTGAATAAATGAGACCTTCTAAAACTGAGAAACATCTGTAAAGCAAAGGACACTGTAATTAAGTCAAAAGGGCAACCTACTGACTGGGAGAAGATCTTTACCAACCCCACAATGGACAAAGGTCTGATCTCCAAAATATATAAAAAACTTAAGAAACTAAACTTTAAAATATTAATTAACTCAATTAAAAATTGGGGCACTGAACTGAATGGAGAATTCTCAACAGAAGAAGTTCAAATGACCAAAAGACACTTAAGGTCATGCTCAACCTCCTTAGTGATCAAGTTACTGCATTTTCAGTGCAGGGAAGCAGGCAATTTCTCAAAGAAACAAAACAAAAAATTAAAGAAATATATGCTACTTCATGGAATCAGCTGTCTTGTTTTCAATGTGTACAAAATGATGATTATTTCTCCTAACTTTAAAAAAAATCCCAAAGAGTTAAATATTCCCTATAGAAACCTACCCATGTACAAAAGTAGTAAAATGAATTTGTATATATATAAACAAAGATTTTAAAAAGCCCATCAATATCCCTGCTTGATATCATAGTAAAACAAATGAAATTCCCATTTCTGGGACTGAGTTAACACTTTTGAAGTTGTTAGTTATCAGAGACCCCAAAAACATTTTAAGATTTTTCCGATGATCTTTTGCCATCCAGAACTTGATGGTAAGTTTCTATTACTGAACAACATTTCCTTGGAGAAACCAAGTGGTTATTTGATGGAGGAAGGTCATTGGTAATAAACAAACTGCCTTGGCCCATTTTGATAGGCCATCCCTTAGGTGGGTGGAGTAGGCAGAACAGAATGCTGGGAAGAAGAGGAAGTGAGCTCAGAGGCCATGCTCCCCTCTCCCAGCAGATGCCATGAAGCAAGCTGCCAGGTCAGGCATGCTGAATCATTCCTGGTAAGACTGATGCTACACAGATTATTAGAGATGGGTTGATCGGGATATGAGAATTAGCCTGTAAGGACTAGAGTTAATGGGCCAAGCAGTGTTTAAAAGAATACAGTTTGTGTGTTGTTATTTCGGGTAAAGCGAGCCAGGTGACTGGGAGCTGGGGCAGCAGGAACACAGCACACAGCTCCCAAAACAGAATGGCACCCAGACGTGTGGACAACTATATCCACTGAAAGCCTGAGAAAGCTTGGAAGAGAGAAAGCTTGGGCTGGATCTAGCTGCCAAAGCCACTGCTTTTATCCTACCCTTATTGCTTAGTAATTTAAAGGCTCATGTGGTCAGATAAAGAAAGAGAGATATACAGTAAAGAGAGATTCAAAAACAAAGAAAATTTCTAAATGTTTTACAATGTGTTAAAAATATATTCAGGCTAAAATTTAAAGTTCTTAAAGTAACAAAAAAAGAGGAAGAAGGAGAGAAGTTGGGTGTGGTAGTACACACCTTTACTCCCACCACTTGGGAGGCAGAGGGAGATTGACTTCTGTGACTTCAAGGTGTGGTAGCACACCCCTTTAATCCCAGTGCCTAGAAGGCAGAGACAAACAGATCTCTGTGAGTTCAATGTGTAGTAGCCTACACCTTTAATCCCAATGCCTGGGAGGCAGAGACAGGTGGATCTCTGAAAGTTCAAGGACAGCCTGGTCCACAGAGTTATTCCAGGTCAAAGAAGTTAAAAGCAAAAAGTTAAAAGTAAAAATAAATGAAATAGAGGTTAAAACAAAGCTGCACAAAGATGGAAAATACACAGAGAATCTTGATACTGTATGCTATTATGCTCTCTTTGAATTGTTTGAATGCTGAGGAAGGAGCAGCAGATGCCAAAAGATATTTGTTTATAAATGCTGCTGAACTAATCCAACATAGATATTTTGAAAATGCCTTGACTTTGAAATTTGGATCTAAGGACATGATGCTTTGGAAAGGAGTTTCTTATTTTGTTTTCACAGAGGGTGAGAGTCTGTGGATTGCTTCTATCCCAATATGGTATGATGGACTATGCCCCCTGAAGGGTTGTTGTGAACACCTTCAGAAAATTGCTTTGCTCAACTGCCAACTGAGATGAAACTAGCACACAGGTTATACCATGAATGACATAATTAACAACGCCCCCATTCAGCAGGAAGCAGTTTGGAGAGAAATAACTATGTCCATATTCCCAAATATTGTTTATAAATGTTCTTTTACATTTAAAGGGGGATATGATATAGGTATGAATAATTTGCATTGATATGGATTTTGCTTTAGTGATTTAAATTTAAGATCAATTTTGTTATATGTATGTGTATTTCTGCTCTTGATTAACGTATTGTGATTGTGTAGTTTATGTAAAAACTTAATGTATATAGGTTGTTAATGGATAATCAATAATAGTCAAGCTTGTAGTCATGTTAGTTAAGATTTTCCAGATGTACATAGATATATTTTAGATAGGTGTTCTTCATATTTTTCAAAGATTATAGAATATGGCATTTTAAATGTTTTAATAACTTAGAACTTTTCATGACAATGAGACACACTGCACCTGGCAGCACCAATCTACTTCAAGTGCAAGATGGGCATCAAAGAGGCTCCTTATGGAGTTTGATAGCCATTTGGGCAAGAAACTGCTCTTGCCTGGACTATTGCATAAACTGGACACAGAGAACCCGCAGAGAGAGGACTACTGAACTTGCCTAAAGGTGAGATGATCTTTCGGGGTTCCTGATACATGGAGGAGTCTGCAAGACATTCTGCAGGACACAACAGATAGTGACTGAACTGACTTTGAATTTTCCTGCCTCATGGAAATGTCTGCTGGATACCATGGGCGTGAAGGCTGAAGATGGTACAGAGGAACTTTGGGTGATCGTCCAGGCAGCGAGATGTCTCCGTCATTTCTAGAGTTTGAAAGTTGCTTATTTCTTGTTTGCTTAGGTAATATTATATCCTTCTGGAATCTTTGATGGAGTTGAAGAATAGATAGATAGTTATAGTTATAGTTTTCTATTGTTATGATAAAAGATAAAATAGATATAAATATTGTAACTGTAATTCTTACTTGATAACTGCTTTGTTATATGTAATTTTGCTATGTTAAAGTTAAAGCCTTTCCTTTTTGTTTAAACAGAAAAAGGGGAAATGATGGAGGAAGGTCATTGGTAATAAACAAACTGCCTTTGACCATTTTGATAGGCCATCCCTTAGGTGGGTGGAGTAGGCAGAACAGAATGCTGGGAAGAAGAGGAAGTGAGCTCAGAGGCCATGCTCCCCTCTCCCAGGCAGACATCATGAAGCAAGCTGCCAGATCAGACATGCTGAATCTTTCCCAGTAAGACTGATGCTACACAGATTATTAGAGATGGGTTGATCGGGATATGAGAATTAGCCTGTAAGGACTAGAGTTAATGGGCCAAGCAGTGTTTAAAGAATTCAATTTGTGTGTTGTTATTTCGGGTAAAGCGAGCCAGGTGACTGGGAGCTGGGGCGGCAAGAACACAGCCTGCAGCTCCCACAACAGTTATTTACCTGGAAACATCTCCCCTACTTTTATAGCACTTGTTCATGTCATGCAAACTATAGGAGAAGAAAATTAGTCATCAATGTTACCTAGGTTTGAACTCTGTAGCTACAGTAAGAACTGGTGTCAAGGCATATCTACTGGTATAATAGTGGTACAAATGTCATGGGAGTAAACAATTTGTTTCTGGTTGAATTGACCATATTTCACAAGATTAAAGTCCTATTTCATGAGATTAAAACTATTCCTGATCCAGTTATTGAAGTAAGAACCTATGGAGAGGCAAGTCATAGATTCAAGCAGAGGTCATATTACTTTCATTATCTTCTAAATAACATTGAACTGAACTCTAAGATGTATCCTTATACATACAGATTTAATAATAAATCTCTCAACCTTAATCAGAGAAACTTCTATTTCCAGTAAAAATGATCAACACAGAGACCAACAACTGGCCAAAATGTATGAATAACAGACTGTAGAATACGTAGCTTATATTTATATAACACTCCTTCATAAAAAGACTTAATTATCATCATGATGGAAAAAGCAGAGTATATTAGCCAAAGGTGACAGACTAGAGGGAAACAGTGTCTTCAGGTCACAATAGGGCAATACATATATGAACTCAGCAGATTTCTGATATTACACACAGAGTCCCACCCCTAACTAAGAAGCCATTATCAATTCTTAGCTACTTGTAGAGAAAGATGTTATTTTCCTTAAAGTTTGACTGTTGTTAAGTCAAAAATGCTCCTGTAGAAGGACACAGATTCAGGAATATTTGAACAACACAAACTTTCCTTAATGGGAAAAAGAACTAAAAATAATAATAATAAAAGACACATATACAATTGGGCAGAAAAGAAAGAGAGATCAATCTGATAAAAGGGTGTAAAGAGAATGACTATGATCACACACAAATGGAAGTCTCAAGAACTAATACAGTGAAAGAAAAAAAGAGGGTTTATTTAATTTCTCAAATGCTATACTGGTATAGATACCAAAATGTTCACTGTATTGAGTTCATTAAGAAAAAGTTTCTAACTTAGGTTTTCATCTTATAAAGGAATGCTTAAAAAAAACATTCAGCCTTTAAACTTAGGACTGTTTATATGGCTATAGCATTAGAATGTTGAAGGAAGCCACTTGTTGGATTCTGGCAGCTCGGTATATCAGACCCAAAATATTCACATAGAAACTATATTATTTAAACCACTGTTTGAGCCCATTAGCCCTAGCTTCTTATTTGCTCACTCTTACATTTTAAATTAACCCATCTCCATTAATCTGTGCATCACCATGAGGTTGTGATATATCAGGAAAATTTCAACATGTCTATCTCCAGCAGAAGCTCCATGGTATCTCTCTGATGATACCTCCTTTCTCCCAATATTCAGTTTAGTTTTCCCTGCCTATGTTCCCCCATAGCTCTGCTATAGGCCCAAAGAAGTTCCTTGATTACTCAGTGGTATTCTCAGCATAAAGAGGGGGAATCGCATATCACTTCCCCTTTCCTGTAAATAAAAAAAGAATTTTTTAATTTAACATATTAAAATTACATATAACATAAACAAGTATCAAGTAAAAATTAGTTAAAATACTTATATCTACTTTATCTTTTATCATAACTAAAGATAACTATAACTATAAATTCCTCAACTCTGTCAAAGACTCCAAAAGAATATAATATTACCTAAGTAAATAGGAAATGCATTGTAAGCACGTTCAAAAACTCTAGAATTGACAGAGACATCTGGCTACCTGGACAGTCACCCAAAGTTCTTTTATATTATTGGGACATCCAGTCTTCAGCCCACAGGCCCATAGTATTCAGCAGACTTTTCCATGAAGCAAGAAATTTCAAAGACCGTTTTACCTGTTTTGGCAGTTTGTCTGTCATTTTCTTCTGTGTCCTGCAGAATGTCTAGTAGACTCTTTAATGAGGGAGGAACAAAAAAGGATTGTTTCACCTTAAGGAAAGTTTAGCAGTCATTTCTCTGTGGGTCCTGCATGTCCAGTTTATTAAGAAGTCCAGAAAGACCAGTTTCTTGCCCAAAATGTCTAATAAAATACTGACAAAATGAATACAAGAACACATTAGAATAATTATCCATTATGATCAAGTAGGCTTTATCCCAGAGATGCCAGGCTGGATCAACATATGAAAATCTATCAATGTAATCTATCATATATATATATATATATATATATATATATATATATATATATATATATATTGAAAAAAAAGATCATTTCATTATGTGCTGAAAAAACATTTCACAAAATTCAACACCCCTTTATGATAAAGAGGTCTTGGATAGATTAGGGATACAAGGTTCATACCTAAATATAATAAAAGCAATATACAGCAAGTCAACAGCTAACATCAAATTAAATGGAGAGAAACTTAAAGCCATTCCACTAAAACCAGGACCAAGACAAGGCTGTCCACTGTCTCCATACCTCTTCAATATAGTGCTTTAATTTCTAGCAATATCAATAAGACAACATAAGGAGATCAAGGGGATTCAAATCAGAAAGGAAGAAGTCAAACTTTTGTTATTTGCAGATGATATGATAGTGTACATGTGACCCCAAAACTATACCAGAGGACTCATAAGTACTTTCAGTAATGTGGCAGGATACAGGATTATAGAAGGAGCGGCGGGGCTGCGTTCAGGCCGCCCCGACTCCCGCATGGCTAGCTTTTCACCTGAAATAATTACATGGAAACTGTATTCTTTTGAACTAGCCTCTTATTGGCTAGCTCTTACATATTGATCTAACCCATTTCTAATATTCTGTGTAGCACCACGAGCTGGCTTACCAGGGAAGATCTTAACCATCGTCTGTCTGGAGTGGGAGAATCATGGCGACTCACTGACTCGGCTTTCTTTCTCCCAGCATTCTGTTCTGTTTTATCCACCTACCTAATTATCTGTCCTATCAAAGGCCAAGGCAGTCTCTTTATTTAACCAAAGAAATTAACACAAAACAGAAGACTCCCCCATCATTTCCCCTTTTTCTGTTCAAACAAAAAAGAAAGGCTTTCACTTTAACATAGTAAGAGTACATATAACCAAAACAGTTATCAAGCAAGAATTACAGTTACAATATTTATATCTATTTTATCTTTTATCATAACTAAGGGAAACTAATTATCTATCCATTCTTCCACTCCATCAAAGACTCCAGAAGGATATAATATTACCTAAGCAATCAAAAAATCCAAACCTCTAGAAATGACAGAGACATCTCACTGTCTGGAAAGTCACCCAAAGTTCTTTTGTACCATTGGGGCATCCATCTTCAGTCTTCAGGCCCATAGTATCCAGTAGACTCTTCCACGGAGCAGGAAATTTCAAAGACAGTTCAGTCACTTTCTGTTGTGTCCTGCAGAATGTCTCGCGGACTCTTTCATGAATCAGGAACCCCGAAACACCATCTCACCTTTAGGCAAGTTCAGCAGTCCTCTCTCTGCAGGTTCTTTGTATCTAGTTTATGCAACAGTCCAGGCAAAAGCAGTTTCTTGCCCAAATGGCTATCAAACTCCATAAGGATCCTCTTCGATGCCCATCTTCCTTTTGAAGTAGATTGCTGCTGTCAGGATCAGACATGTCTCATTGTCATAAAAAGCCCTAAGTTATTAAAATATTAAATTCTGCAGTCTTTGAAAGATATGAAGAATGTCTATCTAACTGAAACGTATCTCTATATATCTAGAAAATCTAACTAACATGACTACAAGCTTGATTATTATCAATGATTATCTATTAGCAACCTACATTTCCTAATTATACAGTACATTTTTAAATGGACTACACAATCACAATACCTTAATCAAGATTAGAAATATGCATATACATATAACAAAACTGACCTTAAAATCTATACCAATGCAAATTATTCATATCTATATCATATCCCCCTTTAAATGTAAAAGAAAATTTATAAACAATATTTGGGAACATAGGCACAGCTTTTTCTCTCCAAACTGCTTCCTGCTGAATGGGGGCACTATTATTCAGGTCTTTTATGGGATAACCTGTGTGGTAGGTTCATCTCAGTTGGCAGTTGAGTGAAGTAATTTTCTGAAGGTGTTCATAGCAACCTTTCAGGAGGGCATGGTCTATCATACCGTATTGGGATAGATGCAATCCACAGGGTCTCATCATCTGTGAAAACAAAAGAAGACACTTTCCAAAGCATCATATCCTTAGACCCAAATTCTGAAGTCATACCTTCATGATATCCATTCTGGTTCCACTTGGCAGCCCATATAATGGAATGTCTCTCTGTATTTAACTCCTTCACAGTCAAAAATTTTAAAGAAAACACAATGTACATAATCCAGACACTCTGTGAATTTTCCATTTTTAAGTGGCTTATTTTTCTTTATTTTTTTTAATCTATAACTATCTGTACTCTGTCTCTTTAAAGACTTTACCCTTTTTTTAAACCATTAACTTTATTCTCTACATTCTTTTTCTTCTCTCTCTCAAGCCTACGTACATTCATCCAACACTGTGATCCATTTATAGGTCTTCTATGTCTGAAATCTGTAATTTTTTTTTACTATCCAGGAGCATTTCTTAAAATGTTAAGCAGTTCTTAAAAACTTAAGTTGCACCATGTACAAGTAATACGGTACCGCCTGTGCCCTACCATTTAAACCTTAACTGTGCTGTTATTATGGTAATTATGGTAGTCCCTGCCTGAGACCAGCACAGTTCAGCAAGGCAGAGCTGAGTAGCTCCTGCCTCAGAGCCATTTGGTGTCCCTGATCCACACAGAGTTCCAGGCACACAGCAGTCCACATTGCCATCAAGCAAGCTGTAGCACTTTACTCCAAATGCTCCATTGAAAAGCTCTGTCTCCCACAGGAGCCAGACAGAGATTGCAATGGCAGCACAGCCCAGAAAGCCGGCCAGTTTTAAAACAGCTAGTTTTTTCCTGCTGCTGAGTCAGGACAATTTCTTTGTGGCACACAACCCACAAACAGCAAAAAGCTGTCATAAATTCTCTCTCTCTTCGTTTTAAGCCCTCTCAGGTTTTACGTGGAGTTCATTATCATGTTGGGTGCCACTCTGTTGAAGGAGCAGCAGGGCTGCGTTCAGGCTGCCCCAGCTCCCGCATGGCTAGATTTTCACCTAAAATACTTACATGGAAACCGTATGCTTTTGAACACTCCCTGATCCATTAGTTCTAGCCTCTTATTGTCTAGCTCTTACATATTGATCTAACCCATTTCTAATATTCTGTGTAGCACCGTGAGCTGGCTTACCAGGGAAGATCTTAACCTGCGTCTATCTGGAGTGGAAGAATCATGGCAACTCACTGACTCGGCTTTCTTTCTCCCAGCATTCTGTTCTGTTTTCTCTGCCTACCTAATTTTCTGTCCTATCAAAGGCCAAGGCAGTCTCTTTATTTAACCAAAGAAATTAACACAAAACAGAAGATGCTCCCCATCACAGGATCAACTCAAAAAATCAGTAGCCCTCCTATATGCAAAGAGTAAATTAGTGGAGAAGGAAATCAGAAAAACATTACCTTTCATGATATCATAAATAGCATAAAGTATCTTGTGGTACCCCTAACCAAGGAAGTGAAACATCTATTTGACAAGAACTTTAGGTCTTTGAAGAAAGAAATCGAAGAAGATACCAGAAAATGGAAGGATCTTCCATGCTCTTGGATGGGTAAGATCAACATATTAAAAATGGCAATTCTACCAAAGGCAATCTATAGATTCAATGCAATCCCCATCAAAATTCTTCACAGACCTTGAGAGAAAAATAATCAATTTTATATGGAAAAACAAAAAACCTAAGATATCCAAAACAATCCTATAGAATAAAGTTACTTCTGGAAGCATTACCATCCATGACTTCAAACTCTATTACAGAGCTACAGTAATAAAAAAAAAAACAGCTTGGTATTGCCATAGAAACAGAGACATTGACCAAAGGAATCAAATTGAAGACCTGGATATTAATTCACAAATCTATGAAGACCTGATTTTTGACAAAGTAAATAAAATTATACAATGGAAGAAAGAAAGCATCTTTAACAAATGGTTCTGGTATAACTGAATGTCAACCTGTAGAAGAATGAAAATAGAATTATATCTATCATCATGAACAAAACTCAAGTCCAATTGGATTAAAAACCTCAATATAAATCTGACCACACTGAACCTTATAGAAGAGAAAGTGGGAAGTAGTCTGAAACACATGGACACAGAAGACCACTTCCTATGTATAACCCCAGTAGCACAGACAATAAAAACAACAATGAACAAAGGCACCTCCTGAAATTGAGAAGTTTCTGTAAAGCAAAGGACACTGTCATTAAGACAAAAAGGCAACCTACTGACTGGGAGAAGATCTTCACCAACCCCACATCAGAGAAAGGTCTGATCTCTAAAATATATTTTAAAAAAACCCTAAGGAAACTAGAATAATTTCTAAATAACCCAATTAAAAATGGGGTACTGAACTGAACAGAAAAATCTCAAAAGAAGAATTTCAAATGGCCAAAAGATACTTAAGGACATGTTCAATATCCTTAGCAATCAGGGAAATGCAAATCAAAACAACTTTGAGATACCATCTTACACCTGTCAGAATGGATAAAATAAAAAATATCAATGATAACCTATGCTGGAGAAGATATGGAGTAAGGGGAACACTCATACATTGCTGGTGAGAATGCAAACTTGTGCAACCACTTTGGAAATCAGTGTGGCAATTTCTCAAGAAATTGGGAATCAATCTACCTATGGATCAAGCAATACCACTCTTGGGAATATACCCAAGAGATATCCAATCATACTACAAAAGCATTTGTTCAACTATGTTTCTAGAAGCACTATTTGTAATAGCCAGAACCTGGAAATGACCTAGATGCCTTTCAATGGAAGAATTGTTAAAGAAAGTGTGGCATATGTACACTTTAGAGTATTACTCAGCAGAAAAAATATTGGCATCTTGAATTTTGCATGTAAATGGATGGAAATAGAAAATGCTATCCTGAACAACCTGAACGAGATAACACAGACCCAAAAAGATGAATATGGTATATACTCACTCATTAGTAGATTCTAGCCATAAACAAAGGACATTGAGCCTATATTTTGCCATCCTAGAGAAGCTAAATAATAAGGTGAACCCAAAGAAAAATATAAGCAGATCTTCCTGGAATTTGGAAGCTTACAAGATCGCCAGGCAAAAGTTGGGCGCTTGGCGGTGGGGTAGAGTTGGGGGAAGGGGAGAGGGGGAGAGAGAATGAAGAAGGGGCAGATTGGGGAGAGCTTGGGGGAATGGGATGGTTGAGATGGAGGAAGAGTAGATATGGGAGCCAGGAATAAGATAACTTAATTAAGGGAGCCATATTATGGTTGGCAAGAGACTTTGCTCTAGAGCTGTCCCCAGACGTCCACGGGGATGTCCCCAGATAAATCCTTGAGCAGCAGAGGAGATGATAGAACTGGCCTTGTCCCATAGCCACACTGATGAATATCTTGAATATCACTATATAACCTTTATCCGGCAATGGATGGAGATAGAGACAGAGACCCACATTGGAGCACTGGACTGAGCTCCCAAGGTCCCAATGAGGAGCAGAAGGAGGGAGAAGATGAGCAAGGAAGTCAGGACCACGAGGGGTGTGTCCACCCACTGAGACAGCATGACTGATCTAATGGGAGCTCACCATGGACAGCTGGACTGGGACTAAATGAGCATGTGATCAAACTGACCCCTCTGAATGTGGATGACAATGGGGGCTGACTGAGAAGCCAATGATAATGGCACTGGGATTTGATTCTACTGCATGTACTGGCTTTTTGGGATCCTAGTCTGTTTGGATGCACACCTTCCTAGGCCTGGATGGAAGGGGGAGGTCCTTGGACTTCCCACAGAACAGGGTACCCTGCCCTCTCTTAGGACTCGAGGTAAAGAGGGGAGAGTGAGTGGGGGAGCGGGGGGAGAGATGGTAGGAGGAGGGAGGTGGAAATTTTGAATGCTATCATTTATAAAGCAATAAAAAAATCTAAAAAAAATAAAATAAGAAAATAAAAAACAAAAATTCAAATAAAACAAATAATATACATAAGCCAGACTCTCAGTTTATTCTCCATCTCTATGTGGCTTATTATTTTTTACTCTATTACTTTTTAATATTTATTTTATTATCTTTACACCTTTAATCTATGAGTGTCTGTACTCTGTCACTTTAAAAACTTTGTTTTATATATTTTTCCAACCATTTACTTCTTTTTATAACTGTACATACATGTATCCAATACCGTGACCCATTTAGATGTTTTTTTTTTTTTATTTTTGAATCTGTCCTATTGTGTATCTCTAACTCTTACTGTCCAGGAGCACTTTTTTAAAAACTTAAGCTGCAGCATTACTATGGTATATATGGTACTTTCTGCTTGCTCTGCTCAGCCCAGCATGGTGGAAGTCCGTTCACCACCCTGAAAGCCATGCACATTGTCCCAATTTTAGGCACACAACAGGTCTATGTTGCCATTAAGCAGATTGTAGTATGTTGCTCACAATCCCCATTTAAATGCTTGACATCCTGAAAGAGCCATAGGTCGCACTGGCAGCATGGCCCAGAAAACTGCAGTTTTATAGCAGTGCAGCTTCAAAACAGCTCAACTTTTTTTCTGCTACTGCTGAATCAGGAAAACCTCTCTTAAAGGAGCCATGCCTCTGTTTGCTTCTAGCAAAAAGAGCCCACTGAAGAAAATGCCACTACCAAACCATGCTTACTCTGTTCTTTTGTGTCTAGCATTCCTTTTTACGTTTTCTTGGATTTTAGTTTGCTACATAGGCACCAATTTGTAGTAAGAGGGCCCACCTGTTTTGTTCCCAGCCACTTAGCCCCAAAATAATCACACAGAAACTGTATTAATTAAATCACTGCTTGACCCATTAGCTCTAACTTTTTATTGGCTAACTCTTACACATTAATTTAACCCATTTCTATTAATTTGTGTTTTGCCACATGGCTGTGGCTTATCAAGTAAGGTTTTATTGACTCCAGTGAGAGCTACATGACTTCTCTCTGACTCTGCCTCCTTTCTCCCAGCATTCAGTTTAGTTTTCACTGCTTACCTATATTCTGCCATATCAACAGGACAAGGGAGTGTTTTTTACTCACCAACAGTATTCAAATGATTGGAATACAAACACAAAGGATGTCTGTGATATTTATTCCCCATTCCCCTTTTCATTCATATAAGGATTTCTCATCCTGGATAACCTACTTCTCTCAAATTGGTTTTGAACTTGTGAGTTCTATAGGATATATACTTTATGTTTATCATTTGTACTCATTCATTAAATTGCTATCAATCTAAAGGTATCTATAGCATTATACTGTAACTCTTTTTGTTGATTTTTAATCATGTGGAACAAGAACTAGCCTCACAAGAGGAGGAAATTATCACCACAAGATACTTAAATTATCCATGTTATTTTCAGCAAATGTTACAAAACAGTCAATATATTTTTGCTTGATTATAAAGTATTAAGGTTTTAAATTCATTGACTTTTTAGGTATAACAATTGTCCTAAAGACATTTAAGCAATTTTCTTAGTAAAAGGGGTTAGTTAATCAGCAATAGGGGAATAATTCCTCTCCCAGACATTATAAGCTATCAAACAATAATACAAGTGCCAGGTATTGGTGAACTCTTTTCTATTTGGTGGTCAGTGGCATCCCATCATTTGTTCTTTGTTACCCTTCACAAGTTGATGATAAACTCTATTGCTGAAGATGCCACAAACTGGAGTCATAAGACACTGATAAAGCTAGCAGTTGCCAATCTAGACACTTATTTCCTATTGGATAGCATTCACAGTGATGGAAGATGTTGTGCATGACACTGGGGAAGAAAATTAATCAGCTGTGTTATGCATTTGTGAATCTTATGAGCAACAGCAACAATCAGCTTGAGAAGATATATCCACTGGTACAATAGCTGCACATATGTTATGGGACTAGTCAAATTCTTTTTGTTTATTTTTAAGTAACAGGTTGATTTGGGTTATAACACTTGATTATAGCAAAAAGAAACCCAAACTAAGACAATATACATAAAATGATCTTATGGTTTCACCCCCAACTTTTTATGTTTAAAATTATGCCATTATATGTTTTACTAAAGCCAAAAGCAGAAATGAGTTACATATTTTTGAGTTGTTGACTAATTGGGTCCAATAGACCCTACCAAACATTATAGGATATTGCCAATTCTTTTGGTTTTCCTTCAACATTTGACCTTATTATATGTTCTTGTTTTTGAAGAGACAATAAACACGTCATAGAAGATGTAGAAATATAGCTAGGACTCATTCGGAAGTTTTAACACTTTTTGGTTAGCATTTACAGTGCTGGAGTGCTGTAAATACTACCAGAGGGGAAAAACAATCATCAACGTCACTCAGGTTTGAGCTCTGAGGCACAATAATGAACAGTCTACATGATATGCCCTCTGATGTGATTGCGGCACAAATATTACAGGCATAACCAATCACTTTATTTTATTAGTCGGATTTAAAGTCCACTATAGGACATGAAAACTGATACTGCCAATGATGCTAAAGCCTTGCTTTAACCCTGACACCAAATACATATGGCTCTTACAGGAGAACAACTATTAATATTAACAGAAATAAAATGACTCCTAACATATTTATAGATCAATGCATTGTCCAGCACTCATCAGAGATACTTCTTAGAGTAGATAATAATTACCACAGAGACCCACAGCAGCTCAACATGAAGAGAATAAAAGACTTTCTATCCCTTTTAACATTAACATCTCCAAGAATTTAAACACTTTTTTCTTTTACAATTTTAAATTAAATATAGCTATATTATATTTTCTTTTCCCTTTCTTCTCTCCAAAACATACTATTGACTTTCTGTGGGTATGGATGGAACTAATGGCTAGAGTGTAATATGCAACTCACCCTGCAAAAGTGGCTCAAATATAAATAGAATTCATGGGCTGTGTATCTGGAGCTAGATGTGAGGGTATGAAGGCAACCATCAGCTGTAGGGGAGGAGTTAGGTAAAAGAAGAAGAAACTTAGCCTCACAAAGTGTCTTAAACAGTATATACCCCTTTTGATTATCTGGTTTTACAAATGATGATATTTCAGAGGTTCATCCATATTGTACAATACACAGATACTCCATTCCTTTTGAATTCAACCAACCACTTTTAAAAGAGAATATTTTTCTATATAATTTAATTTTTATGAAAAAGTTCACCAAATTATTTAAGTTAAAGGTTGTGTTAACAGTATCCCTCTGTGTGGAAGACATGTTAGGTGGAATAAGTTTGGTCAAGGAACAGAATACACTTAAAGAGAACAATTTTATAATATCCATGACTATGAACAATGAATATATGCCAAAATATTGGAGAAAACATGGAAGATAATCTTAATCAAGGTTTTTTTTTCAAAATCAACTGAATACAACCATATATTTGATTATTTAAGCATACAAGGTAAAACATATAGTCATATTGTTTTAGTAGTTTTCTTCTCCTTAGGCAGAAATTTTCTCTGTGCAATATAGACACATAATTCAACAAAAAGGTGTTACATTCTCTTCTACCTTCTTCCTGAAAATGATATCCACTATTTTGAACTTAATTCCCATTACATAAGTTTCATGTGTATATAAGGGGAATGAATATGATGAACTCTTCTTTCAACCTGCTGGCCAGAGTGCATAGGATAAATATAATTTCTTCAGCATATTTTATTTTTTAATAATTATTATTTTATTCAAAATAGATTTGTTTTTAATATAATACAACCTGATTATGACTTACTCTTCCTCTGCTCTTCCAGTTAATCCCCTTTCCATTTTACCCAGGCATACCCTTCTTTGTCTCTCACTAGATAGCAAACACTCTTCTAAGGGATAATAAGAAACAAAAATGATATAAAATATAATTAAATAAAAATAAATGCATTAAAATAGCACTAACAAACAGCAGGCATTTGAAATTTTGTGATGAGTGTTTTATTTGAAATAGAACATATGATAGTTTAAAGTAGTGCCACTATAATTTATAATGTATAGTATATTCTGTGACTAATTTTTAGCATCATAATATAAATTATACAGAAAATATAATAAATCATAAAAATTAATGTGTAATAAAATAAATGTATATATTTTGTTTAAATTATTACATGGACATTATAATATGGGATATTTGGATGACATATCAACCTAAATGATAGTTTTCAAAATATTGTTCTGAAAATTTTTCTTGAAGGAAACAAAAGATTTTTAGAAATAATTTTTATTATTTCATAAGTAGGCAGAGTTTGTAATTACAGTTTTACAGCCATATTTTACCTAAATATCTTTCCAATTTGTTTCTTTTACAGGATGCAGTTTTCTCTTGATGAATGAGCATCAAATTTAAAAGGGGTAAATTTACTTGTTCAAGAGAATTGCGTGAGCATTTATATTTCAATTATGCTAATTGGCATCACCAATTTTATACTATATCTACCACAGTTTCTTAATATATGAATATTATTACTGTTTGCAAATATCACAGGTACAATTTGCATAACTCACATATTCTGTTTTTGAATCTCCCATTAAAGAAATGATTTAAGAAACCTGCTAATTTTGCATTGATTATTATATTGTTTGCTGAAGATTGCATTTAAGCTGACTATCAGTATCCTTATAAACTTGGAGAATATGCTGCCTTTCTATTAAAATAAAGAGATAGAAACTAGAAATGAAAATGAAAGGACTACATGTACATCAATGTAGTTTAGCATGACTTCATTTCTCTTTAATAATTCAACATGAACAAAGAAGTAAGCATTAAAAAGAAAGGCAACATAATCTTGTTCATTTCTCACTATTTCAAACTTATAGAAAAATATTTTTTCTAAAAATTGATCATAATACAAATTTTATAATGCACCAATTTTTGTGAATAACATAAAGTGCTACATTATTCTCATCTGTAATGTTTATATTATCTCCATTAATGTAAAGTTGATAAAGAAAATAAAAAGTTCATTTGAAACCATTCAAATGTCCACTTCATATTTTACATGCACAATCCCTTTTAATTTGATGTAAAAAGGTGTTCTTAGCTTTTTCTGGAGTATTTTTGCATTTCTTTCATTGAATACCCTGCAATGTTCAGATCATCATCCTTAATTGAATGGATAAATATCAAGTGATACGATTCCAATTCTTGATCTTTGACTTCCTCAAATAATATTAAAACACAGTCACTGTTCATTTTGTTCTCTTATGTGCCAAATTTTTGCTTCCCTGGACAGTGTAGGTGGCCAATTTTTTTGTTCCAGGCTACCCACACTCAAAATAATCACCCAGAAATTATATTATTTGCAATATTGTTTGGTGCCACGCCAGCGCAGCCAGGATGCCGAGTCCGAGCAAAGGACATCAGGATTAATGCGACATGCACTCTGGATGTTGCAGAATTGGAAGCCTTTATTGTACATCACCAAGGGAGTTTTATACACTAATCCTCACAGGTGGGCCAACAGGATGGATACATCATTGCTGGATCCTCAGGTTAGAGCCAAGACAATGCATACTCAGGAAGCAGGGTTGGTAAACAACTCTAAGAGCATGGAACTTGCAAGTTTCTCAGAAACCCAGAACAACAAGGGCAAGAAATGTCACCAACAGACCGAGGTGAGTAGGAAGGCCAGGACTCCATTAGGTCCCAACTGTTTGGCCAATAGCTTAAGCGTATTGCTAGCTAGCTCTTAAATCTTTGGTTAAGCCGTTTCTATGATTTTAGATTTTACCATGAGGTTTGTGGCCTATCAGCAAGGTTCTGGTTGGCAGCTTGAGTCTTTCCCCTCTGGAGGATCCATGGCTTCTCCGTGACTCCATCAATACACACACTCTGTCTCTATCTATCTATCTATCTATCTATCTATCTATCTATCTATCTATCTATCTATCTATCTATCTATCTATCCATCCATCCATCCATCCATCCATCCATCCATCCATCCATCTATTTATCTATCTATCTATCTATCTATCTATCTATCTATCTATCTATCTATCATCTATCTATCATCTATCTATCATCTATCTATCTAATCATTTATGATAGATATCTTTCAGCCTGGTTATATTCTCTTAAGCCATTGACTAAAAGCAGGTTCTTTATTAACCAATAAAAGCAACACATATACAGAAGGACT
The DNA here is from genome assembly GCF_037038515.1 of Microtus pennsylvanicus. NCBI lineage: Eukaryota > Metazoa > Chordata > Mammalia > Rodentia > Cricetidae > Microtus > Microtus pennsylvanicus. The sequence continues at coordinate 39,027,866 of NC_134583.1, forward strand.
TTCCATACCACCTGGAAGCAGAAATTTTGGTGCTGACATAGTAAGAAGCATAGTCTAAACATTAGAAAAGACTCATAGAAGACATATATGACTTCTTGAGATGTACCCCTCTTTGGGAAATGGAGAAGGTGGGGCCCAACACTGTTAAACAGAATTGTAGCAAAAAATGTTGCTTTTATCTGAACCTGAGAGCAAAAATCTACTGATTTTTGATAGAGCTTTGAAGGAACTGGATCATTTGCAAATACATTTTACTCTTTCTTGGTACTTTTGCTTTTGTTTTTGCCTTTTAAAACCAGGTCTCATTTGGTAGCCCAGGAATCCCTGAAACCCCCAGATGTGGGTGTTATAGCTATGTGCCACCACTCTGGTCAATATGTGCTATTTCTGGAATGCCTTTGAAGCTAATTTTGCAAGCTGTCCATGTTACTTTCTAAGAAAGACAGTGCATGCCTTATTATTCACGCTGGCTTTGGTACTGTTTCAATTATCTCATGGTTAAGGGAGTTGTTGGGTTTTAAATAGATACTCCCACCATGGGAAATGGCTGCTGTTTTTCGCCATATTTTCTCTTATCATCCACAGATAATTAGTTCTGCCTGACAAAGCCCATCACAAGGGACAACTCTATAGCGTTCATAAGCATCTCAGAATTGTCTTCCTTACGACTAATTTTTCCTGAACCTGTTTAAAAATGTTTCATGATAATTAAAATTCCTTATCCCTGCCCACATTATAATTGTAGACAGTATAAACTATGTATGCAGCAAATATCTCCATTTCTCTCTATATTACTCTTAGGATATTAGCAAAGCAAGAAACTGAGGAAGTAAACAGTGCAGCTCACTCCTCTGACATTAACATTGGTTGTCATTGTCTACTATTGATGGCCTGAATAATTTATTAATATAGCTTTAACTTCTCAAATGTTACAGTCTCATTTTTCTTTACATAAACTCATTACATTGAAGGTTAATAACAAACTCTGTTCTTTAGGATGATAAAGTATTTACAAACTATAAATGAAAGCTTTCAATTATTAATAAGATAGCATTTTAAAATTTCAAGACAGTGTCAAGTAAAAGATGTATTTATTTAGTAAAACTTTTCAAGAATAGGGGAATCATATTTATATAGACATATTATGAAATATGACAAAGTCAAATATATTAACACATGAGAATATTCTTGGTATAATCAAGGAGCTATGAAAATACTATTTTTTCTACTTAGGCTGTTCACTGATCACATTCTAACTAATGGTCTCCTGATATATGCATGCCCTGAAATTGCAATCTCTGAGAACTCATTTCACACTTCTTCTTCTCCCCTCCCCCCTTTTTTATATACCACTGGACCCAGGACACATCAGGCTCTGTGCTCCCTCCAGGTGTTTCCTTTGCAGAGCTCATCCATCCAAAGCACTTTCAACTCACAAAATCTATGCCAATTGCTCTCAAGACTCTAAAAGGACAACTGGGAAATTAGTTAAGTTCTTGTTACCAACCAAACAACTCTGTTTGTATATCTTCCTGTCACTGCTAACACTATGTATTCCCAAGCCCTCTTAATAACTTTTTCTAAGAAATGTGCAAAATAAATTTGTGCCTAAACCTGTCCATTTTTTGAAGTAATAATTCCTGTCTTTATCTAGGGAGCATGTGCCATCAAATTTTCTTCTTTCCAATATTCCAAAATCAGTTCCTAAGTAATTTCATCTGTTCTTTTATCTATATCATACTACACATAAAGTGTATTCTGGAAAATGTGCTAGAGGTATTACATTTCTGCATAGCTACAGAAGACCTCAGATGTACTTTCCACCCATCAGATATTTTTATGATCATCCTAGTGTGTTTTTTTTCCTGTATCATCTGCTTCAGCAAAAAATATTTTCTTTTCCTTGAACACCTAGCAACATTTGTTTCTCCTGTTTACTCCTCTTTTCATCAGAACTGCCCTAGTTTCCATTGTCCTCTTGAAACTACTTTACATTCTTCTTCTTGCTGCTATCTTAGGGAGGAAACAAAGATCTTGGTGGAACACTACAGATGGAGCTTAGCTGTGGACAAGTGGCATCACTTCACGATGCATCATTCTCCCCAGGAAACGAGGACATTAATAGTAACTATGCCATATGGTTTAGTAGCCCTTTCCAGATCACTCTTATGAACAATAAGCGTATATCCAATTATGTCATAGAAATTTTCATTTGAATCTATCAAACAAGCTTTATTTTTTACCTGCTCTCTTTCTCTATACTCACATTTGTTCTTCATACTTCATCCTCCCTTTCAGAACTTCAGATTACTCTACAAATTCTAGCTTTCTCCTGCCATAATTAGAAATATGATCTTATACTGAGAGAGCAGAAAGTAATTGAGGCAGAGAGAAATGAAGAAAACAGTATCCCTGTTAGAAATGAAAGAGCAAAGTGTGAAACATATTTTGGACCTTTCAACAGTCACATGGCTGGAAAGCACACACTTTCCCCTATAGGCAGGGACTGGTCAGAACAAATCGTTCCCTCCTTGTTTTTCCAGCACCGAGTGAATTATATAGAAAATATTTTATGTCAATAGTAAAGCTCAATTCTGAGACTATTCCCACATCAAGAAAGAAATAAACAAACAGGTAAATAAAGAATTAAAATTAGTAATTGTTGTAAAATAATCTACTTTTCAATAATTATCTGGGGGATAAGATATTATCTCTGAAGAGTGTAGTTGGAGGCTGCTTGTTTGTTTCCCAGCTGCCCAGAACCGAAATAATCACACAGAAAATATTTTAATTGTAAAAGTGTTTGGCCAGTGACTCTAGCATATTCCTAGCTCTTACATCTTAAATTAACCCATTTTTATTATTTTGTGTATTTCCACAAGGTTGTAGCTTACAAGGTAAAGTTCTGGTATCTGTCTCCTTCTGCAGCTACATGGCATCTCCCTGACTTCGACTTCTTTCCTCATCTATCTGTTTGGAATTCCTGCCTTACTCTGTTCTGCCTTGTTGTAGGTCAAAGCAGAATTATTCAATAACCAATAAAAGCAACACATATACAAAAGGATTTCCCACACCATTTTCTTTTTTCTGTCCCAAAGAAAAGGAAGATTTTAACTTTAATATAGTAAAATTACATATAATAAAACAGTTATCAAAAAAGAATTATAGTTACAATATTTAGTTCATTGACATTTGGCAAATTAAGAAAAATACTCTATCACTTAACCTATCTTTGTGAGTCTAAAGTTTTATATCTATTCTATCATTTATCACAACTAAGGAAAATTATAACTATGACTTCCTGTTTTTCAACTCCGTCAAGGACACCACATGGATATAACATTATCTAAGTTAGAGGCGACCATGTTTAGCTGCTGAGGAGTTCCATCTGGACGGGTGAGTGTGCTATCCAGGGGCGGATTGTCCCAGAAGAGAGCACAGATCCCCCTCCCCCAGCTCCTTCTGCAGGGCTGTCTTTCTTGCACACGACCCCCCCCCCCCCAAGCCTGCATTTTCTGCTGGGTCCTTTGCTTGGAAACAGTTTTCTGCTTCTTCACTGGGGCTGCCCACCCAGAGCAGTGAGTGCCTGCCTACCAGGCGGGCCTCAGGGACCCCCCAAAGGGAGCAGGCACACCTTCAGCTTTTGCAGCAGGGTGTCCTGTGTTCTACTCGTCACCGCCCTGCCCCCCAAGTTCTCCCTTTTGTCCGCGGGTCATTGGACTACCAGGCGTCCATGTTTAGCTGTTGAGGAGTTCCATCTGGACGGGTGAGTGTGTGCTATCCAGGGGCGGATTGTCCCGGAAGAGAGCACAAAACCCCCTCCCCCAGCTCCTTCTGCAGGGCTGTCTTTCTTATGCACAACCCAGCCCCCCAGCACCCCCCGAACCCTGCCCTGCTGTATGCTAGGACCAGTGCTCAAGAACAGTTCTAAGCTCCTACACTAAGGCTACCCACCCAGAGCGGTGAGTGCCTGCCTACCAGGCAGACCTCAGGGTCCCCTGTAAGGGAGCCCAGGCACCTTCAGCTTGTGCTCCAGGGGTACCTGTGCTCTCCTGGATCTCGCCCTGCCTGCCCCATTTTTCCTATTGTCTCCGGATCATTGGGCTATCAGGCAGCTCTGTTTAGGTGCTGAGGAGTTCCATCTGGAAGGCCTGCGTTTTCTGCTAGGTCCTTTGCTCAGGAACAGTTTTCTGCTCCTACACTAAAGACTACCCACCCAGAGCGGTGAGTGCCTGCCTACCGGGCAGGCCTCAAAAACCCCCGAAAGGGAGCAGGCACACCTTCACCTTTTGCGGCAGGGTGTCCTGTGTTCTACTCATCCCCGCCCTGCCCCCCAAGTTTTCCTATTTGTCCGTGCGTCATTGGACTACCAGGCTTCTATGTTTCGGTGCTGAGGAGTTCCATCTGGATGGGACGGTTCCTGCTTCTACACTGAAGAGATACACCCAGAGAGTCAGTCACAGCAAAGACTGAACCAAGACACCAGGCCTCTCCTGGCTCCATTTGAAGGAAGAGATGGGAAGGCGCCAATGCAAGAATTCCTCCAACAATCTGAAAGGCAACATGACATCCAGGGATCCCGAAATAAGAAAAAATGTACACCCTACTCTAGAAGAATTAGAAGAAATCGACTCAAAAGTGAATTATATGAAAATAATAGAAGACCTCAAACAGGAGGTGAAAAACTGCCATAAACAATTAGAGATCACAAACAAAAAGGTAGAGGAAATGAATAAATCCCTCAAAGATACCCAAGAAAACCAAGAGAAACAAGAAAAAGCAATCAAACAGGTAAGGGAAGTGGTTCAAGACTTGAAGAATGAAATGGAAGTAATGAAGAAAACACAAACCGAGGGAAGGATGGAGATGGAAAATCTGGGTAAATGAACAGGAACTACAGAGACAAGTACTACCAACAGATTACAAGAGATAGAAGAAAGAATTTCAGACACTGAAGATACCATAGAGAAAATAAACACACTGATCAAAGAAAACAGCAAAACCAACAAATTCTCATCACAAAACATTCAGGAAATCTGGGACACAATAAAAAGACCAAACCTAAGAATAATTGGGATAGAAGAAGGAGAAGAAGTACAGCTCAACGGTCCAGAAAATATATTTAATAAAATTATAGAAGAGAACGTTCCCAACCTAAAGAAAGATATTCCTTTGAAGGTTCAAGAAGCATACAGAACAACAAATAGACTGGACCAAAAAAAAACATCTCCTTGCCATATAATAATCAAAACACAAAACATACAGAATAAAGAAAGAATATTAAGAGCTGCAAAAGAAAAAAGCCAAGTTACTTATAAAGGTAAACCTATCAGACTTAAACATGATTTCTCTATGGAAACAATGAAAGCCAGAAGGTCCTGGATTAATGTACTGCAGAAAATAAGGGACCATGGATGCAAGCCCTGACTACTATAACCAGCCAAGCTTTTGTTCACTATAAATGGAGAAAACAAAATCTTCCAGGATAAAAACAAATTTAAACAATACGTAGCCACAAATACAGCCTTACAGAAAGTAATTGAAGGAAAATCACAAACCAAGGAGTCCAACAATGACCACAATAACTCAAACATCTAGAGACCCTTCATCAGCACAACTCAAAGAAGGGAAACACTCAAACTCTAATACTAAAAAAGTGACCGGAGTTAACAACCACTGGTCATTAATATCACTTAATGTCAATGGACTCAACTCACCTATAAAAAGGCACAGGCTAAGAGATTGGATACGAAAACAGGATCCAACATTCTGCTGTTTACAAGAAACACACCTTAACCACAAAGACAGGCACCTACTCAGAGTAAAGGGATGGGAAAAGGTTTATCAAGAAAATGGACCTAAGAAACAAGCAGGTGTGGCCATACTAATTTCTAACAAAGTTGACTTCAAACTTAAATCAATCAGAAGAGATGGAGAGGGACATTTTATACTCATAACAGGAACAATTCATCAGGATGAAGTCTCAATCCTGAATATCTATGCCCCTAATATAAAAGCATCCACGTACGTAAAAGAAACATTACTAAAACTCAAGGCTGCCATCAAACGGCACACACTAATAGTAGGAGACTTCAACACTCCTTTCTCACCAATGGACAGGTCAATCAGACAGAAACCTAACAGAGAAATAAGAGAATTAATGGAGGTAATGAATCAAATGGACTTAACAGACATCTATAGAACATTCCAACCAAATAGGAAAGAATATACCTTCTTCTCTGCAGCTCATGGAACCTTCTCAAAAATTGACCACATACTCAGTAACAAAGCAAACTTCCACAGTTACAAAAAAATATTTGTAACCTCCTATGTCTTATCAGATCACCATGGATTAAAGTTAGAATTCAACAACAATGCTACCACTAGAAAGCCTACAAACTCATGGAAACTGAACAGTCAACTACTGAACCACACCTGGATCAAGGAAAAAATAAAGAAAGAAATTAAAGTCTTCCTTGAATTCAATGAAAATAAAGAAACAACCTACTCAAACTTATGGGACACTATGAAATCAGTCCTAAGAGGAAAGTTCATAGCACTAAGTGCTCACTTAAAGAAAACAGAAAAAGCACACATTGGAGACTTAACAGCCCACCTGAAAGCTCTAGAAAAAAAGAAGCAGACTCACCTAGGAGGAGTAGAAGACTGGAAATAATCAAACTGAGGGCAGAAATCAACAAAATAGAAACACAGAAAACAATCCAAAGAATCAATGAAACAAAAAGCTGGTTCCAGGAGAAAATCAACAAGATTGACAAACCCCTATCCAAACTAATCAAACGGCAGAGAGACAATATGCAAATCAATAGGATTAGAAATGAAAATGGGGACATAACCACAGACTCAGAGAATCGTTAGATCTTACTACAAAAGCCTGTATGCCACAAAACTGGAAAATGTAAAAGAAATGGACACTTTTAAGATAAATACCATATACCAAAGTTAAACCAGGACCAGGTGAACAATGTAAATAGACCTGTTAGTCGTGAAGAAGCTGTTATCAAAAACCTCGCTACCAAAAAAAGCCGAGGACCAGATGGTTTCAATGCAGAATTCTACCAGAACTTCCAAGAAGACCTAATACCTATACTCCTTAATGTATTTCACAATATAGAAACAGAAGAATCATTTCCAAATTCCTTTTATGAAGCTACAGTTACTCTGATACCAAAACCACACAAAGACTCAACCAAGAAAGAGAATTTCAGGCCAATCTCACTCATGAATATCGACTCAAAAATACTCAACAAGCCAGGCGGTGGTGGCGCATGCCTTTAATATCAGCACTCGGGAGGCAGAGGCAGGCGGATCTCTGTGAGTTCGAGACCAGCCTGGTCTACAAGAGCTAGTTCTAGGACAGGCTCCAAAACCACAGAGAAACCCTCTCTCAAAAAACCAAAAAAAAAAAAAATCTTCAACAAAATACTGGCAAACCATATCCAAGACCACATTAGAAATATTATCCATTATCATCAAGTAGGCTTCATCCCAGAGATAGAGGGCTGGTTCAACATACGAAAATCTATCAATGTAATCCATCATGTAAATAAGCTGAAAGAAAAAAAAATATGATCATTTACTAGATGCTGAAAAATCATTTGACAAAATTCAACATCCCTTTATGATAAAAGTATTGGAGATATTAGGGATACAAGGGTCATACCTAAATATAATAAAAGCTATATACAGCAAGCCGACAGCTAACATCAAATTAAATGGAGAGAAACTCAAAGCCATCCCACTAAAATCAGGAACACGACAAGGCTGTCCACTTTCGCCATACCTCTTCAATATAGTGCTGGAAGTTCTAGCAATAGCAATAAGACAACATAATGGGATCAAGGTGATTCGAATTGGAAAGGAAGAAGTGAAACTTTCGTTATTTGCAGATGATATGATAGTGTACATAAGCGACCATCAAAACTCCACCAAAGAACTTTTACAGCTTATAAACAGCTTTAGCAATGTGGCAGGATACAAGATCAACTCGAAAAAATCAGTTGCCCTCTTATACACAAAGGATATGGAATCAGAGAGGGAAATCAGAGAAGCTTCACCTTTCACGATAGCCACAAACAGCATAAAATATCTTGGGATAACTCTAACCAAGGAAGTTAAAAATCTATTTGACAAGAACTTTAAGGCATTGAAGAAAGAAATTGAAGAGGATACCAGAAAATGGAAGGACCTCCCTTGCTCTTGGATTGGGAGGATCAACATGGTAAAAATGGCAATTCTACCAAAGGCAATTTATAGATTCAATGCAATCTCCATCAAGATCCCATCAAAATTCTTCACAGAGCTTGAGAGGACAATAATCAACTTTATATTGAAAAACAAAAAAACCAGGATAGCCAAAACAATCCTATACAATAAAGGATCTTCTGGAGGCATTACCATCCCTGAATTCAAACTCTATTACAGAGCTACAGTCATGAAAACAATGTGGTACTGGCATAAAAACAGAGAAGTCGACCAATGGAATCATATAGAAGACCAGGATTTTAACCCACAAACCTATGAACACCTCATTTTCAATAAAGGAGCTAAAAGTATACAATGGAAGAAAGAAAGCATCTTCAACAAATGGTGCTGGCACAACTGGATGTCAACCAGTAGAAGAATGAAAATAAACCCATATCTATCACCATGCACAAAACTCAAGTCCAAATGGATTAAAGACCTCAATATCAGTCCGAACACATTGAACCTGATAGAAGAGATTGTGGGAAGTGCCCTACAACAGATGGACACAAGAGATCGCTTCCTATGTATAACCCCAGCAGCACAGACATTAAGAGCAACATTGAATAAATGGGACCTACTGAAACTGAGAAGCTTCTGTAAATCAAAGGACACTGTCACTAAGACAAAAAGCAACCTACTGACTGGGAGAAGATCTTCACCAACCCTGCCACAGTCTAAGGTCTGATCTCCAAAATATATAGAGAACTCAAAAACAAGACTTTAAAATGCTAATTAACCCACTTAAAAAATGGGACACTGAACTGAACAGAGAATTCTCAACAGAAGAAGTTCAAATGGCCAAAAGACACCTAAGGTCATGCTCAACCTCCTTAGCAATCAGGGAAATGGAAATCAAAACAACTTTGAGATATCATCTTACACCTGTCAGAATGGCTAAAATCAAAAACGCCAATGATAGCCTTTGCTGGAGAGGCTGTGGAGTAAGGGGTACCCTCATCCATTGCTGGTGGGAATGCAATCTTGTGCAACCACTCTGGAAATCAGTGTTTCCATTTCTCAGGAAATTCGGGATCAACCTACCTCTAGACCCAGCAATACCACTCTTGGGAATATACCCAAGAGATGCCCTATCATATGACAAAAGCATTTGTTCAACTATGTTCATAGCAGTATTATTTGTAATAGCCAGAACCTGGAAACAACCTAGATGTCCTTCAATGGAAGAATGGATGAAGAAAGTGTGGAATATATATAAAATTGACCTTATATATTTATCAATAAATCAGGATACATACAAATGCAAAGTATTTATTTTTATAGCCTATCCTCCTTTAACTGTAAACAAACATTTATAAACAATATTTGGGAATTTGGGTATAGTTCTCTCCAAACTGCTTCCTGCTTTTTGATTGGGCAAAGTAATTTTGGAGCTTGCAGGGACTTTTCAGTGGGTCTTGGTTGATCAGTCCACATTAGTCCGGAGGGAATCCTTTGTTTCTCATCCTTAGTGGAAACAAAAGCTGAGCCTCTTTTCCAAAGAAAAATATACCCAAATTTTGAAGTCAAGATACCTTTAAAGTATATATGGTGGTTTAGCTTAGCAGCCCCTGGAATCAAATATCTCTCTGTAGTCAAAGAATTCAAAGAAAACACAGTAATATACACAACCCAGACTGTGTTTTCTTACTCTATTACCCTTTATACAAGTTTAATATTTATTTTATTATCTTTACTTCTTTAATCTATGACTGTCTGTATGCTTTTATATTAATTTTACTGTCTCTACTCTTTTTCTTCTCTCTTTAAAGTCTACGTCAGTGAATTCAACACTGTGACACATTTAGAGATCTTTCTTATCTGAATCTGTCTTTATTCCATATCTGCATTAATTTTCTGACCAGAAGTGCTTTTAACATGGTAGGCAACTTGGTCACAGTGGCCCAGGATTCTGACTCCACCTCTCTTAGGTTTTCAATATGGTGGAGGTAGTTCACTACCAGCTCTGGGACTGTCAGGTAAGAGCTGATCTCATCACCTCAACTCTGGTTAGCTCTGTGCAGCATATAAATCATTTTTATCTGAGTAAAAGCTAAATCTCGCTTGCAGTGCATTGTGTAGCTTCAAGTGTCTCTGTGTATAGCAGAGGGAATTTTCCCATACTCTCCTGCTTATGCACGCCTAGCAAACCCGATCCCACTGTCTGCCCAAGCAGGAAGTGCTGAGCTGTGGGCATGGTCTCAGCTACTTTCCTCCTAACCCTGAGTGGGCACACAAGCACCCAGACCCAAAGTGGGTAGTGGACATCAGGATCAAACATTGATTGGGCACTATTCTGTAGACAGAGGCTATAAAGTAGTCCCACACTAGGGCAGAATTGAATATAATAGTGGGTTCTTTATTTAGGGGTAGACTCACAGATGATAGTCCTCTGTACAAGCAGGAGAAAGGAACTAATTCCAGCAGCCAAAAGGAGAGAGAGAGAGAGAGAGAGAGAGAGAGAGAGAGAGAGAGAGAAAGAGAGAGAACATGTGCAAGGTTTACATCAACATTTATTATATAAGGGACCACACCCAAGTGGGTTGGTATCTTAAAGGCTATTGGCTGAAAGAGTTCCCACAGCAGAAGAGAACCTATACTTTAGTCACAGCATGTAGAAAAATGAAGGTGGCAACTGACCTGGGTGTTTCTACTTGCGTATTGCTTTCACAGTGGGAGAAAGTGCTATGAAAGTTGATAGTAAAGAAAGTCATCAACAGGGTAACTGTGAAGTTTGTAAGCTAAGATAACAATCAGCAAGATGCAATGATTGGTGGAATGTTGGTATGACAATTGTGAGAGTAACCAATATCTTCCTGTTTGGATTTAAGGTCTGCATTTCAAGAGAAAATTCATGCCTGGCCAAACAGATATGACTAATGACATCATACTCTCTGAAGGAAAACCTGCTTCTATTAGTGTACTAAGCAGACAAGTATTAAACTTCCCTTTAAATACTTTTCTTTATATTCATACATTATTACAGTTCTCAACCATTATCAGACAAGTTTCTTTTGGCAGTGCAAGAGTATTTTTATTATTAGGAATTACAATTGTCCAAGTGCAAAGAATAAGAGACTACAGGGTACTCAGCCTTAACAAGAGCATCTATTTTAATCTCCAACATGGCTCAGGGAGTAGTTAAGAAGTAAAGGCAGAAAAATTGTGAAAGCCAGATGTTAGGATGACTGCTGTGAAACAGTGTCCTCTGGAAATGACACAGTCGGTTTACACATGAAATCACGTCATCTTTGGTTGCTGGAATAAGATTGAGTTAGTCACCATTCAAGCATAGTAGTGAGAATCCTCCAAGGTCCCACTGCCTGATGAAGAGCTTTCTGTAGCTGACAGCTTCTGGAGGAAGATGAGTCACTTTTTTATATACTTTTATATTTTTAGGATTATAACTACATAAATTCCCCCTACCATTTTCTCCATCCAAAGTAGTAGTTCCCAATTTTCCTAATGCTGTGACCCTTTAATAGAGTTCCTCATGTTGCGGTGACCCCAGCCATAAAATTATTTTTGTTGATACTGCATACCTGTAATTTTGCTACTGTTATGAATCACAGTGTAATATCTGTCTTTTCCAGTGATCTAAAGTGAGCAATGTGAAAGTGTCATGACACCCAGAGGTTGAGAACCACTGATCTAAAGAATTGTGGTTGTTGGTATGTTGTCTATCCTTTAGTGGATGGTCCTATAAACTCATGAAAATATAATGAATGGAGCTCAGTGGGTCATGAACAACAAAAAGAACAAGAAGGCGGGAACATGAGGAAGGTTTTGGAGGATTTAGAGGAAGGGTCCTGGGGGTGATTTAATCAAAATATGTTGTGTATATTATGAAATTCTCAAAGAATAAATAAAAAACATATTTTTAAGAGCTTCATATACTGCTAGGTGCTATTGGTCAGGATTCTTGTATAAATAAGAGAATGCTATTTTATAAATAAGAGGGGACATAGTAATGTAACACAGAGATAGAGTGCACCACTCTCAAATGCCCAACACTGATTTTTCTTAGGATGTATTAGGGCAAAGTTGAACCTAAGCACAGCTCCTACCTGTCCCTGAAAAGAATATAACTAATGTTTGTAGCATGAATTCTAATTGTTCTTAACAATAAAAACTCGGAGTCAGATATAGAGGTTAATGCCGAAAGATCAGAGAAACAGAACACTAAACCACTAGAGAATTCTTTACCGAATCTCAGACCAAAGGGCTAATACTGTCTCTATCAATCGTCAAGCTAAAATATATCTCTAGAAAACCTTAGACTACCATCTCAGAATGAACCCTCAGACAGCATTCTGCTGCCTTATATTCTCTATTTCCCTAGTGTTGGAATTAAAAGCATGTGACCTCAAGTGCTGGGATCACATTTGTGTGACTTGTTTTCCTTTTAGACAGATTCAATCTTGTGTAGATAAGAGGGGCCTTGAACTCACAGAGATCTGTCTGCCTCTATCTAGCAAGTGCTGAGATTAAAGGTATATGCCACCACTGCCTGGTTAACCAGTGGCTTAGCTCTACGCTCTGATCTTCAGGCAAGTTTTATTTGCTAGTTACAAACAAAATATCACTACAAATGGCATTTGAGAGTAATATGAATTTAAATAGTTCTAGGAGTGTTTTGAGTTGAACATTCTGACAAATACTTAAAATTATGATTCTGTTTAAAATCTGTGTTGCTTTTCCTCATCTGGTAAGTCTACAATGTATATATTGAAACAGCACACTGTAACCTATACATATAAACTGTCATTAAAAATTTTAAAAGTACAGTTGTTTTCTGTTCAGGCTGATTATTGGAAAGGCTGTTTTCAAAATTGTAACTCTTTTCTGTTATACTTTAAGGCAATTCAATTTATACATCACTTTCTCCACAACCTCTCCAAGGCACCACGAGGGGTGCACCCACACACTGAGACAATGGGAATATTTTATCGGGAACTCACCAAGGCCAGCTGGCCTGGGTCTGAAAAAGCATGAGATAAAACCGGACTTGCTGAACATAGCTGACAATGAGGACTACTGAGAACTCAAGAACCATGGCACTGGGGTTTGATCCTACTGCAAGTACTGGCTTTGTGGGAGCCTAGGCAGTTTGAATGCTCACTTTACTAGACCTGGATGGAGGTGGGTGGTCCTTGGACTTCCCACAGGTCAGGGAACCCGGATTTCTCTTCGGGCTGATGAGGGAGGGAGACTTGATTCGGGGAGGGGAGGGAAATGGGAGGCGGTGGCGGGGAGGAGGCAGAAATCATCAATAAATTAATTAATTAATTAAAAAATTATACATCACTTAGCCAAATGATTTTTGTGTGAAAAGGACTACCTCATACTCTATCAGTTTGAGAAAGTAAGCAGACTCTTCATTCGAGTGGTGTACGTGTATCAAACTCTGAATTCTCACAATGACGTTTCTACTGCCTGATTGTCAAACACCTAAAGCAGATAGATGTTTATAGAACAACTCTATCAGAACTGCAGATACTTGTCAAAGAGTTAAACCATAAGCTAGAACATCAAAAGAGCTCACTTGAATGTCTGGTATTTACAAATCTGTAGGGATTCATGAACTTTACTCCAGGCTCACAAAAACTAACCCAGAGGGATTGGAGCCAAGAGAAAAGAAGAGAAGCCTGCAGAATGCCTTTGCTGACTGGAGGTGTGATAGTAGCTCCTTGACGTAACAGAAAAAAAAATCACATAAAATAACTGGAAGACATAAATCAAAAAACCAGGAATTTCTGGGATTTAAAATAAACTTCATCAAAAGATCAGGAATTTCAGGTATTTAAAATAAACTTCTTTGGATCTCTGCAAAATAATAAAGTTAATGTTGTCTAGTCAAGAAAAGTCCAGAAATAAATTTAATCTTTGGGGAAAAAAACAATATGGTGTGTGCCTCTAAATTGTTCACAATATTTTTGTTTTATTAAAAAACAATAACTTAAGATTATGTTTTAAAAATTAAGGAAAGAGAATTTATAAACATTATGATTATATTTGCACTGTAATTGAAAATTTTGAGAATCTTTGTATGTGGCATATACTAATTCTACTGTAGTTTACATTTTAGATTTAAACAAGAGAATGCAAACATGAATTAAAGAGGAGTAATATTGACAATTGAAATGACAAGCTTTTTATGAGCATTTTTTAAAGTCATGGGATTAAAACTGTATTAATGACAATATTTATGCAGTTATTTATTGTAACTTGCCACCTTTTAAAAGTAAGACAAAGCAGATTATTTTTTTGTATTTACAGATAATTGTGAAATATTAAGGTATGTTGACATGCTCTAGATAACATTTCTCTAGTACAAAATAGTTTTTCAAAATAACATGAGCATTTTTATCAAATTTTAAAATTATACACAGGTTGTTTGATATTAATGAACAAATTTCAAATATTAAGTCTATTGTTCATATGTTAAGAGTCTGTCCATTCGATCTACTTCATGATTTGAGTGTTAAACTTGACAACTCAACATCATGTCAACCGGCTTTGTTTTTGTTTGTGAAAAATATATTGTAAGTCATATTTAAATCATGATGTGATACAATGGACCATGCTACAGAAACGAATGCAAATTCTTAGACTAACTTAAAATTTGGAGCTTAGTCAGCAAACACACTTAATGCCAATAAAATTTTGATCAATTTGTGGAGCTTGTGTCTACTTCCAGGAAATTATAGCATGGTAACCATTTTTAATGAATTTTCTCTTTAATAATATCCCTGTACATAGAAAGAAAATTGTGTGTTTTTGAATCAGGAACCTTATTTTTAATCAAATTCCTTGTTTTCTGTTTATTATTTTCAATTTAGTATGCTATGATATGTTGATAAAATCTTTTAACTTCTTTAATGTCTTAAAATATGGTATCTCTATATTATTGCTTTACAAATGGCAAAAATCATAAACGGTATTTACTTCTAAGAAAAATATACCAAGCTAAAAATTAAACTATTTATGCTGTGACCTCAATGTTATTGATTTAAGACTATTAATTAAATCTGTACCACATATACACATACATACATACATATGTATAGACTTATATGTGCATAGATATTGAAAACTTTTTGAAAAGCAAAAATACTGATATATATCAAATTTTTGTAAATAAGTATGTCTCAAATAATCAGACCCATTCAGGTGTGATTACTTACAACAAATGAAGGACTGCCTTGGTGATGTGAAACTGGACAGGAGTAGATGCATACTTATAAGTTTAACATTTGAAATATTCATATTTTGCCCTCTAGCTTACCAGAAGTTCATTATATATTATGTGAAAAGCTTTTGTTTGATCTTTGCTCTGGTTCTCTCCAGAGTTTTAAATTAATAAAACAACAAATAATTTGCTGTCCTGCAGCCAAACACCAAGGGCTATGATCTTCACAGATTTTTCCAACTTGAAGTCAAGGAAAAAATATATCCATACGTATATGCCACCTGCATTTTTTCTTTTTTTTTTACCAATTATATATTATTAAAAATATAAGTCAAGGAGTAAATGTATTAGCATGCCATCTTCCAAAACACACACATACCCTAAGTATGTAAGGGAAGATTTAATTCGCATAAATTTTAAATGAGTATATGGAGTTAAGAATATTAGAAGAAATTAGGAGTATGAAACATAAAAGTATATAAACACAACTCATATGTGGTTTCAATGAAATCAATAAATAAGGGCGGACTACATATCTGCACATACCACATAGTACACTCTTTTATTTTGCCCATATGTCTTGTGTTCATACAAAAGCTGAAAATTACAAATACATGCAGAAAAGATTATTGCAGGCAATATATATATATATATGTATATATATATATATTCTATATATTTATCTAGCTTTTGAAAATACCTTTATTTCATTGCATGAAAAAGAATTTTATTTTGAAGATATGAGCTTTATATTAATGAAATTCACCCAAATATTACATTCCATGAAAGTAATAGAGCCTCTGCTTGATGGGTCTACAAACATGAGAAGGGTGAACTGATTCTGAGATTCAGCTCTTGCACGCTAGAATCCTAAGACAGATGGATTATCCTTCATTCACAGATAAAACATGCCATAATCTAAGTAAGTTAATGCTGGTAGTTAAAACCTGTGTCCTCACTAAATTCATAGTTTATGAAGTTAAACAAGGAAACAAGAAACCAAAACAGGAGAATAATTGCTACAATATATTGTGCCTTATAAAGTAGCAACATTATATTTCTAAGGCCTTGGAAAAGAACAGTAAAACATCAGTTTTTAAGATTTTAATTTTACAATGAAATCTGGCTGCCTTGTTGAGAAAAACAAATCTCTTGAGTTTTAGACACAAAGAGAACTCTTTCTGGTTTTATTCTTAAAATAAATGTTAATTCCTAAGGTAGAGTTTCCTTCGCTTTAGCCAGAAACGTTCTGTGGTGGTTTGGGCACTGTTCAGACTCACCACAGCAGCAAACTGTAAAGTCTGCGTTGTGTTTGTAAGGTACTTCTGACACATGTCTGTTCAGGACTCATCCGTGTAAACCAAATCTGTCCAGGGCTTGCACTTGTCTCACATTTTTAGGTGTTTCCAGGCTCTTGGTCTTATGTTACTGTCTTGTCTCCTTTCTGACTTGTCCTTACTTCCTGTCTTCTTTTTCTCTCATTATTAACTGGCACAAGTCCCAGCATTCACTGTGCCCCTTCAGTGCTAAGACACATGTTGCCTACCAAAGGGTCTGTTTGCTGAAGCACTTTCAGAATAATGGGAACTGCTCAGAATGTTTTTACAGCTCTGAACAGCTCCTGCATAGGGTGATTTGGGTTTTTATGTGTAAAACAGGGTAAGACCACATGAAAGAATAACCAAAGCCTAGTCTATAGCTGGAACTGCTGAAAGCACTCTACATGCACTAACTTGATGGGACTCAGTAGCTTTTGTTGTTTTTCTGTTTACTGGATGAGGGAACCAAAGCACAAGAGATTAATGTGAATTTGTCAGGATGCAGATACAGAGGGTCGGGTCAAGTGCATTCTCTCATCCACCGATTGTGCTGCCTTGCATTCTTGAGTCTATGCTGCATTGCTTCCTGGCTCCTGGGCCACTTTGTTTCTCTGACTCACTTTTTTTTCATCTTTGGGGTGAAATGAGTGGAGATGAAACTTAACTATAATACTGTTGACAGTTTTGGTGTGAACTTCCCCAGCCTTCAGTGGTTTACTTTCCTGAAAATGAAACCCAAACTTGCCATTTTCAAGGAAATACATTCTTAAAAGAAATATCTGTACTGGAGAGCCATTCTTATCACTGAGACTGAGAAAATATCAGATATATTGGACAATATACTAAGTATTAAAGAAGAAATCCTTTTTCTCTTCAACACCTTTACTTTCTTAGAGTATTTCTGGCAAGAACATTGCCGCAGAAGGTGGGCCTCACTAGACTTCTCCGCAGGTAAGGGAAGTGCCTTTCTGTAACCTCCTGAGTTTAAGGGTCTTAGAAGTCCTGCAGAAACCTCGGTTTCTGAAGATGAAGATCTCTCTCTCTCTCTCTCTCTCTCTCTCTCGCTCTCTCGCTCTCTCGCTCTCTCGCTCTCTTGCTCTGATTTTGGTACAACGGCCTCTCATTGTAATCTAGGCTGTCCTTGAACTCCCTATTCATTCCAGGCAGTCCATAAACTCACAGAGATTTATCTACCTCTTTGCCTTAGAGTGATAGGAAGGGAGTGTGCCACCACACCAGGACCATATGATTTCTTCATATTCAATATATCAAGCAACAGAAAAATGAAATACTGAGTTGTGGGTTGTTTTCTTAATGAGCTTTTTCAATCACATTTTGTTTTGCCTCAAATTAATTTCCCATCTCTTGGACCCCCAAAGACCTCTCATTTTCTTATCTTTATTTGCATTAAGGAATTTTAAATTTATCTTAATATTATTAGCATTTAGAAATTTTTGTATGTCAATGTTTAGCCTGAAGATGGTCATATATTCACTGAAAAACTCTAAAGAATTATGTTGGAAAAATTCCCAATTTCTAAATATGTAAAGAGACATATCTTATATCCAAATTAAAATGAATCGCTATAGGTCAGTGATCAATTAGTAATAGCACAGTGCTGGCTGTGTCCTGCTCTCTTTCAAGTGCACAACAAAGAAGCTATCAGAGCATTTTTGTGTGCATACTTCTAGTTCATAGGTCAATTTCTCAAAGAACTGCACTCAAAGCATTCCCTTAAAGTAAATACATTGAAGAAATGATATTTGTATACATATTATTTTGTTCCATATGTACTTTCTTAGATATAGACATATTCATTTAATATGTAAATACATAAAACTTAATAATTTCCCCTTATATTTGAATGTTTCTGAATTCTATGAAGTATTTTGTGTAAAGAGTAATATGCCTACCACTAAATTACATATAAATCATGGTGCTTTTTCCTGTCTTTCTTTATCCGTGTTGTTTTATATATATGTATATATATATATATATATATATATGTGTGTGTGTGTGTGTGTGTGTGTGTGTGTGTGTGTGTGTGTGTATAGTTACCTGGCTCTGTTGTGCAACTGGTACACATTTCATGAATTCCTTGCTATTGGTACTGTAGTTACTCTATAAGAATATTGGGAAACATACAACACCACTAAAGTTGAAACACATCTATTAGTAGGAGTAGAACACACAATGATGGAAAAATAATAAAAAAGTTATAAAGAATAAATTGTGAAAATTATCAACCAAAAATTCTTTAAAAATTGATTTAATGGCCCTGGATATAAACATATATATATTTAAAGCCATGTTATTATATAGCACATAGTTTCCAACTAAGTATATATTCACATGTTTGTACCCATAAGTATTTAATATGTCATGAATATTTTCTGACAAAGAAGTTGAAATTACAAAGCATAGGTTTCAAAATAGGCTTTTCCTCTAGTATCATCATTTAGTGATCTCCTCTTAAATTAAGCATACTTCATATTTGTATGTGCTGTGTGACTGACTTTGGAGAGGAATCAGAAAAGTCATTCTTCTATTCAAACCTCCAGAGTCCATGTTAACTGGTGAAGGCATGAGGAGAACATAATTACAGAACCACATCTCTTGCAGAATTTTTTTTTGTTCATTTGTTCCCTGCTTACAAAATTTTTAGAGATGATTTTCTTCCTTTAAAACCTATTTTACTTATACTTTATTCTGTTTGAATTCTTTATTGGGGTGAAAATTACAACTCAGTCAATTGCACAAATATCCTTTGAATATACTAAAAAAAGTATGTTTTTGTTAGTGATATCAACAACAGCTCTTAAGAGTTAGTTTTTTCATGTAGTTGTTGAAGTACCTTATTTTAGTGTACATCCAGATTTAAGTATGTTTCAACCACATTATTTCTGTGTAAGAGTAGAATCTTGCACAAAGGAGTTAAACTCTGACTTTGTTTTCTTAAATCTTTAAAATGTTAATAATGCCTACGCTGCAGGATTGTATGAGAATTAAGCAACAGCCTCTGCCTTATAAGTGCTGCTCTTTCAATATGATTTTGTTTACTCTTGTTTTTAATGTGTTGGTGCAACCTAAAAGGGAGAACGGCATCTTGGATGTAAGCAGAAGTGGAATATTTTAAGCACTGGTTTGCAATTATGTAAGTAAATGGAAGAAGTGCAAGGAGGATATTGATGGCTTGCTTTTCCTCAGCAGAGCGGCATTAAACATAAAGGGGAGTCGTTTTATTGAATAATAAAAGCCTGACAATCACTGTGATTGGCTGGCGGCCATGACTGCAGTGCAATTCTAAACAGCTTGTTTTTCAAAGGTCTTCTTAAATACCTCTATCTAAACCAAGACATAGCCTGGCCTGATCTGAAGTACCAAAAACTCATTTTTAAAGTGAAGTTGCTCACATTGCAATATCTCCAATATCTCTAATAGTGAAAGAAAAATATATACATTAGAATTAACTTCTCTTTAGTGCATTTGGACCTGGATATTTTGAAGAAATAGAAAATAGAAAAGTTGGAAATTTTAACAAACTCAGGTTGAGATAGCAAAATTCATGAGACGTGAAAGAAAAGAGCCATGTTTGAAAAGATCTACTAAAAACAAAATTAAGCAAAATAAAACAAAAGAATGAAGATCAACCTGGTCTTAGCACAAACCACAATGTTTGCTCTGCATTCTCCAGATGAAAATCCAGTAACTCCAGCACAGAATTTAAGGCTTCCGAAGTTCTGGAATCCACTCCAATGCACCCATCTGTCCCTGTCAGCATCCCGAATCCACTCTCGAAAGTGTGTATAATAAGTGGGTCAAGCTGGCAGTTCACCATGATAAACATTTAATGATTTTAATGGCTATTTTAAACAGCACTTGTTTAATTTGTGGATTAGTATTTCATCAGTGAATTCTGCCCAGGATGTTGGAGAAGAATTTGCTGCTAGGCTCTCCATACTGAATGCATACTTTAATGTCAAAACTGTCCAGGTTAGCGTCTTTCCTACACACACATTTTATCTTAAACATCAACACTGGAAAGAGTGAGATAAAGATCAAAGCAAAAACGTGAGAGCCAAGAAACTGTATTTATTTTCATCTTAAAACGAAGACATGGCAATTAATTTTGTGAAATTCAGTCAAAGCAACACGGAGAAATGGTTTTGATATGAATATTGCATGAAAGATGAAGAAAAATTAATGCCTTGCAGAACCCAGAAAGCTGATTCTGCAACAGGCAGCAGTAGAAGAATCCCAAAGCAGTCAGTGATTGGCTGATGGGATCTTTGTTCCAGCGACAAGCATCCCACAGCATATGCTTGGTGAACTCCCTGTTTGGCCTCCACCTTCCGAAGCATTGCTCAGTCGCCTGGCTCTAGCCTAAGCCTGGGTTGTCTTCTGGTGAGCGGCTCATGTCTCCCCCTCTCGACCATCCGCCAGGTGCCTGCTGCTGGGCAAGCACTCACACAAAGGACTCACTTGTTTCCCTCTCTCCTCTCGGTGGACTTGCAGCCTGAGAAAACAACTTGCAGGAGTCAGGAAGGACCCTGCCTGGAGCAAGAACCCGCAGAGCCTTCCAGACAGGTCGAAGCTGGTGTTCACGCAGACCAAACAAACAATGCCAAGCCCAGGAAAGAATAAATTATACACGTCCACGCCCCCGCCCAGCACTATGCAACAAGCTAAAGAAAATCTCTAACGGGATTTCTCCAAATAAAAGATTTTGTTTTCTCTTACAAATGGGAAATGCCTCAAGACAGCCAAAGGAATTGACGTTGGCTTTGCAGTGGCAACGCCCCCCATATCGCCTAGCAGGAACCCAGGTTCCTTGTGAACCACAAGGTGGGAAACAGACCTAGTGGGAGGAAGTGACATAGGCAAAGCAGTTTAGAAGAAATAGGAACTTCGAGATCAAATGAATAAAACGATCGAGTTTTAAACCGGGCTTGAAGAGTGAAACTTGGAGAGAGGAAAGGACAGGAGCTCTCCGCAGGAAACTACCTGGAGATGAAAGCCGGAAAATAAGGAAGTGGCAAGCGGCAACTTTGAGGTGGACAGCAAGTTGTGTACCCTGTGAGGCCTCTGCTGAATATCCCTAAACTGCCCTTCCTGGCGGAGCGCCCGCAGCATCAGCACCAACGGCGGTACCAGCAGCAGCAGCGGCGGCGGCGGCAGCAGCTGCGCGCCTCCGGCCCGCCCCGCGCGGTCCCCGCTAGCCCGCGCCCTGCCCGTCTGCGTGTGCGTGTGCGTGCGCTCAGCCCAGCGTGAGCGGCACCTGCTAGTCCCGGCTCGCCCAGGAGGCCGCCTAGCCGGGCTCCCACCGCCGTGCCCGCCGGAGCGACTTAGAGGGCTTCGAAGGCTCCGTGGTCGCCCAGCAGCCGCGGTACCCCTGCCGCTTGCAAGTCCGCCTGGCTCCGAGTCACGTGTCAGTGCCCGAGGCAGAGACTGAGAAAAAAACGCGCTTCATTCCTTCTTCCACCGCCATACTGTATTTTCCTAAATCTCATTTTTATTCCAACATTTTACTCCCGCTCGGTGAGTACCTTCTCAGTGGCATTCTTGTCCTATTCTTCTTTTTTGTTCTTTTTTTGTTTTTGTTTTTTTTCTTCTTTTTTTCTTCCCACTTCTTTGATTATTGTTTGTATTTGGGAAAGCTGGCAAGCATGGTCTTAAGCCTTTTCCTGAATCAAGTTTTCCTAGCATGCGATGGTTCTCTAGACAAGGTGCTGTGTCTGGGAGTCCGCGGTAGCGGTGCCCGCTGCAAGCGGCTCTCAAGTCCAGCAAAATGTGCAACTGGTTTTATGGAAAAAAACGTTGTGAATTGTGGTGCCTATTTTTTCCCTTTGTAATGATAAGAAAGCATGTTTCTAACTCTTTTTTACATACTCTTTTTCCGATTACATTTTTGTAGGTGAGATTTTCCAGCAGTGTTCACAAGTTTGTCGTCTTGCAATTCGGTGCGCACCACTGAATAAAGACATTAATTTTACATTTTTATGACCTTTTTGGAAGCCTGTGAAAAATATTTCGTTTTTCCCCCTCCTGTTTTTGATATCAGTTGATAACATGAAACTTTTCTTGCAGCTAGTTCATGGGATTATTTTTAAACAAATGCTTTTTTCCTCCTTTACATTAACTATGACTTTTGCACATTTGACTTTTTTATTTTAAAAAAACCGAGATAATTTTATGATAGATATTCTGATATCTATATCTATATTATCCCTTCTTCCTCCTCCTCCCCTCCCCGTAAATCGATTTTCAAATAATGGCAGTGGAAGGTTTTTCCTGGAAAAAAAAAATGAAGTGCGATTTGGTTTCCTTGTCAACGGAGGATGAAGTGAACAGCACAACAGCTCGCAGAGAGCAGGTACTTGGCCCCCTCGGTGGCGTTCCCCGGGTGTGTGATGGCAACGCTGGCCAAGAAGTCTGTGTGCGCGCGTGTGTGCGTGTGCGAGGGTGTGTGCGCGTGTACGCGCCGGTTCCGGGCTGTGTCCTAGCCCGCGATGGGGAAAGCTGAGACGGTAGCCAGAACCAAAGTGCTCTCTCGGCTGTGATTGTTTTGAAGGTGGGCGCAACATCCCCCACCCCCAGCGGCGCCTAGGTTGTGGGGGATGCAGGGGCGACAGCGCCCCGGGAGGTCCGGCAAGTTGACCTGAGCCACCCGCAGCGCCGGAAGCAGAGGGCCCGGCAGGGCGCTGGCAGTGGGGCGACCAGGCGCGGGAGAGGGAGAGGTGAAGGGGCGGGGACGGCGGCCGCCGGGAAGCTGGCTGCTGGCCAGGCGGCCGGAGCTAGAGATTTCTAGGATGGCAGAGGTCCCTGAGCACCGCACTCTCGCTTCTGCGTCCCGCGTGAGCAGTGCGGTGGATCCTTCCCAGCCGCCCCCGCTCCTTTCGGCGGGTTACCTTCTCCACTTCTGTCTTCCTCGTGCTTTCCCGGAGGTGTGGAGGTGTTGCATTGATTTTAAGCCCTTTTTGATGTCTTCTGAGGAGACGGAATGGTCACTTGTACCGGTGTCCACTTGGGTTTAATGAGAGGACTCGTACAAGGTACAAAATCACCCTTTCTTAATTTAAAATAGACTATGTTTCTCTCTTCTTAATCATCAGATCCTGGTTGTATAGATGTCCCCCTCCCCCAGGTCTGAGGATGTGGCAAAGGGTTATTGAAGGTGGCCCCTGTTATCAGTGCTGAAGTACTCAATGTTGACCGCTTTCAAAGGTGTTTGCGTGTCCTGTTGCATGCATCCTGTAAATCCAGCAGTACTTTTCATTACTATTGCATTGTTTGGCAATAAAAAGCCTTTTCTCTTCTTGTCCCACCAACAGAATCTGTTCCCAAATAAACACAGGAAAGATACAAACTGAATCTTCAAGCCTAGAGAGAAATTAGTAGTATTTAAATAGGTTGATTTTCAACCTTTTCATTTTCTTCCTTTTTTCCACTTTAATTGAGAAGTTCAATGTTAAATTTCTTGTGCGTACTCTATGGGTTATGATTAAATAAACTTAAATGAAATTACTTCTTACCTCATCAAGCTTTTTCTCAGTTATCTTAAAAAAGTAAATAAATAAAAACAAAACTTGAGAAAACAGAAGTACCTATAGCCAAAGGATAAATAACTTTTTTTATCGGGTTTTCAAGGGAATGTTTCATTGATTCTCTATATATGAAGCTTGTGGACATGAAAAGTTTGGTGTTTTGTGTTTTATGCATTGCAGCGAAAGAATAAAGACTCCAAAAGAAATTTAAAATGCACTGTCTAGGAAGTTATTCATACTTGTGCCACATTGATATAACTCTTAAGATATTTGCAAGCGACACACACGTGTTGTTGCTTATATTTATCTACTTATTTATTCATTTATTATTATGTACTTAGCTTTTCCTTATGAAGTCCCATCACATCTTTGAATGAGGAAAAAATTACTTTACTGTCTGTAAACAACAGTCTTTATTGCTTGAAGTGGATAGTTCTAAAATTCGAAGCTCATGTTATGACTCGAAACCTAAATATAGAATTTCTTCTTCCATACAGTGAGGTCATTGCTTAAATATGGCTTTTCATACAGCTCATGCAGCAAACAAAATCTTTTTAAAAGTTATTTGCAATACCCAATGTTTTTTCAAAAAATTATTTTAAATCATGTTATTTTATATATGTAGAAATGTTCATTTAAATATGTATGTAGATATTTCTTTCTGTATGTTATATGCATGATAAATTTTTGAATTCTTTCAAAATCAAATCAAAGAACTAAGCGACAGAGCAAGGTAGAAAGGAACAAGCTGTGTGAGAAAATCTGGAATCCCTTAACAGACTGGCTTTGCCCCAACTTCAGTTTGTTAGAGGACGACTAATTAGCAGTTCTGCATTGTTTCTGAATCAAACTGAAACCTGAGAACAAAAAGTGTCATCTGATGAGAAGGGAGTTTCCGGTGGAATCTTCTATATAAAATCATGGCATTTGTAGTCTTATGCTTTCTTTTAGTTAATGTTAATTCTTTCATTACAACAAATATTTATTTTAAATTTCTCTCTGTTACTTTCAAATCATCCTAATCCCTGCTTCCCTTAACTAAGCCAAAATACTCTAATTTCTTAAATTGGCCACCTGAACTGGAGTTTGGGTCTTTAAAGCTGTGCTAGGTCATCTACTAGAGTTGGCACCGCCTCCTGGTTCCTATGGGAAAATACATGCTGTTTTTATTGACCAAGTTACTCAACAGAATTCGCATCAACTTAATCATTAGGATTTTTGTTGTTTGTTTGTTTTGTTTCATTTTCTTACAGCTTGGTTTGGAATATTCTGTAAAAAGGAAAATCAATTTGCCAGTTAAAATGCCAGGAACTACTTGGTGCTGAACTACAAACTAACATCTAGTATTTTAATAAGTTGTGGTGAAATTTTCACAAACATAAAACTATCTTTAAATTTCCTAGGCTGCTTCTCTACAATATAGACTGTGAGTACTCCCCAAAAAGGCTGGATATATGAATATATTTATAGTTTCTCTTAACTTTAAACATTGCAGAGAAGCAAAATCTTATATGGTGTTCTGTCTTGTATGTGTGGTTTGTCCAAACACATTTAAAATAAGCTTTCATCATTAAAATAATTATTCAATGACATTTCTGTTTATATTTGGTCAGGTTGGCCACTTTTGTTTGTTCATTTGTTTGAGTTTGTGTCAATGAACCTACATCATAGTGGTGCTATAAGTCGGGGCAGTTTTAAACACATTTAGATACTCCATTAATATTCTTAACTACAAAAAGTTTGTCACTTTGTTCTAAAATGATGACCTAATTTGAAGGAAAGATTAGCTATTCAAATAGAATATTTAAATATGAAGTTTCATATTTTGAAATGAAAATAACAGTTTAAGGTAAATAGAAGAATAATTTGAATGATCAAAAATTAATTATTTTCTCAGTCAAAAGAAACATATTTGGATATATCCTCCCCACCCCCCCCCCCCCCAGTATTCTGTTGTATTCTACAGACACTTTGCCTGCATGTGTTCATTGCATGAGAAACTGGTATTTATGGAGGGCAGAAGGAGATGCTGGATCCCCTAGAACTGATTTTTTTTTATTTATATAAATGACCACATTGTTGCTGCAAATTGATCCTACGTTCCCTGGAATAGAAGTCATTGCTTTTAATGTCTGGGCCATCACTCTAGCCTCTGAATATAAGTTTCTTAAGTAAAACCATTAATAATTTAAATAAGTAAATAAAAATTATATGATGATCTTGTAGTTGAATGGTTTCTACCTGATTGGTGTGTGGTCATGTGCCTTGATTATTGTTATGGTCAGCCATTATGCAGTGCACTAAATTTTTGTTGGGGTTTTCTGTCCTGCCTAGTTTTTGTTTTCCACCATGTTCCACAGCCCTTTAGCCCCAAAGAAATCACACAGAGGTCTATATTAATGATAAACTGATTGGCCCATTATCTCAGGCTTCTTATTAGCACATAACTTATATTAACCCATTATTTTTGTCTATGTTAGCCACATGGCTCTGTACCCTTTTCAGTGGGGCAATCACATCTTTCTTCTTCTGTGATTAGGACAGGACTGGGGGGCACTGGGCTTCCTCCTTCCCAGAATTTTCCTGTTCTCATTGACCTGCCTCTACTTCCTGTCTGGTTGTCCTGCCTATACTTCCTGCCTGGCTACTGGCCAATCAGCATTTATTTAAAACATAATTTACAGAATATAGACTATTGTCCCATACCACTTCCCCCTCATTTTTTTTTAAACAAGAACATCCATAGTCCATATTTTGGAAATGAGGGCATAGTTTTTCACACTATTTTCTGCTGGTTGGAGGTACTGATAATCTTAGGAGAACCTGAAAGAAATTTAGAATCATGATCAAGTCCTGAGTGGAATATCATGTGAGTCTTGATCATCTAAGGCAGCAGACTTGAATCTGTTCTGGATGTAGAACTCAGACATCCGGGCCATCTGTTTGAACCAAAGATTTCTTAGGTGGTTTTCCTTGATCAAACTTGATTTTTTTTTTTTTAAACTCAGAATGAATCCACAGCCTCTCATTTCCTGTGGAAGCAAAAGCAAAATCTCTTCTCCAAAGTAACATACCTTTTGACTTCAATTTTGAAGTTAGGGTCTTTTTAAAATATTTATCTTGGATTAATTCAGCAGCATTTATAAATAAATAACGTTTAGCATTTGTTTCTCCTTTCTCAGCATTTAAACAATTTAAAGAGAGCATAATAACATACAGTATCCAGATTCTCTGTGTGTTTTCCATCCTTATGTGGTTTTACTTTAACCTCTATTTCTTTTATTTTTACTTTTATTTTTTGAGACAGGTTCTTTGTGTATCTTTAGTTGTCTTGGAACTCCCCCTGTAGACCAGGCTGTCTTTGAACTCACAGAGATCCACCTGCCTCTGCCCTCCCAAGTGCTGGGATTAAAAGTGTGTGACACTACACCTTGAACTCGCAGAGGTCTGTCTGCCTTTGCCTCCCAAGCTTTGGGATTAAAGGTCTGTACTACCACACCCAACTACTCGCTTCATTTATTTTTATTTTAAGGACTTTAACTTTTAGTCTGAATATATTTTTAACACACTGTAAACCATTTAGAGGTTTCCTTCATCTTTGACTCTTTCTTTACTGTCTCTCTCTCTCTTTCTCTCTCTCTCTCTCTCTCTCTCTCTCTCTCTCTTTTTAATCACATGAGTCTTTAGTTTGCTAAGCCTTATGGAGAAGATTAAAGCCGTGGCTTTGATGGCTGGATCCAGCCCATTTCTTAGCTTTCTGAAATTCCAGGCTCACAGCAGAGGTACCAGCAAGAGCCATGTTTATTGTCACAACTCTTTGGCGTTTTAAGGTCCCTGCCAGCAGGCAAGCTGCAGCATTGTGCTAACAAACAACACTCAAATGCTCTCTCTGTATCCGGACCTCCTGCCTCAAAGAGTCAGTGTTTGCACTGGCAGGATGGCCCAAAATGCAGGCATTTAAAAATGGCACAGCTTTTTCCCTGCTCTCGCTGAAAACCAAAAAGCATGTGGTCAGCTTTTATCAACACCATTTAAGTGTTTCGTGGCAGGACCTCTGCTTCTACTTTTTGTTTTGTTGTCCCGCCTATACTTCCTGCCTGTCTACTGGCCAATCAGTGTTTATTTAAAACATAATTTACAGAACATAGACAATTGTCCTGCACCACCAAATCAAATGAGACTTCAAGCACTCAAAAACCCTTGTATAGAAGAATACAGGTAAAGTGGATATTAGGAATTATTTGCACAGTAATGAGAAATTGTAGAATAAGAATGAATTGTATCTTAATTTTTTAAAAAGAGTTGTTAGTTGTGACTTCTGTTGCACTACTATCAAAAAACATATGTTGTCCTCTGACAAGATGAAGGAGTGATTATTCTTTAGTTCCTAGTGTTTATGGAATCTAGAAAGTAACAAGTTGAGTTTATAAAGTGTCTTCACTGATTGCCAGTAACTGTTATTCACCTCTTACTGTTTGCATTTCTTTCAGTTACCTGTAAAAATGTTTTTAAATTTTTATAGTTTATCATGACTCTTTGACTTAATTTACTTTTTAATAATTGAAATCAGTAATATAAGCTTTCCAAGTAGTGCCATTCACAATAGTTTGTTTCGTTGTATCACAATCACAAGAAAAAAAGTCACTGAACAGAACCTTAGGAGCAGTGATGCTGCACTGAATCAATACGAAGTTACAGACTTAGCAGATAGTATCTGCAAACCTCAGCCACAGACATCCATAGATAATATAATAGTTTTGCATAAGACATATATTTAATTCAGTAACTGTCAACTTTTGTTAAATTCACAATGGTGGTGAATTTTCTGTTGTTCTTTTGTTAGACTTATGCTAGGCACTAAACATATTTAAAAAAAAATACTGTGTTTTGTAGTTATTTTGGACTCTTAAAACTCGTTTTTTGCTCTGGATTATTTTTATGTTTTTCTGATACAGATTCAGGGTAATTTACTTTTGTTCTCTGATACTAGCACAGAGATGAAAGTAGGAGAAATTTGTCTAGGATGAATGTCCTCTGGCATGTCCTTGGAGACTCCTCACCTGAATTCAACACTGCAAGACTTATTTCTCCTTCCATGTATAAATCTAAGTGAAAGGAGAATTATGAAGGACATCAAATCACTGTCTGCATTTCCTGAAAGGAGCAATGGAAAACCTCACCACACATACTTAGAATAGTGAAAAATTAAAGGACTCAAGTGTGGATATATTTTTGGTTAAATATAACTTATAAGTTAATATTATTTTTGTTTAGAATAAAATAGTTGAATTTTTCTCAAAATTTCACAGTAGAAATTAATTGTGCTAAAGCATCCTGTATACATTTAGATAAAATGTTTATATGCATTTTGATAACTATATACTAAATATTTATAGAAGCAACATATTCTTGACTAGTCTCTATTAGTCAGGAATAGAGACAGCTTATTTGCTTTTTATTGAGTGTCAAGGACAAAGAAATGGAAGAGGAATAATATTTATTTTAAAAAGCTTTTATTAGCATATTAATGATTCATATGATTCATTATGACATTTTCTTACATATACACAATATATTGTATTCAAACCAATCACCTTCTCTTGTCCCTCTCATCCTTCTCCTGTTAACATCCCCCCCCCTCGTTCTGTCTCTGTACATGTATTGGGGGTAGTGGGTGGAGGTGTTCGTCCCAATGAATTTCTTCAGGTTGTTAATAGAAACACAATGATAGCATGTTTACGAGAGTGTAGGCACCTTACCAATGACTTACCAGTAGAAATTTTTTTTTCCATCCCCATTTACTCATATATAAATCTCCCTGGAAGAGCTGTTCCATGAAAAGCAATTCCAAGACAGAGGGTAGAGAGTTCCAATAGGGCATGTAATCACAGCTGCTGAGATCAAGTCTACAGCAATATTATAGCTGGAAATCAGTATTCTATGCAGATCTTCCTTTTCTTAGCTCTTACGTCTTATGCTGCTTCTGTGTTGTTCCTACCCTTGGAAGGGTTTGTGAGTATGTTATAGATGTGTCATTTATATATGGGCATTCAACGGTCATGTATTCTTTGTACTTTTACCAGATATGGGCCTCTGCAATCATTATTGGCCCCTGGGACATACAAAAAAACAAAACAGAACAAAAACAAACAAACAAACAAACAAAAAACGCCACCACAACCACCAAAAAACTTCTTTGATAAATATGAGAACAGTGCTATCATGAACAAACCATATTCATAAGGCAGTCTGACAGGCATGTCATGTTTGTTGCAAGCAACAGAAGAAGCTTTTCTACTAGTGCCGGTGATCTCCCAAGCTATGAGATATAAACATATAAACAGTATCCCATATAAATTCTCTACAGAAGTATAAACATTAGCTCCAGTCAGGACATGATTGGTTATCCCCATAGACTTGCCACTCTAGGATTGGTGGGCTCATCTTGGCTGATTGGTTCCTATTGCTGTGTACAGTGTTGTGAGATGACTAAAGACTGTTGAAGACAATTTACTCCAGCAACTGACAACACCTTCAGAAATGATGAAAGCCTCTAATTGGAGACAAAACTAGTTATTTTCCAGTATGACATACATTGTGTAAAATGAATGCCCTTCTGCTTCTTGTTCTCCTACCAAGTAGGAAGTGCATCCCTGTTTCATCTGATGAAGAAAGCTAATTGTGAAAGATGAGAAAATTTTACACAGGTGAGGAGAGTCAAGTAATATGTCGGAAGTCTGAAAGACATTCCCTGGCTCACCTTTTGCATACATGTATATTGTGTGTTTACAAGATTTTGAGGTGTTTTGCTCTTTCTAGTGTGAAATAACTTCTATGTGATTACTCTTGATACATTACAGGGTGTATAGTTTACTCAGTTTTTATTAACGAGTACCCTTCATCAGCAGGTACTTAAGACAGAAATAAAAATAAGTAGCATCACATGGAGAATTACTGAAGAATCTCCAAGATACTATGCTAGCATACATTTATGTAGAATTCTTGGAGCACAGACCAGTGCAGGCAAATTGTTGAGGTACCTGAGATTGTAATGAAAAAGACTGTCCTTTATCTTAGTTGTTTTATATAAGCCCTGTGGAAAGCATCCAGCATTTGTTTAATAAGCATGAATGCTTATTTCCTTCTAACTCTGATGGCATGTAGGACAAAGTAACAAAACGATCTCTTTCTTTCATTGTGCTACAAGACTATAAATATAGGTGTTGTCTCTGTCTGCCAACATCTCACAATCAACTTCTTCTTCATCTTTGATTTTCACTGTTACACCCATTTAAATGTGACACTTTTTTTCGAGTTCATTTTATCTGTTTGTTAATAATGTAAAACACATATGACTGCAGAAGTTATTTTAAGATGCTGTGTTTAATTGCTGCTTCAGATGTGTGAAAACTTTCTATTATGAAATAATTTCCTTGGTGCTTTAGCAAATGAATATTACCAAGAATGAGGAACATAAAGCAGATTGAGGACAGACTGAATGAACAAGAAGGAAGGGAATTTGGAGATCGTTCAATACAAATGTCCATGTTCACAAAATAAGTAGTTTAAAGGTCAAAGTGAAGCAAGGATTGTACACTTCCACATTACATTGGACTCTGGATATCATAGACATTTGTGTTAGGAAACAACAGCTAAGGTGGTATATATAGAAAGGAGATCCTTGTATACTTGAGTAAAAAAGAGTGGTTATAGTGTCTTGCACCTCACCATAGTTTGAAGTCCCAGCATTAACTTATGAAGAAATAAGCAATATGCAAATGAAAGAAAGTTAAAGGATGGAAGGACATGTTACAAACTGTCTGTAAAAACATTTAGGAGATAAGACATGCAGGGTATTTATTAATAAATGTTCCTTTTACTTATGTCTGTATAGCCATCCATAACGCAGAAATAAAATATTCACTGGGTGTGGAATTGTAATTAGTCACTTATTAAAGAAGTAATTGATCAGAAACAGCAAGTATAATATTGCGCACTACAATTAAGTACACTCTTAATATAAAAAAATAGAACAAAATAAAGAACTGGCATATTTTCGGGTACCTTTTTTACTTGGGTTCACATGTTACTTTTTAAAAGTTTAAGTCTAGGTTCCAGAGGAAATGGGTAGTATTAGATGTACTGCTGCTCTATCCCCACCCCTGTCAATGTGGAGACAGTCCGGACCAGACTGAGAGCTGACACTTAGGTATCTTCTTCCTCACTGTTTGTTGTTGTTGTAGTTTGTTTTTTAACCTAATCCAGATCTAGGAGAGGACTGGGGATCAAAGGGGTGAATTGTTATGAAGTTATTTAGTGAGATCTGAACCCAGGGTGCGTTCATTCTAAAACTTGAATATGGACTCCTGTGATTTATCCAGAAGTGAGAAGAAAAAAGCTGTTTTGGTTTGGGCATGAATTAGTGAGATTTCTCTGTCACAGTTTCAATGCTCACATAATTTATCATGTCACCTTAACTTACTACATAGAGAAGACAGTTAAGAATGCACTTGCTTTCACTAGGACTGAGATAGCACTGGTTTGTAGAGGCTACTATATTCTTTCTATGTGGTCACAGGATTTCTCTCTCACACAGTATTTATTGCGAGAAGTTTTTAAATAATTAAGAATGTGTAATTTTAGAAATTCTTTTTTTATAAGTTGCAATGTAGCACAAGAAATTCTGTTCACCTTACAAACTAAAAACTTATTTGATAAGTAATTAAAGAGTTCATAAAGATGGTAACTAAGCGTAGATGATAGTCTATAGTTCTTCAGATCATTAAAATGACATATTTTGAATATAGTGCCCTACGAAAGTGACTTATGTTTCTATTATCTGTTTTCCTTAAACAAATTAACCGTGTGTGTGTGTGTGTGTGTGTAGGTCAGTGGACAGCTTTGTAGAGTTAATTATTTTATTCAGCTCATCCAAGCATCAAATCCCAGCCACCAGGCTTTTCCAGCAAAGACTCTTTGCTGCTTAAGGCATCTCAAGGTTCGTGTTTCCTTTATGAAGAATTGTAGAGTTGTAATGTGAAACTCTACAGAAATGAGTAGGATGAACACGAGGGCCGAAGAAGAGGACAACATTGAATTTCTGAGTTATTTATTTGAGAATAAAATTGTGAGGCAAAAGGCAGTAAGGGAATTATGAGGAAAATAAGAAGGCCAGAATAAAGAGGTATTTATGGTTCTGTGCTTTATTTCCCACTCATTTTAGGCTTTAATACATAGTATGTTGTTTAAAAAAAGAAATTTTTGAAGCATATTTAGAATACTCAAAATGTAAGTATCTGAATCCAAACTTTAAGATGGCGTAAGATAAAACTAAAAAATACTTTTTTGAGCTTTTTAATATGTTTAACAACATAAATGTGCCGGTTATTAAAACTGTATTAATAAAGGCTGATGTGGATATCAATTCTGCTTTATTCCACCTTAGAATCCTGTCTATCATCTTTGTGACCCGTTTTATTTTAGAGTTGCTTGCTCTTTCTTACATACTGCGGTTCTAACCCCTGACACTGGTGCAATTCTTGGATGACATAGAAAAGGAGAAAAAGCGTGGGTAGGGAAGCAGAAGTGAGCACATCATGGCAAGTATTCTGGAATCCAACACTACAGAGAAGGACTGTAGTGGGAGAAACAGCGGCCTCCTATGTCTGAAATTTCCTTGATACTCTAAACAATAAGTAAAGTGAAACAGATTAATATAATTTTTATATTCCAACTTACCCAATTAAGTCAATGCATTAAAAGTGACTTCAACATATTATCATTACAAAATCACGTCAAACATGTGCTGTGCTTTCTCTCCTGTCTTGGAAATCTGGTTTTATTTACTTGAAGTGCAGAGATGCACACAATTTATATGTGCTCACCTCTGTGGGCTCTCTCAAAGTGCAGGGCTCAAGGCTCAGGAAAATTTCAGGACTGTGTCATGATTTTAATCTCTTCTAGACAAATCTTATTCTTTTTCAGAGAATAGCGAAGATAGATTTTTAAAATACTCTCTTATTGTTTCAATTTCAACTTTCACTTCTTATTAAGAATACAAATTGAAATTCATTGAAACTCATTTTGTACTAAGGAGTAATAACAAAATACGGTCAGTTAAATATGAAATATCAAATTTATCTTGATAGTTATTTTTCTCTAGAAACAAGGTAATCACTTTACCAAATATGCTTTTTTCAAAGAGTTCATTCATAACTTGGTTCTACATGTAAAGAAATAATAGTTTTGCCAGGAATCTTCACAGAGGCTTTTGTGATTTAGTGAGATGTCCAGAGTTCTGCATTCATTATGTCGTAAACAGAATGATATATTTAATAATGAATTTACATACAGATTCAGTGCCCATGGAATACTTAGTTTAGGAATTATATGAAAGTGAAATAGTATATACGTTGGTTCATAACCTGTTTTTGAAAATTATAAATGTAGAAATATAATAAACAGCCATGCTCTGCTCCTCCTTTGCCATTTCAACTTTATTTGCCTCATGTCTTCTAGTTTTGTATAACATTTTCTGGGTCTTGCTCAAATATGTTTTTAAGTTCTGTGTTTAGTGGCTTTTTTTTTTTTGCATGATATGATTCATCCTCCAATGTAAAGAGGTTAGGTACATAGCATTTGTGCAGCCTGTATTTCAAATATGATAATAGAAATACTAAGAGCGGGCTGGAAAGATGGCTTCAGGAGTAGAGTGTGTGCTCCACAAACATGAGGACTTGCACTTGGAATAACTCGGTGTTATTTCTAACTATACATCAAGGAATACTTAATTTCTTCCGCAAGAAGTACATCAACTCCCAAACTATATGAACTTACTTAGGTAATAATTTGCCTTAAACATGTTATTTGTTTTAGTAAAATTCTGAATCTGTAAAATTCAGAACTTACGTCTAAATTTTAATTTTAATTTTCTTCTTACTGCCTCGTTCATGATTGGCACAGCTAGTAAACACTGCCAAAACACTTGGTTTGTCTCTTTCATAGGTGATAAAAGATGATAAGTATCTACTCTGAGTTCACAAGTTCTCATATCTTAATTTTCATCATGAACATGGAATAGTTTGAAAAGTATAGTATATACCATAAATTTTATGTGTTATGCTTATGGCAAAAATTAAAACTATTAGTGCTTAACATACCAAAGTTTTCTGTTTCCTTGTTAAGCAATTGTAATGGTGTCATCAGGCTTTGTGTAGTTGTAACAGTTACGAATAGTTAGACAAGTGCACTATAAAATAGGAATATGCATACGAGAGAAGAGCAAGTAAATAAAGGTGAGCTGAGACTGCCATCACATAGAAAAGACCTAGAACGTACACTTTAGGCTTTGTCTTCAGGAAGACAAACCTTACTTAGATATGGCTCACTTCTTAAGACAGCTTTCAAAGTGGAAATTAATTTTACATGGAGCTTTTTTGGTTTATCGTGATTTAAGGTGCATTCTATACATTTCCTTTTAGTGAAAATGTTCTGAGGATAATTCAGTTTGAAAAGCACTACTTTGGAAAAGTTTTTGTTGGAGTTTTAACTATTTGTAAATTTTTCCTGAATTAATTTTATTGATTTATTGAAATGCATCTGTTTTGACACTCATCAGTTAAAACACAGAAGAATTTTCAATTTAGGTAAATTAAAGCTCAAGCAAAACAGGATTTATTTCGTTTTTCTCAGAAAAGCTGCAACTCTTTTAAATTTTTTATTTAAAATTGTACAATTATGTCAGATTTTAAAAAATAGGCTCAAAGAAAATATTCCTGGTATTTAGTTTTTGGGAAGATTTTGTAGTTTGTGACTATAAATGCAAAGCATGACAGCAGTTTGATGATATTGACCAGTCAATGGCTTATGGGATTTGCAAGCTTAGCTTACTCACACTAATAATAGTGAGTGATAGAGTGAATACTTGTGAGTTATTATTTATGGCACTTACATTGGTGTAGATTCTTGAATATTGATACAAAGTTAAATTACATTGAATATTGTATGCATACATGCTTCTACTTCTGCTTAAAACCCTTTTTATATATTGATAAATTGATAAATATTTATAATATTGCAATGTACTTCTGATCAAGATACTTATACATTGTTTACATTTTGAGGTCATTGTCCTCATTTGTTGCACAATTGTTTATTGTATAATATTTTAATAAGAGGTCTTGGTCTTTAAGTTATAAAGGTATTAAGAATTATAGATCAATAGTCATCTATGTTAGTCATAGTTATAGTTAGAGTAATCAGGTTTTTTAGATACATAGAGGTTATTTTCTACATAGATCTTCAACCACTTCAAAGAGCTGTAGAATATGACATTTAAATAATTTAGGGTTTTGTTGAAGTGAAATGTAATTGCTCCTGGCAAGACTGGATCTATTCCTGAGAGAATGTTGAGCACAGAAGACACTCCCCTTGGAGCCTGTTTTCTTCTTGGCAAAACTGGCCTTTGGGTAAAGAAATGCCCATGCCTCAACCACTGAGAAGATACATAGTATCTGGAAATGGATAAGCGGGACTGTCAAATCTTGCCAAGACAGGATATTTCCCTGCCTCTGAAAATGGTATCTCAGTTATTCTAGGCCTTAGCCAACTTTGGTTGCTTCAACGTTGCAAATGAGACTTTGGGTGATTGCCCAGGTAGCCAGTTGTCTCTGTCATTTGTTGCACAGTTTAGAAGTTGCTCAATTGCACTTCCTGCTTACTCAAGTAGCACTGTTTCCCTTCTCGGATCTTCGATGGGGTTGAAGACTGCATAGTTTTAGTTACTTTCCTCTCATGACTTTGCCAAGTTATTTATTATACTATTTATAATTTATTTATGATAGGATAATTATTAAATATTATATTTGTTCTTATTGTATATAATTTTGTATTATGCTTAGAATTCTCTTATTTAAATAAAAGGAGAAGGTGCTGTAGGAAGTCTTACAGCTAGTGGTTACCAACCCACTGGAGCTTGGCCACTTACATTATTTATGCCTATGTAGAACATGCGTCTGTTCTCTTTTCTGGCCTCTGTTCTGGTTGCGGGATTCGTTTTCTGATCTCCATTCATACAGAGTATTCTGACTTGTGAGTCTATCCCTAAATAAATAATAATCTATTTCTCAATTCTGAGCTAGTTTGGGATTTCTTTTAAGTGTCCAGTCACAGCAGAGGTACTTCTCCAGCCCTTCATGAGAACTTTTAATTTATATGAACCCTCACACTTGGTATGTATTAGTCAAAACATAGTTCTAGCCAGTGTTTCTCAAAGGCTTTAAGTTTAAACCCGGTAAAAGAAAGTCTGGCAAGTTGGTCTTAGACATTATTTAAGTCCTACATAATGCTATAGTGCTGTATCTGTATGTGATACAGTAAAATATTTTCAGAAACAATTTTCCATATTTTCAGGATGATTTTAGAACCAAGCAGGATTTATATTATTTAGTCATATTTCATCTGAAAATTCACAGACATGACATTTGAACCTTTTTCCTATATTCTAAAAGGACACCTCATTTTCTAGCTAATATTAGCATTGAAATCTCTATGTATCTTCTAAATATTCAGCAAAAAATTACTAAACAGCTCCTTAAATTTAGGTTTAAATTGCTACCATGATGTATTAATAATAGCTTTTTAGAGCAAATAATTCTTTTTGAGGAATATGTTATGCACAGGTGTAGTTTTCCTAAAACATGCTGTGAAAGTTGATTAAGAAGAGAGTATGGACTCCGTGTTTGGGTAGTTGTAAATTAGTCATTTCCAGGAACACAACTAATTCTGGTCATTTGCAAAATGGAACAGATGGACATGAGAAGTAAGCTTTCACTATCTTTCATTTGTCTCCTGTGAGACTTGAATTTCTTCCCCACCTCAAGGAGAATGCCAGCTTTTGTAATCCTCTCTAGAGAGGGAAGCTGTAATGCATGCAGGGTTTCCTTCTAAGTCCCTTAGACTTGCCAGGATAGCAAAGGGGTGTGGAAAATTGAGAACCATTTCCTATATGTTCCCCTCTGTCTGCAAGGTGAACCATTATGAAATTCATTAAAAATTCTCAGATAACTGGTAATTTTACTAAAGATTAT
Organism: Microtus pennsylvanicus; assembly: GCF_037038515.1. NCBI lineage: Eukaryota > Metazoa > Chordata > Mammalia > Rodentia > Cricetidae > Microtus > Microtus pennsylvanicus. Next base: position 39,066,273 of record NC_134583.1, read on the forward strand.
TTTAAGTTAATCTTAAGGGATCCTTCCAAATATTACACTGTCACTTACTCCTGCATTTTTCTTCATCATATTGCTTATGCTCTAAGAAATTCACCTATTGGTTGGTATTTTGGTGCCAGGAAATGAGACTCCTGTCACAATGTCCTGAGATGGTTTCAGGTCTTGTATGTCTTTATATAATTTCCTCCAAATTTAAGAAAATAATTTATTTTTATTGCATTCTATAAAGTATTGTTTTAGAGTAGTTGGAAATAAATAGTTTCAGTATAGACAGTCAGAGAATCACAATTACAGGCTGTATTTCTCTGCTCTGTGTTAGTCATTATTTCTAGAGTGTATGGGATTCTGTTGCTCACTAATTCTTTCTCCATTCATTCAATAAGGCCCCAGACTGTGCAGCATTTATTATTGATGACTAGATCTAACTCATTGCTCCATGCTGTAAGGATGTCCTTTCTTCAAGACAGCTCTATGGGGGCAATTGTGCCACTGTTTACAGATTTAGTAAACATGTCTGGAATAAAGTTGTATCAGTTTGTCTATGAAAATTGTGCGAGCATGTCTCTTGGAGAGGATGCTGAGACAAGATCTTGCTCTCTAGTTACTACCAAGTCTAGGTTGTCCTACATCTTGGGTATCTTCTTTATTCTCCCACATTCTGGGGTCACAGGCTTTACCATCTACTATTTTCATTTTAAATTAGCATTCCATGCTTTTTCCTAAAGTTGAAAATAAATAATTACAGATGGTTCACACTGAAGTGTTTTCATAATTTAAAATTCCCAATGTAATGCAATAATAGCATATAAAGAATAATACTCTCAGTAGACCACAAAATAAGAGAGGAAAATGCAAAGAAAACACGTATTACCAACTGGGAACCTATTGTACAAATACATGACCTATAAGAAACATTCTCATTATAACTTCCACAGAGCGTGTCTCAAAAATAAAACTTTGCCTACATTATGTGTGATGGCACATACTCAGGAAACAGAGGAAGAAAAACGCAGATTTCTGAGAGTTCAAAGGCGGCCTGCTCAGTTTGTCCATACTGTGTATGAAACAATACTACACATTTTGTTTTCTTTTTGGAGTAAACTGAATAAAATATTTAATTATTTAAAATCAATAAATTATATCCTGATATAAATAAGAAAGTGCTTCTTTTTTACAAGGATCATGTATGTAGCTCAATCTGTTTTATGATGAATGTATGCAAACATTCATTGTGATGGTGTGTCATTATTGACTGCTGTGTCTTCCAGTGTGCTTTTGTCCATTCCCAATCAACAGAAGTTTTACCTAAGTTTAGTAATTCTGCTCTGGGGATCCACTTGTGTTCATTTTTGTTTGTGTTTTTTAAAAGCTCTTATTATATCATTTCCCTCTAAGCGCCAGTGTAATACTTAGTTCCTTTACAATGTTCGTGAAATTCCTAAATGTATATTTTCTGTGCATGCCATCTGTTCTCCTGCTGTCTCCAGTTTCTTCAGTTTCTTTTAGAAGCTGATGATAGTATTTATATAGTCATTTTAAAAACTAATTCACTATGAAGACATAATTTCAGTAATCAAAGACCGTTCAAATAATACTAAGTTTAAAGGGTCATGTAGCTATTATTTAAGTTCTTATTGTGGGCAATGACCACAAACTATGTGTATTTGCTGATGTACTTTCAGAGTTGTCCTGGAAGGCTCATTACTGTTATTCATATTTTATATTTGATAGTTTGGAGCCTCAGTGGGGGTGAGCCACTTGTCAGGAGAGGGCTATCAAGTAGCAAATTGGATGCTTAAGGTAAGAGAGACACTAGCTGCCTTTATTTCTGACCCACTAGATTGCTCTCTTTTTTCCTATATTCTAAGATTGGGTTACTTCCAAAGACTGCTCCTTCATTTACCCTATTAGTCTTTTTGTTGTTGTTTTGTTTTTGTTTTTCATTGTAGCTTTGGAACCTGTCCTGGAACTAGCTCTTGTAGACCAGGCTGGCCTCAAACTCACAGAGATCTGCCTGCCTCTGTCTCCTGAGTGTTTGGATTAAAGTGTACGCCACCACCACCCAGCCTCCGACTAATATTCTTTCTGCCTCATAAAATACATGTTGATATTTCCAAATGTTTTCAAATCCATTGGCCACATGTAATGTTTCCAACATGCAGTTTGAGAATGCTTGCTTCCTTGGCTAAAGTAAAAACATGATAGCCTATAGGAACTACAGCTATTATAGCATGTCTTTATTGTTGTAGTATGAAATAACTGAATCAGGATGAAGAACACCACCTGGTTGGACATCTACTGTGTGAGGCTCTTTCCTGTTCACTGATGAATCTATGATCAGTTCTGGTTTGAATTAGAAAGTAAACCAAAACTATTGTATCCTTTAAATATTATCCAGTACACTACAACACCCAAACAGAGTAATGACAGGGAATGATACTGCTTTCATTTTACTGGAAGATTTGATGTTTCAGTGATTCTTTCCTTACAATTGAAATACATTATAGGCCAGGATAAGCTCCTTGGCAGAATTAAGGTAACATGTCTTGGGGAGTGGAATGAAGATTAACTAAAGCAGTGGTTTCCTAAAACAAGAAGACCCAAGTTGAAAGAAGATTCTTTACTTTCAAGTTGTTTCACTTTGGGATTCTACCATTAAAATCTAGGTCTGAAAAGTGGAAAGAATCAGAAAATGATTAGTTTTAATCAGTTCAGCATGTAAATATGAAAAAGTGCCAGCTTTCCATCGTATTACAGTGAAAACACAGTTATAAACCATAAAGACTGACTTTCTGGACAGGTTAAAAGGTACACTGGCAAGGTTCAACGTTCTCAAGTCCCTCCAGTGTCTGAAGCTTCCACGTGTCTTCACTGTCTTCCTTCTGCAATCATGTAACCCTGGAATCTCAATTACGTTTTTCTAAATCTCCATTGCATAAGCCGCAGACATTTGAGTTAGATCCTGTCCTCAAGACCTCACTTTGTCTCTTTGAAGTTTTATGTATAAATGCAAACATATTCTGAGGTACTTGCAATTCGAGCTTCAGCATATGACCTTGATACCTTCGGAGGATAAAATTCAGCAAAAAGCCATCAACTTTCCTCAGCCATGTGGGACAACCTCTGGGGACAAATAGTTTAGGCTTTTGAGGAATTTGAGTTCTGCATGGGACTGTGTCCAACAGCTGTGGAAAGTGTGTGTATCCTGGTGTATTGTTTCCCCTCTCCTTCATCATACTTAAAGAAAAACAATGTCATGTAAATTTTTGGACAAGTATTCTTTCCTCATTGAGTCAAAAGCTGTTCATATGAAGAGGGCACTTTTCCTATTAGAGAATGTAATTATTTCATCAAGTCTGTGTACATGAGATCCTGAAAAACAGTTCAGTGAGAGCTTATGATTAAGGACTGAATTAATGGAAAAAGTAAATTTAGTTAGAAAATAATATGCATTCAGGTTTTAGGTGAGCAATTGAACATGTTAGGAAGTAGCGTAAATGCAAATGCTTGGTGGAAGGAATAGATCTTTAGACTTATCTGGCAGGAGAAAATTTTTGGTGTCAGAAATCAAAGTAAAAGTATCTGGAAATAAGGGATTGTAAGAATGGAAGTACTTATGGTATTGTGTTTAAACAGGAGAGATGCTGAAGTTAGTGGCTCAAAGAAACTGAATGTTATGCTAGTACATTGACATCTAGGGCAAGACAGTCATAAAGAACCTTCCTGGTAGGAAAAGACTTTTTTTTTTTCCAGCAAGGATGTCTCCATTTTCCTCATGGTACCTAAAAACTTCATATGAATAGTTGACAAGTATTCTCTCCCCCAATTCAGTCAGAAGCTGTTCATATGAAGAGAAAAGTTTTCTTATTAGGTAATGTAAATTATTTCATCCTGACCAAAAACATAGATTTATAAAAATAGTTTAAAAGTTTATGAAAAATCCTTAATACCATTAATGACTGAGGAGCTGTAAATTTAAAGCACAATGACACCCATTAGAGTTTTGGTTATCAAAAGAGGACAAGAATTGGAAGGAGATCAGGGAGGGACATATGAGAGGGTTGTAGAGGAGAAAGGGAGAAATACTATAATTAAGTTATAATCTTAATTGCAATGGGACCAAATGACAGTGAAAGCATAGGAACAAAGAATACTTGCCCACTTATGATGGGGTGGAAATTGTCTGTGGGAGGAAGGTCGCTTGTTGGTTCCTGGCTGCTCAACCCCAAAATAATCACACAGAAACTATATTATTTAAAACATTGCTTGGGCCATTAGCTCTAGCTTCTTATTGGTTAACTCTTCTTAATTTAACACATCTCCATCAATCTGTATATCACCATGAGACTGGCCTATCAGCAAAGTTTCTGCGTATCTGTCTCTGGCAGCTCCATGGCTTCTCCCTGACTCTGCCCTTCTTTCTCCCAGCAGTCAATTTTGTTTTTCCTGCCTAGCTCTGTTCCCCTATATCTCTGCTTTAGCCCCAAAGCAATTTCTTTATTAATCAATGATATTTACAGCATACAGAGGAAAATCCCACATCGGGAAATTGTTACAGTCATTGTAGAAAACAGAATAGAGAAGATTCAAATATCAAAACCTAGTGCTATCATATAGTCCACCAATCTCTCTTGAGTGTATATAATATCATTCAACACTACCACTTCTAGGTATGTCTACAAAGAAATAAGTGTGTTGAATATATATATATATATATATATATATATATATATATATATACTTTTATTTATACTCAAACATTGTCTAGAATAGCAAAGACATGGAAGCAATCTGTGTCCAATGATTGATGAAATCTCTATCATTTCTGATATGTGACTGAATGAATAAGTACACACACACACACACTTTTTAGAGTCAAATAAATCCTGTTATTTGAGACTACATGAGTTAATATGGAGAGCATTAAATTAAGCAGAGTAAGTCAGGCATAGATAATAAATACTCAACAGTCTCATTTATTGTTGACCAAATGAGAGTCAATTTCAGAAGCAAAGATTGTGACTGCTTCCAGGAACTGAAGGGTCAAGGACACATGCCTTTAGTTCTGCAAGGTAGTAAGATTCACAGAGCTAAAGTGTAGCCTGGTGAACATAGCTAACATACTATGTTGTAATATAGAAATTGCAAAGATAGTAGAATGTAAGCACTCTTAGCCCCTTTAAAATGTTAACTCAAAAGTTTAGTATATATTAATTAGCTTGATGATGGCAACTGTTTCATAGTGTGTGTTAAAACATTATGTTGTGTACTTATGAATACATGTAGCTATTATGAGACAGCTATCCTTTAGTACCACTGGGACTACGGGAAGCAAAAACCTTATTAATATAAAATTGAGTTTGCTATTTGAAAAGTTTATAAAAACATTTAATTTATTGTAATGTTAGTAGGAGGAAGGAATTTTAGCTGCAAAATCATGTTCACAGCTGTCATGTATAGATCAAAGTTGCTGCTTTCCAGGTAATAATTTGAGTTTCTTTATGTGCTGTTTCACATGAATTCAATAATACTCCCTTAGTAAAGGTAAAGATTTACTCCTTGTGTGAAGCGCTTTTTTTTTTTTGAATATTGAATTGGGGAACCAACCAGTGATAGCAAGTTTCACATTAGAATTATTATGACTATCAGAAAACAAATTTGAAAAAGTAAAATTAATTTTCATTTTACTTACTAAATACTAGCGTAAGTACAGGATTTCCTTGTAGCTAAGAAGGGTCAAATGGGTTATAATTTTAGAAATGTTATCATGAATTACCCTTTCCCCCACAAAATATAATAGGCTTTATACCTTTTTAAGGCATACTTCAAGGGGAACCTTACTGATGTAATGTATACATAGTAATATTTGTAGATGTTTTGAAAAGTTTTAACAGAAATATTTAAAGACTCTGACTGAGCTAGTACTTAACAAAAATCTACCGGTTGGTTGTTTTTCAGTCCATCTTAAGTCACTCTCAGATGAGAAACGTACTGCGATATAAATCTATGCATAAACATGGGAATGAGTAGAGCTAGCATTATGGTTCTGTTCCATTCTCCACACCAACTTTACATGTATATACGTGTGTGCTTTCTAATACAATGGTTCCAAATAGCAGTTGCCATTCTCTGTACAATACATCATTTCTTTTTTTCAATCTTATGTCACTCCTCATTAGTTGGCAACTAGCATAGGGCTTTTTTTTTAAACAAATGAATGCACCTAATATTCTCATGGAAAATATGTAAAGGCAAAGCCAGTTGTTGAAGATGCTAAGTTGCTACCACACAAGAGTAAGTATATCTCTAAAGTCAATAATACTGAACTGGTTGTATATATGTCAAGGGAGACATTCTGGTATTATTTTCAAATAATTCTTACTTGTTACAGTCTTAGAATTATTTAGACAATAAATCTATGCTAGTGTATATCTGTGTATCAATGTAGGACACATGTTTTTCATTACTTTTTTGTTTTGCTTTTGCTTTTGTTTTTTCAACATAGTGTTTCTCTGTATTTTTGAGACCTATCCTGGAACTAGCTCTAGCAGACCAGGCTGGCCTCGAACTCACAGAGATCTGCCTGCCTCTGCTTGCTGAGTGCTGTTATTAAAGGTGTACACCACCATTGACTGACTTTAGTTAATTTTTAAGTGATTTAAGATATTTTATAATTTCCTTGTATTAATACATTGCACATTTTAAAATTCTGTATTTTTTGCTTAAAAATTAATTTTTCATTTTATTATAAATATTTTTAAACAAAAGCATCACACACCAAAAGTATTTATGCCCAAAGACTATAAACTTCTAAAAGATAAGAGTTACCCTTCAGAATAGAAGCTGTGGAGCTTCTCGTTGGATTTTGTACTTCCGCTAAATATAATTAGGCTTATTATAATTGAGCTTTAAAATTTCTTTTTGTGATGAAGATCAAGACCCTTGGGAATGCTAAGATGTTGTGCCACACTGCCTCACCCATGCCCTCCACAACGTGGCGTGTCCTTCCATTACTATAAGGCTTAGTGGCTCTCATCTAACATCTGCAGCTTCTCTTCCTCAGAGTTTCATTCACAAAGTCATCTTTCAGTGGCCTGCTCAAAAGAATAAAGAACGCTACTTTGCTGTAAATGGTGTGTGTGCAAGTTCTTAATAGTCCGAATAAAAATAAAGTCTGTGTTGCTGGATTTGGGGGATTGTTTCCTCTACCAGCACAGAAAAGTGCAGGACATTGATATACACTATATTTGTCTTATTCATTATCAGAATAATAACGTAAGGACATGAGCCACTAAAAATTAGCAGTTTGATATTCTATTATAATTTTCTCTTGTATGAGAGGCTGCTTTGTGTTACTTGTTCTTTTCACTGTTTCCATGAACCATACTGTGAGAATCCATATCACAGTGTCTAGTTCTGTGTACCCAGGGTATGCTCCACTCTGACATAACCCCCACGTTATTTATCTAAGATTTCAGAGGAACAATATAGTTTTGTGCAGTGTTTGATTGTAGCTTTTTATTTTTAAATATTTTGTGTTTACCAATTACCAATATAAACATAGCCATAATTACCAAGTATAATATAAGCATAGCCATAATTAATTACCAAACACTAGCTATGTACAGGCTATCACCTGCTATATTTGCAAAATTTCTGGAATGTGACTGTCATTTGAGTCCTTTTTTTTATATAATGGAACAACAAAGATTAGGTCACTTAGTCAGTTCATTTAGCAGATAGCAAAGCAGAAATTTGAAAATGTACCCGGCTTACTGACCTCCATCTTGCAGATGACACACCATAATCACCCACGTTTCAGATTGACTGTCACCTTAAGATCATAGGAATTGAGTCCCAGTTAGAGTGCCGAGAGCAACAGAGTTAATTCTCTAACAACTGTCCTTGATTTGAAATGCACAGCTCCTTGCTTTCAGTCACAACTTGGACAAGGTCCTAGAATGTTCTATTGAGTGCTTGGTTGTTTAAATGACTACAGCAACTTGCCTGCCTTCCCCCTCAAGCTGCTGAATAGTAATGTAATTACATCCAGCCATTACATTTTGCCTCCTTCCCTTGTGTTCTTTATCATTTGATGATTAGATTACAATGTCAATGATTAACATGCATAGCTTCCCTACTCCAAGCAATAAGCAAGTCTCTGTTTTATGTTTGATGATGGTTTCTGGGTTAATCCACTAACTGTCTGTACCTTGATTCAAAATTATACACTGATGAATGTGATGAGTTCCATAAAATTCAAGAAAAATGGCTTGCTGGCTGACACAAAGATATGTTATGATTTGATGGGGCTGTGCATAAATGTTTGTACTCAATCATAATTGTAGGAAAATACATTTAGGATTGTAGAAAAGGGAAGGTGTGCAGGGGAGAATCTTGGGGTTCTGTAATAATATTAGTAATGTAACAAAATATGAGATTTTATAGACTGCAAAACAATGCTTGAAATCAAGAGTTATGGGACCCTTGATTTCTCAATAACCAATGAAAACTCTGAGGCATTAAAAGAGCACAACAAACCAATAGAAAGTCCTGGGTAGTTTTATTTATGTGTTCACTTTACCCTTTTTAATGCTACCATTTAAAAGACTTATGTGAAATAAAATTCTGTGTTGAATAAAAGGGCACAGTTTATCTACATGGGGTTTACAGCAAAATGGTTAATAATTATTGATGCACATTGCATATAAATAATGGTTCTATCAATCTCATAGTGTTTTCTGACAAATTAATAGAAATTTTAATATTTTACGTTGCATTCCATGTATTATTTTAACATGAACTACTCCATCTTATCATGTTTAAGATGGTAGTTCTATCTTCTATTTTTTGTGCTTTATATTCTCAAACCTTCTTATGCTTGAAAAATCATCAAAACTTTTCCATGTTTTCTAGTTCTTATTAAAAACCAAACCAAACAAACAAATACAACAACATATGTAATAATTAGTTAAAAAAATACCAACACAATAAATCTGGGGGGCAAGCCAAGAATAAATATAATTTATGAAGTTACAAATTTAATTGTATCATGCTGGTTCTGCTGAAATAGTTTTAGGCATCATTGTAAAATTAGGTTTATGTTTTAATAGCTGTGGCTGTTACTGGGGGTACAGGTTAATCAGGTTAGATTAGGCATATCCGAGTACTGTACAGATGAGATACTTAAATCAGGACTGGTATTTGCAGTATTTCTCTAAAGTACTCTGAACTTATGAATATGAACTTAAGAAGATCAGTAGTTCTTAATCGTGTTTTCTTCAGTTACCCTTGAATATTTTGAAAGGTCTTTGTTGTAAACCAGTTCATGAGAAGGATGATTTGCTTAGTAATAACTGATAAGCCAGCCCTCCTTATTTACAGACAGAATTCAAACAAAACAAATTAAGAAAACCCCAAAATTTCCAGAGGTACTCAAAGGTGGTCTTAGTAACAGGAGTTATGAACGTCAGTATACAGTGACCATTAGTAACAGGAATTGTTGCTCTATCAATACTCTACCTACTCAAGTATACTGAAACAACACTGTCATTAAAAAAAATAAATAAATAAATAAAATAAAATAAAATTTCCAGGTGCTGGAAAGATGGTTCAGCTATTGAGAAAGCATAGTGCTTTTGCAAAAAGCCAGAGTATTCTACATACTCTGAATCATACAGAGATTCTAGCATCTGTATGATATGTCACACAACCACCAGTGACTCTCACTCTTCGGGATCTAATATCCTCTATTAATTTCAGTTACACCTGTACATGTACATGTAATATGTACAAACATCTACATTGGTCTTAATCTTTCTCTCTCTCACCTCTCTCTGTGTCTGTCTGTCGTTCTCTTTCACACACACACACACACACACACACACACACACACACATTAAAATACTCCAAATTAATTTATTTTTTCCATTAAATGGAGTTTGAGATATGTGATTAAATAATTACATTTGTGTCCTGTTCTTGGCTCAAAACTCACATATATGACATATTTGTGAGAAGTTATTTAAAGCAGTTTTGTGTCTTTGCAGTATGACTAATCACATTGTATCCTGTTATTATAAAAATAATTCTTTCATGAATAAAGTATGAACTTTTCATTAACATTATAGACAGCTGACTACAGAAAAATGCTCAATAAGATTTAATAAAAATGATTACTGATGCCCCTGTTCTGTTTCCACATTAGTACTGTGATTTGTTTAGTCATTAGTTAATTCCCCTTGCCGGTGCTCTGGTCTGTTGCTATTGTCAGTTGTTGCAACCTGTACCTAGTGCTGCAGGACAGTTGTTTCAGAATATGCTAAATTAGGTCATAGAACAGTTGTTACTCTTGGGTAGGAAAGATAAAATAAGATAATTAGGCCGCATGCAAATCTGGTTTGAGTAATCAAAAGTGATCAGTAGTGCATAAGGAATTTGCATATTTTATATGTAAAACTGATAATAGAAATACTGCTTTGCTTTATGATCTAGCTTGATTTGTAGTATTTCTATGGATTTATGCAAATGGATGAAATGTGACTTTGTGTTCAATAAAATGTGTAAACATTAATAAATAAAATCTGCTTACATATCTTTATATTTATTATGTAAAAACTCACATGTCTATCCCCAAAAGTTTTATTTCCTAAGTGTTTTGAAAATGCCCAATACTAATTTGATGATTTGGAAGAAACAACTGAGCATTATTTCACCAGAGTGGCCTTGCAGCATCTGGGTGCCTGAATTGGATCTGGGTGTGGAACGCAGTGGTGGAGCACTGGCCTACTGCACCTAAATGATAAGAATTATTTCAGGTATTTTTATTAGATTTTCAATCTCATCTCATGGCACTACTAAAGCAGCCATGGCATTAATGCTTATGTGGGGTCCCTAGGAGGAGGGAAAGAGAATGACTGTTGAAGAGTGTCTTGAGCACCGGACTCTTTGCAGCCAGAGTCTGCTGTAAGTTTTCATTTGCCTTTCTGTATTGTGCTCTGTTTTATTTTTGTACTCATTTTTATTTTGTCCTTCCATGACCAGAGTTTGCAAAGTACTGATCCATGCATGGAGAGATGGCCCAGGCTTTAAGAGCACTGACTGCTATTCCAGGAGACCTAGGTTCAATTCTCAGCACCCACATGACAGCTCATACCTGTCTGTCACTCAAGTTTTAGGGTACCCAACACCCATGGCAAAAACATCAATACACATAGAAATAAAATAAAATTAAACAAAGTACGAATTCATATGAATCCTGTTTCAGACAGTCCCAAATCCAAAGGAAAATATGTTGTGTGCTTTAATATTATTGACATGGCTAGAAAACCGTGCTAGTAAATGTCATGTCTGTAATTTTTGCCACCAAAATGCAAAAAACTGGCTTTAAACTTGAATAATAGGGCATTTATTGAAACACTCCTCAACACTAAACTACATTTCTATTTATAAAAAATTCTTTGCACCTTTAACTTTATTATTCTTAATAATGACAAGGACCTAATGTAACAACCCTATGGAGAATATGCACAGCAGGCAGGGTTAATTCTAAAATTTAACCATTTCTGAACTTATCTCTTCTACATTTAGCGTTCTCATTTTCTCTCTCTCTATAACTCCCTTTTTGTACTGCTACCATTTGTTGTTTCATTTTTAACCCTAAGTCCATGTGTCAGCTAATAATTTTTTCTCTGATTATGACAAGGTTTGGGTGAGATGTAATTTTTGGTTCATACTGCCCACATCATGTTGCCTTCAAATTGCATAAAGAAAATCAAAGATTAATAAGATCTTTAACATCAGTAATATATGAATATATGTATTTGCATGTGATTGTGTGAGTATGTGTGTATATGAGAGTATATCATTTAGAGAATTAATAAATATACAGGGCAGAAAACAGTGATAAAATATTCAAAAAAAGAAATAAAGTTTAGGCCTTTCTTCTCATCTTTGCACTAATTTCTTAGAATAAAATCTAGGGTGGGTTATTTGTATAAAGACATGATTTACAACAGTCCCGCAGTAATGCTCAAAGAGAATTATTCAATATATTGTACAATTTTTTATTTTCTTATTTTTTTTCCATTCAAAAATTTACCTCCCATTCCCCTCCAGCTCCCCCACTCACTCTCCTCCCTCCCTCTCCCTCCTTAAGAGAGGGCAGGGAACCCTGCCCTATGGGAAGTCCAAGGCCCTCCCCCGGATATCCAGGCCTAGGAAGCTTTGCATCCAAATAGACTAGCGTCCCAAAAAGCCAGTACATGCAGTAGAAACAAGTTCCAGTGCCTTTATCAATGGCTTCCCAGTCAGCCCCCATTGTCATCCACATTCTCTGAGTCCAGTTTGATCACATGCTCATTCAGTCCCAGTCCAGCTGGATTTGATAAGCTCACATTATAACAGGCACACTGTATCAGTGGGTGGACCAACCCCTCCATGGTCCAGACTTCCTTACTCATCTCCCTCCTTCTGCTCTTCAACTGGACCTTGGGAGCTCAGTTCGTTGCTCTGATGAAGGTCTCTGTCTCTATCTCCATCTGTTGCCAGATGAAGATTCTATGGTGATATTCGAGATAATCATCAGTGTGATAGTGGGGCAAGGACAGTTCAGGCACCCTCTCCTCTACTGCCCAAGACCTAGCTGGGGACATACCCATGGACACCTATGATCCACTCAAGAGCCAAGTCTTTTGCCAACCCTATAATGGCTCCCTTAATATAGATATCTTCTTCCCTGCTCCTATACCCGCCCTTCCTCCATCTCCACTCTCTCACTCCCCCACTCTCTCTCCAGTCTTTCCTTTCTCCCTTCTCTCTCACCTCTCCCCTTCCCCCAACCCCCACCCCTACCCCCACCCCCATGCTCCCAACTTTTGCCCAGCCATCTTGTTTGCTTCCAATTTCCAGGAGGATCTATATATGTTTTTCTTTGGGTTCACCTTGTTATTTGGCTTCTCTAGGCTTGCAAACTATAGGCTTAATGTCCTTTATTTATGGCTAGAGTCCACTAATGAGCGAGTACATACCATATTCATATTTTTGGGTCTGGGTTATCTCACTCAGGATAGTGTTTTCTATTTCCATTCATTTGCATGTAAAAATCAAAATGTCATTATTTTTTACCACTGAGTAGTACTCTAATGTGTATAATTCCACACTTTCTTTATCCATTCTTCCATTGAGGGGCATCTAAGTTGTTTCCAGGTTCTGGCTATTACAAATAATACTGCTATGAACATAGTTGAACAAATGCTTTTTTTATTATGGTGGGCATCTCTTGGGTATATTCCCAAGAGTGGTATTGCTGGATCCTGAGGTAGATTGATTCCCAATTTCCTGATAAACCACCACACTGATTTCCAAAGTGGTTGCACAAGTTTGCACTCCCACTAGCAATAAATGAGTGTTCCCATTACTCCACATCCTCTCCAGCATAGGCTATCATTGGTGTTTTTGATTTTAGCCATTCTGACCGGTGTAAGATGGTATCTCAAAGTAGTTTTGATTTGCAGTTGTGTATATCAGTGACCCCAAAAACTCTTCCAAAGAACTCCTACAGCTGATAAATACCTTCAGTGATGTGGCAGGATACAAGATAAACTCAAACAAATCAAAAAAAAAAAATCAGTAACCCTTCTATACACAAAGGATAGAATAACAGAGAGGGAAATCAGAAAAACTTCACCTTTCATGTTAGCCACAAATAGCATAAAGTATCTTCGGGTTACACTAACCAAGGAAATGAAAGATCTGTTTGACAAGCACTTTAAGGCTTTAACGAAAGAAAGTGAAGAAGACACCAGAAAATGCAAGGCTCTCACATGCTCTTGGATGGGTAAACATAGTAAAAATGTCAGTTCTACCAAAGGCAATCTATAAATTCAATGCAATCCCTATCAAAATCCCAACAAAATACTTCACAGATCTTGAGAGAACAATAATCAACTTTATATGGAAAAACAACCAGGGTAGCCAAAACAATCCTATACAATAAAGGAACTTCTGGAGGCATTCAAACTCTATTACAGAGCTACAGTAATGAAAACCGTTTGGTATTGGCATAAAAACAGAGATGTTGACCAATGGAATCAAACCGAAGACCCAGATATTAATCCACAAACCTATGAAAACCTGATTTTCGACAAGGGAGCAAAAAGTATACAATGGAAGAAAGAGAGCATCTTTAACAAATGGTGCTGGCATAACTGGATGTCAACTTGCAGAAGAATCAAAATAGATCCGTATCTATCACCGTGCACAAAATTCAAGTCCAAACAGATTAAAGACCTCAATATAAATCCGACCACACTGAACCTGATAGAAGAGAAAGTGGGAAGTAGACTGCAACACATGAGCACAGGAGACCACGTATAGCCCCAGTGGCACAGACTACAAGAGCAATAGTGAATAAATGGAATCTCCTGAAACCGAGAAGCTTCTGTAAAGCAAAGGGCATTGTCATTAAGACAGAAAGGCATCCTACTGAATGGGAGAAGATCTTTACCAACCCCGCATCAGACAAAGGTCTGATCTCCAAAATATATAAAGAACTCAAGAAACTGGACATGAAAATTCTAATTAATCTAATTAAAAAATGGGGTATTGAACTGAAAAGAGAATTCTCATCAAAGTTCAGATGGCCAAAAGACACTTAAGGTTATATTGTACAATGTTGAGCTTCTTATTCACACTGCACATATTCCTTTTATTTCATTTTCTCTGACTCCAGGCTGTGTGGTTGTTCCTTCGTACCAGGGCAGGAGTTCCAAGATTTCCACATGACTCCTATCAATAACCAAAATCCTTGAATGCTCCAGAGTACAAGGCTAAGAAACAGCATATTAAAATATTTAGACGGCCCAGTGGAATGGCATAGAGAAAGGATACTGTGAAACTCCGTAGATGGGCTATGGGCAGAGCGCAAGGACACGTGTATCTTACGCTGTTTAAAGATCAAGTGTCTATATAAAACGAGTAAGACAAGGACACAGAATTCTTTTGAAGGTATACTACTTCCAGCTGTTAACAGCCTCTGTTTACCTGCATTGCCTGAGTAGAAAAGCCTCTTGTTTAAATTTTTAAGGCAATTTTATTTTAAATCTTCAAAGTATAAACACTTAAAATATACATTTATAATAAAGAAAGTAAAAATCATTCTATGGGGTGTCAAAGAAGTGGTCCCAGAGGGTAAAAGTGTTTGCAACACAGACCTGAAAACCTGACTTCAGGCTTTCTGATCCCATGGAGAATAAAAGGACAGACTTCTACAAATTGCCATCATTCTTTCATTCAATACCGCCAGGCGTGCCCACAATCACCTCCCAATATTAGTAATGAAAAATATAGTTTTAATTTAAAAAAAGCTGCTATATAAAAATACATATCTGAAACTAGGAATCCGGCATAAAACCAACCCAGCCCCCATGAAAGCAGGTGACAGTGGGTGGTTTGAGAAGTTTGTGGGGTCATTGGCATTGGGAATGGGCTTTTTGGAGTCCATTTCCTCTTAAGAGAAACCTTGCCCAGCCAAAACACAAGGGAGAGGGATTTAGCTGCCTCAACTTGGTGATATGACAGAATTTGTTGACTACCCATGAGATGCCATACCACTATGAGGAGCAGATTGGGAGTGGGGAGAGGGGAAGGTGGGGGAGCAGGAGGAGAGAAAAGGAGAACTGTGATTAGTATGTAAAAAAAAAACAGACATATCAGTTGTTAAGAGTTATAATGCTTTAACTACACATTAGTGCAATTTTCTTCTTTGGTTTTGAGAATGGCAATAATATGTAGATCTACATATTTGGGAGAGAAACCTGCACAATTTCTTTATTTCTTTGAAAGCAATACATATAAACCAGTGATTTGCAGGAAGATGACTCTTGACTGAGAAAGTTTTATTTCTTTCTGTTTCAATTAATTTACATTTCAGTGGATGCCTATCAGCAGTGAGTACCAGCTTGCAAATCTCAGCTACAAACCAAGAAACATGTGCATCATACTAAGTCCATTCTCATAATCATTAACCCATGTCATTTATCCATGTCTGGACAGACAAGCTTGATTTGAGGACCAGTGCTTTCTGCTCATGGACTCTCAAAGTTAAGGTGGAACGAACTTGTCACACCTACAATGCCGTGCCCACCTGTCAGCTTCTGTGCTAAAAGCAATGGCTTTTGTGTTTTGACACTCTTTTTTTTTTAAATATTTATTTATTTATTATGTATACAATATTCTGTCTGTGTGTATGACTGCAGGCCAGAAGAGGGCACCAGATCCCATTATAGATGGTTGTGAGCCACCATGTGGTTGCTGGGAATTGAACTCAGGACCTTTGGAAGAGCAGGCAATGCTCTTAACCTCTGAGCCAGAAGCCAGCTCTTCAGTTAGCACAGCTTAGCCTTTGAGCTCCTGCAAATTCTCCATCATTGTGATGCAGATCTCTGGCTCAGTAGATTAGTTTTCAGAACTGTTGTCCATGTAGTTTGTCCTTGCTTCTCCATACATAATCTTACCAGGCAAACACACACTGCATTTTAATTTACAACTTATTCTTTGGAAATTGTTAAGGCATTTAGTGACAGGAGTTTTTATTAGGAAAAGAATATTTCCCAAACAAAACTCATATAACAAATGCAGTAGAATTTGTTTTGTAAGGTACTTAATTTTGTAAGTCAATCTCACAGTATTTAAACTAAATAGTTTATGTTGGAAATAAGTTACTGTTAACTTGTCTGTGCACATACAACTGTCTTAAACACTTGAAAGAGGACAAAGACAAAAGCAGGGTATTAAGGAACTGAGTACATTTGACATTTCATGGCTGGAACTCTAGTGTTAAGCTGATAGGACTGTAATTAATTATGAGTTAACTTAGGAGCATAAGAAATTTTATATTTATTTATATTTATTGTCAATATATTTTTCAATCTGTGGTCCCTATCCCTTGAGAAGTACCAATTACAGCTGAGAAGCAAGTTATGAAAATACTTCCCAGTGACTTTCCCTGTGATTAAAAACTTTGTCTCACAACCTAACTTTTCATTAACATACCTAATTTTTATCATTATTTGGTAATCAATCTACCCATAAATTGATGATTGAGAAGAAAAGTATAGGGGCTCCCTAAGATAGTCTATTCATTAACTAGTTCCCACTACTCATTCAGCAAAAAAGCCTGTTTGTTTGTTTGTTTATTTATTTTGTTTTATATATGTGTTGTAGAATTGTTCATTAAGGTCATTATCATACCCACTATCTCATATTTTAACATAAAGATATCTCTTTTCTCCTGGAAGTTTTCAAATATACAGTTTGTTTTATCAAGTTTTCAGGGAAAAAATAAATCTCTTTAGAAAAAAATTTGGAAGATTAAACTTTATGTGTGTGAAAAGCATGAGCAGCAAGTTTCAGTCATTCCTTGTGAATTATGGGCCAGTCACAAAACTCAAGACACAATCCAAGTTCATAGCTGAACCGATGACAGGGTAAGTGATGCGCAAGCTGTTGTCGTTGGAGACAGCAGGACAGAGCTTGCTCTGCAGCAGGACCAGACAATATTGTAAGAACCATTGGATTGAAAATGCCTTTGAGTATAAGATGTACTAGTATTTTCTAAGGTGAAAGATGCCATTGAGTCAGCAATGCCATGCTTTCAACTTTATATTATGATCGTTCAGTCTAGTTTACCTAGTAAAATGCGATAGAGATGCTTAATATACTTTGAAATACAGTAATCTTCCCTACCCTGCCAGAATCCCTATTTTTGTTTTATTTGTTTGTTTCTGTTTTAAGTTGCAGACTGAGATCAGATAAGACTTTCATGCCTTAGAGGGTAAGAATTCTAGAAGATTTTCACTCCTTCTAGAGAATGTTTCTGACTCCAAGTCTGATTTAAATACCCCTCCCCTGAGCTCCCACAATGTGTGTGCAAAGCCACTGAAGCTTATCTCAGCAGTCGATTTATTGATCTTCTGTACCACTGCATAATTTTCAGAGCTCTGAGGACATCTGATATAGCTTTTTGCAGCTTGTAGCATAGTGCTCAGTATGTTGGTTGGTGCTAAGTGACTCTGATGAATGAACAATAAACAAAGGGACTGGTGATTTAGTAGCAACAATACCAAATGACAGTTTTCCTTTACAACCCCTCAAAGAATGACTAACAAGATGATTTTCCCACACTAGAATAAATTTTCCAAATTACACTGAAACCAAAAACATTTAGTGCTTGCTTTTGGATGATGTATTGACAAATTAAAGTTTAGAGATTAAATTATAGTGATTCTAAATAAAATCAAGTCTGGTAAGAAAAGCTGAAGTCATTAAGTTTATAATTTTTCTGGATTGTATTTGTGGAATATTGTATTTGCTAATTTTCACTAATTTTTTATTGCTTTTATTGAGCTATATATTTTTCTCCACTCCCCTCCCTTCTTTCTTTCTCCCCTTCTACCCTCTCCCATGATCCACATGCTCCCAATTTACTCAGGAGATCTTGTCATTTTTTTTACTTTCCATGTAGATTAGATTAGATCTCTCTTAGGATTCTTATTTTTCTCTAGGTTCTTTTTGTAGGCTGCTTTTTCTTTGCTTTATGTCTAAAAGCCCCTTATGAGTGAACACATATTTGTCTTTCTGGGTTGGGTTACCTCACTCAATATGATGTTTTCTAGATCTGTCCATTTGCCAGCAAATTATAAGATTTCATTATTTTTTCTGTTGTGTAGTACTCCTTTGTGTAAATGTATGACATTTTCTTTATCCATTTTTCAGTTGAAGGGCATTTAGGTTTTTCCAGGTTATGAAAAATAATGCTGTTATGAACATAGCTGAGCACATGTCCTTGTGGTATAATTGAGTCTCCTTTCAGTATATACCAAAAGTGGTGTTGCTAGGTCTTGAGGTAGGTTGTTTCCTAATTTTTTAAGAAATCACCATACTAATTTCCAAAGCAGCTGTACCAGTTTGCACTCCCACCAGCAATGGAAGAGTGTTTCCTTTACCCCACATCCTCTCTATCATAAGCTTTCATCAGTGTTTTTGGTATTGGCCATTCTTATAGGTGTAAGATGGAACCTCAGAGTTATTTTGATTTACATTTCTCTGATGGCTAAGGATTTTGAGCATTTCCTTAAGTGTCTTTCGGCCATGTTAGATTCATCTGTTGAGAATTCTCTGTAACCCATTTTTTTATTGAATTATTTGTTTTTTTATGACAAATTTCTTGAGTTCTTTGCATTTTTTGTAGATCAGCCCTCTGATGTGGGCTTGGTGAAGAATGTTTCCTATTCTGTAGGCTGCCATTTTGTCTGTTGACCATGGTTTTTGCTTTACAGAAGCTTCTCAGTTTCAGAAGATCCCATTTATTAATTGTTTCTCTCTGTGTCTGTGTTACTGGGGTTTTATTTAGGAAGTAGTCTACTCTGCTGATGTGTTCAACTGTACTTCCTACTTTGTCTTCTATGACGTTCAGTGTGGTTTGTTTTATGCTGAGGCCTTTGATCCATTTGGACTTGAGTTTTGTGCATAGTGATAGGTATGGATCTATTTTCATTCTTCTACATGTTGATATCTAATTATGCCAACACCATTTGCTGAGTATGCCTTTTTTCCCATTTTATATATTTTGCTTTTTTGTCAAAAGTCAAGAGTTCTTAGGTGTGTAGATGGATATCCGATCTGGGTCTTTGGTTAATTATCAAAATAATTATTATATTAATAATAATAAATACCTTGTTATTACTAATTTTTAAGTTTATCTTACTTTATTTTTAAACATTTTCACTGTACTAATATAGACAATACTGTATTAATAAACATTTTCAAGCTGTAAATGACTAACTTTGCACCAATATTCTTATGTTATATAAGCTGAAATATATTTTGCTGAACACTTCAAAAATAATATGGAAATATTATTTTTTTCAGAGTACCTAAAATATAATTTCCTTGTATTTCCTCTAATTATATGGTTGACTGTAAAAGAACAATAATCACCATTTTCTCACAGCAAATGGGCTTTGAGACTCATTAACCACCTTAGTTTTGCTTCAGCTATTAATCTGGGAAGGCATTTATTACTTTGCATATTTCAAAGC
Source organism: Microtus pennsylvanicus (assembly GCF_037038515.1). Taxonomy (NCBI): domain Eukaryota; kingdom Metazoa; phylum Chordata; class Mammalia; order Rodentia; family Cricetidae; genus Microtus; species Microtus pennsylvanicus. The sequence continues at coordinate 39,086,372 of NC_134583.1, forward strand.
AATAGGAAATATCAGTTAATTAATTCCACTGGGAAATTTTGGTACCAATATAAACAACATTAAAAAAATACTTTAACCTTATATAGGGAAATATAAAGTACTTTATATATGTTGTTCACACGAGAAGGATGAGAACCATACATAAATATTCTTTTCAGGGTCAAGGAAGACACTAGCAGCTAAAATTTAGGAATTCTTCACAGAAATGGTGGTGATAGGAATAGCCTGTGATGAAGACAAAGCCAGCACACTGTGCCTCCGAATTGTGTAGACTTTGGGGAAATTGTGACTCAGACTTGCTTTATTGTTTACTAGCTATGAGATCCTTCACAAATTACTTCTCTTTCCTAAATCTTGGTATTGTCAACATAAAATGGATTAAAAACAAATGATTCCGCAAAGAGAACGTTTAAAGAATTAAAGTACTACATGTAAAATGTTCTTATAGCAATAAATATCTTACTTGGATTATTAGTATTTAAGGTCCAAGGGATGTAAGCATGTTTCTCCTCCATCTTGTCATAATAGAAACAGAAATCTAAAACTGAAGGGAAATACACCTATTGTGATTTATCTACCAGTAGGGATATAGGATTTCAGGGAAGTGTAACTACTGTGGGATACAGGTCATCTTTAAAGTCTGTTGGTCACGATTCTTAGCCCACAGTAGGCAAATGTGAGGTACATAGCTGTTAGTACCGAGTGCCCATTATATGTTCAATCCTTGTATGACTATTTTAGATTTTCTTCAGTGAACTTATGCCCGTGATGAAAGATAAGTAAATGAACATTGCCTATCTATCTGTGTGACTGGTAAATTAGCATAAACCTCATCATTACTTTTAAAGGAATATGTAGCTTATTTATTTCTGAAGTAATGTTTTATGAAATAAAAGTGTTACAGGGAGGTTGACTGTTATTCTTGCCACACATAAGGTAAAATTCTATTACAAATATAGGTACAGGTACCCATGTTAATTATTTAAATTATCAATTATTTATTGAACACCCGAGATGTTTTTTCTTTAGTGTTATCAGTGTCCTATTGATTCTGTAATTAACTTCATTTATTCAGGAACAGATATTACACAACTCTTGTCTATTACATAGAGATGAACACACAAACTAGCCATGTAATTGATGGAATTACAGAGTGGTGAATGACATAATATAATTGAAAAAATGTCACCTGGAGACCTGGAAATGGAGCTACCTTTATATCAGGGTATTTTTAACAGTTTTCAAAGCTCTGATGGTTAAATTTGAGTGATATGTATGCAAAACAAATTATCTTACTCTGCTGAATAAGACAAAATGTCTGAGATGACACAGCTGATAAAAAGTGCTTGTTTTAAAACAATGAGGACCTAAGTTGGGCTCCTAGGACTTAGGCAAAAAGAGCCAGGTATGATGGCACCTGCCTGTAACTGTGGCTATGCAAAGGCAGAGGATGAGAGGATTCCTGCAGCTTGCTGACCAGTTCATCCTGCAGAATTAGTTCCTCGAAAGAATCTGTCTCAATAAATAAAAGACATGGAGCAAATGAGGAAGGTACCTGATGCTAGCCTCTAGCTATTGTATGTGCACACAGCTGCACATGTGCCAGTATATGCAAATACCCACACATAGATATGTATGGGTACAAACAGGTACACACAAGAATGTACATACAAAAATGTAGACACAAGTGAAGATTGTGTATCTTTTTTGCAAAAAAAAAAAATGGTGTTATGACTGTTATTGACACATGTACCTTGCTCAAATAAGGCCTCCAAAAAACATGATCTGAACTCAGGTACCAGAAATGTCACCCATATAGTGTTGTTGCCTGTAGTGACTTTCCTTGGAGAATTTCTCTATTAAGATAAGTTGTGTCTTGAAGCTTCAAGCAAAAATATTTTCCACTTTTATTCTTTCTTTCATTATTTCTTCTTTCCATCCATCTCTGGGTCATTTTATATATTTTATATTATTATACTATATTATATTATATGTATGTTCTGTTGGTCAGTGAGTTATGCCAAGAAGGTGTTATTAACTCTCTTCTTCAGCCTTTGTTGCTTACTTAGAATGAGATCAAGTCCAGGAAAGACAGTTTTTCTTTTGTTGACTATCAAGGATGCAAGGAAGAATGAACAGAGATAGAGACAAAATAATGGAATACTTCTTGTAAGAAAAGGGAAAAGATATGGGGCTTCAGCAATTAAGAACACTCAGTGTTCTTGCAGAGGACCTGGTTGTACTCCTAGTACCTTCGTTAGATGGTTCACAATGGCCTATATCTTCCGTTCCTGGAGATCCAACATTCTCTGCTGGCATCTGTGGTCACCTGCAAACACTGGTGCACATGATCTCATGCATGCACATATACACATAGATACAAATAAACAAATAAATGATTATTTGTTTAAACCAGAATCTCAGAGCAAGGTGTTGCACCGTGAACTCTGGTTGAATAAAGTTCTTGCCTTAATCTATATAATGAAGCAATTTTTTCCTGTTAGTTCTCAGAAGAGTATAAATGTTTGTTTATAGGAGTTTAATGTTGCACAGTGAGTTAGAGTGCCCTATATTAATGAAGCACCTAGGCTCTGGGAATTCCCTTATCTGAACAGCTTACAAGCATGGCATGCGAGTGTCATATGGTAACTACTCAAAACATATTTCTGAAATGACTAAATGGTAGGGATCGTAATTGTGTGCTGGAGAGATGGCATGGATAGACCACTTGCTATTGTTTCAGAGGACCTAGCATTGGTACCTAGCACCTAGATGGCACGTCACAACTACCTGTAACTCCAGTTTCTCATATTCCTTTGCTTTTTTCTAGGCTCTGTGGGCACAAGGGACATACATTCATACACATATAACAAAGCTAAATTTTAAAGATCATTATAATTAATGTGGTCAAGAAAATGTGTACCAATTTTTTCATCACTTTTGTTATCTAATATTGCCAATACACAGATACTAAAGGAGTGATTTTTTTGACCCATGCTTGTTGTGATTTCTTCTCGCTGTAGTTCACGCTTCTTATTCAGATGGACAGTTTACCTTTCTGAGTAAAGGTCTAGGTATCCAGAATTTAGGAAGTGACTCCATACATGGCTGGTCTTCCCCTTTTGCTATGCTGTTCTTCTCCAGAGATGATGTGGCACAGATTTCAAGGTTCAGCGAGTGCCTAATTCAAGAGTGTAGAGTAGGCACCACTGTATTTTGAGATATTGGCAGCTGGGTGTTGGAGCTCAAACGGTCTGTAATGCAGGATATTAAAGAGGTGTATGTCATGATGGGACTGAGGTGTGGAAAGTATGGTAAATGGCTTCGGGGAATGACGTGCACACAGTATTCAATGGACTCCAGGGAGCTAGATGAGAAGAATATGGCAGTGGGCTCTGGGAAGAGATGGAGACAGTATGTTGATGGACTCTAAGGACAAGTGGTAGATACTAAGTTCATAGGCTCCAGAAAGTGAAGCTTGGGAAATAATTGTGTCTCTTATGGTAATAAGTTAAAAAAAAATCATGTACTGACTCTAGGTAGAAACTGAATAACAGATGAAAGCTATGCTTCTCCTAAAGTCAAACTCAGTGGAACAAATAATTTATTGGGGTCACTCACAGCAGTAAGATTGAGGATTTATTTGCAGAGACAAGGATGAGTTAAGGAAAGCTGCATCACCAAAAGCCAACCCCAGCGTGGTGACAGCTTAATAAATCTGGAATGTTGGAGATCTTTGTAGGACTTCCACAGGCATACTGTATTCTCCTTTGCAGTCTTCACAGAGACAAGAATTATTTATTTTTTGAGTGTCCCTTTAAAATTTTCTGTATCTTAAGTTTCCCTCTGAGATGTGATGCTGCAATATAGAGAATTTTTTTTTTCTAACAGGTTCTATGAAGCAAAAAGTATCTGGATAGCAAAGTGTTGGTTCTGGTAGCAAGGTACGGACAGTAAGTGGGTGAGCTGCAGGAAGAGGTATATACAGACCACAGTGATATCATCTAGGGATACAGGTGAGGAGAGTACAATGATGAGCCCCAGAGATTGTGATGAGCCTCAGGAAATGATGTGAACACATACGGTGACATCCATTATGACGTGAAATGTGGACATTATAGCTACAGGATCTAGGTAGTGAGGTGTGGGCATTGTGGTGACAAACTTTAATAAATGTATTGTGGACATACAGTGATGGACTCTCTGGTGTGTCTTGTGAAGAGTGTAGTGATGAGCTCTGAGAAGTGTGGTGAAGACGGTATGGTAATGGGCTCTATGAGGTTAGGTGTGGGCCATATGGTGATAGACTCCTGGGATCAGCATGCACACTACTCTCTCACATAGGTGCAGTATTTTATGGAAATAATTTTTTTCTACTTAACCTAAGAATGAATACTTCGTGCAAAGGTATAATTTTGAGAAATAATATCACATTATTATTTCATATGTTGCAGTATTAATTTCCAATTTTAAGATATTTAAGCATGCAGTGTGTATATTCTCATTTAGAATCTAGCGTGGAGCCTATTGATATTAAAGATGATTCTGCCTTCCTCTAGTGCCGTTCTCAACCTGTGGGTCTTGACCGCTTTGTGAGTTGCATATCAGAAAGCTTACATGTCAGATATTTCCTTAAAATTCATAAAAGTAGCAAAATTACAGTTATGAAGTAGGAACAAAATAATTTTATGTTTGGGGGGGTCACCACATGTGAAGAACAAGGGTCGCTGTATTAGGAACATTAAGAATCAATGATGACACACCATCTACTCAGTGGGAACTTGAAAGACATTATCCTTGCATGTCTCTGCCTCTCCTTTACTTTCCAGTGAAAAGAAGTCTTAATCACTCTTTTAGAAATTGTGCAATGAATTTTCCCATTCATTTTCCATTATTGCTGCAGTCACCTCAGGGCACTCATCCCATTTCGGCTCCAATTTGTTGCAATAGCCTTCAGCTGGACTTCAGTATTTACACTATTTAATCCTTTCTATGTATAACAGTTAGTGATGATCTTTCAAAACTGCAAATCAGATCATGCTGGCCTTGTCCTTTAGCAGCTTGTCATTATAGTTAGACTAAATCTAAATCTTTCAGTGACTTCAAAGCCCAGCTTCGTTTGGCTTCAGCCCATCACTCCAACCTTGACATGCTGCCTTATGATGTTTCTATCTCACTGCCATGGTTGGTGCATAAAGGAAACTTCATTTCTGTACATAATATTGATACCCTCCCCTTTATTTTTCACTTCTTTAAAATCCCTATGTCTCTCTATAAATAAGAAATTTTCTTTGTTCTGAATACACTTATTTCTTCTTACCTTTAATGAGACTGATTTTATTATATATGAAATAATTTTATTGTATATCCATATATAAATATATGTATTGTATTATATTGTATTAAATAATACTATATTTTTATACATGTAAATCCTTAGTCTCCAACTTCCTCTTCTCCCATTTCTGGTTTCTTTGGTGTAATGAAACACAATAAAAATTGGAAGTACTTGTTTACCTGGATGTTCTCAATTTCTTTCTGCGGTATTAGAAAGAAAACCAGGCCAGAAACCATGCAACCTCTTTCTCCACCCCATATTTATTGTCTGACACAAACAAAACACATGATTTTGAAGAAATGAATGATTGCGGTTAACAATGTTTTATTACTATAATACCTGAGCTGAAGAGATTATACAGTAAAATGTTTCTTTTGGCTCAAAAGTTGTAGGTTTCAGTCTGTGCTTGCCTAGTTTATGCAAAGCCTTGTGGTAGGTCTCCAGCATAGAAGAAAATGGAGCATAATTGTTCAGACTTAGCATTTAGGAGATGGATAGGAGAAATGCTCGCAAGTTCAAGGGTATTATTGGCTAAACAGTGAGATTGAGGGCAGCCTAAGATGAAGAATAATTTAAAGTTTTCTTATAATTCTTGCTAACTCAGTCATGTGGATAGCTTTATTCAATATAACTTCACAGATACTTGTTTTTACGTATTACCAAAATACATTATGCTCAGGCAATATTTTCAAAGAGGATGTGTGAACCTCTTCCACAATTTTTTAAAAATATTTTTCTTCTACAACATTTTAACTGCCAGTCTGAATAGCATTATGTGATGGCATTTTCCTACTTAGCTAGTCCTCATGAGTATCTTATTAGTGTAATAAATTCACATAAAGTTCATAACAATAAATTACAATTACAATTGCTATGGATCATTAGGCAACATAAATCAAATCTTCAAAATCAGCTTTGCACTTGTAATAATGGCTTAGAAGGCATTTTTCCCTCTTTGATTTTTAAATTGTTACTATCACATATGCCTCTTGTTTATTCTTGGAAAATATTAGTCACATATTGTTAATGCCTGCCAGGACAATTTAAAAGATTCCCTAGTACAGGGATCGTGCAGTGGAAAGCACAAACTGATAATCAGCCTCCGTATGTAGAAGGTAAGGGCTTCAGAAGGTTGAATGCTCAGCAATTGGGGAGGGAAGAATGGTGCAGTCCCCCTTTGTTAAATGTTCACTTAAGTGTCATTGTCCTACGATGCCATTTAATCTGAGAAACAAGGATAATCAATATATATATATATATATATATATATATATATATATATATATATATATATATCACTGTGATAGCTAATGTCACAGTCAGAGAAAACATCATGTATGGTGAAGGGGGACGTATGAAATGGAGAGGTAAGACTGAGCCAAGTTACAGTATTTAAGCTACAACCAGAATAGATAGGAGACTTTCCAGTGTGTGAGAGCTCATATGAATATCTCATAGTTACTAATCTGCAGTATGCAGAAAGAGTTGTTTTGCATATAGAAACTGCTAAATTTATACCAGGTGATCCAGAATGGACTTCATTATTTATTCAGTTACAAGATATAATCAGGAATAGACATCATCCCATATTCATAACACACAACCGATCCTATATGAGTCTTCCAGGTCCTCTAGTAAAATATAATGCAGAAATAGATCAATTATTAACTGAAAATGAGCTGAAGGCCTCAGAATTTCATAAAAGACATCATGGCAATAGTAAAGGCTTACAAAAAGACTTCCGCCATATGCCAACAATCTAAGGACCTTTTAAGAAAAATGTCTTACTTGTCCTTATTTAACAAAACAACATTAACTGCAGGAAATAACCCACTCAAAGTAATGAAATCTGGCAGATGATTGTGTTCCATTTTGTAGAATTTGGAAACTTAAGATATGTATACCACACCATTAAAAAAAGCTAAGCAAAGGAAATTAGGTTCAAGGTTCTTGTTTTGAAAAGAAAAAAGGGGGAATATAGATATGATAGGATAAAAGGTTAGATTATTGAATCTCCTCTGAAAAGAAGAAAGGGACAATATAGATTTGATAAGATAAAAAGGTAAATTATTGAATCTACTTTTAAAAAGCAGCTACTGGTTTTAAATGTTTTAATTCGATTGTACTTTTGTATATTTTATACAAATTTTATATATTGATATCAATTTGAGATTAAGGTTGTTAACAGATTATACCTATGTTTATAATCTTGTTCAAGGTATTGTGCTTATACAGCCATATAACAATGTAATGGAAATTTCTAGTCCTTGAAAGTTATTATTACCCGATTTAGAATAATAGGGAAATGCAGGTTAGTAATTAGTCAGCTATTACTATTGAACCTACAGTCACATTAGATAGATTTTCAAGATCACACCGATATATTTTAAATAGTTCATTTTCGAACACTTCAGAGATCTACCGAATATGACAGAAAACTGTCTTAATAACATCGGTTCTTTTTTTTTCTTTTTTTCTTTTTTCATGAAAATGAGACATGCCTGCTCCTGGCAGCACCAGTTCACTTCAGAGAAGACTATGGTCAGTGAATCAACTCCACATAGAGTTTGCTTTCTTTGTAGCAAAAGTAAGCTACTGGCTATCAAGAGCCTCAACTGCTGAGAGTATACAATCCTAATGAGACAAGCACACAAAAGAGAGTGACTGCCAAATCTTACTCAGAGAAGGTGGGACAGTCCTTCAAAAACTCTGCTTCATAGAAAAGTCTGTCAGATATTCTAGACTTGTAGGCTGAAGATGAGCACACCGATATTGCAGAAGAACGTTGGGTCACAGTCCAGGCAGCCAGCTGTTTTTGTCATTTTTCACAGATTTGGAAGTCACTTGCTTGCACTTCTTGCTTACTCAGTTAATATAATTTTCTTCTTGGGTCTCTGAAGGAGTTGAATACTAACTCGATAGTCATAGTTTTCTTTATTTACCAGATGCGGAAAGCAAGTTATGATAGAAAGAGAATTAGGTACAATACTTTATACTTAGCCCACGGTAGGATAGGTAATGAAGTATTTTCTCTGAATTTGACAAATGCAAATGGAATATACATTGTTGCTGTATTTATTTCCAGTATATATTGTATATACTTTTTGTAATTATTGGATATAATTTTCTGATATTAGTCATAGCCTTTCTTTTTATTTTAGACAAAAGTGCGAAATATAGTTCTATATTATTTGTGTTTTAATAAATAAAGCTTGCCTGAAAGTCAGTGAAAATCAGCCACACTAGTCAGCCATACAGGCCAGGCAGTGATGGCACACATCTTTAATCCCAGCAGCTACTACTGTTAACCATAGAGGCTGGGCAATGGCAGTGCGTGCCTTTAATATCAGCCCTAGAGAGACTAAAATAGGAGGAGACAGTCCTTATCCTCAATCTCATTCTGACAATTTGTGGAGGCAGGATCACCAGTTAAGTTTGAGGTACAACGTCTTTGCTCTTCTGATCTTCAGGTTGAATCTGTCTTTGAATTTTTATTACTCATTGTATACATATACAAAATTAGCATCATAGGAGACATGAATGGCTTTGCAGACCAAAGATTCCATCATATGGGACTGAGCCAGTACTAGAGTCTTGGGAGTGAGATTCACCCCAGAAAGAAAAGCTAGCCATGAAAAATTCCTACTGATTCAACCTGGGATAAAACTATCTTTTCATGTTTGTCTCATGAAGTTGATAGATTTTACCTTGTTTACTAAATTTTGTACACGCCCACCCACATACACACACACACACACACACACACACACACACACACACACACACAAAATGTAACTAAGAAGTTCTATGTCATCACGATAGTTCCCTGTTCATTTTGTAATTTCATATTAGCCACTCATTTCTTCTCTAATTATTCTACCCATGCATGAAATCATGAATTTATTTAGCTGGCCAGTCATTCAGCGGCAATCATTGAAGGATCAGAATTTACCAAAGATTATTTCAAATTACTTGATAAGCATCATGATCTGAAACATTGTCTCTGTTCTTGAAAAGAATACTTTCATGAGTCATGCCCAAAGTGTACAGAAGTGGCACTGAGTCCTTGGTGGTTACATTGTAAGATTCCATAAAAGATGTAAAGTGAGCAGGATTTGAAAATAGCACTGCACTATAAAGAACACACAACACCTATATCCACAACGAAGAAACACATTACAGTGATAGCAACAGTTCATACAGTTTCAGCCGGGACAGAGTTTGGAACTATTTGTTTCAGAATATTAACATTCCATTTGAAGTCTCAAGGTTCATTAACTGTAAGAACAGTCTATATTAACTCACAGTTTGATTTTTACATTACTATTAGAATTATTTATGTACCTGTTCATATCTCCTACTAAATGTTAAGGTGACTCAAGTTTAAAGTCTGAGTAGTTTGTGAATAATGAAGGACTTTAGATTCTAGAGAGAAAATGGATCTCAGAAATCTGGGAACATTTCCTACTGTCTTTTTCTGTTTGTGATGTTTTGACAGAATAACTGAGACTGGTTAACTTTTAATCATGAAAATATATTTCTATTGAAGTCTGGAGTCTAAGGAGTCCCAAATAAATTCTCTAATAGTAGTGTCTTGTACCTTCACATGAAAGAAAACAGAAAGATAGAGGAATAAGTCTTTGTCTTGACTTAGAGGTAGAGAAGCAGGAGAACCCACTACTATAGTCCTTTTCCACAATGATAGGACAGAGCCATTTTTAGTCCCCTACAGTTAGAAGAGACAGTACCAGCAACTGTCAGTAGGCATCACTTCTCAACATTGGGATTCTGGAGAGTAATTTGCAATATGTAAATATAAAGCAGAAAACTTTATTACAGTATCTGTCTAGCCTGGCTATTTTACAGAAGAAACTGACAGCAGAAGTTTAGTGCACTCAGAAACAGTTGAGAGAGAACCGGGGCCTCCTGACTTACATGGACATTCTTTTCATGATAAGGATATCTGATTATGAAATTCTATTTGCAGAAATAAAATTGAAAACTGGAGCAAAATCGAAGTGAAATAACGTATTATTGAACAATGTGTACACAAAATTTTATTTGCCATCATCAAAATTATTTTCTGAATTGGCTTAGATATAAATAGGAAATAATTTATATGCATCTAAATAAAACAATATAATCTATAAATCATAGGATTTGTGTTTTAAGCACTATTAGTGAGTACAAAACACCTAATAAAAGAATTTGTTCAAATTCCTGATATCTAAATCAAAGACAATCATTTATACAATTTCTTTTATGAATTAATTTTAATTGTGTGTGTGTGTGTGTGTGTGAAAAGACTTAAATGACTCTGCATGCGAGTAATAATAAGAGAAAAATTTTGAGAGCAGTGCCTCTCATTTCATTGTGTATTCTGGGAAACAAACTCAAGTTGCCAGGATTTACCCACTGAGCAATCTCAGCAGCCTAATTTTATATCATTTTCTAGGGTGTCTGATTTAATTAAGGGCACTTGTATTTTGATGAACAAGCTAGGTTATTTTTTTGATACACAGTTATTGATTTTATAATAAACATTTCAGAAACATATGGAAATAGCTATTCATTTAATTTAAGACAATAAAAACAAGTAAAGTAATAAGAAAAAGAAGCAGTACTTCCATATTTGAAAATCTAATATATAAAAAACTGACAGTTTCTATTAATAATGTGAAAACAACTATAAGTGTTTAAATATATTTATGTAAATCTTAAAAATATCAAATTAAAAATTTCACTCAAATATTATGATGACATTTGTCAACTTCTGGACACTCACCATGCTCACCGTTAGCAGCTTCAGTTGTCAGGCACCTGCTTACTTCACTGTGCTGAGTTCTTTATCTTTCTTTATTCTAATAATATTCAGAGGATTTATAGTCATTCTATATAGGAATAAACATCATGGAGAACAGGTTGTTACCGAGGCCACCATTAAATTGTTCTGGCTATACTTTATCATAGGCCTCTCTGATTCCAAAACTCATGCTTTTGAATTTCTGTGTCACAATGCAGTGTTCTGGCTTTGTAAATTCGTTTAAGCCTTTATATTCTAGAACTCATTTAGATGATGAGGATAGAAAGATGTATAAGCATTAGCTAGACATTGTTTAGAAAAGATGGCATGTAATCAACAGCTGCACTGATGTTGTGGGCATCAAAGAAGCCACAGTGTTTTCACCTAGAAGCATCAAGAAAAAGATCTGTGGAAAGAGTCAAGCTTAAGTGAGAATGTAAGGATATGGCAAGTGGGTAACATGAGAAATGATTGTCTTAATCAGAGAAAGGATTACAAGTCTTCATACAACAGAGGAAGGTGGAAGTAGCGTGATGGCCGCAAGAAGAGTAAAAGCCAGGTAAACTTTATATAGTGTGTGGATTTTATTCAAATTACGTAGTACATAATATTTGCAACATTTCCTTAGCTTCATGAGCATTGTTGGTGAGCTTACAGTATTAAAAGACAAATCATACATTTTCTCTGTGATCACTGAGGATATTAGTAAATAGGATGGCATGAACAGGAGTCATACTATGGAAAGGCGACTGTGAGCATGGCTGAAGATGGAGGCAGCAGAGATTCCAGATGACCCTTTCCCTTTGAAAATGCAGTGCCTCGGTTCAATGCCCTAAAGTAAATCAACTGAGTTCTATTTTCCAAAACACTAGGTTGGATTTATAGCTTTATCTGCAAATATCTCAGTGGATTTAACTTGCCTCTAAGATCAACAACACACTCTCCAACTGCAAGTCTACTGAGTAAGAAGAGGTCCAAAGAACTCAGGGCCCAAGGGGGGCTCCTCTGACTCTTCAGAAACTTGGACTGTATATATAAAGAAATTTAATAAGACATGCATCAAAATGCAACCTGTCATAGCACACCTGCAACATAGACATTTGGTGTCTGACAGTGGTGGCATTTCGGTTCATCAGGGAAGGAGCAGCTTACTCAGAAATTAACCTCTACAAAAATAAATTTATTATTTGGGAATCCAGTTCAACGCTTCAGTACTAATGCTGGTTTAGATGTCAGATCCAGATACAGGAAGATTGTAAAATCAGAAAAAAATAAGAGCTCCAACACAAAATCTAGTGACTTATGACATAGGACGATATTCAGTGAAAGATATAAGAGACAGAAAGAAAGGGTAAGTTTTAAAACTGAAAAAACATTCTACCATGAAAATAACATCCATACAGAAAGAAAACTGAAAATTGTTTGCAAATGAAGTGAGAGATGAATATTTCATGTGACCAATGAAATATTCAAATGTATTCATATTAGATGATCTATAAAATGCAAATGACATGATAATGAATTGTCATTTTCTATCTGGTCAAAATCATTTTTTAAAAGGTAATATTCAGTGTTGCCTTAACTGGACTATTCTATTACATGCACATAAATCAGCATAATCTTTATAAGTATAGCTTAGTAGTAGGTATAAGAGGTTTGAAAATATATGGATTGAAGAATACTGTATATACATAATTTAATGTAGCTTTATGATGCAATCATATAATTCACTGAACTATTGCTCAGCAAAGATACTTTGTACAGTTCAGATCAACATAGTCAAAACAACTTTATGGTTTGTTAGAAAGAAAATGGTTAAATACTATGAAATGGAAGTGGTTATATTACTACTGTATTATAAGCATACACTGTAACAGTTGAATTCCAGAGTGGGCCATTAAAAAGGAATAGAATAATGTTAGTGAACACTGGAAAATGTCTTAACAAGACAGATATCTTAGTAAAGTGTAGAACACTTATTTCTTTTCCCCATTTCATTGTTTATTATTGATGCATTTCATAATCAGAAAAAAATCAAATTTCCATAGGAATGATGGTTGCATTTAGTGGAAATGCCTTGTTGTGAGGCCAGGCTTGGGTGCCATTCCTTCGCACTATATCACCAATAGAAGGGAGTGAGACCAGTTTTATACTCAAAGGATGACTTTGCTTTGAGACCAGACAGTGTGAACTAGAAATCCAGTTGGCGTTTTCTGTGTCACCACATCATCACTTCAAGTACTCATCCTGTTACTCAAAATTGGCTTCATTTTGCTGTGAGCATCTCTTTGGCTTAGTCATCCTCAGTGCTCACGATGTCTCTTTAATTCTAACCTCCAAGAGTTTGGGTTTATAACGTCATTGTACTGGGGGAGTGGGGTTGCATAGCATGAGGCAATCATTTCCCAGTGGTTTTCATTTTTTTTCTTTTTTCAATTTTCACATCACTGATAAAATATTTGATGTTGTGATATTACAACTCTCCTTCAGTCATTTTCTGGGAAGTATTTTGAATTTGGCTTCCTGGTTTTCTTTAGGACTTCCGCTGCTGTTGTCCATTGCTGTGCCCACCCTGTAGCATCTGTGTTTTCTGCTGATTACTTCATCTCCTGGCCTTTCTTTCTTATTCTCTGTTCACAGCTCTTCTTGCTATTTATCATTTTGTACTACTCTACAAAATAAATTATAAAAGGAGCTATCATAAAAGAAAGCAAGATAACTCCCTAATTGTCAGTGCATTGGTGATTTTTGGAAAAAGTCCACAGCTAAATTGCTCATACACTCTCAAGAGTCTGGTCATTGCTAATTACTCCTCTCAGTCCAGCCACTTCTTAACTTTGGCAGCCTGTTCCATTTGCTCATTTGTCTTTTGAGTCATCTAAATAATGGGAATCTTAGTTTTCTAAGAGTTTGATTAAAACTCTTTTCTGTGTTCCTTCTTGAAACTTTCTGGTAAGCTAATGCATGGTCTTCATTAGAATATGTACCACCAATCAAGGCATCTTCCACTTGGACCATTCAGCACGTGAGGCCAGGATAAAATATATGGGAATTGGTTGATTTGTAATGACTGTACTGGAATTAGTTTAAGATCACCCGTCATAACTGACACAGCTGAGTGGTCTGGGAACTGTGGCTATTATTTAACATATATTTATTTAATTAACCAGTTTTTGAAATAGAGTCTCTCACTGTAATCCAGGCTGTCCTTGAACTAGTAACCACTGTGCCTCACCCTCTGAGATTCTAGGATTTCAGGCTTTTGCAAATACAACTGTTCAGGTTTTTTGATGGTGCTCTTTTCTGCTTTAGAATGCAACCTTCTAGCATCTAAGTCTGAAATCTATAATAGGATAAGTCATAAAGTGACTCCTGTATGTTTCAGACCCTCAAGGGCCAGACAGTATATTTAGGTTTCAGTTTTCATCTCTCAAAAGTATCATCATTATGAAATGATTTGCCTTCATTCGAATATTCTAAACTTTCCACAATTTCAGTTTGAAGCTCCTCACCATCAGTTTTCTAAGAGGACATGCAATGAGTTTTTTAAGTACTTTAAAGAATTCACAAATTTAGAGACAGTGGTTTCTCTTCATTTTTCTTGTTTTGAATATTTTATGAAATTAACAGTCAAGATTTTTTTGTTATACAGAATTAATTTTTATGTAACTATAATGGAAAAAGTTACTTTCAGCTGAGTGTAATGATGTTGCTTTTTTATTTAAGGATTGTAGACGTACACATTACCCAGTTGAATACAGTGCTGATGAAGTCAATCAAGTGACCTAGGTTGTGTCTGTTCCCCACTTCTCTTCCTGAAGGCATAAGGCTTTGAAATTTTGTCCTTTTTTCCGGGTACACAACAAATGGCTTGTGACTCCATGGATGGTCATCAGACAGACAGATGCCTTTCATCATGAGCTGGAAGTTATTCTCTGAAGTTTATAATAAAATTTATACCAAAACATTTTATGTTATCATGTGAAGACAACGTGAAGTTATGATGACTAGAAGATAATGTCAGAATGTTTTTCAAGACCTTGATATAAAAGCTATAAAAGTAATTAGATAAATGTAGAAATAAAAACTTCAGTATTATTAGTATACATGTTCAGTGATGATTATTTCTTACTACAACATCTGATAATTAATGGTGTATTCGTTAAGCAATGAATTGTTAATTCAGAGAAGATAAAGTTCTGTTAGTATAAGAGTAACATATTATCTGAACAAATTTTTAAAGGTTAACAAATGATTCTAGGAAAACTATCCCTTTGAATGTTTTTTATTGTTCATTATGACAATAGATAGCTTAATTGTGCAACATAAAGCGTTATATCATTTGTAGGTATTTGTATATATGTCTGCTTATCTGTGGCCATGTATGGGGGTGCACTTGTATGCATGTCTGCATCTGCATGTGGAGTCCTGATGTTGATAACAGGAAGCATACTCCATTGCTGTTCCAATTTATGTCTTGAATTAGGATCTCCCCATCAAACTCAGAGCCCACAGACTTGGCTCATCATTGTAGCCAGCTTGCTTGTGGGATGTCCATCCACTGTGTTCTGAACTGGATTTAAAATGGTTTAACAAGCTTACCTGACATTAGTGTGGATTCTGGGGCCCTAAGTTCAGGACTTCCTGTATGGCTAGAAAAGCTCTTAAATAGTATATTATTGCAAAGAAACTCTAAATAATTTTGAAAGGATTAAAAAGCCAGTGCTGTTAATTGTGATTTTTCAGGTAAATATGTGTGAGTAATTTTTAAATAAATTTTATATTTTCCAAATTAGAAAGTAGTTCAGTGTAGTAGAGAACCCCTATACCGAAATCACTAGGGTTTATTTGTTTGAGACAAGAGTTTACTATCTGCTGCAGGAAGGCTTGAAACCTGCTATGTGACTTAGGCTGTCTCCAAACTTGTAGTTTTCCTGCCTCAAATCCCTCAAATCCTGGACCTGTAGTTATGAGCCACCACTCCTGTGTCACAGGTTGTTATGAAAGTTTATATTAGGTCCATTCAAGAGTAATGCACAAATGAGTTTTTTTACTTATTGAAGAGTTATTCAGAATTTGTATTCACAGTCTTGCCTGGGTAACTCAAGACCAGGAGTTTCTGGAGGGTTGGTTTACTGCTTTTCAGTAGCATTTGTTTGAGAAGAGTTGAGACTTCTCATTGCAGTTGTCTTTGCTTCTGTGTAGTAGCAGCCCTTTCTTGCTTGCATGACTCAGTTACTACTTTTATATCTGTAAAAGTTACAGGACTTTAAAGGATTAATCTAAAAGGAGAGATGTAGGAGAGCCCATAAGAGCACATTTCCCCAGTTCACCCCTTGAATGCCAGAATAGACACACGGATACATGCTGCCACTCAATTTACCTTCCAGTCAATATTTCTTTACTATCAGTGTGGTGACCTGATGATGCTACAACAAAATAGTACAAGTGATTTTGTAAAAGTGTAAATTAAAAATCTCAAAGCAAAAGTTATTTCAAGCCTCAAACACAGGTGGCATATGTCAAAATAATGAGAGATTGCATACTTAATAAAATTTATAAAAGATCTTCTCCCAGTCAGTAGGTTACCTTTTTGTCTTAATAACAGTGTCCTTTGCTTTACAAAAGCTTCTCAGTTTTAGGAGGTCCCATTTATTAAATGTTGCCCTTATTGTTTGTGCTACTGGGGTTATACATAGGAAGTGGTCTCCTGTGCCCATACATTGTAGAGTACTTCCCAATTTCTCTTCTATCAAGTTCAGTGTGTTTAGATTGATATTGAGGTCTTTAATCCATTTGGACTTGAGTTTTGTGCATGGCAATAGATATGGATCTAATTTCATTTTTCTACAGGTTGACATGCAGTTATGCCAGCACCATTTGATGAAAATGCTTTCTTCTTCCATTGTATACTTTTAGCTCCCTTGTGGAAATCAGGTTTTCATAGGTTTGTGGGTTAATATCTGGGTCTTATACTCGATTCCATTGGTCAACATCTCTGTTTTTGTGCCAATACCAAGCTGTTTTCATTACTGTATCTCTGTAATAGAGTCTGAAGTCAGGGATGGTAATGCCACCGAAAGTACCTTTATTGTACAGGATTGTTTTGGCTATCCTGGTTTTTTTATTTTTCAAGATAAAGTTGATTATTGTTCTCTCAATGTCTGTGAAGAATTTTGTTGGGATTTTGATGGGGATTGCATTGAATCTATAGATTGCTTTTGGTAGAATTGCCATTTTTACTATGTTGATCCTCCCAATCCAAGAGCAAGGGAGATCCTTCCATTTTCTGGTATCCTCTTCAATTTCTTTCTTCAATGCCTTAAAGTTCTTGTCAAGTAGATCTTTCACTTCCTTGGTTAGAGTTACCCCAAGATATTTTATGCTGTTTGTGGCTATCGTGAAAGGTGATGCTTCTCTGATTTCCCTCTCTGCTTCTTTATCCTTTGTGTATAAGAGGGCGACTGATTTTTTGGAGTTGATCTTGTATCCTGCCACATTACTAAGGTGTTTATCAGCTGTAGGGGTTCTTAGGTAGAGTTTTTGTGGTTGCTTATGTACACTATCATATCATCTGCAAATAACAAAAGTTTGACTTCTTCCTTTCCAATTTGAATTCTTTTCATCTCCTTATGCTCTCTTATTGCTATTGCTAGAACTTCAAGCACTATATTGAAGAGGTATGGAGAGAGTGGACATCCTTGTCGTGTTCATGATTTTAGTGAGATGGCTTTGAGTTTCCATTTAATTTAATGTTAGCTGTCGGCTTGCTGTATATTGCTTTTATTATATTAGGAATGAACTTTGTATCCCTAATCTCTCCAAAACCTCTTTTTCATAAAGGGGTGTTGAATTTCATCAAATGCATTTTTAGCATCTAATGAAATGATCATGTATTTTTTTTCCTTCAGTTTATTTATATGATGGATTACATTGATAGATTTTCACATGTTGAATCAGCCCTGCTTCTCTGGGATGAAGCCTACTTGATCGTAATGTATAATTTTTTGGATGTGTTCTTGGTTTCGGGTTGCCAGTATTTTATTGAGGATTTTGGCATTGATGTTCATGAGTGAGATTGGTCTGTAATTATCTTTCTTGGTTAAGTCTTTGTGTGGTTTTCGTATCAGAGTGACTGTAGCTTCATAAAAAGAGTTTGGCAATGACTCTTCTGTTTCTATTTTGTGAAATACATTAAGGAGTATAAGTATTAGCTCTTCTTGGAAGTTCTGGTAGAATTCTGCATTGAAACCATCTGGTCCAGGGATTTTTTTGGTAGGGAGGTTTCTGATGACAGATTCTAATTCTTCGCGACTTACAGCTCTATTTAAACTGTTCACCTGGTCTTGATTTAATTTTGGTATATGGTATTTATCTAAAAAGGTGTCCATTTCTTTTGCATATTCCAGTTTTGTGGCATACAGGCTTTTGTAGTAAGATCTAATGATTCTATGAATTTCCTCTGTGTCTGTGGTTATGTCCCCCTTTTCATTTCTGATTTTGTTAATTTGCATGTTCTCTCTCTGCCGTTTGATTAGTTTGGCTAGGGGTTTCTCAATCTTGTTGATTTTTTCCAGGAACCAAGATTTTGTTTCATTGATTCTTTGGATTGTTTTCTTTGTTTCTATTTTGTTGATTTCCGCTCTCAGTTTGATTATTTCCAGTCTTCTACTCCTCCTAGGTGAGTCTGCTTCTTTTTTTTTTCTAGAGCTTTCAGCTGTGCTGTTAAGTCTCTAATGTGTACTTTCTCCATTTTCTTTATATGGACACTTAGTGCTATGAACTTACTTCTTAACACTGCCTTCATAGTGTCCCATAGGTTTGGGTATGATGTGTCTTTATTTTCATTCAATTCAAGGAAGACTTTAATTTCTTTCTTTATTTCTTCCTTGACCCAAGGGTGGTTCAGTAGTTGACTGTTTAATTTCCATGAGTTTGTAGGCTTTCTGGGATTAGAATTGTTGTTGAATTCTAACTTTTTTCCATGTTGATACGATAGTATACAGGTGGTTACTACAATTTCTTTGTATCTATGGATGATGTTTGCTTTGTTACGAATTATGTGATCAGTTTTTGAGAAGGTTCCATGCAATGCTGAGAAGAAGGTATAATTTTATTTGCTTGGGTGGAATGTTCTATAGATGTCTGTTAAGTCCATTTGGTTCATTACATCTGATAGTTCTTTTATTTCTCTGTTAAGTTTCTGTCTGGTTGACCTGTCCATTGGTGAGAGTGGAGTGTTGAAATCTCCTACTATTAGAGTGTGGGGTTTGATGTGTGCTTTGAGTTCTAGTAATGTTTCTTTTATATATGTGGGTGTTTTTATATTAGGGGCATAAATATTCATGATTGAGACTTCCTCCTGAAGAATTGTTACTGTTATGAGTACAAAGTGTCCATCTCCATCTCTTCTGATTGATTTTAGTTTGAAATCAATCTTACTAGATATTAGTATAACCACACCCGCTTGTTTCTTTGGATCATTTGATTGAAAACCTTTTCCCATCCCTTTACTCTGAGGTAGTGTCTGTCATTGAGTTTGAGGTGTGTTTTTTGTAAACAGCAGAATGTTGGATCCTGATTTTGTATCCATTCTCTTAACCTGTGCCTTTTTATAGGTGAATTGAGTCCATTGATATTAAGTGATATTAATGACCAGTGGTTGTTAACTGCTGTTTTTTTTTTTGTAGTAGAGTTTGTGTGTTTCTCTTCTTTGAGTTTTACTGGTGGAGAAGGAGCCTGAAATGGCCCTATCCTATTGCCATACTGATGAATATCTTGCATATCACCATAGAACCTTTATCTGGCGATGGATGAAGCTGGAGAGAGAGACCCACACTGGAGCACTGGACTGAGCTCCCAAGGTCCAAATGAGGAGCAGAAGGAGGGAGAACATGAGCATGCAAGTCAGCTCCACGAGGGGTGTGCCCACCCACTGAGACGGTGGGGCTGATCTAATGTGAGCTCACTAAGGCCAGCTGGACTGGGAATGATGGAGCATGTGATCAAACTGGACTCTCTGAAAGTGGCAGACAAGGAGGACTAACTGAGCACTCAAGGACAATGGCACTGGGTTTTGATCCTACTGCATGTACTAGCTGTGTGGGAACCTAGCCTGTTTGGATGCTTGCCTTCCTAGACCTGGATGGAGAAGGGGAGGACCTTTGACTTCCCACAGGGCAGGGAAACCTGACTGCTCTTTGGACTGGAGAAGGAGGGGGAGGGGGATGAGGGGAGGGGGAGAGAGATGAGGGGAGGGAGAGGGAAATGGGAGGAGGTGGACGTGTTTAATTAAAAATAAAAAAAATAAAATTTATAAAACTTAAACAATGTGACATAATACATACTTAATTTGTTCCTTATTAATATATAAACTTACCTCTGAGATGGTGAACTATCTGACAATGGCTGCTGAGAAACTAATATGGAGAGCACATAAAAATTCTTATAACCAGGGCTATAAAATGACTAGTTGTCTTAGTTAGGGTTTCAATTGCTGTGAGGAAGCATCATGACCAGAAAGCAAGTTGGGACATAAAGAATTTATTTGGTTTACACTTCCCCATTTCTGTTCATCACTAAAGGAAGTCAGGACAGGAACTCAAACAGGGCAAGATTCAGGGAGGCAGTAACTGATACAGAGACCATGGATGGGTTCTGCTTACTGGTTTGATTCCCCTGGCTTGCTCATCTGCTTTCTTATAGAATTCAGGACTACCATCCCAGGGATTACACCTCCCACAATGTGCTGCCCCCCATCCTACACTGATCAGTAGTTGAGAACATGTCTTATAGCTGGATCTCAATGGAGTCACTTCTTCAACTGAGGTGCCTTCCTCTTCAATGATTAACTTGTGTCAAGTTGACACACAAACCCAAGCAGGTACATCAAAGTTCTTATAAATGGGAAATTGCCTGTGGGAAATTTGCTGATCCTGTTTCATGTCTGTGATGGGTGAAGGTGGAGACAGTAGCAATCAGGAAAGGCAGAGACTGGTACAAGGGACAGTCAGATACCAGGTATATAAGAGGAAGGTTCTTGGAGGTAAGCAGAAACAGATGGTCAATTATTGGAAGGTGCTACCTCTGGAGGAAGAGTTCAGAAAAGAAGTCTTTAAAGGGGAAGGTAAGGGTAGCATAGGTTGAGAAAATGAGAAAACAGTCATGGAACCACGCTGTCTGACAGTCCTCCATGCCATCTGTTAATTTCAACAACTTCACATCATTAAACCAAAGTTAAAGTCTTCTTGACAATAACAATCACAGTGTTCATATTTTATTTTTGAGTTAGATTCTTTTCTTGGTGGTGATGAAAACCTCAAAGGGACTGAGAAGCTTTAGGCAACATCTGAACCAGGTTGGTAGGAGAAGAAAACAAATGCAAGAGTCTATTTTTAATCTGATGAGACTTCCAAATTGTTTCTCCCTAAGGAGGAGAAAAATGTAACATTAAATAAATGTTAAACAATCTTTTGCATATGAAAAGGATATTTCAGACTGGAGAATGTGAAACAGGAGTGAGAAATAGGAATATGAAACAAATTTAAAAGCAATAATTTCTTCCAAAATAAATTTGAACAGAAAATAACTCATAACATGTTACCCTAAAAAGAGACATTCATTATACGTATGATGCTTATCTGAAATTGTTTGCATAAAATTTAGCAATAAAGTATTTTACTATGGTGTATCATTTATCCTTCAAAAGTATATACTTATCTATTACCAGAAGTACACTACACATTTTTTCAGACATTTGTAAGCATAAAAATAGAGGAATATCTGTAACATATCTGTGTAATAACAGCTAGAGGTTGATTTCTGTATGTCACTGGTAGAAGTACTTTGCTCTAAGAATTCTCACTGTTTTTATATAATGTATTTGAACTATATATTTTATATTTTCTTCCAAGGACTGCAACTTTCTTGAGGACAAACTTTACTTTCAAAAATTTTATGATGCCAAATGCCCCAAGAAGTCCAGATAATGTTCTCTATTTAGCTGTGTTAGAGACTTCTCACATTCTCAGGAGAGAAGAATGTCTAGAAACTCATGGTCAACCCAGTGACTATGGGTACACAAGGCTGTTGACAGAGATGACAAGCAGAAAAAACAGGGCATAGTGGCAGCTACTGATTAGTGACAGATCTCAAATCCAATAAATTCTGTGACCCTTTGTAGCATATAAGTTGCATCTCACTACTGGTATGGCTCAGAAGCCCCTCCTGTGGGATGCCTTAAGCTTTACAGTGCTAAAGGATCCTTAAACTACAAGATCAAGTAGACACTACCAATGAGAGGCAGCAACCATTCCTATTATAGAGCTGAGAAACCTCGTTTCAAATGCCATAAGACCACACAATCAGGCCTTTGGGGCTTCTTATAATCTGACTGTTCCACAGTTCAGTTGTTTTCAACTTGTGGGTCATGAGCCACTCCTACGCAGAAGTCTCCTACGACTACTGGAAAACACAGATATTTACATTATTAACATAACAGTAGCAAAATTACAGTTATAAAATAATTTTATGTTTGAGGGTCATAACAACATGAGGAATTGTATTAAAGGGTCACAGCATTAGGGATGTTGAGACATTTCATTAAGTGCTATAGTTAGTGGTTGTAAATAACATTTCCTTTAAAATTAAAATATTTTCTGATGAAATTAAGACATTTTAATGAGAAAGAATACATTCTCACTAATGCTTAATCATTACTATCTTGATGAAAATAATTAAGTCCCTTCATTAATTACATACTCAGGGATCATTTTCTAATTTTATCAGGACCTAAATTAGTTGCACTAGTATATGAATACCTGGCCCCATTACAATTCTTGTAGCACTGGCAGATTTCCTGCCTTTTCCATGTGTCAACTCATCAAACCCTAAAGGCTTTGACAATGATTAGCATCCTTCCCCTTGTGCAGATGAAAAAACTGTGGCCTCAGAGTGATAAAAAGTTCCAACAAATCCTTCAGCTGGCTGCTGCCTGTATTATTGCTGAGACTCATATGGCAATTATTTTCCTCAAAATAGTTTTATATTTATGAATATGATAAAGCAAAAATAGAAGTCTGGTGTTTCTTTGATCACTGGTGCTTTAGTGATATTTAACATGATGTATTAGTATTTGTTAACAATTTTCTGGACAGATTAAATTTCTATGTTTTATAAAGCAGAAATTAAATAAATAATATAAAAAATTTGGTTGATCTGTGATTTCAAGCAATTTATTAATGCATAAAATTAAATAATGGATATATTTTCATGAATTATTTTATTTAGAATTTAACTAGTGTGAAATTTGGATTCTGTAAAAAATGTTTCAGGTAGTATTTTATAAAGGATATATTAACTTCCACAGTCTAAGTTATGCTTCTTATAGAATTGTAATTAGTGTCAATCACAATTTGCTGATTTAGCTCTCTAGACTTCCTGAGACCCAGGGTGTGAAGAAGCTTGGCCTCTTTCCCACAATCAATTCTGATAACTGGTATTTATTGAGTGCCAATAGGTGCAACAATGTTTCTAAGGAATTACTTAGTATAGAGAAGTCTTGGCGAAAAGGAAGTTAATTTTCTAAGACTAAGGAATAAATGTCACAAGGCACCATTATGAATTCATGACCACATAAATTATAAAGAGGCCAATCTGCATTTCAAAGGGAAGAAAGTTTGGTCTCGTGGATGATGTTCTCAAGGAAGACAAGCTTGTATTGATAATATATAGGAATTTTAAAAGTATTAATGTTCGAAGATTTTCTAGCTTGGGCACAGATTTGTTTTTGTATAGGGAGCAATGAATAGGGCTATGGCAGGACCTGGTGAAAGAGATCAGCCAGTAAAATGCTTTTTCTGCATGCCAGTTCAGGAGGCAGAGACAGGGATTCTTAAGGTTTGCTGGACATCCAATTTGGTGGAATCAAAAAGGCTCAGGTTCAATGAGCGAGCATGTCTCAATAAATAATGTGGAAGGAACTAGAGGGAGACGTACGACCATGACTTTTGGTCTCCATATACATGGGCACAAAAACACACGAAAAATAAAGAAGTTCAAGTAAAAACTATACTATATAAAAAGTAGCATTTTGCATTACAAGCAAAAGATAAATGTTCATTTCTTAAAAATGAATTGAATACGTTTATAACAACAGTAAATGCAAAAGCCCTGAAATCTCTATAAGTGTTGTGAGAGTTGAAGAATGAGGAGTTTGCCTTGAGCTGAACGACTGGGGATTTTCAAGGGTATTCCCATCGACTAGGACTGAGATCTATATGGAGAAGGTTTTTCCTATGTTTCTGTGATTTCTAATTTTTTATATTTTCTTAAGTGTCTGGGAGGTCTCTTTCTCTGTATATTCCAGAAACTAAGTGTAAAGGGCTGAGAATACAACATTCAAAACATAGGCATCACTTTGTCCTCCCTTCCTAGCTCACCTTCATGAATTTTGCTTAATGACTCAAGTTTCCCGTCACTTCTCATTTGTATTCCCCAATGTTCTCCAATATGGGTTTTCAGACTTTATTTTTCATGAGGCTGTCCTTGTTGGCAGGGTTCCATGACTAGAGAAACCATTATCTGGTTTCACAGAGCTAGAATCCTACACTGTTAAGTAGGAGCTTGCGAATAACCCACTCTAGAGTATTCATGCTTTCTTTGTTGTTGCCTTCTGCAGATGATCTTATTTGGTGCTGAAAACCTAATTTATGTTCTCCAGATTTTTCATTGACTACAGTGGTCCCCCATTGTTATTCTCTTCTGTGATTTTTAGATAAGGATTAGTAACTTTTGTTATTGTTCTTTACTGCCAGTTTGGCAAATTTTGAGGAGAGACAGTATAGTTACAAGTGTTTTCATCTGCTGCAATTGAAGCGCATGTGCTATGATTGTCATTTTGTTTAAAATTTCCAGTAAACCAATGAGTTCATCCATCTAACAGTTGAAGGAGTTACTGTTCAAATCTGATAACCAGCATGGTTAGATTCTTATTGCTATATTTTGCTGTTGGTTCTAAGGAAAATAATAAAATACAAAAACACAAGATTCTTAACATTCAGTGAAAGGAGATCATTTTGACAGTCATCACATTTAGAGTCTGTTTTTTCAAATAATTTATCTGCCAAACATAGTAAATATATAGAATTAAATATGCTTTTATCTCTTTCCTACTTTCAAAATCCCCAAATGTACAGAAAATGTTTCTGAATAGTGTGGATAGCCAGCATTATCCAAAAGAAGAAAGGCCTCCTTCCTGTCAGTTTCCAGAGCCATATTTGTCTCATTTAGCCATTCAGCAGACGATCAGGCTTCATTGGACCATTTTATATACACAGCCTTCCTTCGGACCTATGCAGTCTCATGGCTGATTAAACTGTTGTTTGTCAGGGAGACACCCCACTTTTAGGTCTTAGTTGTTTTTGTTACTCATTCAGTTACCTCAAAAATTACACACTTCAAACAGAAATAATCATTTTACTTGTTTGACTTTCTTCTTGTCCCACATTCCCCGGTCTCTGTCTCTCCCTCTTTCATGTAGCATAAATTGAGATGCAGCTGAGGAGCTATGCTTGCCTCTGAACACCACATCCATTACAGGTCAGTGGGATGGAGCTGAGATTATGGAAATTTTTATTTATGTATTAGTGTGATATTGCTAGTCCTTGAGACACATAGAATACCTGCAAATGATTGGGGATGGTAGGTGTATTCAAATTTACATTTTAAATCCTATGCTTAAGCCCTATATAGACATGGAGTTACATTTGAGAACACTGACCTGGAGAGAATAAATTCTGTAGCTGAACATTTTTCAAGAGGCTGTAAGCAATCTTCCCCAACACTTTCCTAAAGAGTTGTGTAACTTCTGATTTTACCTGTCATCTAACTGCCCAGCCCTTGCTCTAGAGGGGGACACTGGTACAAGAATTCTCTTCTAAGGCAGACCTTGACAGACCAGCTGGGTTTCTGCTAGCCAGATATGCAATTAAACACATACAGACGACTGACTGACAGACACACACACATATAGTGGAATTTGGATTTCTTTTACTGGTAAGTTATATATAAGACAAATTCTGCTTGTAGACCTTATTCAGAAAAGGCCACAAATAAGAGATTCTTAAATTGTTTGATTGCCTACTGGAAAAAGAAAGAGAAAAAAACCTTCACATCCTTGTATGCTGTTCTTATTGTTTTTGTCACCAGCTGGCTGAACAAACAGATATGACTCATCACTCCAGACTGCTTAAATAGTTTTGGGTGACATATTTTATCACAAAATTTATTAATATTAAAGCTATTTCGCCTGGAGAAAAGTAGCCTCAAAGTTCTTCATGTCTGCATGGTAACATGTTTAAATAATTGGAAAGAACATGGAGCTGGGTAGGGTATGGTTCAAACTGCTTCAGCATACAGAATCAAGATCAATGAAATGGAGTTATGACACAAACAATTCATTTTCACTACAGAAAAGAACTTTTTTAATAATTAAAGCACAGCTTTGAAGGAATCTTAATTGAAAAAGGGAACATGCAGTCCTGAAATCAAATGCAAGGAGCTCCATGTGAAAGTAAGAACATGGAGAAATCAAGTCTTAGAAACATCCCCATATGCTGGGCTTCAGAAGCCAAAAACCGGATTCTTAATGGAAGGGGTGGGGGCAGAGGGTCTCTACATAGAACAGTTCCTTTCAGGGGAAGCTCACATTTGTTCATTTTAAATTTGACAGTGACAGGATTTGACCCATATGCCTGGGTAAAATGGCAAAGACTTGGTTACCCTAAGCAGTCAGTCAGCATGCCGTAGGAAAGCAGCAGAGCAGACATGAGAAATGAACTCTTTCCTACTTATGTGACTGAACTTCCTTCTCTCTGTGCTCCTACTCTGCCTGCTGTCTTCTTTTCTTTACTCTATATTTTTCTAAATTGAATAAACATGTTTTTTGTCTCTCTCAGGTATTGTGTGCAGATCTGAGCGTAGATCAGATAAAAGACATCATGGTCTTTTCCTTCAAAGAAGCTTCCATGTTGCTAAGAGAAACACTACCCTCTTGATCTTCAATCATAAACTTACAATAAATGTAAAAAGGAGTTTACGAGGCATAATGAAATTAGACTGGTAGATGAAAATAGCTTCTGAGAGGTATTCTTGAATGAAAGCCTAAATCTAGAACCAAATAAGTGTTAAAAGAAAAGGAAGTGGACCTTATCTTGAAGGACAGGAAGAGAAAGACTTCAACAGAGTTAGAAATTAACAGAAGAGCAGTGTGGCGGATGCCCAGTTCCTGCAGGCAAGTGACATGGTATACTTTGAGGCTGTAGCATCCAGAAGCTGAGCTAAGTTTCTATGTGAAGATCTGACTGATGGAAAGTCAGTGTAAAGACATGAACCTCCTTCCATGGTGGAAATGATGCATGTGCTAAAGACTTTGGGAATAGGAGGCATGTATGGAACCTTTTTAACACCATTTAGTAAAACTGACCTTTCTTTAAAGAAAGAAGATAATATACCATTAGTATTTTGTAATTGTCATATCTGAAAGCATCACCATCATCTGGAGTGACCCTGATCTTGTCCATATTATGACTTCCTCCCTTACTGCCTGCAGGAACATGGACAATCTGGTCTAAGATCCATTATTTGTAAAATCCTTACAGGAGTGTCTTACTTACAGTTATGCAACTTTAAAAAAAAAAGCAATGGCCTTCTTATAAGAAGAGAGAGCAAAGGACAATTTTCTTTTTATACTACATCAAATTAAAAAAAAATTTACTGTTGTCACATTTAGGGAAAAATATGTGATATTTTAATTAATATTTACATTATGTGACCAAATTAGCATCAATAGCATATCTAGCTTATCACTTCTCATTTCTTTGTAGTGAAATTTCAAAAATTTCTATTCAGCTGCTTAGAAATACAAGTACATCATTAAATGTAGTCATTCTACCCTGCTTCAGAGATGGTGTCTCCTATCAGTTGTGACCTCTTACCTGATTCCTAGCCTCTCCAGCTTCCTTCTTTATGTCCCCAGCCTCTAACAATCATCATTCTACCTCATCTTCCTCTGAGACTAGCTTTTTGAGATTCTGTGTGGAAATGAGATTATGTAGTATTTTTGATCTGTGCATAGCATAGATTACTTCTTTCAACATAGTGTCTTTTGGAATGCATGAAGTCACATGTATATTTAAGGAGGCGCTTAAGAGTTTGACTTTCCACAATATCCTCATTAGCAGACGTAAGTGTTCCTGCTTTCTGGCGCTGCACATGTGCCCTAGCATTCGCCTAACTGTGAGAATTTTCTTTGCCATTTTACGGAAGTTCTAAATCCGCTTCTTTATTTACATGTTTATTTGCCTGAACACATGACTAATAACAGCACACACGATGTCACTGAATAGTTCTTATGGAAACATTAGTGCTCCATTGGCAATATCAGATCTATTTGAAATTTGTTCCTACAACTTTTGCAAAGATTTAATGATATGATTTGAATTAAAAAGGTAAACATGGTGATTTATGTATACATAATAGAATGTAGTCTTTAATTATCGATGACTTGCTTGATAAATGGGTGATGTATTACTAGTTCAAAATTCTATTCTAACAAAATTACTAGTTCTAAATTCTATTCTAACAAGAATTTATTCTATTATTTTTCAAGAGTCTTTAATAAAGTACCTCTTCAAATGTAACAACTTAGATGTGTCTAATCAAAGTGAACCAGCTCAACATCTGTTCACAGTTCTGCTACTTAGGCAGGAAAAATACTAAAAACAACCTGTCAAAGTTTTCATTAGGCAAATAAAATCAACAGTGGGACCCAAGCAAACTTTTCATTGCATTTGATTGCAACTCTAAATATGACACCCATGTATAGCTACATATAACAATAAAAATTAATGACAAAGAGAAATGCAAAAAGGAGGACAAAAGGAGGAGAAGCTGAAGTTTTGTGGAGATGAAGACTCATGGAGAACAAGGGGAAGGTGGACAGGATCTATTTATATTGTATGGAATGAATAGTTTAAGTGACTACACATTCATCCACCATCCAGGACAGCCTTTGGAGACATTCTTTCATTTTCACATTGAAAACTAATAGCACCTGTTTTGTCATATCATCAAATAAGGCATATTCATCAATTAAGACAATGCCAGAACGAAGAGACGGCCTCTTCACTTTTGCATATATAGGCTGATAGAGATCTTTCATATCAGTTCATTACACTTTGTGACTAGAAACATTGTACTGTAAATGCTCTTTTAGTTTCCCCCAATAAAATACTTTGGAAAAAAATACTTTAAATTAAAAAAATAGCACCCATATAAAAATTGTTCTTCTGTATTATACCAAATGAATATATTTAATAAAGAATCTTTTGTCAGTTGAAACAATATTTCACAATTAAAAACAACCTTATGCTGATGTTTATTCAGCTAATGAGTTAAAATTTTTATAGTAAGCAATCTTATATGTAAGGTATTGATATCTGTATTTTCCTTCATTTTCTTTAGGGATAGAATCTTTTATGTATCTAAAAGGAGAATTAAGAGGGTTACACATTTATATGCTGGGTACAAAATATCTGTCTGACTTTGTTCATCATTTTAGGCTGTCACGGAAGCCTCTTCAGGATGTACATAAAGAAGCTGGCGAGGCCTGGGCTTATAGCTTAAATAATGATTTAGGAAGCTCTCTGGGGTAATTAGAAGTGAAAATTCGTCAGTAATGCTCCTGTTCATCAACTACATGATACCTGGGCCAAATCACCTTTTGATTGGTAAACAATTCTATGCTTTTCCCTGTGGAGAACACCTGATATGCACATTTTAATTCACCCAAACGTCCTCCTTTGTCAGAATCATACATCATTAATGATTGTTCTAACATTGTTTTCACAAGATGATACCAGCAGTGATTTGAATCTTCTTCCTTTGTTGGTAATGTAGTCAGCTCCTGTATAACCCTTAGTCATTTTGTGTTCTCTAAACAAACGCTCCTGGTTGTACATTTTCATTGTGATGCTGCAGCTGGAAAAACACTCTTCCTTTTATTCCTATCTCTTCCTATGTATTCTGATGCCACTAGATATTCTGGGCTGCAAATCAATCACCTTGAAAGTTGGCCAGAAATCTCTGCATAAGTTAGGCACATATTTATATGCTTTCAAAATGAGAGTATAAAAAACAGCAGTTTTATTTTATGGGAAGTTTTACATTTTTCCTTTTGAGTTATAGAATATAAAGAAGACATAACCAACAAATTCAGCTTCAGGGACTGAGTCTTTTACAAGTAGCTTGATATAATACAAAAATAAATTATCCAAACTGATTATCAAAGAAGAAAGAAAAAAATATTATTTGTATTTCTGTTTTCATTTTTACATATTAGTTCATTTCAAAATCGTTGAGAGATTATATATTTAAACCAAAATAGTTTTCCATTGTGATAAAAAGGAGGAAGTTATAAAGCTATGCAAACAATACTGAAGCAGGTTAATGTAAAATATAAAAAAATATATTCAAGAAAACAGACACTTATCTCATCTCATTACCATAAGGATTTACAAGAAAAGCCCTGGAAAATTGGCAAATTACATCAAAAAAAAAAAAATCCTCACATATTTACCCCATGAGAAGTTGCTGCATGTGGCAGGATGAAGCTGTCCCATTGGTTAGTAGAAATTTACAGATGCAGTTGCACAGTAATTTATATGAATGGTGTTTGTCAAGTTTAAGGTGTGCCTGGGATTCGCAGTTAAATGTTTATTTTCACAAAAGAAAGAAAACACAGTATATAATATCCATTAGTAATCGGTAAGGTCAACATTCAGGAGAGTAAAAAATCATAACCACTGGTGAAATTTTCCATAAGATACATCAGTGGCCCAGTTATTCCCTTCTCTAAACTATTAAATTATATGTTTGTGAAATCATTTCTGAGAAGAGCAATGAAATTTTAATTTTGTATCTACAATTCTATTTTTAACATTTCATACAAATAATAAAAGGACAAATGAGCTGAGGAAGTAAAATGTTTTAATAGGAAACATTGAATAAATATATTTTCTGCATTAAAAATGCATTTTATATATACTCAACTATAAAACATATCAAAATTAAAAAGGTTTATAATATAAATGGATAAAATATAAAATAGAAATATATAAATAAAAATAAAAATATTGTACAGAATTTATATTTTATTATTGTTTAAAATTTATGTTTAATAATGTTTCATTAGCTATTTGATTTAATATCAGAGGTAATATTAAAAAAACCTAGAAAGCTATTTTATGGTATATTTTTTTAACTTCAGGAAAACAGGTTTTCAAAAATTAAGTAATTTTAATAATTTGGCAATCAAATTGAAACTCGCATATTCTTTGAAGAATTAAAAAATACACACAAATACACACAAATACACACAAATACACACACACACACACACACACACACACACAATTTCCAAGTCCTGATGAATAATTTGCAGAAGACATGGAGTAGAATTTGAGTGTGTTGCTTTTTCCTTGTAGTGATTCATACTACAAGTCATGTGTTCAGTCATGTTCCAGTCTTAAGTGACTTTTCCTGTCACTCCAGAAAAAACTAGTACCCATTTTTGATGATAATATGAACAAAGTTCTTATGGATATGCTATTTTTAATAAGTTATGCTAATTATGTAAATCAATATAGAATGTAGTTATCAATAGGCTTTTGCTTTAGAAGCAAGGAGAAAGAAATAGTTCACAGATGCTGTAAGTAACCTTACAGCTCACAGACAGCATTCAGTGCTGCTGTCTGTACTGATCCTCCTTATGTAAGTATGATTTTCCAGCCTCTTATGTGCAGTTCTAGATTTTTTCCTACAGGTTTACCATTTGTAAAATTAAAAATAAAATGTTAGTAATAGAAAACTGACAAACAGCCCAGTGCCCCTTTCAAAACCTGTGTGTCTTAATGTAGCCCTTCTCTCAGTCCTACCACAGAAAAGTGTATTTCTTGGATCGCCTTCCACTTGTTTTTCACATATTAGTTGGTGATATTATTATTCTTTGTAAAGACATTTCTGCCTAATTATTCAATAGCAAATATGTTCTTCCTGTTCTAAATGGGCTGATGTTGAAAGAGTGCTTTCTTATGCATCATGACAGGTAAGAAAGCACTAGAAAGCATTTGACTTCACATTTGACACCATTTTTATTTCACTATAACTCCTAAAATGTAAGGGGGGAAGGCAGCTTGCTTTCTTTGTAGAACTGAGAAAACTTATCTGTGGCATTTGGATGATCTTCTGTGTAATGGCAGCTGTAGTATCGACAATGTTGCCAATTAGGACCCCGTGAGCCCTGTCAAATTACTGCGATACTTTGGTGAATGCAGAAAAAAAAAAAAGAGAGAGAATGTTAGCACACTTGTTTTGAGTTTTTGTAGTATCTTTATTAAGTCAAAATTATCTGAAACCATATGTTAGATATTTCAATGAATAGTAATCATGTGGACATGATATCACTTTATTTTTTATTGATTTTTATTGAGCTCTATATTTTTCTCTGCTCCCCTCCCTGCCTCTTCCCTCCCTGACAGTCCCCATGCTCCCAATTTACTCAGGAGATCTCTTTTTTTTTTTCTGCTTCCCATGTAGATGGCATCACTTTAGAACTTCATTTTTTTTCGACACTGCTGTTCTCAGCAACTCAGACTTTAGGGTAAGACTCTCCAGAGAGGATCTCACTATTCAATGACTTTAGTAGACACATCGTTGTACTTCATTCCCAGTAAAATAAAATCCAATATAAACAGTTCTGTTAGCATGGTAATGTGAGCTAATCAAAGTAGATAGCGAAAACAAAAACTGGAGTAATCAATACAGTTGTCACAAAGTATCCAACACTTCTAAGTTTACTGTGCCTCCCTTGTGTTTGTCTTTTATTTCTGGGGGAAATGTGCCAAGATTATATTTATATTTTCTATCTTTGTTGTTGTTCCTGCTTCCTATAATCTTCCTGAGTTGGCTAGAAGCTACACTCATGTATAGTTGAGTCCACCTAACAAAATTCCTGCAAGTGCCTGAAAAGGACCTGGTGGTGGAATAGGGGTGAACATACTGGAGGAAAGCAAGTGGTGACTCCTTTCATGGGGTTTACCTGCCATTCGGAAAGAGAAATATGCAGGGCATCTCTACAGTGACAAAACTGGTACAGGTGGAGTCTTCAACAGGTCCCAAGGAAACACAGTATGAAATTTAGAATAAGCAAAAAAAACTAAAGAGTCGAGTCTTTTTGGGGAACCATGTGACATCTCTTCCACGGTTCATCCGCTCACAGGGACCTTCTTCTGTCCCTTTCGTTCAGTGTTAGTGAATTGTCACTGTGTTTCAGGTCAATGAATTGAGGTAGAAGTATTATTATGGCTTAGTTAGATCAACACTACATAAACATCCTTTAAAAATCTATTTCATATGAAGTTCATGTATTTGTCTTTGTATGTACACATTTAACCTTATTGTGTGAAATTTTCTAATCTTTTGAATTTATTGTCATTATGTGTGTGTGAGGGGAGCCTGAGATCGGGAGGGAAAGGATAGAGAAAGATGTGTGATGTTTTTCTGTGTGTGTATGTGTGATGTCTGGGTGGGCGTATATGCTGGTGTGTATGTGAAGGTCAGAGAGAAACTCAGTATAGTTAGTATTGTATCCAATTTTAATGAGTCACAGGAACCAAGCTCACATCAACAGGCTTATGAAGCAGATGCCATCATCTGCTGGACCAAATATCTGTTACTGTGTGATATTTTCTATCAACTGTGTTTTGAGCTACATAGAGCTGAATTTGATTCATAATATGCAAAGCCTTGTATTTTCATGGCTGCGTTAGTCCATTTTCTTTTTCAAACATATTTGAAATGCTGTTTTATTTCCTACTTTCTGATCTTGCTTTTAATTTTAAGAATTAGATTCTTTAATTGTTAAGAACAAGGTCTCAGTTTGTAGGGCAGGTGGCCCTTATACTTTCTATGTAGCCCAGGCTCGGGGACATTTCCCATTTTAATATGTGGTTTATTTTCTTGCTTTCTCTTTTTTGTAAATTTGATTTTTTTCTTGAGTAAATGATAAAATTTTAAATTATACCAAACTTGTTTTAAAATAAATTTCTCTAAAGTTTAATATCGTATTTTTAAAAAATTTTATTAAGTGTTTTCTTGATTATTTCATTTATGTGCTTAATGCTTTCTTAATATTTTCACTCCCATGTTAATGCCTACAAGAAATGTGATGGGCATTTTTATCTTCTGTTTCTGAACATACTACCAATTTAATTTTTATATATTTTTAAAATTTACTGTATAGTCTATTAATATTAAAAAAATCATCCCCACTTGATATATGAAAATTAAGGAACTTATCAGTCCTCTCCTGCTATTTCACTCATCTGTTTCACAAGTAATATTCATGTAACATCATATAAAATGAGCTGTCATAATTTTATTTTGTTGTTACACATTTTCAATTTATTCTAGTATGCCATATTTATGATCACTGAGAAAAACTTCTATCTCTATTTTTATATTATTATTTAACATTATTAGGAGATCACATCATCGTTACTGCTTTTGTATTTATACTAACTTTTGGATATATTCTTAATATTGACATGAAAGTTTTATATCAGAACACACATTTGGTTGCTTCAAATGCAAATTGAATACTAAATAGCTATAAACTGCACATAAAATGAGAAAAAAATGTAAATGTATAAGAAGAGCAGTTCCATAAAAGACTGTCCCAAGAGTGCAGGCAGGCAATGTCAATTGTGAAGTGAAGATCTTGAGGGAGTACACGCAAAATAGTGCTGCTTACACAACCATCTTAAGACAATCAAATAAGGAGGATTTCAGACCAAAGATGCATTTAACATAAATTTATTGAATTTATGGAAAACCTCATGATCAATACAGGGGGTAAGTTATCTCTATGCAACATTTCAAAATTGAGAAGAAATTATGTATAACCAGAACTTTGAATCACTGACAGACTTCATGGTATGTCTATGTAGAAATGTCTAGTAAAGCTCTTATGTGGAGGCTTTTGATAAACAAACCTAGGAACTTGGCTTTCTGTAAACACCTGGAATTTTAAAACGTGAAACAAGCAAAAAACAAAAACAAAGAACCATTACTTTATGCATGTCCAGTGCAAAGTATTTTCCAGTAGAATGAACATTCAATAAAATACTTGCGTAAAAGTGAATTAATGAAAATCTGATTGTAATTGTACATTAGAAAATACTACCTGCATTAAAATGCACACCATATAAACTTTTACACATTCATTTCTCAAAAGTACTTGAATGGAAATAAGGAAATATAATATTAAATATATTTTACCATAGACCACAGTCACATTTCCTTTTAAAAAAATAATCAGAACCATAAACAAGGATGTCATTTAACAAAATTATTATTATTATGTGTAGAGTTTCACTTAGAACTGTTTTGAAAAACATAGCTGAGTACCATATGGTGGTCAGTGTCATGGGAGAAGAAGCATTACCCCAACCATGGGTCTTCATAGGTCAGGGCGGTGAAGGGTCAGTGTGATTGCCAGGAAAGTATGATTATCACTAAGCCTGGCAAGGGTTAGAGGTGTTACCTTGTTTAGCAACATCTGTCAGCTGTTGTTGAGTAATGTGTTTTCAGTTATAGTTTTATTCAGTGGAAAGTTTGCTGGTATTCCAGGCAAGATAGGAGTTATGTATAAAATTATATTCAGAGCCGGGCGGTGGTGGCACACGCCTTTAATCCCAGCACTCGGGAGGCAGAGGCAGGCGGATCTCTGGGAGTTCGAGGCCAGCCTAGTCTACAAGAGCTAGTTCCAGGAACCAAAGCAACAGAGAAACTCTGTCTCAAAAACCAAAAAAAAAAAAAAAAAAAAACACAAAAAACAACAACAACAACAACAACAAAAAAAACCATTATATTCAGATCCACCTCCTAACATACTTTCTCTGCACTAAGAATGACATTTCTGCTCTCTGAACAGAATTGTTATCGTTTTGGGGAAAATTTTGTTCTTTGATTCTTAACAGTTTTATTAACTCACATTTGTTCTTCAATCAAATACCAGATAAAGGTAATTGTATGGAATAACAATTTATATTATGTGGCATTTTTTCACATAAAACTATTTCCAAGGGATTTGCTTCCTGTCTTGACGGCCTTTAGAGTGGTCTCTACTCTATTTGACCTCCTTATATTGACTACATTATTAAAATAATATTTTTTGAATATGTTTTAAAATTTATTTAATATTATCCACCCAAACTGCAGTTTCTTCCTCTCTCTCTCATCCCAGTATGCCCCCCACCTTCCCTCTACTCCACACCTTGCACCCCAATCCCACAATTTACTCCTCTGTTTTTATTCAGAAAAAGGCATATCTCCCATGGATATTGACAAAACATAGTATATAATGTTGTAGTAAGACTAAGGCAAGGCAACCCAGTATGAGAAGTAAGATCTGAAAAAGTATCTTGTAGCAATGAGAACTAAGTAATTGAAAATCTTTTGAATCAGGAAGGGTATTTATCGAGAAAACAACTTTTAGCAAATTACTTAACCTTTATATGTCTCAATTCACTTTTCTTTTTCTATGGGCTTTAAATAAATCAACTTGCTTAATTTTCAGAAAACTATAGTGAGTAATACCACAAAACCATTCACATTTTTAAAATTAAGACACCGAAGAAAGAAACTCTTAAGCAATTTGCAAACATGTGAACCTAGAACTGGTCTTTATTTTCCACTTCTCCTGCTTCTATGGAATACTAGCAATTCTTGGGCATTCTTTTGAGGAATGAGTGAAATGATGTCTGAACATATATTTAACAAAGGCTTTTGACTTTGTAAATGAGCTTTTAAAATGTGCAGATTTTATAGTTATTGTTTGAATATACATAAAACTATTCTGGATAAAGAACATTTAGTAGGCAAAAAGAAAAAAAGAAAAAAAAAAGAAATTACCTGACCAGTAAAGCTAATTAGATGTTCAGAGAGTTGTGTGAGACCCACATTCCACTTGAGTTACTTTATGGAACATTAGGTCACAGATAATTGAATCTCAAAATTACAGAAGAAAATTTATTCAGGATTTTACTGTTTTTGCACACCTAAATTTGAGTTTCAGCAGACTATGCCGGAGTAGAAGGACCATATTTGGAACAGTGACACCTTGAAGAATTGCAGATCCTGTTAATCATTTAATGACATAGGAAGATTCCTAGTGAAGCCATAAATTGTTCAAAGTTCACAGCCGGAAATCTATTTAATTTTGTAAATTTTCATAAATACTATCATATCAGTGATAACATATGCCTTCTCATACCAGCTCAGAAAATGGCATTATGCTTGGTTTGTGATCGCCCATTGTTTAGCAGTAAGAAATTACAGGAAAGTAAGCAATGGACAGCTATGTCCAAAGCCTATTTCCTCTTTTCCCCAGAGCTCTCTGTTATATGGTTACATATCTTGCTTATGATGATTAGTCTCAAATTTCAACTTACTAAGATCTAGAATCACCTGGAAGATGAGTTCACACATATACCTAGGAAGGATTATATTTAGTAGACTGACCAAAGAAGGAAGACCTATATACACTGTGGGTAGTACCATTCTCTGGATTGGTACCCCACATTATAAAAAGGAGAAATTCTAGTGAGCAAACACAAAAATCAATTTCTGCTTCTTGACTACAAATGCAAAATGAACAGCTGCCTTAAGCTTCTGGTGTCTTGGGTTCCTGACATGATGGAGTATACCCTGGAACTGTAAGCCAAACCCTTCCTCCTTTAAGTGGGGTTTGTCAGGTTATTTTGTCACAACTGCAGAAAAGTAACTGAGACTCTGCGTACTTGGTAGCTTGACTGTTTCTGGGTCCCTGTCTGGTCATAAATACCAGATGGAGCCAGAGGTAGGTAGCAGACTTGAGTGCACATCCGAGTCAGGAGTGCCATACTATGCCTTTGGAATCGGTATGCTCTGTAAGACTTCCTGCGTTCCTTCTTGCTGCTTTCTTGGGATTGGGGTAGGGAGCTGTTTGTTCATTTTTATTTTGGTTGGGTTTTGATCCCACAGGGCAGAGAATATAGTTTGTACCCACCATGGCACAGACATCAAAATAAATAGTACTGATTTGTAAAAAAATAAAAAATAAATAAAGAATTTTTCCAATAAATACTCTACAAGGACAATAATGTTTAAACATGTATAGTTTTGTGCATTCAAAATAATTCATTTTGGGGTAATTTATTTTGTAAAAAAGTGAGCTATCATTCCTAGATGGGTGTGTTATGATGAACAGTTTCTAGGAAAGACAGACTAACTAGAAATATGGATTAATATTAAAAATGCTGTAACACTGGCCATTTCACAATTCTGATAGTCAATAACGTATAATGAAATTGAGGCTGAAAAGTAAGCTCCTCAAGTACGTGTTGTTTTTTTCCCCATGCATTCAGAGTTGTTGTGTCTGTGTATAAACACTGGATGGTAACTAGATAAATAGTTCAAAAACTCAGAAGGAAACTTTGACAGTGACATCATCATTTTATTTACTGCTTGAGCAGGGTACCTAAGATAGGTACACTTCCAAAACTATGTTCTGTGGTTGCTCAGTATATGGATATCGTGACACTGGGGTTCTTTATGGTCCCCCCACACACTTAAAAGTACTCACTAGTTTTCATGAATCAATAAAAATGATGTGTTTCTTCTGGGTCTGGAATATCTCAAATATCTAAAAAAAAGATAAGTAATATATGTGGTGATAAAAATTACATGTCAATATATTTCATTCAGCTGTGCCCACTGTTTGTAACCAAAAAAACTGACAACTTAATAGAATAAACAAACTATTCTATTTCTAACTTGTAATATTAAATAAAGTGAAGAATGGAGCACAGCCATGCTGTACAATTTCTAGTTCAATGTAAAACTGGATGTTTGTTATTTTTATTTTCAGAGCTTTACATAGCCTTAAGCCCCTCTACAACTTCTGTGCCTCCAAAGAGTTAGAACGTATCAAGGGAAGACCTTCCCACAATATTAAATGTCTAACACTTAGTTTTTGTTTTACATTTATTCTTAATATCTGTAATGCATTAAAAAAAAGGCATCTTTTTTTTGTGGGTCACAGGGAAGTAGATAACCAATCTGGGTTAAATAAAAAGGCACTGCCGGTGTAAGAGCATTTTACTGGCACGATGCTGGGAACTGGTCTTTGCAGGAGTATCACTGTTTACCTTCTTCAAAAATTCCCTTCTTAGATCTTCCCTGCATGTACAGAACCATCTTTCAAAGCTCAGTTCTAGAGACACTTAATCTGGGAAGACTCCCTTGATGCTGCCAGGAAAACATCTTGCTGGGTTTTGTGTTTTATCTTTGGTGCATTAAAGGACATTAATTTAATGAAAGAAATGTCTGACTTCTCTAGGCAAATTTACTACTATGCATTTTCAGGTCTGTGATCAGGTGCCTTTGTTTAGTTTCAGAGAAGGCTTTTTTTTTTTTTTTTTGTGCTGAATTGAACAAGAGGAAGAATAGAAATGTCCTCTCAGGTTGCAGAGGAAAAAAATGATAAGGCCAAAGATTAGCAATGACAAGGTCACAGATTATTTAAGTTCATTACTAATAATTAGAGCTGTCTGAGAATGAAATGACCTGCCTTTACAATGTAGGTCAAGCAAAAGTGGATGATAATGCAGGGGAAATGTAGCATAGCCTGACCTCGGAATTCCCCTCCAACTCCTGTATTCTGTGTCTAATATTTTTCTCTTGTGTCATTTACTACCCTCTTAGGTAGTCTTCAAAAGCACTTTCACATATATTATCTCATTTATTGGAACCAGTTTCCTGTGGTGCATGTAGGGAAATGTATTATCATTCTAATTGCTCAGTAAAATGAGGCATAAAGATGTTAAGCTCCTTGAACAGGGGTACTCAGTCAGCATTCAGATTGAAATCAGAGTAGAATCTTCTTCAGGGTAATTTTGTAATTAGTTTATAGAGAGAATATGTCAAATTATTATTTGGACATTGAGGGAGCATAATTGTTGATTTTCTCCTTTTGATCTGTGTTTTGTCCAGATTATGCACTTATATATGCTTACTTTGTTTTACTAATGACACTACTGTTTTTAATTCTCATGTCAGTTTCAGTTTTTACACTTATCAACAGTTCTCAACAGTTTGTAAAGTATGTAATATAGGGTGTCAAACCTATGATAAAGCAGAGATAAGATGCTATGTACTTCTGTTGCCAGGGTGTGGAACAGAATCACGGGATCCTAATTTGCAGAGTGTTTATTTTCTATTTCGTCTCCAGAGACTAGTCTAGCCAGTTGTCAGTTTGCATTCAGTATAGACAGAACTGATGGCTCTGTATCTCCCAAAGAGCTGGGCAACATAAGCAATCACTTATGTTGAATTAAATACCTGCCATACATTTTATTTTATTCTAATCCTGTAAGTGCCGAAGAGAGATCGTGTTTGTGGCTTTGATGTCTCTTGGGGATAGTTTGAAATTGAATGAGGACAGTTAACAGATCATTTCTGTTACCTCTTCTGTGTAACACGCTAGCCTAGGTCACACTTTCTCAACACATTGGAGTTCCTTTTGCTTGTGTTGTGATCACTGACTACCTCTCTTTTGTCTCATGTGTGATCAGTCACTCTCATTGATTGTCATCGGGAGGTTTGCTTGCAACTTCATCTGTGTCCTCCTTATTTTTCTTCATGTGACCTGCTTATTAGATGGCTCATATGGTTACTTGGTAGCACAATTGTCTGCAACTTCTATGGGAGAGAAGGTAGGAACTTACCATCCCATTTCAACTAGACTCAAGCCATCCCATTTCAACTAGACTCTCAAGTCTAGAAGGATTACTTCAAATACATTGCATAAATCAATGCATGTCAAGTCACAAGGTCAGATCACATGGAATTATAAAAAGCTTGCCTCAGTAAGGAAAGGAACACTGTTCATAAAAAAGGGAGGACAGGAAGTGTGGTTCTACTCTTGGTAGCTACTGTTGCAAGCAACTTAGAGTGACCAACCAGGGTAGTGACAGAATCCCATAGAAATGGAATCTTATAATTGCTTTGCTGAGTTTCAAAATGATACCAAGCAAGCATGTTGGTTAAATGTATTTCTCATAATCTCAGTTTTCATATAGTCAACCATTTGACACTAGTTATAGATTATAGCTATGTTATAGCTGTCTATATAGTTGTCCTTTTAAATTCTGGATTCCTGCAAGTATATACAGTAGATAATCAGTTTGGGATTCCAATTTCTCTCTCTCTCTCTCTCTCTCTCTCTCTCTCTCTCTCTCTCTCTCTCTCTCTGTTCTATACAAGTGTTTTTCATATGGACTTTCATGTATCAAATGTGCTTTTATCAGATTCATTTCTGATCATCCTTTCCTTGTCCCTTCCTTCCTGTTTCTACACATCCCCTTCCACTTCCTCCCTAGTCCCTTAGTCTGATTTCATCTTTATTTCATTAGTTAGCTGGTTAAGTAGTTTTGATGACTCAGTAAGTTTTACTAGGGTGTAAAAGGATAGTCTGTTGATAGTCTCTATATTATAAACAGCTTGTGCCTTTATATATCATTCTGATACTGATTATTTATCTGTGTTGTGACTTCAGATTCTTAGTTTTACCCAAATAAAATTAATCTTATTTATTTTTGTATGAACAAAACAACTTGTTTGGATGTTGCCTTTTTAAATATAATATTTAAATTTATATTGATTATTAAATTACATTCAGATAAAATATGTTCATTTATTTTTAATTTATATAATAAAAAAATTTAAAAGAAAGCTGACTGAGTTCTTTTCATCTGAGCAAAGGCAAGAATCACCTTTACTGTCTTTGATGCATAATAATTGATGTAGAACCAAAATTAATTCTTTTCTAAATAATACTGTTTTAGTGTCTGAAAATATTCATCAAAATTTTTGACTTTTGCTCATTAATTTTACCTTAATTTATTCTTCTTCTGAATTAACAAAATAAGCATTTGAAACTGAACACATAAAAGTGGGAGGACATTGTAGTGGGGAGGGCACAAGCCAAATAATCCCAAGCTACATTCAAAAGAGTATTCTAAGATAATTCTTTATTATAAGGGAAAAACCTCATGGAACAGGAACATATTAGGGAGGATGTCCAAACTCAAGATGTACAACATGGGAACAAGAAAGAGCAAGAGCTGCGCGGGCAGGTGGGGTTTTCCTTGGGTACCCAAAAAGCCATGCCCCAACCTTGTCCAGCCTCTTAAAGGTCATTCATTACCTGAAAGAGGATCCCCATTGGATATTGCTTCTCCTACCCAAGCCTTAGTACTATAGTCAAATGTTTCAACATTCATTGTATGCAAATCCATATATCTATTGTGCTGATCTGATCGTTTAAGGCCCAAAGATCTTTCTGCATTCTAATTTGGCATTTTCAAAGGCCAAAGATCCAATAAGTACATTTCTAGCTTATGGGTCTGTTATTCTTAATTGTTCAGCCTTAGTTAATCTTTGTAAAAAGTCAATAAAGCGTTCTCCTTGGCCCTGTTTAACCCTAATATACGATTCAATTCTCTTTTCTAGTTCCTGAATTCTGTCTCCAGTATTTAAAGGTGCTGTGCTAGCTACATAAGGACACAGTGTATTTGTTGTAGTGAGTCTGGTCTTGAGGATCAGAATAATTGCCCTCACTATGAATTTGATTTTGGAAATTCTCAAATTCTTTTGCTTTCCCCTGTTGTTCTAAAATATTTGCCTTTTTTCTTCAATAGCACTTCCAAAGCAGTTGAGGTCTGTCTTCAAGGACCACTTAGATTAATTGAAGTATATTATGTGGGGTGGCCTTATTGCTTGAATCCCACATTTTCACCATTTCCCTAAAATGGTGAATGTAGTCTATAAGCTCCTATTGTTTGTTTAATTTCATTTGGATCATGTATACGTATAGGTTTCCATGTATATTCTTTGACTAACTTAAGGTACTTTGTGTCAGATGGTCTTTCTGATCAGTGTTCTGTTCTACTGCCCTCATTGAGGATTCCAAGGTATGAATTTTTTTCCAGTATACATAACGTCTCATCCTTGGACACAGTTTTGATGGCATGCATATTACGTTCCTGTAGAGATACCTTTTCCATATCTATCATAACTATTCAACGCATCCTGATTACTAAATTCAGCAGCATGATTCTTTCAAATAATATCTCAGCACTCTCCAACATTAACTGGATTCTGTCCATCAAATTAGTGGTATCCACCTCCAAAGTGTTGATTTTCCCAACTAGCTGCTCATTATTAGTCTGTAAAGACTGTAAATTTCTAAAATTGCCTCATTTTTGCTCTGTTATCATACCATTTTAATGAGATAATATGAAAAAACAAAACTAATCCCTAGAATCAAATAAGAGGATGTATAAGGAAAATCACATAAGCCTTGCAAAATACCATCGATAGTATAAGAAAAATAATTATTGAACTCCTGGATAGTTATGTTATGGGCATTTTTGTAGTTTTACAGATTTTCCATGTCCTAAGACAATGACAGTGAATTGGAATAGATGTAAAAATTGTTACTGGCCAACAGATGTCACAGTTGCCACGTGGCCGAGAGCGGCAAGCAGCAGCAGACAGGCCCAATGTGCTTTTGTGCATGCTAGATACTGAAATATATGCTTTTTAAAACAACTTACGGGCAGTTATTAAAGACAATCAAAGCAATTTCAAGAGTTGGTGATCAGAATAAGGAGAAAGCCCAAGACTTAGTCAACGGGCTGCAGGGTATTGCAGGCAGCAGCATGTGGGCTGAGCCAGAAGCACTGAGCAGCTGGCTGAAGCTGCAGGCAGGGAGTATCAGTGTCCAATGCATGACACACCACATGGCTGGTGAACCAGGAGCACCGCAGGGAGCCAGAAAAGGGTGAGCTGATTCCCGTGATGTTGGGCACCAGATGAAGCTGAACATGTAAAGGATAGGGTTGGGGGAACAAGAGTCAAATAATCCCAAGATAGTTCCAAAAGAGTATTCCAAGATTATTCCTTTTTGTAA
Source organism: Microtus pennsylvanicus (assembly GCF_037038515.1). Lineage (NCBI taxonomy): Eukaryota > Metazoa > Chordata > Mammalia > Rodentia > Cricetidae > Microtus > Microtus pennsylvanicus. The sequence continues at coordinate 39,130,646 of NC_134583.1, forward strand.
GGGGGATACTCAGAGAACAGGAACGGGGCTTCAAACTCAAGGTGTGAAGTGTGGGAGCAAAAGAGAACAAGTGCTGGGCTGGCAGCAGTTTTCTCTGGGTACCCAAAAAGTCATGCCCCATGCTGCTCCGGCCTCTTAAAAGTCACTGGCTGCAGGAGATTCTTCATCAAGGACTGAACAGAATCCTGATCTAGTAATATTTAAAAACAGAAACAATGAACAAATCTCTAAAGTTTGTTTTTTTATGAATGCTTTAAAATAAAATCATATTTAAATATAGTTTAATAATTTCCTGTTCTGTAATATATAATGAGTTTTTTCCATCATTGTTTGAATTAATTAGAGAGTTTTTCATTTCTTAGATAAACTGTATGTAATATTCTAGAATAAGATTTTTCTTACCTATTGGTGCTCTTTTAATGAGATCAATAAATCAATTTTGTAGGTTAAATTGCTTTTTATTGAAAAATAAAATTAATTAATAATGTAAAATAATATGCAGGTGTATTATTAAAGGAAATGCTTTATCAAAGAATAATTTTCATTTTATGTATTAATATATAGTTGGTTGTCATCATATAGTTAGTGTTCTCTAGGGCAGTGGTTCTCAACTTTTGGGTCAAGACCACTTTAGGTTTGAACAACCCTTTCACAAGGGTCACATACCAGATATCTTGCATATCATATATTTACATTAAAATTCACAACAGTAGAACATCATAGGTATTGAAATAGGAGCAAAATAATTGTCTTGTTTCTTAGTTTTATTTTTTGGGCATCATCACAATATGAGGAATAGTATGAAAGACTTTTGGTATTAGTATGGTTGAGAACCATTGCTCTAGTGGAATAGGACCAATGAGATTCCTGTGTGTGTGTTTGTATAATTATATGTGTGTACATATTAATATATGTACAGTACTATGTTAATTATATATATGAATATATAATGTTTCATGTTCTAAAAATTATAAAAAATACATTTCATATATAAATGAATAAATAATAAAGAAATAATAAATTATACATGTATATGATTTTTTAGTCAGCATAGGTTAAAATAACAATGGCTCCATCACAGTTAGGCAGCTAAGGAACCAGCAGTGTCTAGGTCTTGAGGTTGGGTACTTCAATAGTTCCAATCTGTTTCAGAAACCTGGAAAGTTCCTGGAATTGTATTGATTTTACTCCACAATGTAGATCTGGAAATGCTGGTTCTGATATCAGCAGTTGTCAGAGGGGAAGTGAGGTCAGTGGAAAGAAGAAGGAAAGGAGAAAGGGAGCGAGGGAGGAAGGGAGAAAGGAAGGAAGGAAGGAAGGAAGGAAGGAAGGAAGGAAGGAAGGAAGGAAGGAAGGAAGGAAGGAAGGAAGGAAGGAGACATTACATGTAAGCAAATTCCAGGCAGTCTTTCTTTTGCCTGTCCTGTTTATCTGTATTTCTGTATTCTACAGAAGCTGCAGGTCACACTTGGTATGGGTCTTCTCACATTAATTAAGACAATCAGGACCATTCTTCCGGTGAGACTTCCTATTTAACTGATTCTAATTTGCAACAAGTCAACATTAAAGAAAACATATTCATTTCTATAACATCTGAGAGGGCTGTGGTCAATCAATCAAAAAGCTACCTATTAGGAAAATAGACAAACTATAAGAAGATTAAAATTAATTTATGTCCAACTCACTTGTAGTCCTAGCACTCTAGTGGAGGGTTTCCAAATTCAAGGCCAGACAAGACCACAGTGCAAGATCCTATCTTATAAACAAAACAAACAAACAACATAATGCCTAAAATTTTAAATCTTTTCATTGAGTTAGTTTAGTGTCTCCAATTATGATTTGATGAACCATGGACTAGAATGGGCATTTTTTCCTCAAAAAAAAATGTGTGTGATTATGGTGTAAAAATTACTAAGTGACTATTTGGCTCTCCTATTCAATGCTTGTCTTTAATATTGATATATCAAGATCTTAGCTATTGATTTATCTATGATTTCCCAGCTTCTTGTTCATAACCTTAGAATAATAGTTAGTGATTCTTAGTTCTTGAAGTATTATGGCAGGAAACTTCCTATTCATAAAAGTAAGTGTGATTACAGGGCAGAAATAGTTGTGAAATTAGCACATAAAATGCTTCTAAAAATTTATGTTATCTTGACTTGGCAAGTACATTGGAAATAAGGTTAAGTAAACAGGAAATAAACAGGACAATTTCTTTATTCTGAATGTAACTTAAGCCATTCGCTTTTGCTTAAAAGATTAATATGTTATCATGAGGGAATTAAGTTGATAGAAAAAAAAACAAATACATTTTATCATTAGCTTTTTAAGCATGTATTTAAAGGCCATACCTTGGTTTAATATTATTCTTCTGTCATGAAGATAACACTCTAGTTGAGAAGAAAAAAAAATTAAGTGCTTATAAAATTCTAACAATCTTGAAGTCCGTGATGCATATTTATATTTATGACTCAGACCTTCAGTAATTTCCTTTGCAAGCTCTCAGGAAGCAGTGGAGTATGAATGGATAATGAATGAATTCATTTGTATGATATTGAAAATATTGTGACCTTGCCTTTGAGTTCATCACGGAGAATGACAGAACTATGATATGAGGAGTGTTTTCATGCTTATGACCCTTGTGATGCGCTCTACACTGAGCAGTCATGCCTTTGAAGTCTCCTGTTGGAGTCAGAATAGGAAATGCTTTGTATTCATGGCTCATGTGCTGGAGCCTCTGGTCCTATGTTGAGAAGCAATGAAAGCAATATGAGTTGGCATCTGCGATGAAGTAGGTCTGTGGTGCTTTAAGGGATGTGTTATATTTCTTGGTCTAGATCCTGTTCATCATGAAAGGAATTGTTTAGCTCTCTTTCATGCACATTTCTTCAGGTTCACAACAGGAGAGGATGCCCTCTAGTCAGACTGATGAATATCTTAAATATCACCATAGAACCTTCATCCAGTAACTGATAAAAAATGAGGCAAAGACCTGAATCAGAGCACTGGACTGAGCTCCCAAAGTCCAGTTGAAGAGTGGGAGGAGTGAGAATATAAGCAAAGAGGTCAAGCCGATGATGGGCACATCCACTGAAACAGTCTACCTGAGCTAATGGGAGCTTAGCAACTCCAGCCAGACAGAGAAGAAAACAGCATAGGTCTAAACTTGTCCATCTGAATGTGGGTGAAAGTTGTATGGCTGGGGCAGACTGTGGGCCCACAGGCAATAACACCAGGATTTATCCCTACTGCTTGTACTGTTTTTTTGTTTTTTGGAACTTATTCTCTTAGGATGAATACTTTGCTCAGCCTAGATATAGTAGGGAAAGAAATGGACCCTTCCCAAAGCAATTTGCCACTCTCTGAGGAGTGGATGGGGGTGGGATGGGAGTAGGTGGAGAGAATAGGTGGAGGGGAGGGAGTGAGAACTGGGATTGGTATGTAAAATGAAAAAAGATAGTTTGTTTTCTTTTAAGACAGTAAGAAATAAAGAAGATGTAGCAAATTGAATTCACGAAAGCTAAGGAAGCCACACAATAAAGAGAGCTAGGCTCCAACTACACTCTAATAGTATAAAAGAGACAGTATACCAACAATGTCGTCATGGCAAATCTGAAATTAGGGTGTCAACCAAGTAGCAAAACCTTGGGAATAGTACAGGTAAGATAAAATAAATAACCTGTTTGAATTTTTGGGAAGACAAGCACCAACCAAGTGAGTTTATTTAATCTGGAAAAAGTAACCAATATGTCATTGCTTTGATCAGAATGACAAGCTGCAAAACTGTCACGAAATCATGAGCTGACCTAAGTCAAAGGTGACAAAATTCAATCCAAGACTAAAAGGAAACAGCCAAGAAATTAAACAAGTCCCAGTACAAACTAGAAATCGTTCCGTATTATAAAAGAGGCTTATAAGCCATTAATAAAATCAAACAGAATTATTTGAACTAAAAAGATATCCAAATAAATTAAAAGTGCAATAGAGAACATCAATAATAGAACGGGTCTAGCAAGAATGAGTAAATAAATTGAAATGTGGGCTTTTCCAAGCACATTCAGACAAGAAAACAAAGTGGGGCAAAAAGAATGAGAAAAAAAAGGAAAAAAAAAAAAACTCGGAGTAATGATGTGGAATTTGAAGTGGCAAAGGGAAAAGATAGTTGATTTAAATAGAGCTTAAAGCTAGGATAATTGCTTGGTCAATAAAAGTGCCTTGAAAGTTCAGAGAGTCCGGTTTTATCCCATGCTTTTTCAGTCACAGTCCAGCTGGCCTTGGTGAGCTCCCAGTACATCAGCTCCACTGTCTCAGTGGGTGGGTGCACCCCTCGTGGTCCTGACTTCCTTGCTCATCTTCTCCTTCCTTCTGCTCCTCATTGGGACCTTGGGAGCTCAGTCCAGTGCTCCAGTGTGGGTCTCTGTCTCTATCTCCATCCATCGCCAGATGAAGGTTCTGTGGTGATATGCAAGATATTCGTCAGTATTGCTATAGGATAGGGTCATTTCGGGTTCCCTATCCTCAGCTGCCCAAGGAACTAACTGGGGACCTCAGCTTGGGCACCTGGGAGCCCCTCTAGGGTCAAGTCTCTTGCCCACCCTAAGGTGGCTCCCTTAACTAAGATATGTGCTTCCCTGCTCCAAACCAGACTCTCTGAACATGGCGGACAATGAGGGCTGATGAGAAGCCAAGGACAATGGCACGGGGTTTTGATCCTACTTCATGTTCTGGCTTTGTGGGAGCCTAGCCAGTTTGGATGTTCACCTTCCTAGACCTGGATGGATGTGTGTGTGTGTGTGTGTGTGTGTGTGTGTGTGTGTGTGTGTGGCGGGGGGGGGGGGGGACCTTGGACTTTCCACAGGTCAGGGAACCCTGACTGCTCTTTGGACTGGAGAGGGAGGGGAAGAGGTGTGGGGGGAGGGGAGAGGGGCAGGAGGAGGGGGAGGGAAATGGGAGGCAAGGAAGAGGCGGAAACTTTTTTTTCTCAATAAAAAACTAAAAAAAAAAAATGCCTTGCAAGCAAAAACAAACAAAAAGCTAGAGTAATGGAATGAAACTCCTGGAATCAAGGCAAACTGAGTAAACAGAGTCATTCCCATTTTTTTTGTGGCTTCTCTGATTTATCTGTATGAGAATGAAGAAAGAGTCATACTAACAATTCCTGTCTTTGACTAGATATGGTAATAAAGCCTATCTTCCACAATGTCCTCTCTATCTACAGAGAAACAAGCCCTTACAAAACTGATATTCCTAGACACAGAATCATCCACCCAAAAGACATCTGCATCTTAGCAGTAAGGGTCTACAAACATTACTTTGCAGTCAACACTGATTTGAAAATATGGCTATGTATATGGGCTTTGAGATGAGCGATTTTCTAAGAATATTCTGATGGCCATTTTGAGTTTGTGGGTCAAGAAACGTCACTCAGTCCTTTAGCAGTAGTCAGAGTACTCTGACAGAGAGGAAAGCCTCTAACTGCTGTGAGCGATGGACTATGGCAATCCACCATGTTGGCCCTGAAGGTGGAAGAGTGGTTCTCTATATGAGGTATAGGTGAGAGATTTAATCCACCAGCGCCGACACTGAAGGTAGAAGAGTGGGTCTGGAGATGAAGAATGCCAGTAATGTGTAAAGGCTGCATCAGTCCTCAGCAAGAGCCAGGTCAGGGGCAGGCAACTCTGTTTTATATTGCAAATTAGATCAGGCCATTAAATAACCAGGACAACTTAAGAATAACAGTTATATTTTAATAGTTGTAAGGGGGAAACTCACACTACAAGAGTGGGAGGTCCAACTTTCTATCTGCCTATCTTTCTGTCAGAGAGAGTGCACACCTGGGTCCTCCCTGTTTTTCTTCCTGGGCCCCAAGTAGCCACGCCCACGCAGTAACTAGATGTTGATTGGTTGGCAGAGTTTCCTCATCAGTTCTATGTTCACATGGATTTGGATTCTGTCAATAACCTGGACAAATAAGGATATAAATTCTTCTTTGCAGTCACCAGAAAGAAATAGAACTAGGTAATACTTCGATTTTAGCCTGGCGAGACTCATGGTAGACTTGGCTGCGAATTGTTTAAATTTTGGTTTTTAACCCATTAATTTAAAGGTATCCTGTTACAATTTTCTAGAACTGTTATAGTGATGGCATGTTTTGTTGTAATATCTCCTCTGTCGAGACTCTTGGAAATGTAAATGTGTTACTGACTAAATTATTTGTCCTGCAGTTTAAGTATTATAGAGAAAACTAAATTAGCCAGTGGCACACAGTTATGTCTTGGCTCAAAACTAAATTTATCAATTAAGTTCTCCCCATTAACCAAACTTTATTCTAAAAAAATAAAAGAACATCAGAGAAACTTATAATTTGTATTATGTTTTGTATTGAAAGGATTAGGACCAAATCCTGAGCCCCTGTGCAAAATGTAGAATCAAAAACGGAAGTAGCAATTGGAGGAGGACAACAGGAAAGTACAATTTGAACAGGTGTACAGAGCAGCTCTTGACCTCAAGATAAGAGGATGCTGCCCCTTTGAAATTCCTTTGCTGTTGTATTCTAATATTCTTGCAACACACCTATTGCTCCAATAAGTTAAGGGAGTATTTGCATATAAAACAAAAAGTATAATTAAAACATGAATATTGTCTGAAAGTGTTTTTAGTAAAGCTAGTTGAAGTGATTTAGTATGGCATATTCAGAGAGAATGTAGAGAGGACAGAAGCGAACTAACGAAGACTTGCGATTTCTTTTATGGAGAAACCACACATGTTTGTGTCTTGGTCCATCATTTACAGGAATTATGAAATGACTGAACACACCTCTTTTTCATGTTCCAGGGTCTTGATGTAGCTCTAGCAGTTCTTTCATCATTCAGGCTAGGGTTCCCCCAGTCTCTAGTGGAGCAGAGCACATACCCAGATATCAGTTTGTTAATTTCAGTGTTTCATCTAGTTCAGTGACTGCAATCTTTATGTAGCTATGTTGTTCATCTTTATCTCCTTCTTTGGTGTTTGTTAAATACTAGTCAGGATCCGGGGATGGTCACATCTTTATTTCTCAACAGCAAGCATATCCACATATCCTTCTTTTTTTTTTTAATTCTTGTGGCTTTTCTTTATCTTGTTGCTTTTCTGAGTCAAAAACTTTAAATGGTTGCCTGACATTTCTAGACTTCTCTGTGGAGCATCTCTCAATGCATTCTGCTGCCTACTTTCAACTTCCATTTTTTATGCCTCATATCTCATTATATTTCCATGGAAATCATCTCCTCCAGCTGGCTCATTTGGAGCCCTTAAATATACCTCTTGGGTTTTTGCCAGTATTATTATTTTACTCTCTCATTCCACTCACTTTCAATGTACAAACTCTTCCCTGGCACCCCTTTCCTATTCAAATCCTGTCTGTCTTTGTCTCAGTGTCTTCCCAATTAGCAAATGCTTTACCTAGAGAATGGATTGTACTCCTATTCTTCAAATAACATTAAAGAGGAAATTTCAGATTTCTAAGCCAGTAAGGCCAATGCTATGTCTTTCCTTCCTTATAAAGTGTGTTGTCAGAAAATCTTTGATAAATCATCATCCTTTCTGGCTTTGAAGGTGGGGATCAGAACCTTCAGCTTATTATAGACTTCAAAGTTGGGACTTGGAAACCAAACTGGCTCATGACAATGGGTGATTGACCCTTTGTTTTCATTATGCTCCCTGGACAGAGATTGAGAGTTCCTGGTGAAATCAAATTACAATCTCAGTAGGGAAATGCCACTTTCTGCAGTTGATGTGAGAAACAAAAGGACTATCTGTCTCATCTGCATTCAGGGATTTAGCTGAGAGAAGAAAGAGAAGGTCCTTAAATACAAGATTGTGCGTGTAACCTGCTGCACCACAGGTCTTTAGAGCCTCATGATTAAGTGCAACGTGAGCTTCCTTGCTGCCAAGGATCTTATTCTTAGGCTTTGTTGATTACGTCTTGAAGAATTCCCCAAAATACCTTGATTTCATTCTCTCTGCTTGGTCTCATAAAATATGAGTCTTGGTAATGTGTGAACCAAAAGCAGGTGCTGGGGATATTGGACACTTGACTAATGAAAAGAACTGCCTCATTGTCACATTGTATGCATTTAATTTACACTTTCATTGTTTAATTATGTTCATTTTTGTTGAGTTGGTTTTTTTTTTTGCTATGATAGAGGATCTCTCTCCATAGTATGCAATACACTGCATTAATAAATAGCCCCAGCTAGCCTTGAATTTGTGACATTTCTCCTTCCTCAGTCCTCTGAATGTTAGTATAATTTTATTCCAGCAACAACCACCACACACAGTTTAATGAGCACTTTCTATAACTGAAATATTCTTTGAATACAAGCTTTTTTCTTCTGTGAGGGTCTCATCTGCTCTGGAATACCATTCAAAGTATCCCCTACTGAGAAGTTTGCACTGTTTCAGCAGGTTCTGAGAAACCCAAATACAATTAGGCAGACAATAATTTAAAAATTAACTATATTCCACTACCTTCTTTCTGTCTCTAAAGGACTCATCCCCTCTACTCAACCCTGAACTAATGACCTGGTTCTAATTGCTTACCTTCATATACTGTTCAAAATTAACTGAACTTAGTGGATTGAAATATTAATAAATCCAAAAAGAGGCCACGTTATTCATACTCAGATGTGAAGCCTGGAAGCTACAACAATGATTAGCTGGCAAGGTATGCCTCCTAGTGCAATGTTGGCACAAATAACGTGGGAGTAACCATGTACTTTCTGCTTAGTTTTCAGGTCAACTTTACAGGAAGAAATCCGAAGCCATCACCTTTATTTGGCCATGAACCTAGGACTAGTCAGGTCACAAGCCCTAGCAGACACTTTACTACTATTCTGCCAAATGGACATAATATTAATCTTACTGCTAATGAATAATTCTTGTGTCCATAGATTAATACATCTTTCACCCCTCATTAGAGAAGCTTCTATTTGCAATAAACGATGATTAGCACAGAGACCAACAATTGGGCAAAGCACAAGGCATAAGAGACTAGCGAATGTTCAGCCCTAAATAGAGCATACTATATCATCGCTTCTGAAGGCTCAGGTATCACTGTGGAAGGGAGGGTGTTGCAGAAAGAGTGTAAGAACCAGAGGTAAAGGCTGTCTACAAGGAAACTGTCTTTTGGACACATCAGTTGAAGTACACAGATTAATATACAGTGCATATGACACCATGCACAAGGCCTGAGTAAGTCTAAGGGAGACCAAATCCCGGTTTAAAGAAAATAGTTATGTATGAAATCATACCTGCAGCTGAGAAGCTATTGGCAACTGTTAGTAGCTGGAAAGGAGGGGTCAGTTTTCAGTTTTCTCTAAGATTATAGCCCCCTGTAAGCTGATTATGCTCCAGTTGGTAGTTACACATCCAAGAATCTCTGGCCAGCACAAATGACCTTGATGGAGTGGGTAAAAGGACACATAGTTGGGTGGATATGGAAGCCAAGTGAATCTGGGAGACAATGGAGGGATGATGAGTATGATTGAAACATTAAATTCTCTTAGAGGGAGATGTCATGGGAATCCTGGGGAGCTGGGAGACAGCCAATGCGGTCAGATAAACTGTTTACATACATAAAATCTTCAAAGAATGCATTAAAAGCATAAAGGCAACAGTAACAAAACTCACCTGTTCCTTAACTGGTCCCTGTCACTTTTGTGCTGGATACAGAATAGCTTATACAATCCTGGACTGGGCTAAAAGTTATACGTTTGGGGAAAAATAGAGAGTGTTTTTCTTAAAGGTTCACATAACTCAATTACGATTGAAATAGGCATAGAGTGAAACCTAGGCATGTTGCCTATGCTGGATTCACAATGAGAGGAATTACTTTTCCAGTGTTTATTGGTGCTAACTTGCCTCATTTTTCCAAAGGTATTAAAAATAAGAATTAGGTACAAATCAAAATCATTTTAAGAAAAAATATAGGAAAACTACTTTGAGGATCCGTGGGAATAGTCTAGGCAATTTGTGGTAGCTTTGGGATCTGGGATTAACACTTTGTGACAGTAAACAAGCAGAACAAGTTCCAATCTCTTTTTGCCAAATGCTTCAGTGTGTGGGAAACTAGGAGTCAACCATTGGTGATTCCACACATATATTTGCAGGGATGACCTAGTGATCATAGGTTTCATTTTGAAGGTCTTTAGCTGTCTTCTGTCCTTTCTGGCCAAACATGCCAATTTAACAATCTGAACTGCCACTAAGAGATTCATCATTCTTAACTACCATCTACAATCAGTGTCTAATGTTTAAATACTAGTGTCCCTCACCTCCTCAGGTGATAGTTGAAGAAAAGCAGATTTAGGATAAAATAACAAATCTAATGAAATATAATAAGCAATATTAAGAGAGGCTAAAATATAATAAATGCAAATTTTGTGTCATTTTGTAGTTTATTTTCTTTCTGTGTTTATATTACTAAAACACGGGAACATAACTTTTAAAATCAAACATGGCAAACTAAATGAAACTGCACAATAACCACAGTTGAATGTTATTCGGAAGCGCAGAGACAGAGCAGCCTAAACGAGGTTAGCTGCTCCTCACCTTTCCAAACACTTTCTTTGGCTGAATGTCCATTTTTCTCCTATACAGAATATGATGGTTCCTTTGTTTCTTCCCATCTTGAAATTTTTTTTTGCGTTTTCTGTAGCATGAATGTTGTTTGAATTCAAAGATAACATTTAGCAAAGTTCTGGACAAAACATGTATTAAATATGTTACAGTAATCTCTTAATTAGGACAAGATCTTAAGGGTGTTAGACGAAGGAAAGAGAGAGTGCAAACGGATACGTATGACATGGGGGCAGAAAAGTGGGCTCTTTGGGAAGAGGCAGAATTAGGTAAGAGAATTAGGCCACGGCAGTGTCAGAGGGAGATGATTAATAACAGTAAAATAATTGTATGTTTGTAAATGTCATAGTTAACACATTACTTTTAAAATATTGTAGTTTAAAAAGGAGTAGTAAGCTTGCAGTACTCGGCAAAAAGGGGGGATCTCATGGCATGTCCCATAGCAATAAAGTGATGTTGTTTCTTCGTGATGGCAATCTTCCAGGTGATCGGGATGCCCTTACATTCCATTCTTTCTTAATGGATTTGACACTTTTAAGAACAAGAACTCTTACCTTACCCGTAGTAATTATTTACTTAATATACTAAAGAATGATTCTGATTAAAATCAAATCAGCATTATATTTGTGAATACAAATAAATTAAAACTAATTAATTTGAAATTTATGGACTTGTGGCCACTCATGACAGGACACAGTCAATGTTTTAGTAAGCAATTGCATTAATCAAGACATGTCATTGTAGGGTTGCTTGACAGGTATGTGGGAGTGAGACCCCTATCATAAATACATATAGAGTCAGAGGAAGATTATTATTTATTATTTATGACTGCAACATTTAAAATATACTGTTTTTGTTTGTTTTAAATATATATCACTTCAATTTATGTTATTTTGCTTTCAATTTTGTTATTAAATATATTTTTAAGAATTAAAACCATATGTTGACAGAAATAGGAAAATATTGCCCATTAAGTTTAATTAATAATTCATACTAATTATTAGTGGCTGAAAAATATCAAAGTGACTTTCATAGTATATTGTAGGTATAGCTATTTTAATTATTAATTTTTAAGAAAAGTCATTAATTCACTGTTTTCACTATTCAAAGCTATATTTATGATCAATATTTTTCTGGTCTTCATCAACAATTTCCAGGAAGCATGAGTGTAAACACTCTGGATTGTTAACAAAAATTCAAATATGTTACTATCAGATTCTTTTAAGAAAGATGTTAATGTTGAAATTCAGTTGATGCTTGCTTTCTTGATAATTGACACAGAAAAATTTGAGCTTAAATATTTTATTGTATTATTTCCCAAAATCTTAATAGGAAATAAAAGCAAATAAACTAGCATTTACTCATTTAACTTTATTTAATGTCTCAATTACCTTTTCAAATATCTCTTCATTGTTCATAGTAGTATTCTTCTAGAAAAACCTACTATAGATTTGAGGCATTTATGTGAGCAGTGAAGAATGAGGCCAGGGGGAGAGGCTTTCAATTGATGCTCTTCCTGACACACAGCCTTGATTTCAAGTAATATAATGAATTTGACATACTCCTGAACTGCATATGGAAGTTCTGCAGGAGAAAGCAAAACAAAGTAAAAAGACTGGCTTAACATTCCAAGTCATGGCTCTTGATGAAACCATTGTAAGAAGATTGTACGCTCAGAGCTTGTACTTGTTGCAGAGTGAGTTCAAGACCAGCCTGAATAATTCAGTGAGACTATACCTCAAGCAAAATTTGAATTCTCAGAAATTTCCATCAAGCTCATGATGATGTACTGAGAATGATATTTACTGAAATACAGGAAATAAAAACTGAGGGACTGGGGAAGTAGTTCAGCGATTAAGAACACTGGTGGTACTGCTGAGGTCTCAAGTTTGATTCCCAGCAACCACGCTGCAGCTTATTACCAGTTCTCACTCCAGTCTCAGGGGATAAAACATTTTCTTTGCCTTTTCACGGACACTGTAGGCATATGATGAACAGATACATACACACACAGAGAAGAAAAACAACTATAGAATTAAAAGTAAACAAAGTTAAAAAATATTTTAGGTGAATTTAGGAACATCATAATATTTTGATGTTGCATGCTTTAGTGGGTGTTATATTGGAGATTCTCAGTTTAGGAGGTCACTGGTAGATGTGATAAGTCTAATAAGATGAGTTTTCTTCCTCTATAATATATTTTTAATGATATTGTATTTACTATATCACTAGTTTATTTGCATTTGATATGTTTCATTAGTATATAATAACCAAGAGGAAATTCACATTAATGTTGTCTCACTTACCTAAAGGTAGTCTAGCCATGGGTATGAGAGTATAAAGTACTACCTGTATTAAATGACCAGTGCCCTGAAGATCAGACAGTCCAGACAGACAATGAATAACCAAAAACTAAACAAACCAAGCAAACAATACAGCATCTTTGTGTTTTACTTTAAAATCCAAAGTTTAAATTTTGTAACTAAATTTTCGTTAAAATATACAACAAATAAATCTTAGAAAAACTCTGACTTGTGCTGATACCATAAGCAAATATTATTTTAATGTTGACATTTTGGTATGATCCTGGAAATTTATATCTACAAGGCAAAGAATTCCAATGCAAATCAGTATATGAAAAATTGCAATGTTAGTGGAAGGCATTTTATTTTTACCACCGGAAGGATTTAAAATCAGAACTGGATGGCTGTATTTAATTCTGCCAAGACTCTTCTATCATTGTTTTTCACTGTGGGTCTTCCATATGGCACACAAGAGAAGCAGTCTTCCACCCTCCATGTATCAGATCTACCATCAGCATCACAAACATCCTAGAGAATGGCTTTGACGGCTCAAGTTTGGGTCAGGTGTCTAACTTGTGGTTATTTGCATATATTAGGAAGAACACAGCCTTGTTCTAGACCATTGCAGGGTCTGGTGTTTCTCCTTTTATCAATCAGGAAAAGATTGTGACATAATAGACACTTGTCTTGAGAGCTGCCTCTTTCTTTTGTCCATAGCTCAACATTTTTTGTTTTTTTACATATATCGTAAGAAGTTCTAAACAAAGGAGAGAAACTCTTTGTGAATTCAGTGTGCATCAATGAAAAAGTATAGAAAAAGGGAGGAAAACTGAAGAAGTCTAGGAAAGTAAAGCAAGAATGCCACAACCACCCCCAAGCTGTCACACATTTGAAGAGTTAGAGTGTACATTTTGGGTAATTTTCACAAGTATATAAAATCCAAGTCAAATTACTAAGCTACTGTCTCAAAACTGTTTTTAGAAGTGGCAAGAAACATGTGTTGACAGAAATATTATATGCTACATTTAAATTTATAATTAACAACTCAAATCTGTACACTGCCCCTGACTTTGTTCTATTGTCATTTATTTCTTACGTAAGGATAGCATTGAACAGATGAATTATTCAATGCAAACATTTTTTATAATGTCCTACTAAAGTCTTTAACATGTTCTGTTTAAAATGAGATAACCAGGTCCCAGAGAATTGAAATAGTGTTTGAATCTGGTTCTATAAGGAAAGAATTAAGTTTACTTTTGAAAACTAACATTAATGGTGTCATTCATCTACCAACAGATCATTCAAAACTTAGTAGAATATGTAGTTGGAATCACTAACATCGCTGCTTTTATTCTTAAATCATAAGAAGATAACTATGAATTCATAACTACATATGCCATTTGATATGCACCATAACCTTGATAATCTGACAGCCCACTGGTAATAAGCTATATTGTTTTGTGTTTCTTCATTAATATTTTATGATGTTTTGGAATAAAGACGAGTTTCTGAGACAGACATGGATCCTAGCTGTGCCACTTATTAGCTTAAATGTATGTGCAGTCTTCTGCTGTGTTTGAGTCTGATGTTATTTTGCACTGAATTGTGCTGTTAAAAGGTGAAGTGCTGCAAGATGTGTGAGGTGCCTTTGCCAAGCACAATAAGCTCAGTGAATATGTTGTCTTTGGTCTGTCCTCAATGAGTATTTTTCATTCTGTGTTTTACATCTCACAAAGCACTTTCTTTTAAACAGTGTGTTCTGGACCTCAGTATCATCCTGTGGTCAGGGAGATAGGTCTTCCTTCTGATGTGCATTCTAAGAAACGTGAAAATGGAAGATTGGTTAGATGCATATGCAAGTTCACTAAAAGGTTTCAGGAATAAACACAATACAGCAACAGTGACTTTATAAGCAGACAAGCATGATGGGAAAAGGGATTCAAGAAGAATTTCCAAGGATGAGGGAAGACAGGAGCCAAATGAGGCATTTAAAAGTCTAAATTGGGATAAATTTGAACTTTTCTACCCACATTTCTGAGGCATGAAGTATAGCAGTATGTAGTTAAGGATTATTTAATTAGTTCTTTGGTGATACTTAGATATTTAAAAAGCTGTTACAAGGATTGAATATTATGTGAATTAATGTTTTCTCTCACCATTCTGTCTTCATGTTACTCAAGTCTTTATGTGTGCATGTGTGTGTTTTTTCCTAACAAGTTCCTGGATTTGTTGTCCCACTCCAATCTCTTATTTCTGCTAGCACTTCTTTGACTACATATACTAATCCTCTTGCCTCTGTCTTGCAAGTACTACAGTATATATGTATTGAGAATAAGTCATATAATTCAGAGATATTTTTTCCACCTCAACATCCTTGATTGTATGTGCAAAGTCCTTTCTTATATGTACATATTATAGAAAAGTTACAAGAATTAATGCATGGGGACACTTTTTGGTATACTGAATAAAATTAAAATAGTCAGACCACTTTCTCATTGGATACTCATGGGTGGATTTTCTGAAGACAAAGCAGTGTAGCTGAGAAAACTGACTCACTTTTCAGTGGATTTCTCTGAAAAGAAGTCTCAGTTCTTAAGTTATAATGGAGCCTACTTATACCTTATGGTCATTACATTAAATTTATGTCTCAATAGTGAATATATAATAATTAATCTTTCACTTTCCCTTGGGAGATAGTGATATTTTTCAGGTCTCTAAATCATAACTGCTCATAGTGCATAAAACAATATATCCATTCATATATCCCACTTATATCTAGGGGTATTTTTTAAAAATTCACTGTAATATAATATAAGTATCTAAATTCATAGTAAAATATGTATGTCATGATTACCTTTCCAGCAGATCTTAAAGATTCTAACATTATCTATGTATTGATTAGTTTGCCCTGAGAATTATGTAGTCATGATTTGTATTTACAGTTCCCAGAAACATGCTTTCACTTTCAAGGATATGCATAGTGTTTCTTTGGTGAATATGTGGACTTATATTTCTCCAATATTATATATTCACATACTAATAAATATAGTACTTAACAGTTATATGCTATAGACATTGTTGATAAATATATTATGATGTTTATTTATATTTATTACATATATGTATTGTGCATATTTTAAACTAAAAAATGGGGGTGGATTCTTCTCCTGTATGATTATTTATTACAAAAGAATATCATCTGAGAAGAGGTAATAGTTCTTAATTTTATCCCGAGATAAAAGTATAGAGAATATTCTAACTCATTATGTTAAGTTAGTTTTATTTTCCAATTTTGAGACTGATTATTGTGAGCCTGTGCTTTTTCAAATAGGTGTGTAGAGGAATGTTGCCACCCCGAGCAGGTGGGCTGATATCATGTAGCACGTTAATAGCATCAAAAAGCATGTTAGCGAGCCTGTGTGGAACTCCTTTTTTTTTTTTTTTCTTTTCGAAACAGGGTTTCTCTGTAGCTTTGGTGCCTGTCCTGGAACTAGCTCTTGTAGACCAGGCTGGCCTCGAACTCCCAGAGATCCACCTGCCTCTACCTCCCGAGTGCTGGGATTAAAGGCGTGCGCCACCACCGCCCGGCCCTGTGTGGAACTCCTTAATCAGCCTGATTCCTAGCCTGCATTGTGGGGGTTACTCTGAAGTAAAGAATACACTTATATTATGAAACTCTGTGGAACAACTTTCTAAAAACATTTGGGACATTGGAGTATTTTAAATAAACTTAGGTAGTTTACAGACAGTTAAGCAAAGGTAAGATTATTTTTATGTTGCTTTATCATAAAAATTATCCACTGCTTCTTAAAGACTACGTCTTGTAGAAAAAGTGAGATGAATATTTCAAGTTTCCTTACTTTCCAAACAGTTGAAATATAAGCTTTATATTAAACATATATAATATCTAAGTTTTATAAATTAGATAAAGAATATTATACATAAAATGTATGAAACTCAATCTAAACTATTTTTTTCTGTAATATACTACTCTTTAATTTCAATATGGGAGAGTATTGATTGCCTTCATTAACTGCCTGATTCCCTTGGTTTGTCCCAGCCTTTCCTACTGTTGAAGAAGCTGCAGGCTGCGTTCCATCACCCAGCTCCCGCCACTGGCTAGCTTATGCCCCAAAATAAAACACACAAATTGTATTCATTTAAACACTGCTTGGCCCATGATTTCTAGCCTCTTCTCGGCTAACTCTCGCACCAGAACTAGCTCATTTCTAATAATGTGTGTAACACCCCTAGGTGCGCTTACCAGGAAGATTCTAGCTTATGTCCATCCTGGGTCGGAGCTTCATGGATTGCTTCTGCCCGGGAGAGGGGAGCATGGCCTCTGCTCACTTCCTCTTCCTCCCAGCATTCTGTTCTGTCTACTCGGCCTACCTAATTTTCTGTCCTCTTAAAGGGCCAAGGCAGTCTCTTTATTTAACCAATGAAATCAACACAAAGCAGCAGACTCCCACATCATCCTACTTTTCTCATTTTTTCCTATGGTATTTCTCTCTGTTCCCAGCTTTAGCCAAATAAGCTTTCTTTCTATTTTCTGAGCATGCTAATGTTTTGCTGCCTGAACAATTTGCACATTATTTTATCTTCTTGTAAATCTCTCTGTACTATTTGGTCTATCTTTTGTCATGCAGACTGCATTTGTGAGATACACATATGGAAGACTTCCTCCCTTAGGAATCTTAAGTGTCTCCCTCTTATAACCTCTAGCAATATGGAATATATGGTGCATACAAACAGAAGAGCCCTGAAAACCTGTCACCAGGTCTCTGTGAATGTGTGCACAGTGTGTTTAGTTAACTCTGTCTAGGCCTAACAAGTCAAGGCCCTATCGCCTGTTCTCTATGGCATAAATAGTCTGTTTAGCAGTTTGGCTAGTATACAGTATATTGTGTTATAAGAATTCATTCAGCCAATAGGTTTTTGTGTATCTACACTTTAAGTTGCTGTCTGAGGTAATATTTGTGAACAAATAAGTGCAGATAGAAAGCGTGTTTGCTCTCTTGTGTGGTGGTCAGAAATTTTATCACAGCTCCCTGTGCTCACAAGGTGGAATAAAGTGACAGCTCTCTACATTAATTGTGTGAGTGTTCCCCAAATAAATATTTGCTGTCCTTTCCTCTGGACTTTTGTGGACTTCCTTACTTATGCTTATATTTTGGTGCCCAATGTGGGATGTGGGAGCTCATCTGGGACATGAACCCAGAACCTTTCACAGCCCAAATATATGCCATTCTCAGTACTAATTGATTCTGTAGAACTTCTCAGTATAGTTACTGACTCTCAATATGCAGAAAAAGTCATTTTAAACATGGAAACTGTTGAATTTATTCATGATAAGATAGAACTAACTTTGTTATTTAGATAACTACAGAAGATATATAACTACAGAAGATAAGAATCACCCTATATACACATCAGATCCCATATGGGTCTGCCAGGACCTCTTGCGATATTGAGATGAAATTTGTAACTAAATGAAAGTTTTAATGGATTGCAGAAGGCTTTTCCCCCGCATATAATAAAGAAGTAAAAACAGCATACCTGATGTCAATAAAAGGAGATGAGTATTACTGTGGTTAATCTTCTTTGTCAGCCTAAAATACCTGGTATGTGAAAAACTCATTAGAAGAAATGTGTCCATTAGACTGCCCTGTGGAAATGTCTGTGGGGAATTTTCTAGATTGCTAATTGATGCAAGAAGGCATTGCCTGTAGTAGGATCTTTAGGCAGGTAGGACTGGGCTACATAAGAAAGGTGGCTGAATAAAAGCTTGGGAGCAAGGCTATAAAATGTTTTCCTGCACAGTCTTGGCTTCAGTTCCTGCCAACAGTTTCCTGCATGCCCTCTGTCCTAGTATCTTCCTTGGGAAAAACTTGTAATATGTAAATTTGTGTTAACCTTTTGCTTGTCAACTTGTTTTTGGTTATGGAACTTGTCACAGGGTCAGGAGAACAAGCTAGGACAGAAGAACACTAAGTCCATAAAGCTAGAACAAATGTACAAAGAAAAATTGCACAATGGGATTTACTGCTTCAGTTTTCAAAAGTGACATTGACTCTAGGAACCATTGGACATTGGCAAATGTGGTAGAACATTCTACAAAGTGTGGTATGTGTATTTTATACTTGGCTGACACAAAGGGTGGACCATGAGTTTCTTTCTACCTCAGTGACATGATAATGAGATAATATACAAAGAAAAGAAATCAACAATAAGTAAAGCATCTTACATTCTTGGGGTTTCTAAAACAGTGACAACTATTTATAAAAGGTATATGCAAATGAGTAGTATACCAAAGAGAACAGTAATGATGTGTAGAATTTGACACATAAATGAACTACTATGACTTTTTATTTACTATTTCCCTGGATATTGATGATTGGGTTGTTTTATTTTTTATGATTATTTATGTATTTGTTTGCTTTGGTGGCACTAGGCCCTTATACATGCAATACAGTGGTCACTTGCATTATGCAATCCTCTGAATAATGTATATGATGGGATTTGTGTTTGTTCTGCTCTCTGTAATTTTCTATTGCTGTGATAAAGCACCATGACCAAGGCGACTTATAGAAGGAAGGGTTTATTTGTACTTGTGGTTCCAAAAGAATAAGTGCCCATTACCATCATGGCAGGAAACATAGTAGGAAGTTGTTTTGTCAACTGTAACAGCAAGCTGAGAGAACATATCTTAAACTGTAAGCAGGAAAGAGAGATGATGCACTGAAAATGGTCTAAGACTTTTTCCAGCAAGGTCACACATCTTAAGGCTTCCCAAATAGTGCCAGAAAGCAGAAAACAGGGAACCATTTGTACAAATGACAGAAACTTGAGATTATATGATTTTTATCCAAATGACTGCACTTCCTATTGATAATGTATTGCTTTAAAAATTTTAGTTAAAATAAAGTTGCATAATTTTCCTCATCTCTTTCCTTCCTAACCCACTCTCATGCCCCTCACTCCTCAAATTTATTGTTTCATTTGTAACTGTGTCTGTGTATGTAAAGGCATAAATGTATAATTATAACCTGCTCTGTACACTTAGTTTTTCTCATATGTATATTATTTGGGCTTATCCACTTAACAGATTCATCCCTCAGGAATACTATTTTTCCCTATTATTGGTACATAGTCACTAGTAGTTCTTTGTCTAAGGATTGAATACTAAGATTTGCCTTTTTATTTTAGCATGTTTATTACTTCAGGTCTTGTCTAGGCAGTCATATTGTTGATCTATCATAAGTGAAACTTAGTTATATTTTCTAGAAGATAAAATTGCATATTAAATTTGTTGGACCTACACTTCTTCTACCCACCTTCTCAATGTTTTCTGAGTCTATGGTCCAGGAATTACACACAAACACACACACACACACACACACACACACACACACACACACACACACATATATATATATATATATATATATATATATATATATATATATGATCAATTGGTGATCAACATTCCCATAATATTAAGATTCCTTGACTTTTGGCTAGTGTGGTGGTCTGTAATAGTTTCTACCTGTTGTAAAGAGACTTTCTTTGATAAAGGGTGAAGGCGTAAGTCACAAACAATGCCACACCAGTTTGGAATTATGATTAATAGGGTGGTACTTATTTAAAGGGGAAAAACTTACAGAGCACCGTCCCAGACAACAGCCCTCTGCACAACCAGAAAGGGAGTCTAGTCACCAGCAGAGCAGGAAGTGAAGAGAGAGAGAGGATAGGGAAGTGGCCGCTTTTTTAAAGGGAGAGAGACCAAGCACCAATGGGCTGGTATCTCAGCAGCTATAGGCTGGAGGAGTGGGAGGACCTCTCGCAACACCTCCCCCTTTTGTTTAAATAAGAGAGTTCTAAACCTACTATGAAATTATATACAATAAGTACAAATATCCTATTCTAACTAGCTTAGGTCTTGTATAATAAATAACTTGGCCAAGTCATGAGAGAAAAGTAACTACATCTATATAGTCTTCAACCCCATCGAAGATCTGAGAAGGGAAATAATGTTACCTGGGTAATTAGGAAGTTCAGTAAAACAACTTCCAAAACATGCAACAAATTACAGAGACAACTAGCTACCTGGTCAATCACCCAAAGTCACGTTAGCAGCGTTGAAGTAACCAACTTTGGCTAAGGCGTAACAACTGACATACCATTTTCAAAGGCAAGCAACTTTTCAAAACTATCTTACCCTGTCTTGGCAGGATATGACAGTCCTGTTTTATCCATTGATGCATGCTCTGTATCTCAGTCAGTGGTTGAGGTATGGGCATTTCTTTGCCCAAAGGCCAGTTCTACCAAAAAAAAAAAGGCTCCAAGTGGAGTATCTTTGGTGCTCAACATTCTCTCGGGAATAGAGCGGTGTTGCCAGGAGCAATTGGGTCTCACTACCACAAAACTCTGAGTTAGATTAAAGGCTATTTTCTACAGCTCTTTGAAGAAGTTGAAGATTATCTATCTATACTGAGTATATTCTTTATATATCTAAAGAACCTGATTAGTCTAATTATAAATGACAAATTTAGATGATTATTAATCTATATAATTCTCAATATCTATCTAACTTAAAGACTAAGAAAATAAACGACTGTTAAACAAATGAGGACAATCACCTCCAAATATAAACAATGTACAAATATACATTGCAGTAGGTAAATATATATCAATACACAAACATTATATAAGTATCTTAATCAGAGGTAGAAATGTACACTGCAATATGGTAAATATATACAATATATATCAAAACAATATATGTCAATACATAAAAAAATGTTTTTAAACAGAGGTAGAAAAATGCATGCATACAATAGTCAATATAATTTAACTTTGTATCAATATACAAGAATCCATACCAATATATTTGTCTAAAAACAGTAACTCACAATTACAAATCTATTATCCCATCATCCCTCTATTTTTTCTTCAAAATGATCCCTGAGCTTATAAAATTCCTCCCCCAACCCTCATTCGTATACTAATTATAATCAACCCCTAAATGATGTTCCTAAAACCAAGGGCAAACTTTACTGGGAGAGGGGACGTCATCCTCTAGAATTACTTCCAGCTGTCATGGGTGCGATGTTCTTTCTGGGGGATCCTGTGAAAGTAAAATGATGGTTAAATTTCAAGATCAATGTCTTTTAAAATTGCCAATAGTCTCTGAGTATTTTGTGCAGGTCTGGCCAAAATGTTGTATAAGATGTGCACCATTTCAGCTAACCAAGTTGGAACTGTCTTGTGCAGCTGGTACCAAAAGTAGGTCTTGTAGTAGCGCTATCAGTATCATGACGTCATATCAACCAGGTGGAGTTGTTGTTATGGGGCCCCAACTTCTTCCTGGAAACTTCAAATGTCACTTCAGGAAAAACTCATTGTTCATTGTGAAAAACTTAAACATTAATCATATATATATATATATATATATATATATATATATATTCCCTGAAAGGCATGATAGATGTATTCAATGAAAAGTATGATAGATATGAAGAAAAGCAAAGATGTTTTCTAAACTCGTATTTCTTTCTGTCCCATATCATGGCTCTTGACATGAGACAGAAACTCCAGAAACTCTGGGTTTTTCTCTTACTAACAGGCTTGGAATTGGAGAGGGACTGAGCCAGAGTCCAACTTCAAAACCAGCTTCATAAATTTAGAAATATGGTTTAATATATTTTACTTACACAACTCATTCAGTTTTCTTAATATTTCCTATTGGGCAGGTATTTTTCCATCTGTCAGTATCCAAACATCCAGGGTCCCTTGAATTTTTCAAAGATGAGTGTTTTCCTGTGGAGATAAGAACAGAACCCTGTCCCCTTTTTATATGTTTTTATTACCACCTGTATGAATATCATCATTGTGGATGAATTGTCATTTCTCCTTTCCAAGAGGTTTCTCCTCTTCAAATCAAAACCTTATTAATTTTGATGGTATCCACAATTTTTCATCTCCTGTGGAAACAAGAGCAAAACCCCTTCCCCAACGTAGCACATCTCCTGGCTTCCATTGAGAGGTCAGCACATCTTTGAAATAAATCAGTTGATTTAGTTCAGCAGACTTTTCCATTATCCAATGTCTTTCTGCTGCTGTCGTTCCTTTCTCATTAGCATTATGAAAATTCAGGGTTAATAAAGCTTTATGTAATCTATTTCTGGGGGTGTTTTCCGTCCCTTTCTGTTTGTTCAGCATATCCTTTATAGTACGATTTGATCTTTCTATAACTGCCTGACCTGTAGGATTATTTGGTATACCTGTAATGTGTTTTATATTATAATAATCAAAAAAGTGTTTCATTTTTTTAGATACATATGCTGGACCATTATCTGTCTTTATTTGTGCAGGTATACCCATGATGGCCATAACTTCCAATAAATGTGTGATTACTGAATCAGCCTTTTCTGAGCTCAGGGCGGTAGCCCATTGAAAACCGGAATACGTGTCTATCGTATGGTGTACATATTTTAATTTACCAAATTCCATAAAGTGGAACACATCCAGCTGCCAGATTTCATTTCTCTTAGTACCCTTTGGGTTACTCCCTGCAGGCAACGGTGTTTGGTTATAGAAAGAACAAGTAGGACATCTCTTTATAATGTCCTTAGCTTGTTGCCAAGTAATGGAAATTTTTTTCTATAGGCCTTTACTATTGACATGATGCTTCTTATGAAATTCTGTGGCCTGCAACACACTTCCAATCAATAATTGATCAATCTCAGCGTTGCCTTGGGCTAGAGGACCAGGCAGACCTGTATGGGACAGGATGTGTGTTATGTACATCAGACAAAGCCTGTTCCTGATTATGTATTGTACCTGGATAAACAATGAAGTCAACTCTGTGTCATCTGATATAAATTCAGCAGTTTCAATAGGCAAGATAACTATTTCTGCATATTGTGAATCTGTAACTATATTAAGAGGTTCTTTAAAATCCCTTAGCACCATAAAAATGGCATATAATTCTGCCTTCTGGACAGAATTATAAGGGCTTTGTTCCACCTTACTCAATTCATCTGACTTGTAACCTGCTTTCCCTGATTTATTTGCATCACTATAGAACGTACGGGCTCCAATTATTGGAGCATCACGTACAATTCTAGGAAGAAACCGAGAAGTTCTTTTTATGACATTAAGTCTACCACTTTTGTGATAGTTGCTATTAATTTCTCCCCAAAAATTAGCACAAGCTCTTTACCACGGTTCATTGTCTTCCCATAACATTTTTATTTCTTCAGTAGTAAAAGGCACTATAATTTCTGCTGGTTCTATACCTGCTATTTGACGAAGTCTCAGCTTACCTTTTATAATTTATTCAGAGACTTTTTACACATAAGTTTTTAATTTTTTACTTGGTTTATTAGGTATAAATATTCACTCTAAAATAATATCTTCCCTCTGCGTTAGAATTCCTGTAGGAGAAATACTGGAAGGCAATATGACTAGGATGCAGCTAAGATTTGGGTTCACCCTATCCACATGTGCCTCCTGTAATTTTTCCTTAATAATTGTCAGTTCCTTTTCTGCTTCAGCTGTCAGTTTTCTTGGACTATTCAAATCTTTATCACCTTCTAAGGTTTTGTTTAAATGAAATATTAGATCAGGTGTTATCCCAACAGCTGGTCGTAGACTGGAAATGTCTCCTAACAATCTTTGGAATCATTAAGAGTCTTTAACTGGTCTCTCCTAATTTGTGCCTTTTGCGTTTTATTTTTCTCTAACCCTATTCTGTAATCTAGGTAATTAATAGAATTTCCTCTTTGAATCTTTTCAGGGGCAATTTGTAATCCCCACCTAGTCAAGACTTTCTTTACTTCTTCAAACATCCTTTCTAAAGTATCTTTATTTGAATCAGATAACAAGATGTCATCCATGTAATTATAAATGATGGACTTGGGGAATTGTTTACAAATTATTTCCAATGGCATACTTACAAAATATTGGCACAATGTAGGACTATTGAGCATACCCTGTGGGAGGACAGTCCAGTGATATCTCCTATTAGGCTGAGAATTATTATAAGTAGGCACTGTGAAGGCAAATTTTTCTCTATCCTTTTCTTGTAACGGTATAGTGAAAAAACAATCTTTCAAATCAATAACTATAAGAGGCCATCCTTTTGGTAACAGAGAAGGCAAAGGAATTCCAGATTGTAGTTGGCCCATAGGTTGAATTACTTTGTTGACAGCTCTTAGATCTGTCACCATTCTCCTTTTACCATATTTCTTTTTTACAACAAACACAGGAGAATTCCAAGGGCTGGTTGATTCTTCAATATGGTGAGCATCTAGTTGCTCTTGCACCAGCTGTTCCAATGCCTGTAGTTTATCTTCAGCTAGAGGCCACTGTTTGATCCATATTGGCTTCTCAGTTAGCCATTTTAAAGGTAGGGCTGTTGGTACCTCTAAAGGTTTGGTATTTGCTGTATGTTCTTGTACAGCCTGAATGGCTGGTGACCTTTTTCCATAATACCTCATCATATCCTTCCCAGAATTATGAGTTCCTGGAACTACAGGAATGTTAATCTGGGCATTCCATTGCTGTAGCAGGTTACGGCCCCATAAATTTATGGCAATATTGGCTATATATGGCCTTAGTCTTTCTATTTGCCCTTCGGGCCCTATGCATTCAACCCATCTTGTGCTTTGTTTTACAAGAGATAGGGTTCCAATTCCCAGGAACTGAACATCTACCTCTTGAAGAGGCCAATTTGGATGCAAAGATTCTGGGGTAATGATACTTACATCCGCACCTGTGTTTAATAAGCCTTCAATAAAAGTGCCATTTATACAGACTCTTAGCTTTGGTCTTTGATCATTAATAGAAGTCTGCCAAAATATACGTTTACTCTGTCCTACTGGGTTTTTTGACTCATCCTCCATGTGTAATTCATCATTTAGACTAGTATTACTTTTTACAGCAGAAATTGGAGCTTTTAATTTTCTCGGTGAGGCACGTTCTTCACTGTGACTGGGAATGACTGGGCCACTGTTGGCTTGGGGGCCTGCGAGAGGCCCCCCAAGGAGTTTCCCGATGATATCGGATTGCCCCATTTGTCTGTTGTTGACCTGCATTCCTTGCACCAATGCCGGCCTATACCACATCTCCTACATATACCTGAAGGCTGAGGTCTCCTATTTTTGTCATTCCCAGAATAATATCTCTATATTATTCCTAGGAATTCTTTGCCTGCAATCCCTTTGCAAATGTCCTAATTTACCACAATTAAAACACCTGGCAGTTTGATGTCTCCTCATTGCTTTGGAAATCGCTTCTCTTACCCAAGATTCATCATTATAGCTAAACGTCTCAACATTTATCATATGCTGAATCCATTCATCAATAGGTGCTGATTTAGACTTTAAAGGCCCAATTATCTTTTTGCATTCTATGTTTGCATTCTTAAAAGCTAGAGATTCAAGAAGTATTCGTTTAGCTTCTGGGTCTGTTACCCCTATGTCCAGAGCCTTAATTAATCTTTGCAAAAAGTCAATAAAGGGTTTTCTCTGTCCCTGACTAATTCTGGTATATGATTAAACCCTTTTTGCTGGATCTTGTATCCTATTCCAAGCATTTAAAGCTGCTTGGTGACATAGACACAGTACTTCATCGTCATAAAGAGCTTGGACCTGTGGATCAGCATATTCTCCTGCACCAAGAATTTGATCTTGGGAAACCTCACCACCTTTTGCTCTTCCTTGCTGTTCTATATATTTGGATTCTTCTCTTAAATAAATTCCAAACATCAAGGAAGGTCCATTATTTAAAACTGCAGACACTAACTGATGGAAATCATGGGCGGTAGCTCTAGCATTAGAAGCCCAAGTCCTTAGCATTTCCTTTACATATGCATTGTGCAAGCCAAAATTAACAACAGCTTGCTTAATTTCTTTCAGATAATTCATTGCTATTGGCATCCATCTAGCTTCTCTGACTCCCTTTGAGCCTTTAGAAGTTGACACTTTGTCAGAATTAAGTATTAGTTATGTCGCTAGAACCCTGGGTAAGCCAGTTCTAATAGCTGGTGGAGGCATTGTATCCTGTCCTTGTGCCTCCTTACTCTGTTCACCAGCTGCAATAATTTCTCCAATCTTTTCAAATCTTTTTATCATTGTCTCTCTTAAATCCTGAATCTCCTGACCTGTATATATTTCCAGTGATTTCATTGAGGTATCAATTTTTTGGTCCCCATTCTGCACCTGTGATTCCAAAGCTTTAATTTTTACCTTCAAAGATAACATGTCCTCCTTAAACTTTTCTTGTATATCATGTAGATTCCCTTCTTGGAGTAACATTCTGTCTGTTACCTTATCAAAACTTTGTGATAAGGTCTGAAGGTCAAATTCAACAGCCTGAACCCTTTCAGGTAACTTTCTAATACCCTTGGATATGGAGTCAATTTTGTCTGTCATAGTATCCACTTGTTCAGATAACCTCTGATTTTCAATAATTTTAATCCTGTCAATTAGTTGTTCATTATTAGTTCGTAAAGATTCTATCGTTCTTAGAAGTGCCATATTCTTCTGTTCATTATTAGTTTGTAAAGATTCTATCGTTCTTAGGAGTGCCATATTCTTCTGTTCATTATTAGTTTGTAAAGATTCTATCGTTCTTAGGAGTGCCATATTCTTCTGTTCATTATTAGTACGTAAAGATTCTATCATTCTTAGGAGTGCCATATTCTTCCTTAATGATAGAATATGGAAAAGAAAACTGAAAACCTAGTAACAAGCAAATTAAGGTATCTCCATAATCATATAAACCTTTTATGATGTAATCCATTGTATTAGTCAATATAAATTTACTAATCCATTGTGTTAGTGAAAACAAAGCAGTAAAATTTGCTTTAGAAACGAAAACTGCCGTATTACCTATTATCCAGCAGGTGGTGCTGCTGCCGAGTCACGATGAAAACGGGGTCCTGTTTCAGTGCCTTAGTAGATGTTAAAAACTGGAACATTCAAGTTTCTCAACAAAGTAAATGTAATTAAATCAATTCCAGAGACGGAACCAGAAACCCAGAATCCAGGGGTAGAGAAGAGCAACCTGGAAGCCGCTTATGCCTCCACGTGACAGAGTCACCCTGAGGGGTTGCAGCTTTCAGCAACCACATGCTCTGGTTCACGCCGCTTAAGAGCTGTGCTTGCCAGGGAGATTTAAAAACGACTCAGGAAAGAGCAAACCACGCGGGCAGAGACTACGCAGGCCTGTGGAGTTTAAATCCATGTGGGGAGGCAGACGATAGGGTGCTTGGGGACTGGAAGTCAATCTGAGGTGTCTAAAGAGAAAATATAAAGAACTGCAGCAAGAAAAGCCAGTGCATGATGATTTATATTAAGCTGCTGGCTCCATGCACAAGACACAGGCCACAAGGCCGCCGCCAACAAGGCCGCCGCCACCGCAAGGCACAGGCCACGGCTGAGGAAGGGAGGCTCCCTCGCGGCCTGCAGCCGAGTGGGGGAAGGAGAGGTCCTAACACCAAATGTTGGGTTCCAACTAAAGGCCTAAGTCACAAACAATACCACACCAGTTTGGAATTATGATTTATAGGGTGGTATTTATTTAAAGGGGAAAAAACTTACAGATCACTGTCCCAGACAACAGCCCTCTGCGCAACCAGGAAGGGAGTCTAGTGGCCAGCAGAGCAGGAAGTGAAGAGAGAGAGGAGAGGGAAGTGGCCGCCTTTTTAAAGGGAGAGAGACCACGCCCCAATGGGCTGGTATTTCAGCAGCTATAGGCTGGAGGAGTGGGAGGACCTCCCACAACAAAAGGGTGAGAGTTACAGTCATTTGTGGGTTTAGGACAAGTACTTGGACTGTTGTTAGTAATGATATTGGTTTATGAAAGTGGTGACCGTATATTCTCCTTTAATACTCATGAAATCACCCTAAGCAGTTGTCTAGGTCTTCAGTACCAGGCACAATTTTACTCTAAGTGATAGATAGACTTCAAGTCAGATCTTAGACAGCTCCTAGTTATCACCAAGATGTAATTTCTACTATTACACTTTTAAGAAGGATGCTCACCTTCCTAGACCTGGAGTGGGGAGGACCTTGGACTTCCCACAGGGCAGGGAATCCTGACTGCTCTTAGGATTGGAGAGGGAGGAGAATGGGATTGGGGGGAGGGGGAAGGAAAAGGGAGGTGGGGAGGAGGCGGAAATTTTTAATAAAAAAGAAAAAAAAAGAAAGTATTTCTATAACGGTCATTGCTGTGTTCATAGGCACCACAGTTAGGTTGAACTATTAAATACATCCCTACCTCAGATGCTTGAATATCACCTTTCAATATTATGAAAGCTAGTCCTGAGGAAGGAGACTTTCAATACAAATTCAACTTGGGTTTTCAGAGTCTTAGGTCTCAAATGCATGTTGTCTTCAGTAATAAGTACTCAGTCTTAATGTCTGTATGGCAACCAAATATTCTATATTTGAGAGTCTCTTGGACTCCCCCTGAAAACAACTGTCAAAGCGATTTCTCATGCTCTGATACTGGAGGTTTAGTTAGATATTCTATGGCTCTTGGGAAGAAAGCATTGTTAGAGTCCAAGTGAAATAATTTAATTCAAAATGTATAACATAACTATAACTATAGGTACTAACACAGACATATATATTTGTATGTTGTTTTAGATAAATTAAAATAACATTATCTCTTTTCTTTTTAAGACATTCTTAGATTACTTTTTTCTTTCACTCCCCTGTCTTTCTGTATTGACTTACTACTGATCTTCCAAATTAGAGCAACTTCTCATTTTCCCATTACTCCATTCATATTCCTTGTATCCTATTTTACACAATAGTGAGTTCCTACCATGATCTATGATCTATTTTTACTTTCTAGCTTCTGTTGTTGTTCCAGGTTATATATTCACATCTTAAGATTGGAAGCTGAGAACCACAGTGCAAGAAAAGATGTACTGTTTGTCTTTCTGGGTACGGGTTGCCTCACTCAATATTGTATTTCCTATTTATTTGTAAGTTTTATGATTTCTTTTTATTCACAACTGAGAAATATTCCAATTTATATATGAACCATATTTGTGTGGTTTTTCAGATCTCTGTCTTGCTCTTTAGGTATCAATAATATATTACTCTTGCCTTCAACTCTTTGCGAACCTCTAGGAAAACTCCTGACCTTACACATTCATGTTTTCCATTTGTTGTGCTTGCCCCAAATCATAGGTGATAAAATAAAGATTCATATTAAAATATCCAGGACAGGGTTACCAGGAGAGAAATAATTTCCCTGTTCCATCCTTACTTATAAATTAAGCATAAAATTCAATAAAGTTAGAGTCCATATTATGAACAATTAGACGAGAAAGAAATTCCAACATGTTATTACAGCTAGGTAAAAGACAGTAGGTCCTACTTAGTATATTCACTGTAGAGCCCAACATTTTATATATAAAATTTTTCTATGATTTTTGTCACAGTTAACATTGCAAACTACTTTACTCTATTTTATTTTAATCTAATTTATTCTCCATAATTTAAAGCAATATAATGAGATAACCAAATTTAAGTGATTGTATAGCTGAGTATTGTGTCTAAAGGATTAGGAATTTTCCTAGAGCAAGAAACCCAAAGCAGGCATCTTATCAAATACTTTTCACAGTCAACTAAATTTGCCACAGGAAGTGCATGTTTGTTCTAATTGGCGGTCAAAGTTGCTTCTGTGTTTATTAAAGAGGGCATAATTCTAAATAAATTAAAAATTAAAGAGATATTGTAGTACAGAAAAATCAAAAACTCAATATTTAAAATACATTAATTGTTTGGTTCTGCTTGACATGGCTGCATCCATCTTAAGTTGTAATTACCCTGACTGCTGGTCAGTAATTCTAATGATTTTCCCTATATAATATTCTGGTATACTTGAATAGACAAGATTATGAAAATATGGGTATTTACAGTCAGGCTCTGGTACCTAGGACACATACTTGATTCTATGGCATTATCTTATGCCAAGTACCTTTTGGCCAGGATGAAAGCAAGTTGGATTTAACATATATGTATTACTCTTATTTTGATCCACACTATAGATTTAACTCATCTTGCTCACATGTCGAACTACCTTTCTGCCAATAAGTTCCCCAGTATATTTTACTCTTTGTGATCTGAGGACTTCTTTTTCTTAGGTTTCTCTTTCTTCAGTCTCAGGGCATTTTGACACCAGTTCTTATACACTGGCACTGGCTATTATAGAAGGTTAATTTTATTGGAATTCATAAGAAAATGTAGAATACCTCTCTAAATAAATGGTGACAGTTGACAAGGAAAATCCTAAAGGTTTGTCTTTGTATAATAATACATTGTTATTATAGAAAGTGCCACAAAGAAAATTTATTTTCATTCAATAATAGATACTAAACTATCTTTCTTTATTCTGGTGAGAACGCGTGAAAATACCTTATTTAGTACTACTATTTTCTTTCAACTTTCTTTCATGTAATAAGTAAGTTATCCACAGAAAGTCAAGCAGTAATGCAGAAAATTGCTATGTTTGAATGATTGTTTTTTCTAATACATTTGTATTCTCTTATAAGAGTGACCCTGTGGTTTTGTTAAACACACATGTGCATTTCCAGCTAAATGTTGAAATGTTTTGCTTCTGCAATAAATCACTTAGAAATATATAAAAATATGTAGTTAGGTCATGTTTCATCAATAAAAGGGTTCTTTACAAGGAGAGCTGTGTGGGGTTTCATAACAATGTTTAGTGCAAGGAAACTTTTGCCATTAGTAGTACTTTAACTTCTCAGAGTTTAGAAGGACAACCCATAGAGAAATGTGGATTAAAGGAGCTCATGAAATCATATGTAAAGAGGCTTGAGTTGAAACTTATGTGCCAGATTGCCTACATATATTCTATGAAAGCAAAAGGCAGTAAGGGCTCTACTCTTTTTTAATAATTAGTATTTTTCCATTATCTTAAAATATCAACTTTAAATAATATTAATTGCAGTGAAAGATATAATAATTCGGAAACCTAAAATTAGTGTCATTTCTAATGAGAAGCATTATTCAACATAAAGTCTGCTTGAGTATCTGTTTCCAAACTGTAACATTCAAGTGAATTCCATTTTCCTGTGTGAAAAAAATAACAGAAGGAATGATGAGAGGAAATAAATACAGCTCTATATGCAAATAAATGGATTTAAATAAATAATCTAAACATATATTATTGGGACAGAAAATATTTCATGATTTTAGTTATTAAATAATAATTTATACATGGTCACTTAGGAAATGATAATGTTTTCCGAGGTAGGTATGATCCTCCATGTTTTAAATTGTACTTACGAATGGGAAAAGTTTAGGAACTGTCAGGTAAATATGCTGTGGAGCACAGGAAAGGAAGGGGTACTGGTGTGGAGCTTCCAACTCCAAATGAAATGCTATTGAGGAGATGACACTTGATAAAGACTGAAGAAGATAAAGAGTGTGTGAATGCATATCTCTAGGTGATGATTCTACCCTGAAGACAAGTGTGAAGCTGTGGAGTAAAATTTTCAGCACATGCAAATAAAGGGCCAAAGGGTAAAATTCATTAATGAGAAACTAGGAAACTGTTATGGGAAAAGTCATAACAAATAAAGTTCAAAGACATCAGAGGCAATCGATGTCCTGCTAAAATCTTAGTCTTTACTGATAATGGAAGTCACTCGGGGCCTTTTAAAAGATTTGACTTAAATATATTGATTTATTTATAGGCAGATCTTGTGTAGC
Organism: Microtus pennsylvanicus; assembly: GCF_037038515.1. NCBI lineage: Eukaryota > Metazoa > Chordata > Mammalia > Rodentia > Cricetidae > Microtus > Microtus pennsylvanicus. The sequence continues at coordinate 39,163,329 of NC_134583.1, forward strand.
CCTGGATAGCCTTGAATTTATTATGCTGTCATGGCTGTCCTTCTGTCCTTGATGTCCTCCTGATTCACTTCCAGAACCAAAGCTCTGGGATGTTGACTTACATTTCTAGAACAACAGCTCTGGAAGCTACGTCAATGGAAATAGCAGCGTAACACCAAAGGAGAACAGGGAAGTAAGGTCATGAGAAATCATGGTGGTTTTCTGCTTAGTAAAGAGTGGGTGAAAACAAATGATCTGGTCAAAAAAAAAATCAGAGTTTGTGTAATAGAATTTGCTCTCAAATTAATTTATAGAATAAGTAATAGAGAAAAATCAAAATCGATTTCAGTTGTTTCTAGCCATATTTTGTTAACTGCAATGAGAAACTAAAAATAGTGAGACTTTGATATAATCATGATTGACATTTTGAGTTTTTGTAGTATGAGTAATTTGACATGAGTAAGTAAAAAGGGTGAAACTGTAATGAGAATAGGAACATTAGCAGTAAATGAAAGTACCATGAAAAACAGAGTCCAGAAAGTGTGTGGCCATATGTCATCAGTAGCCATTTCACCTCTATATTTCTTTGGCAGAATAACTGTATAGTTTTCCCCAAAGATCAATGATGTATCTAGTCTCAGCTTCTTGACCATTTTAGTAATTAGAATGGCTTCCATGTTTTGGAGTGAACCTTAAAACCAATCAAAACCTGGTTGGTCACTGCTATAACATATTTTTCCACTATTATGTTTTCTTTTTATGCTATTTTTCCTGGGGATTTCTGTCTGTTTTTGTTTGTTTTTCTGTTTTTGAGAGAGCTAGAGAGAGGTAGAGACCAGGGGAGACGGAGAGAAAATAAATATAAAATTGAATTGGCAGGTAAGTTGGAAGGATAAGAGAAGAGTTGGGGGAGGGAAAGAATATGATGGAAGTATATAGTATAACATTTTAAATAATTTTTTAATGCGTGGGGTCATGATTGCTTATAAGCTAACAATAGAGAGAGTGACACTATGCCAGAGATTGATTGGTGACTGCTAGGTGTATATTACAGAGAATTCCATGTGACAGACTCCACATTACATGGAATTTAAAAAAAAGGCAATTTGGGAAAATTGGAGGGAAATAGACTGGAAGCAAAAATAAGAACAATATGTTATTTCAAGAGATACTATAAAGAAGGAAAATCATCTTATTTGGCTCTTAAAAGTATGATCCTCAATGAACAGACAAGGTTTAAAAAGATTATTGAATTAATTCAGAGAGGGTGTGACCCCAAATAAATTCCTGATAATTGAACATTTGTTTTACTATAGAATATCTTATGTATCTAAGAGTTAAGAAAGTTAGGAGATGGGATACATGAGTGGGATCTATAAAGATGAAAAATATTTTTGTTGGGATTGAAAGATAAGCATGGCTATTGGACTTCTCATGGTGATCCCCATATCACCTATGTTTATTGACATAAAACATGCCACTGTCAAATATCAGTTATCAAAGAACTGTGTAAAGAAGGAGTCTGGAATTAAAGGAGTAAAATTTTTATCTACGGGCCAGTAGGCAGTGACCTTAAAGTTTTTCTGTTGAAAACAGACGCCTGGACATTGTGCATCATATGTAGGCAACACAGATTGATGGTTACAATAATGGTTCTCCAAGTCTTCTTGGAGTTTCTGGGCATTCTAAAATGTTGACTTTTGAGCTGTACTCCAGGCTATCCTGTAGAAAAGTTTTCTCACACTCACTCCTACGGAAGACAAGTTGGAGGCCCATTGTGCTGTGTGTTCTTTTGGACTTCTACTATGCTAGTCAAATCACTAAAGACATCTATCATGTCATCATTGCGGATTCTTTCCTCTTCAGTTCTTATCTGCTCAAACTGTAGCAAAGCCTCATTTTTCAATGGCTTAGGTTGTTACATAAATAGCTTCAGACTGTCACATCCATCAATTACATGAAACGCTGCAAGAGTAGAAAATTTGTAATGTCATGGTATATTCTTTGAAATTTTAACTTTTTGCATTTATATGTGCATATCATTGCACTGAATTTTCTTGCCCTACTTAAAACCATAAGTAACTAACAAAGATATTGACCTGAAGAATTGGACAATATGCAAAATATTCCTATTTAAACTCTTTAACTCTCTACCCCCACAAATAAAGAGGTTCATAAATTGATGGAAAGAATTTTCTCTGGTGCATTTTAATTTATAATATTAGTAATTAATTTTAGTAGTCAATATCCTTTACCATTAAAGCTTTTCTTTCTCATGATCACAGATAATATGATAATCAATGCAGTAATGCATGGCTTTTGATGCTCTCAAGGCAGAGACTATACTGAATACATTTGAACAGCAAACAAAACTTAATTGAGTGCTAGTGCAATAGAAAATTCTTCTGAAAGACAAGGTAGAAATACATTTTAATGCTGGGTGAGAAGGGAAGCAGAAGAAGCTAGCGTTAGCTGATTGGTTTACCAACAGGGAAATGAATTTCTCTTCCTATTTGTAATGAGATGTAATTTAGGGTAAAGTTCCACCCTTTAAAACTTAAGCTGTGTCACTTCAATCGAAACTAGAAGTATCCTGTTTACTGTTTAGAAAAATATTCTAGGCCCTTGAGAAGGATATCTTCTGGTTGTAAAAACAGAAAAAAAAAATAAAAAACATAAAATTAACTTAAAAATGTTTACATTCAAAGGAGAGAAGCAAACTATCACTATCACAAGTTTCTGACATTACATGCTCTCTAAGCAGTAGGCCTCAACCTGTGGATCACAGTCTTTTTGGAGGAGGATAACATGACCCTTTCACAGGGATCACCTGTGATCACCATCAGAAACCACAGATGTTTACAACTCAACAGTAGCAAACTTACGGATATAGAGTAGCAACAAAAATCATTTTATGGTTGGGGGTTACCATACAATAAAGAGCTATATTGCAGGGCCATAACATTAGGAGGGTTGAGACCTCCTGCTCTATGGAAAGGAAAATCAGGGCCCCAGACAGGAGGAAGATACATGCTTGAGGGCTTCTTAGGCTGAGGGAACACATAAGAGACTATGGTTAATACAGGCTTTATATTTATTCTTCAGTAAATGTTGTGTCTTGCTAAGTTAGGTGGCAATATTTTAAAGTTAGTTGATTCATGTTGGAAATTGCTTTTTGAAGTGTTGTGTTTTAAAATTTATGCACCTGTAGATAGGCTACAAGAGTTCTCTATTTTTTAAGGGCCAGTCTATAATAGCTAAACAATAAATAACTCTAACTTTAAAGTCACCAGCCAGTTTTTAAGTAGAGAATGCAATTTTCCACTTTCAGTACCCAGGAGAATTAAACTTTTGATATGTGTATTGTCCATCTGAAATTCTTCTGTGAGGAATTGCAATTTTAGGAAAATATAATTTTTCTATAGTATTTTGAAAGAAACTATGGATTTATTTGATTGTTCAGATAGAGGAATACGCCATATAGTTTACAGGAAATAAAAACTAGGCAATATTTTGTCCAGAGAAATATTTAATACCTTTATTACCAGCTTCATAATTGTGATTAGGAACAATTGGGTTAAAAAATGTAGGTCAATATGTGAATATTTTTTCTCTCTTTTGGCTTCAGAAAAATGGGATAGCTACTGTTTTGGTAAAATATTGAACAATGATAGTCTCTTGTATAGGAGCAATTCCCATTGTGGAAGAAGCTGTTTGTAAGATACATGATATGATAGAATTAGAGGAAAGCAAGAGAAGCCACTAACCCATGGAGCCCACCGCCCTCTAGTCCACCACTCACCCACAGCACACCAGAGTATGTAGTGCTATGTGCTCTAACTGGCTCTCATAAGACCCTTTTAACACTTACGCATCATTTCTTGTTTACATATTTCATTGTCTTTTTAAAATTAAATTATAAAAGTTTTGATATTTCTCAGAAAGAAACATGTCAGAGGAGAAACTAAGCATATGAAGTTTGCTAACAGGAGTCACTTACCTAGAAAAACATGAGATGATCATTATACAGATCTAGCACTACATTCTATATTGTTGAGTATCAAAATATTATTCCTACTTGAATAGTAGAACATTTTTATATTATCATTGTATTATTTTTGATTTCTTTATCACTCACATCCCTTCCTTTTCCATGTCTTTTCTGCGTTCCCATCACTTTACAAATAATTAATTGTTGTTCCTACATTGACATTATCATATTTGGCTGACAGGTTGAAATGATGACCTACAACATGGAGATGAGAATGTTCTGTAAGCATGTTATCTCCATCTATAATGTAAGAAAAAGGCTGCAACAAATGTGTAAATAAAGAGAAATGAGGAAAGGGTAAGAGGAATCACATGGCTGGCATCTTTTAACAGTGTACTTTTGGCCTCCATTTGTAATCAAAAAGCTGTCTGAATCTTTGTAAACCCTTAGGGGAGAAAATTAAAAAAAAAAATAATTGTGCTTTCTGTGATTAGATATTGGTTTGCAGTGAGTTTATCTCATATTTATAGTGGTTCAATTCCCAGGAAATAAATAATACAACAAAGTTTTATGTGCAATCTATAGAGATTATGTATAACATGTAACAACAATATTCTATATCTGCAATATATTTGAGATATATACGCATGTGAAATATAAATAAACTTATGGGTGCTTGTATTTATAATTTGATATATGTGAAATATTGGTTAGTTTAAAGATATAAGTCAATGTTACTAATTTTTCCTTATTTGATGAATCAATGTTTATGTTACAAGATATTTTTTTCTTACTTACAAAATTGAATTAATAGACAACATAAAGATAAAATAGCTGGCCTCCTATGCCAGTTAAATCAGTTTTTACATTTTTCACTTTACACATCATGATTCTGTCTTTGACATTTGTAAGGAAGGAATCAGATTAGTAAGAGCAGAAAGAACAAAGAAAGGGAGCAGAGGAGACATGGAGGAAAAAAAGAAGGCAGTGAGAGAGAAGGAACAGGCTAGAACAGCTCAAAAAGGAGGAAAGGCACAAGAAACGATTAAATCTGGGGTTAATATCTGTTAATCACTATTTATCAAAATTAAAGGTCAACTAAATATCAATTCCTGAAACTCCTCAGCACTGCAGCTTCCTGAATGTATTCCTCCATCAGTATGCACAAGAAATTAACGCCTATTTCCATACCAGTGTTAAAGGAAGTAGTCCTTCCTCTTCTCAGCGGAAAAACATAAAATCTACATTTCTCTTAATAGTCTTTAGGCTTTATTTAACACTTCAATGAATTCTTAGTTCTTTGATAGTTTTTTCTATATCCTGTAGTGATTCAAACCCCTTCATAGTTTTCTTTGATTCACCAAATTATTTATGATTACAAAGCTATTGTATATAGCACAAATTGCCTGAAAATTTGTGTAATCTCACACAGAACTTAAGAACACGTGAAGAGAGGAAGGCATAATTATTAGATTTTGGTTGTTAACCTTCCCTGTTATTTCCATTTTTCAGTTGAATTTGTAGCAGATATCCCTTTTTTCCTTTCCTGACATTTCACTATGTGCTTTGGAAGAACAGAGTCCTCCCTCACCTGCCTCCCTCCATCTTGCTTTCATTTGTTTCTTCAAATTTTATGATACATGAAATTCTATTTTCAATTTCTTTCTCTTAATACAAGTCTTTACTTTTTGTACTAAAGCTGCCTACAACTGTCTTTTATTACTCATTCACCCTGAGGAAAAATTATGTACTTCACTTGGGAGGCACATTGTTTGTTTCTTTGGCACAGTGCATAAAGAATAGCAAGACTTCTCTCTTGTGTCTACATAAGAATAATGAGAATTTTTATAATCTTATTTCTCCTCTTTGATTTATTTTGCTGTTTTGTTCAAAAGTAAGTACTAAGAAAATGTCACTGGCATATAAGAAGTTGAAAAGAGCTAATAAAATTGAAATTTTTCTTTTGGTGTAAATGATTCTGAAGTAGAAACAAGTAAATTATGATTATATAAATACATGATGGTTAGATATAGAAATAAATAGTGAAAATGCATGTAGAAATATATGTGTGTTTATATTTCTATTATATTTGTATTATAATTCAGGAACTGGAGATTTATCTTGCCTTTGAATGCTTTGATATTCAGGAGTGTTTAACTCTATGCAAATTCAGGATTCTAGTATCTTAACTCTACTGGTATTGAAGCTGGGTGAGGGTAGTGTTCATCAACTCCTATAAATAGTTTGACTCCCCAAGGAAATTACCCTCTATGAGGAGTGGATCCCCAATGATGTGGGGGGAAATAGGAGAAGGGTAGGGAACTGGGATTTGTATATAAAATGAGAAAAGATTGCTTTTGGTTTTGTTTTTAAAAAAGCTTGACTAAAAAAAAAATATTTCTATGCTACCAACTTATTCCTATAAGGAAAAGTATATAGAAAAAGAAGGAGGAGGAGGAGGAGGAGGAGGAGGAGGAAGAAGAAGAAGAAAAAGAAGAAGAAAAAGAAGAAGAAGAAGAAGAAGAAGAAGAAGAAGAAGAAGAAGAAGAAGAAGAAGAAGAAGAAGAAAGAAAGAAAGAAAGAAAGAAAGAAAGAAAGAAAGAAAGAAAGAAAGAAACCTGGCAAGATTACTTTTTTTTTGTTTTGTTTTGTTTGTTTTTTTTACCACTGGGTTTTTGTTGTTGTTGTTTGTTTATGTTTTTGTGCATGGAGAAACTCTAGGATAGCTGTCTGTAGTGGGAGAACTAGAATATTCTATATCAGAAGTACTGGGGAGTTGGTCATGCATGACCAAGTCCTGCTCTGGTGGACAGATGGCTGAAGAGGTTGTGCGGCAGGTCTGTATAGTCACATACTTTCTAAACATTACCAAACATTTAAAATAACAAAACTGAATTTATTCTGTATCTGAGCACGGATTATTTGTTCTTTTGATGATCAGTTTCTTGAGTTCTTTGTATATTTTGGAGATCAGACTCTACATCATGTGTGTCTTGATCTTGCCTGGGATTGAGAAATAGAGAGCTTCTTCTTTGGAATAGAAACAAATCTATGAAGCTTGTGTCTGAAATGTGGTGGTATGAATTGTGCTTCTTCTCTCCAGCTAGTATCGGCAGATTTAAATCTCATAAGGACAAGTTGCTTAGATGAGGTAGTTATGCTGGTGATGGTGGATAGTCAGCAATTTAGATGTTTTTGGGGAGGACAAGGAGTAGTTAGCTTTTGACCGTCTATGAAGGAAGAGATTTTTCATGAGTGTATAACAAGCACACATTTGTTGTTAGTGTACATATCCTTCAAGGAATTCAGTGGTGTGTACCCTATTAAGTAATAACCTGTTATCTACTATTGGCTAGATGGCAGTTCTCTGAAGAGGTAATAATTATTCAAGCTATGGAAATTTCCCTAAAAATAAACTTAAATGAGAGAAGTAGTTCATATGAGAGAAGTAAAAGCTAAAAGATCCTCGGGCAAGCAGAAATATCTCAGTGATCAATGTTTTTAGATCTCACACAGAAATCCCATGTCACCTATTCCCTGTGGTTGTATCATCTTACCCTGTCCATCAGATTCCTCTCCCTTTTCTTTGAAAATATCCTGGGCTCCATATGTTAATTACCTCATTTCCAGAGCAACGGATGTTACACTGTGATATTATGAGTCATGAAAAGACCTCTTTCACCACACAGGCAGAGGAAAAATTTTTCATACAGTCATTTTACTGAGAAACATATCACTAAGAATACTGGAAATTTAGAGAACCTTTAATATATTTGGTCCTAACAAAATCTGGGGTAAGTATTTGTTTTTCTTAGCTTAAACCATTTAATTGACGGTTAGGGGCACCTATACATTACTTCATCAGTAAATGTTACATGTAGTGCTATCAACAGAATGTTACAATTTGGTTTGTTGCCTACAGAATCACAGAAGTGTTGTCATTGTTCTTTTCTGGAATACATGTACATGTGAAAATGCTGAATATGAACTTTACATCTACTCACGCCAGGTGGATTGATCATGGGAGAAATGTATGGAATTTAAATGTTACTGTTTACAGGTGGAAGGAAGGAGGAAATAAAGAAAAATGGAGGGGGGACCTATCTGTATGTGGAGGTTAATACAGCAGGTGAGGGAAGGACAGCTAATTAACATTAAGGATGTTTGAAAAAGTTATAAAGAAACATTATTTCATAAGCTTGTTAAAAGCAAATGTATATATGGAGTCTATCTTTTTCTCCCCCCCCCTCTCTGTGTGTCTATGTGTTTGTGGTTAAATTGGGTTATGCTACAAAGAAGGACAACACTATCCCCAAGAGCCATAGCCCAGCTGATAAAAGTATTTGTGCCAAGCATGGAAAACATCTCTTTGCCTTGTCTGTCATGAAAGTTCAAGAGACTCCTAAAACAATATAGGCTATCATTATTATCCCCAGTTGCTTCCAAGAACTTGAGGTATGACTGTGTTTCTAAGAATGCAACACACTTGAGAAAGGATACTTGGATAAATTGAGTCATACCTTACTTGGAAGCCTCCTGTCTGCACAGTAGGTTTTGCCATACCAGAAGATGCTACACAAACTGCCAAGGGAGAAAAGAAACCAGTAATTCTGCCATCTGTAAAGATAATAAATGATGAGTACGCAATATTCCACAATTTTGCTAGACTGTCACTTTTATCTTGAGGAAATAAACAGAAAAGGAGGAGAGAACTCATGCTGAGTACTATAAACTTAGGCAAAATATCTATGACTGGAGAGGCCAGACACTCTAGAAAAGAACTGTCTAGTCACATTTTCTTTTCTGTTTTAAAGAGAGGATTAATTTTTATTGATAATCTTTTGCACTTTTAAATGAATAGTTAAAAAATCATCATTTTTTTATATAAAAGATGTAAAAGGAAATGGCTCTGGCTTCTCTCTATGGCTAATTTTAGTGACTCTACTTAGGGAACACAAGAGAAAGAAGGCTTTTTTAGCATAAATACTTCTTGGAGAATTAGAACTACAAAATTTAATTAAATTTAAGTAATGAAAACTACAAAATTATAATTACAAAATGCATGGGGTTTTTTGTTCATTTTCTGCTGTAATTTATTCTTACCTTAGGTTATCAAATGGAGATAAGGGTATCAGAACTTATGATATAAAAGAAAGTTTTACCAGGTGGGATGAGTGCAGACAGTACAGCTCAGGCATCAAGACTCAGCTACCCAAACATATACCATTTTCACAATTTCCTCTTGTCCCCAGACTATTCTGTATCATCATAATATCCTGTCTCCTTTTTATGATCAGTTTTCCAGAACTATAGCATCAGGCTATAGCAGGGAGGGTACAAATACAGCATGTTATATATCCAAGAATGGATTACCATTTGAAAGTACTAGAGAGAGAGGACAATGACACACACATTCCCGACATACATTGCCAAATTACAAACAAGGAAGAACACATGAGGAAAAAATATCCTAAGATGAAAGGAGTCCCTTTGCCACATCAGACCTTCCTACTTGAAGAACAACTGTGGTAATAAGGGGCCTGGCACACACTTCATAAAAAGTACTTGCTGTCAAATAATAAAGTTTTACCTCAGCTTTCTTTGCCTTGTGAACAAGTTTCCCTATAAAAAACAGCATCTTGCTAGTCAGGTTTTCTTAAACCATTACAATTTCTAAATGTAATATAAACACTTGTACCCACAGAAATTGTAGCTCTCACACATTATCATGCAAGGTTATCATTATAAAGGAAGCTCCCATCTGCAGCAGATGAGGAGTCTATTGAAGAGACCTACACCTTGTCAGAATGCAGAGAAAAAGTGACAGTGAGGAGCTCATCATCATGCTGGTAGATCTATCAGATAATCATTGTAAGTAAGGCTCAGGAAATACCATGGAAGATAGGGTGGAGATGATAAGAACCAGAGGATCAAGATGTCCTTTGTGGGAATGGATCTTCTGGAAAGGTCAGGAGAATGACAAAAGACACATCAAGAGTGTGCTTGTTTAAATAAGACTTGCCTGATGACAACACAAGTTGACAGAGCAATGTCAATAAGGAAAGTGAATAGTACCCTACCACTAGCTGAGAATATAGGCAATTAAGGCTATTCAGAAAAGGAAATTGTTTTTCTCCAAGAGTGAGCCCTTGAGAGGTTATACAATTTTGATTTATCAGCTCCAAACACATGTACACCTGAGACAGAAAAAAATGAACCCACATACATACATATGAATGACAATGATAATTAAAAGAAGAGATCATAAAATTTAGAGTAAAAAGGGGGTAAAAAAACATGTTGGAGGAAGAGGAATAAATGTTGGAAAAAATGTCAATACAGTACTCACTAATGAAATTCTCAAGACATTTTAAATTATAAACTTGTATTATAAGACTACAATTAAGGTATTTTTTAACATTGTGGTATACCAGGAGACTAAGTTACCATAGAAAAGTAGCTTAGTCAAGGCATCTTAAAACCTCTGGCAATATATTACAGCTGCCCTGTGGACATATAAAATTATAAAAGCTTGATTTTTAACAAATAATTAATCTATATGGGAAATCCAGAATAGTAGACAAAAATTTTTGTCCATTTTATATTATATCTAAAGTATCAGCAACACTAAGGAAGTATTTGGTCTCCTGGGTTTTTAACTTTTAATTTTACTCTATAACTTGGGTTTCTCTTCTAATATAAGAAGTTTTTCTCAATATTTGTGAATTTTCATATTTACTTTTAAGTCTGTATTAGTTTCCAATATTTTACCCATTGCATATTTGATTATATGTTATATACAGGGAATTTTTTTTTAAAAAATTGTTTGCTTGGTTTTCATGGTCACTTCTGTGGGATAGTTTCATCTATTTGGGTCCCCAAGTTTCCTATTTTCTACCCATATGTTTATCTTCAGTAGGTTTGTTGAAATATGTGTGTAGTCTCTTTAGTTTTATGAGAGCAATAAGATCCACATTCCTGAGCTAAGCTGTTTCTATCCAAAATAACTCCCACAGAAAGACATATTCAATGAGTTTTCTTACCAAAAAGTCACTTTTTGATTGCTTTGTATACTATCATCTTTGTTGTCCAAATCTGTTTTTTGATTGTTCATTTTATAACATGTCAGACAGTTTTATTATTGATAAGCAAAGAAGACATAGCTATGTACATTGTACAGTCTGTCAGAACTATTGTAGAGGGACACGGTGACAACCGAAAGTGATCTTGTTATTCACTGACCATGACAGAGGTCGGTTACTCTGGAACAGGACTGAAAGCACAGAATCTTGTAATTTATATACTATGGAATTGTGTTTAGTTAATAAAGTAAGACATTTGCCATTAAGTGTATACAAACAAACTATTGTCACTGGAATTTCTGCTCATTAGAAGACGGTTGATTAAGGTTCCAACTAGGTTAAAGTTGTGTGTGCGTGTGTGCGTGTGTGTGTGTGTGTGTGCGCGTGTGTGTGTGTGCGTGTGTGTGTGCGTGCGTGTGTGTGCGTGCGTGCGTGTGTGTGTGTGTGTGCGTGTGTGTGTGTGTGCGTGTGTGTGTGTGCGTGCGTGCGTGCGTGCGTGTGCGTGCGTGCGTGTGTGTGTGTGTGTGTGTGTGTGTATGTGTGTACCATCACTCATCATCTTCCTCATAGAAAATAAATACTGGTTTAAGTCCTGAATTTAGATTTTATTGTCAACTCATTTTAATTATGAAAAATTGTAAAGGAAAAAATAGAATAAAGACAAAAAGGAAACTTTAACCTGATGGTTCACTGGAAAGCCAAGAGACTTTGTTATGACAGAGAAAAAGCCAAAATCTCATGGTGTACTCTTCAAAATAGGTACTTCTCTGTATATTTACATGTATGTTGATGTGTGTATATTACATATATGTAAACAAATTCAATATGAATAAATAACACAATTAGCTAAGCAAGCCTAATTAAACTATTAAATCTAATAAAACATATGTTTTACATATTCAGGAATACAATACATACTTCAAATATTCCAGAGTAAATATATTCAAAAGGAAGATAGTGGTATCAGTAATATGTAACGTTTTATAAGACAAGGTCAGAGAACTTTGATAACATCTGCAGCTATGGCAAGCAAGACACCAGAGATTTCTATTACTTCACTAAGGCCATGAACCCAGACTTACTGGTTTTGATGTATGGTTAAGGCAAATGAGTAGAATAAGATTTAATACATGTAATTAATTCTGTTAATTTGTAACAATTTATATACTTATGACTTAAGATTGTAACCAAAAAAAGCATTCACATTTTGTGTAATTAAGTTTAATCAGCCTATAATATGACTGAAACAGGCTGGAAGAGATGGTTGTGCATCAAGGACTCACTTAAATCCTGTTCTCAACCTCTTCTTAACCAGCTCCACAGGATCTGACACCTTGGACTTGTAAGGACACCTATAGTTTCATGTTCATGCACAAGCAAGTGTGTACACATGTATACACTCACATTCACACATAAAAAATAAACAGATAGGCTTCTAAAATCATGAATTTTAGGTTTTTGAGGTGTCTCAGAAGTCACAAATGCTTGCTATTTTGCAGAGGACCTGGGCTCCATTTCCAGAACCTAATGTCGGTTCACAACCACCTGTGACTCAAGTTACTGTAGATCTAACACCCCTTCTAGGCTTGACAGACATTTCATGCTCTTTATACAGATATATACAGACAAAACATTCAGGCATAAAATAAATAAATATGTTTTAAAGCGAAGTTTAAAATAATTCAAATCTAAAGATAAAATCCAGTTTTATATATTTAAAACTATGTTATTTTAAATTGTGATATTGGGTAATAGAATTTAAAATGTATGTGTATGTCTTATTTAAAAGCACAATTATTCAAGAAAATCAACAGATTTCCAGTATATGCACAGTATATTCAGTGAACTTTTTGAAATATCATTGTCCAGTGAAATACTTGAAATTAGGATCCATTAGTGGAGGACATCAAAAGTTCCCATAAAGTTGGGACACTGAAGGTACACGTCAGTATCTCTGTTTTTCACTCAGACCACGGGAGGATTGATGCCATTTTCCTTAAGAGAATGGCACATTGTAACTAAAATAGTGATTATTGGGAAGTTATTTTTTCAGTTGAGCCAATTACTTCCCTGTATATTTGCCTCTTTGCTTTTCCTTTTAGAACCTACAACTTAAGCACATTCATTGAACATGGGAATGCATAGAGCATAGGGCTGCTCTCCTTACCTTCATTCTTTCCCCAGACTGTGTATCTTTCCCTTCTAACTTCTGCAAACTTCACAGGATTCCTGCCTTCATCTTCACTTTTTTTATTGTGCAGCTACCCAGTAGAGTTTATTGATAATTTGGTGAGTCTCGTTACTTTTGAGCTCAAGTTCAATGGGCACATCTTAGGAGACTGAAATTAATTTTGTCCCATAGTCAATGGAGGCCTTTTTACAGGCAATATGTCAACATAAGGATAAGTTTAGTAATTCTGATTCTGGAGGGAAGACATATTTGTAGCATTTTAGAAAAAAATAGTGTAAAGTCTTAAGCGTAGTTAATTGTGAATTCAGAGGGAACATTCTTCAGTGCCTTTCTGTTAATAGTCTGTAATAGAATTATATGTGGTTGGCCAAGAACAAATAATAGAGCCCTGAAATTCTCCCATAAATAACAGGAAAGACTGTGATGAAAAAATTTAATTTATTTTTTTATAGAACTTGAAATTTATGAAGTAGGTTATTTTAATATTACGGTTATTATTATTATCTTTTTATCATCATGCTGTTAAGGTCAGTGTACATTCAAGATAAATATAACTTATAATAAATGAATTTCTTCTATACACTTGTCTCACTGAACAATGAGAGCTGAGTCATTGGCATTATTATGTTTCTGTGTTTGTGAATAGAACAGCATCTGCAATGTAGTATAAATAATGTAAATATATGCTAATTAATGAATAAATTAACGACAACCCAGCCATCTGTTATTCTAATCATGTTCCAATGAGTTGAATAATATTTATTGTTGATTATTTTGTTTAAAATAAAATGTGAGTTAAAACCTAGTAATAAAAGGCAGTTATAAATAGTATAGAAACATTCCCAGATAACATTTAATAGCTTTACAAGTGTGTCCGTAATGAACTTTAAGATATAGCTTCCCCTGTAATTGCTGACAACTGTGTTGTTGTAGGTTGAAGATCATGCATGCTTATCAGCATTTCTATTGACTTATACCTGTTCTGCTTATTGATTACTTAATTAGTTTTCTGAGATAGCTAATCAGAGAGAGATGTAGGTATTTAGGAGTCTTTCATTTCACCATGCTAAGAAATTTAAAAGAGAAATGTGTGACCTGAAACTAAAACAGAGTAAAGGCAGAGCTCCTAACAACCATAATACAATCTCATATGCCACTGCAGAGTAAAACAGCTAAAATTTAATTTCTGTTTTCTGTAATAATACTTTTGGTACATTGATTACAGAAAAAACCACATATACACAAATGAATATTTCTTGCTGAATGTAGCTTAACAGAATTAAAGTCATATTTTCAATTTTTATTAGGAATTTTAAAATTTTAAAAATTAGTATATTTTTATATTTTAAAGTGTAGATTAATACACATTAATTTTGAATATTCATGTTTAATTATTCACTACTTTGTGACATAAAATTCACACACAAGCCGGGCGATGGTGGCCCACGCCTTTAATCCCAGCACTCGGGAGGCAGAGGTAGGCGGATCTCTGTGAGTTCGAGACCAGCCTGGTCTACAGAGCTAGTTCCAGGACAGGCTCCAAAGCCACAGAGAAACCCTGTCTCGAAAAACCAAAAAAAAAAAAGAAAAAAAAAGAAAAAAATTCACATACAACCACTTAATTTCAATAACCTTATAACTTGAGGATTTTAACATTCTCAGAAATTGATCTTCACTTCTCTGCACTGTCTCAAGTACAACGGATTCTTTTAAGCACCATACACTATTTCTTTTGGTTTAAATGCAACATATTGAACTATGGGTTGGAAGCCCAATGTGCATTCTGCTGCAGGATTAAACCCAGGCCATGCACTGTATTTTAAGAGGAGTGACAATTACATGTTTTTTCAAAGTTACATCAATTTTTTAAAAGGATTATTTGCTTCTATATATCTTTATTTTTGTTTAGTGTCATATTTTTTTATGTTAAAATTAACCCCTAGAAAGTAAAATGGATGGGTTTGTGAAATAATGGGTATTGAATGCTAATGAGCTCCTAGTAACTGAGCTCTGACTTCATTGCCAACTGATGAAAGCTTTTGCTCTGGAGGGTTTCAGATTCTCATTTATCCTGCAGTGACCTCACTAGAATTACAATGTTTTACTTAAGAACAAGAGAGGGTTTTATTGTCAAGTTACAATGCTTTTTAAAATTAATAATTTTTAGTTTTTTAAAATTCAAATATAATGACCATAATCATTTCCCCTTTCCCTTTCTTCCCTTCAACCTCTATCATACAACTTGCCACCTTAGTGCTGTCTCAAATTCATGACCACCTTTTCAACTTTTTTATTAAAAGTATTTTCTCATATGTCTTTTAGAAAACATAGTTATAAATATTGTTTGTTGAAAGGATTTGCATCCAGCAGAGTAAAAGACTGAAACGATAAACTAGAAAGTCACCGGTAATTCTTTTGTTTATATTAAGCTCAACATATTGGAGATACATGACTGACTAGGTTATAAAAATTGTTAGCTACTCATTTATTCTTTCTTTCGCTCAAGCATATAATCAATATTTATTAGGCACACAACATTTATTCATGTGAATATTGAATCAGAAAGCTTTTTGGTTTCAGGGCAAATGTTTTTCATTAATGTTTTTAAAATCAGAGTATTAAAATGCTTATAGTATCTCCAGCTCCCATCAATTCCTTTCTCTAATCATTTATATAATTATTTCACAGACATTTTTCAGCAACCTATGCTCATTTATATAAAATAAACAAATTAGCTCAAGACATGGGGGTAAAAGTTACTTATAACTAAATTCAGTTTAACGAAATGAATATATAGAGGGTGACATAGTAACAAAGTGTGGAATTTATTGTGCAAATGTAAAAAATAGAAATAACAATTGCAAATAAGAAAATGACATTTTAAGTTCACAATTTTTCTAATTACTTTTGACTTGTATGAGTTTATTTTCTAGGTATGTAATTTGAGGAATAAATATAATTAAAATATATGAAAATTAATATTTAGCTTTTGATCTGATGCCTTGCATACTCTGAGAAATGGGAAGAACAGCGGGGTGTTCAATGAATGTTATTGCATGCTTTATCACAGCACAATGTAGTTCCATTTACTGTAGTAGTTTATCCTGTCCTGTGTGATTTGGCTTGAAAAATGAATATTAATATGAAGTATTAATGACAAATGAACGATGGCATACTGTCATCTGTTTAGGGTAAAGATACAGAAGATAGATCAGTGGATAAGTAGGTGCTGTCGAAGCATGAACTGCAGTTCTCATCCCTAGCATGCTTGCCTGAGCTTTAGTGGGTGTGGTAACCCAGAACCAAGAGACAAAAGCATAGGATAACTGCAGAAGGAGAGTTAGTTACTTAGATAAAATTTGGATCAGTAATCGCTGTGTTCAATGAGAGAAGACTCTACCATAGATTATTTTCTTCCTAAGATTTATGTAAATAACTCTTTGTATGTTAGTTGATAAGAACAAGTCTTTCCTTCAAATCAGTAGAAAGAGTAGACTGAAGATAAGAAGTTCACACACATCAAAACCAAACAGCTCTTAATCATATAATATGAACTTCAAGTCACTCTCTGACAGACAAGATTGAAATTCCACCTATACATTCTCTACAAAGGTGGGAAGCAAGTTCACTGATAATTATTAAAGGTACCATATGTAAAAACATTTTCTTATATATATACTGAATTACTTGTATAAGAGAAGAATGGTAAAAATCTACTCAACATTATTTATAAAAACTATATTAGAAAAAAAGATTAATTTCTTCAATATGCCAGGAGGTGAAAAACTTGTTTTAATTCATACTTTCTAGGAATTTACTTCTGAATATACTTAGACTAGCCTGAGATATATTCTTCCACACCAGGTAATTATAGGTAATTTTTGTATACTGCCTTGAAGTAAGCTTCCAATTAGTTTAACTTATTTGCTGAGCATCTGCTTAATTTTGAATCATCTATAAAATTATTATATAAAAAGGATGGTCCCCATATTTGTTGCATATGAAAAAACATGTAATATGTATGCAAAACTGGTATTTTCCAACCTGTGGGTAGGGGAATTTTAGGTCTGATAATTGTGTGCTTAAGGACTTTTTTTTATTTCCTAACATTTTAGTCATATAAGAACTTTATTTCCAAAGGAATATATCCTCTGATCAAATGAGTGAATAATACATTGAATTGTGTTTTTAATGTCAGAACAGCTACTTATATTTCTATATTAAAATGTAGACGGCCATGGCATTCTGTAGGAATGCAGAAAACATAGGAAGATATACTAGTTGCATGCATAAGTTACACTCAAGGTTGAATATGTAATTGGAGGGAAAAAAAAACCTGTCACTCTGCCATGTCCTTCCGTAAATCAAAGACACAAGTATTTGAATTGTGCTGGATATCTCCTTGAATATTTCACTTTAATGACAATTATAGACTGCTTAATGAAAAGTCAGGGTCATATTTAGCCCTAGCCCATCATTGTAGCTTGGTGTAGAGTACTAGCCTCGACCAAACAGAACCTGAGGTTAAGTTACTACTACAGGAAGAAAAGTCAACTAAAATTTTGCTTTAAATAAAATCTGATAATATTAAATCCCAGTATTTGAGTGAAATGTAATAATCTAAGACTGTCTAAAGTTATTATGTTTGCTCTGGAGAATTGCACATATTTGTGACTAATGACATGTAAAATTCATAACTTGCTTCTTTTAAATAGAAGTAGGTAATCACAGATGTGGGATGACCCTAAAGCTTGTACTTATACTAGGATTTTGAAAAGCCATATTTACTGTTGCTTTCTGCAAACAGTACCTGTGATGTCCTTGCTGACTCATTTATTCTTTAACATCTCTATCTAAAATCTTCCTACTTCTTTGCAGGTTATATTCATTTCAGATTTTTCTGTCTATGAATGTAATGGAAAATTGCTGGTGGGTTGCTTTTTCAAATAAATTCAAAATGTATTTGATGCAAAATCATTTACTAGGCTTTGCTCAAAAACATTGAAGAACACTGTCCTTGAAAATGAAAAATATAATTGGAAAAATATAATTGTAAGTTCATAAGCGAAGTGAAGTTAATACATAATAGTATAAAATGTTATGTGATACACAAATTAGACAAAAATACAAGAAGAGGGTAGTTTATTGTTAGACAAGTATTTTTTAGACCTGATTAAATCTTGGTGAATACTGTGTTTTATTTATTTTATTTTTTTTCAGTCCAACAGCTTTACCATTGTTCAAATAAACTGTGATTGTTTCCCTGGTGGGTCTATTTATTGCTATCTTAGCATGTCCAGCTGTTTGTTCCCATTCAGTATCTATGGATCAATGTTTGAACCAAGCAGCTTTCAAGAACTTGAAATTTAGAGGACTGCATTTCTTCAGATGTAGAACGGTACTAGTCAGTGGTTTGAGGAGGAGCAAGAAGGAACCTTCTTGTTTCAGTAGAAAAGTAATATACAGAGCCTTTATAAGTAAAACAAGTGGAGTTGCTGGAGAGCTTCAACTGCTTTTGTCATCATTGCAAGTCACAGATATAGTTATGGATCTGATTAATTCTGAATAGCACATATTAATTAAAATTTAATAACACTTCATTTGATTAGGTTAGGTATTCTCAGAAGCCCTCGAAAGCTAGATTTTATTATTCATAGAAGCAAAAATGCCCACTTCTTACTCAACATAATGATCCCACACAAAAGTGAATCTAGTGATAGCTGCAGCAAAAGGCACATGAAAGTATGCATCAAGTCTAACCCTATGAGGCCTTAGCTGCACAAATCTTTAGCTTCTAAATTAACTCATCTCTCATACTGCATGATTGATTCCGCAGAGGGGCTGAAAATACTGTTAGATCCTAGGACTACTTTGATATGGATATAAACATATAAAGAAACCAATATTTTATTCTCAACTTACTTTATTTAGTGAAGTTTCATTCCAAATATGGTTATAAATGTGTATGTGTGCATGTTTTGCTTATTGACTACATAAAAGTGCTGACATAATTAAACACAAATAGACATATAATTTAATCTTTATTTGTAGTTGCTTTTGAAGTTACAAAGGCAGACATTGTTTCTCCATTCATCAATAAACTATGTCACAGTTGCTGTAAATGTGAGTAAAACACTTCTTTTTCCTATTATACTTCTGATGTTTTCTATACTTTCAACTCCTTTCTGAGTATTCTAGCCATTTTTGATTGGTGTATGTGAACTGTAATTAGTAAACTAAAACCTAGTATTAAATTTGACATGTTTTTAACAGATTACTAGGAGGATTTTTAAAATCTCTTTTTAAAGCAATTCCAATACTGACTATTTACGGTACTTTTATAAATAAAATAAAATAAAAATAAAAAGCAAATTCTTGTCATGAAATAATTTTTAAATGGACTTAACCATGACCTCTACTTTGTTACCTACATTTGTTAACCTTTTTCCATGTCTGACACATCTCAAAATATCTAAATTTCCAAAAATAAAGTCTTTTTTTGAAATGACCATCATTTACTTGGTGGAAAAAGCTCTTACTTTATCCACTAATAGAATGAGTAAAGACGTGGTAAGAGAAAAGGTTAATGCTAGTTAAGACAATAAAAACAAGAGTTTGCAAAGCAGGCATGGAACATATAGGTTCAACTTCCACATATGAAACAGATATAAATTATAATCCTTGCAATACGATGAGCAAACGACTATTGATCACTTTTTTGTATATCAACTGCTGCACTGAAATCTGGAGAAACTTGCTTATCTACATAGGACACATCCAAAATATATGTTCTCCTCAAGTAAAAGCCCCCGATGCCATAAACTAGTAGACACATTTAAAAGGTGAGTTTACAAAATTATTGGATGTCAGGAAAGAGCATTAGAGAAAAAAGAAGAACTTCCTGAACTGAACTATTGGAGGATGCTATAAATTTTCATGACTTTTAATTTCCAGAGTTGATCATAGTTTCTGAAGAGATAAGGGAAGAATAATGGATTTGAAATATTTTCAGAATGTTCCTCATGACCGATTTTTTTTTAATGAGGAAAAGAATTTTCCTGATATTTCTCTTCTCACCTTGGATAGAGTGTTTTTTGATCAAATTATACTTTCCCATTCCTGTTGGAATAGACACAATCTAACAGACACAGGAGGAGACTGCAGCCAGGCGTGCAGGACCAGTACAATATGGGAATTTAATCATAGTATAACAAATCTTCCTCTGCCCATTCTATTAATGTTGTACCATTACACATCCAATGAGTAACAGTAATTATGATTCAAAGGCCTTCAAGGCACAGACTTAAAATAACACATGCTCAAGAGAAAATGAAATAAATATAATTCTCAACAGCATGTCTAATAGAACAAGGAAAATAAGAGAGAAAGAGAAGTGGCTTAATGATATGAGATTATATTTTCTAAAACATAACCATCCTTAACATGCATGTTCTTCAAAACAAATCATGAAAACATGAAAAAATAATAAAAAAGAAAATAGCAAAAGAGAAATTTCTTATTGGAGTCCAACACATGTCTTTAAGTACATTGTAGATTAGACAAAAATTTAGAGGGTATCTGTGATCAGAGCAGCAGTGAAAATCATCTCAACTTGATGGATATTTGTATAATGCTCTACAAAATAACTATGTCATTTTTCTCATTATAACCTGGAACATCTTCAAGATTCTGTTCCTCAAGAAAACAAGAACATGGTATGGAATGGAGTGAAATGTTAAAGAAATTTATGTAGAGATAATTTAAGAAAAAAAAAACTATCCATAAGCATGAGAAGAGAAGAAAATTGGAGAAAAGGGTAAAATACTTGTTTTGCTTTGACTATATGTATGTAGGTTCTTTTCTAAATTCATTACATAGAGTATCACATTATCCATCATTTATAGATGAAGAAACAGATTCAAAAGAGTTCTATGTGAATCTGTGGCAGAGTCAACATTGAAAGCTTGAAATGCTACTTAAACCAGAAGTGTGCTTTCTTGACTTTCTAAATGTAGAATTGAGATTAGCTTTGTGAAACTAGGTTGGATTGTAAAGTTTATTTGGAAAGTATGTTTATTTGAGCATTTCATAGAGTTTCCCTGCCTTAAAATATCTTCCCATGCTACAGATACTTTGATTAGCACCTTTAGCTTCTGATAAACAAAGACTGCTTTATCATACCCTGACCACCCAGACCCAAATAATTACACAAAAACCTGTACAATTACAAGACTCCTTGGCCAATGGCTCAGGCATATTCTTATCTAGCTCTTATATCTTAAATTAACTGATTTTATTAATCTGTGCATTGCCATGAGACTGTGAATTAACAGTAAGGTTCTTGCATCTTTCTCCTTAGGCAGCTACATGACATGTCCTGACTCTGCCTTCTTTCTTCCTGCATTTTAGTTTAGTTTTCCCACCTACCTATATTCTGCACTGTCATATACCAAAACATTGCTCTATTAACCAATGGTAATAAAACATATTAATAATATATAGAGGGGAAATCTACATTATTTCTCCTTTTCTGCCTAAATAAAAAGGAAGGGTTTAACTTTAACATAGTAAAATTAAATATAACAAAATAGGTATCAAGCAAGAGTTAGTTACAAAATTTCTTTGCACATATCAAGTTTCATATCTCACTTATCTTTATTCATAACTAAGGAAATTAGTAACTATAATTATATGTCTTCAATTCAGCAAAGCCTCCAGAAGGATATACTATCACCTAAGTAAACACGAAAATTGACAGAAACATCTTGTGTCCTGGACAGTAAGCCACAGTTCTTCTGGAACATTGGAGCATCCATTTTTAGTCTACAGGCTCATAGTATCTGGCAGACTTTTCTATGAAGCAGGAAAGACTGTTTTGCCTATCCTGACAATTTGTCAGACTTTCTTCTGTGTCCTGAAGAATGTCTGGCAGTTTTTACTATGAAGCAAAAATCCTGAAAGATCCTACGTATCTTTTGAAAAGTTTAGCAGTCATTTTTCTGTGGATCTTGCATTCCACATTCCAGTTCATACATCATACCATCAAGCAGTCCGGGCAAGTGCAGTTTCTTCCCCAAATGGCTAGTCTTGTTACATTGAAGACAGATTCCATAATGAGTTTCTTCAATGCCCATCAACCTCTCTGAAGTAATTGGTGCTATCAGAAGTCAATATGTCTCACCGTCAGGAAATGTCTAAGATTTTTAAACTTTTGAAATTACATATTCTGTAGGTTTTTGAAGTGTTGAAGTTTATCTGTCTAACTGGAATATATCTCTGTATATTTAGAAAATCCTAACTAACGTGACTACAAATTGACTATTATAAATGACTATTAATCTGTAATTTTTAATTATACATTAAATTTTTAAATGAGCTACAGAAACACAATACCTTAAACAAGTGCTCTGCCTTTTTCTCCCTTTCATAATGGCAGGGGTATGTACACTACTAACTCTGGGACCATAAGGTAGGAGCTGTGCTCAACATTTCAACTCTGGGAATCAGAATGCAAGCAGCACACACACCTCTTTATTCCAAATAAAAGCTAAATTTGCCACGAAGCACATTGTGCTGCCTGGAAATGTCTCTGTATATGGCAGAAGGAAGCAACATGCTCTCTTGCCTGTGCATGCCTAGCAGATCCAATTTAACTGATAAGCCAGGCAGGGAGTGCTGAGCCATGGGTCTGCTTTTAGCTAATTTCCTCCTAACCCCAAATAGGCTTGCAAGCATCTGGAACCAGAATGGGTGGTGGGCTACACAGATTAACCCAAACATTTGGTCAGTACTATGTAATCAGAGACTGCTATTTTGCTTCTCAGCATCCCAGTCCGAAATAATCACTCAAAAACCATATTAATTACAACACTGTTTGGTCAGTTGCTCAGACATATTCCTAGTTGAGTTCATATCTTAAATTAGCCCATTTCTATAATATGTGTATCACCACAAAGCTGTGACTTACTGGTAAGTTTCCGGCATCTTTCTTCATCAGCAGCTACATAGCCCCTGCCTGACTCCGCCCTCTTTCTCCCTGCATTCAGTTTAGTTTTCCCATTTTTCTATATTCTGCCCTGCCATATACAGAAGCAGCTTCTGAATTAATCAATGCTAATAAAATACAAAAGTCATTTCTAAATCAAGCATTTTCAAATAAGCCAAATGAGGACTATTGTGAATTTTTTTATGGCTACACATTGTCTTCTTTATGAAAGAGAAATTTCTTTGGAGTTCTGATTGCTATTATCTGTCATCACACAAGTGTTTTGTCAGTTAGAATGTCAAACATGCTGCCTTACAACTGAAGAGTTCCTCATTATGACTCAGTGCAGCAACTATTCCAGAAAGTATGGAGTTAGAATACTAGTAAGTGTTATAGAATACTAGAATGCCCGTGCCCCAGAGAGAATCATCATCAAATATGTTTCTTTCTCAGTCTCTTATGACATGTTTGGATTGTGCAATGTATCAAAAAATACATGCGAAACAATAAGACAATGCTTTCATGGATTCTGATGTGTGTGTGTTAGTGAGGTCTCAGGAACTTTACATAACAAACAAGACTAGTGAGTTAAAGGGTCTCTTTGTTTTACCAATTGGTGATGGTTGCATCTATGACGTGTGATAGACAAGAAAACAGACAACTCGTAGACTACAGACTATCTAAAGTATTTTACTTGTAAATTGATCTAATACTAAATAGAGTTAAGTTGTTTCCCTCCCTCTTCAATTCTTCCTCACTTTCTTTACTTTTCGGCTTTCCACTGAAGCTTGCATTATGTTCATATTTATTACTTGAAATAAATTAACTTTCAGTAGTTTTGTAGCATATAAACATTTATTAGTGTTATTTCTTAACTATTGTGTGCTTTGCTTTTTTCATTTAGAATGAGACTCACCAACAAGTCCCTGGGTATTAGCGTGAGGCTTCACTTTTTCTTTTTTAGTGGGGCTGCTTGGTTTTTCCCAGTATTTCCCTAGTCTCTTCTACTTCCCTTATACTTGTCTTCACTCCCAAGACAACACAGATAAACTCCTGGAGAATTTCCCACTCAGGTAATCTGACTTCTGGTCAGTATGTCTGCTATCTTGATTATGAGTGTGTTTAATCCATAATTCTATTACTGACATGCCAATCCATATAGCCTATAGTGTGATTTCAGCAGAACATATGCAGACTCATGAAGGCTCTAGTTATTCTGCATCTGGCACTGTCATGTCCTCCAGAAATTTTGATGCTATTAAGCTGAAGCTCAGTGGGAGTAAGTACTTCATCCAACCTTCATTCTTTTCACTGTGGTGTGAGGATTGCTGATAATAGGAAAGGAGAGCTCTTTATTTTAAGATTTCTTATGTCATATTTCTGTGGAAGTTTTTGGTGGAAGTGACCAAGTCCCCATTGATGGATTTAATGTCAGGAGAGGTTACTTCACATTCCAAATTTAATTACCACCAAATATTATAATATCTTTTAATTATCAAGCCATATCTTAATGTCTTAGGTATTTTTTTGTTGAAATTTAGATTTATTCTCTTGTCTAATTAAGTAAGATTCTTTTATCTAACAGCCTGCATATGATGATAATCACTACTTAGAATAAACTGAATATCAGAAAACTTAAGGTCAGTTAGTTCTCTGATATTCTCAACTCCTCTGGCTTTTGATATTTCTTTATATCAGCACTCCAGTGGCAATTTTGGTCTTGGAAAATGTCATCACTCTGAAGTTCTGCATTTCTAAGTTGACGGTCTCAAAGTTGTTCACAGACTATGTCTCTATTTGCTTGACATCTACCAAACTCTTAATGGTCAGGGACAAACTTAAACTGAATTTCATGCCATGCCCCATTCTTCCCATTTTTTGTCATCTACATTACTGAGATGACTAGTTTTAGTACTGCCTAGTTAGCATCCAGGGTGGCTTCAACTTCCTTAATGACAGTTTTATTTTTACTAAAAGCATCCTACACAGCTAGCAAGTGATGTTTAATCTTTGGGTTTGGTGAAAATTCTACCCAATAAAAATAGTTATGCCATTTTCTTCTTTTAAGTAGTAAGTACTTAATAGGAACTACCATAGCTATTCAGTGTTGTCAACTGAATAAACTATTAGATAGACTAATTTCCTTTAAGGATATTTATCACAATTCACATAAACTCTCTGTTTTTTTTCCTCATTTTATTTGGAAAAGCTTATCTGCAAGGCTGAGATGAAATCCAGGTTTTGTTCTAGGCATCTGTGAACATCACTTGAAACAGACACACATCCGTGGTGATGAATATTGGTAGGAAAATGATTCCTGTAGTCATAAGATTTCTACTGTCATGTTTTAAAAATTGGTTGGCCCAGAAAGACAGTTATCACATATACTCACTCATAAGTGGTTTTTAAATATAAAGCAAAGAAAGCCATACTACAAACCACAATCCCAGAGAACTTAGACAACAATGAGGACACTAAGACAGATTTACATAGATCAAATCTACATGGGAAGTAGAAGTAGAAAACGACAAGATCTCCTGAGTAAATTGGGAGCATGGGGACTTTGGAGGAGGGTTAAGAGGAAAGGAGGAGTCAGAGAGAGGATCAGAGAAAAATGTAGAGCTCAATAAAAATCAATAAAAAATGGTTGACATCATATGCTATCCTGCATTTGGTGGATATGAAATACATGGAGCATGGCCAGAGGTAATAAAGCAATTCATGGTGAAAAGTGAAGTGGGAAAAGTGTAGTGTACTGAAAGTCCTATCGTGAAAACATCTTCAATTTAGATAGCAAAAGTTTTAAAAGGAATTATACATTGGAAGTTGAATTTAAATTTAATATTAAATTTTTCAGGTAAAAACTGGGCAAGTTTTCTTGTTAAATTTTATTTATTTATTAAGGATTTCTGCCTCCTCCCCGCCATCTCCTCCCATTTCCCTCCCCCTCCCCCGATCAAGTCCCTCTCCCTCATCAGCTCGAAGAGCAATCAGGGTTCTCTGACCTGTGGGAAGTCCAAGGACCGCCCACCTCCATCCAGGTCTCCTAAGGTAAGCATCCAAACTGCCTAGGCTCCCCCAAAGCCAGTACATGCAGTAGGATCAAAAACCCATTGCCATTGTTCTTATGTTCTCAGCAGTCCTCATTGTCCGCTATGTTCAGCAAGTCCGGTTTTATCCCATGCTTTTTCAGACCCAGTCCAGCTGGCCTTGGTGAGTTCCCAATAGAACATCCCCATTGTCTCAGTGTGTGGGTGTACCCCTCACGGTCCTGAGTTCCTTGCTCGTGCTCCCTCTCCTTCTGGATCTGATTTGGACCTTGAGATTTCTATCCGGTGCTCCAATGTGGGTCTCTGTCTCTGTCACCTTTCATCACCTGATGAAGGTTAATATTCAGGAGGATGTCTATATGTTTGTCTTTGCATTCACCTTCTTATTTAGCTTCTCTAGGATCACGAATTATAAACTCAATGCCCTTTATTTATGGCTAGAAACCAACTATGAGTGAGTACATCCCATGTTCCTCTTTTTGGGTCTGGCTTACCTCACTCAGGATAGTGTTTTCTATTTCCATCCATTTGTATGCAAAATTCAAGAAGTCCTTAAAACTGGGCAAATTTTTAAGTGGTCAAATATATGGGATGACCAAGCTATGTGTGTCCAATGCCATGATTCTGTAGTCTATAACAGGACTCATGAAGAATGAGACTTTGGACATAGCCTCAGAGGGAAATATAAGAAGTCATACATAATTTTACTTCTTTCTCGACACTATGGGTCTTCCAGGTATATTCATGTAACCAGTTGACCTGATGCCTGTTTGTGTAATGCATTTATGAGCATAGATGCATCTATTTGTTTACCTTGGTTGTCTGTGACTACTCTCCTAATTCAGTGACTGAGTAGAATAGTTGTCACAGGGGCTGTATGGCCCACACAGCAGAGGGTCCTTTCTGTCTGATGCTTCATGAAAAGAAATTGTCATGCTATCTGCTACAAAAGTATTACTTTTGAGAAATTTTATAGCAATTGAAACCCATTAGCAGTGGCACTTTAAATCATGTTTGTGATAGCAGCTTACTTATTTTTCATATCTTGATGGAATATGTGTCTGTGTTTTTATTTTCAACTTAGGTTTTACTTAGAGATTATAATGTGAAAGATGTAGAAAAGCAAGCCCTTGGTAGTTTGTTTTCACAAACAAAAAGTATGCCAAAAGAAAACTTAGAAGATTTGCCCCAAAGTACTATTGAATATATTTCTTTTTATTCCTTTATTTTTATAAATTTCATACACTTACATAGTGAATTCTAATCATTCTCACCCTCTTCCAGCTTTTATCTCACTTCAGCCTCATATCTGCACTAACCATCCCATCCAACCTAGTTCCTTTACTATATTCATGTCTTTTTGTTTTGTTTTGTGAGCTTCTGAGATGTGTAAGTATACACTGAAATACACACTGAAGACAATGATTACCGCTACTGCAGAATCCATCAATAGGTAATAGTTAAACTGTGAATTGTTGCAAGGAGACTGCTTGTTTGTCCCAGCTGCCCAGAACCGAAATAACCAAACAGAAACTGTATTAATTAAATCACTGCTTGGCCCATTAGCTCTAACTTCTTATTGGCTAACTCTTACATCTAGCTTAACACATTTCTAGTAATCTGAATATCACCACAAGGTCATGGCCTACTAGCACATCTACCTCCAGCGGTGGACCCATGGCATCTCCCTGACTCTGCCTTCTTCCTCCCAGCATTCAGTTCTGTCTTCTCCGCCTACCTAAGTTCTTTCCTATCAACAGGTCAAGCCAGTTTATTTCTTCATTAACCAAGAAAAGCAACACACAGACAGAGGACCTCCCACACTAGTGAATGATAGAGCCCCTTAAACTCTTGTCCCATTAGGGACTGACTAATGCCAAATACAGCGTTGGGCACCAAAATTGCTGTGAAAACATGCTTTTTCAATTACCATCTTACCTTGAAA
The DNA here is from genome assembly GCF_037038515.1 of Microtus pennsylvanicus. Classification (NCBI taxonomy): domain Eukaryota; kingdom Metazoa; phylum Chordata; class Mammalia; order Rodentia; family Cricetidae; genus Microtus; species Microtus pennsylvanicus. The sequence goes on from NC_134583.1 coordinate 39,191,552, forward strand.
AAATACATTTAACATTCACTGTCCCATCATTCTTTTCGTACTTTAGTTTTAAGTTTTTTCATGTTCCATGTGTCATAGAAAGAGTGGTATAAATTTCCTATCTAAGGTTGAGCATTCAGTTATTTATTTTCTGAATTCTGGGTAGCCACAAGTCTCTGAAGTCAGCTCTGCTCAGTATAAAAAGAAGATTCTCTGATCAAAGCTAATAAAAGCATTTGTCTATAGGTACAAATATTTAGAATGTAGTTTGTTACCCTGTAAATTTGATGAAACAACAGCATTCAAGCTTGTCACAGAGCATATGATACCCCCTTTTTCCAACACTGATTTTTACTAAATCTGTAAAAGTTAAACACAGAAGAGATTAAAAGATGTAAGTAGAGCATCACAAGCAAAGATATTTCTGGAGTAGGAAAAGGATAAGAGCACTTTAACGTGAAAGGATGAAAGGGCTTTGGTAGTTATTTTAGTAATGTCTTAGAATTGTCTTTCATTTGTAGCTCATCACTGCAAAATTAATCATGGGGAATTTACACTGGCTCCATTCACTGTCATTCCTTCCCTATAGGAATGCTTCGGGACAGCTCTATAGACCTTGAGAATTACTGAACAACTGCAGAGAACATCTGGGTTGATTCATCCTTTCTAGAACTAGTAGTCTGTCATTTTTGAAATGACTTCTTTTTAAGACTGAGTAATCTCAGGTTTCTTAAAACCAAAAGCTTTTGAAGAGCTCTTCGTGAAGTTGTCATGTAGTCAAGACTGAGTACCATTCATTATGTCTACATGAATCTGTCACACATTGTGCTTCAAATAATTACTACCTACTGCATTTCCTTTGTCCTCTGGAGGCTTCAATTTCACATGTCAACAGCAGTCACTTTGTAGTGTTATATTTGTAGATTTAAAAAGTAAAAAGAATTCTTGCATTGGCAAATGTGCTCTTGAAAGGTAATGCCTTAATTCTCATATTTTTCTTTTTTTCTCTCATGTTACCATTGTTTACTAAAATGTACTTTAATCTTGTTTTCTTCACAAAACTCTTATCTTTTTTTAATTATTGGGAGATCATTTCTCTTTTAATACTAAAAAGTGTGGCTCACTAAATGAGTAAACTCTGTTAGAAATCCAAAATTTTCCCCAATGACTTAACTATTCACCAGTTTAATGGGTTTAAAATTACATCTATGCTATAGATTCACTCTTTTCTTTGCATATAGTAATCTAATGTCTTTAGATTACAGGTATCGTTAGATGCAACCCTAGTTTTTCTCTTCTCAGGAAAATGCTCCTTGATTAGAAAATGCTGAATCACTTTAGGAAAAGCATGACTTCATAATTGAAATATTAAAGGTGAACTAGCAAATCAGGAAAAGTGACTGTTATTAAGACTATGTAAAGATGTCATTAAAGTCAAGAATATTATGTGGGCATTCAATTCTTAGTAAAAACACCGATTAATAAACTTATGAAGAAATGTGGGCCTCGTTAAAACAAAGAAATGAAAAGTCAAGGTATTATGGCATTCTAATGGTCTTCTCTTACTGCAAAGTGAATAAAAAATATTATATCTTATATTTTATCTTGTTTGTTCTGTCTGGACACCGAGGCATGGACAGTTCTCTGCCCAAAAGCCAATTTCGCCAAGAAGAAAACTAACTCCAAGTGCACTCACTGTCTTCATGACCCAACTTTTTTTTTTTTTCAGGAATAGATTGGTGCTGCCAGGAGCAATTGTATCTCATGTCAACACCATGTTATAGAGTTCTTTGAAGTGGTTGAAGATTAACTGTCTATTCAGAATACAATCTTTAAGCATCTAAAGAACCTGATTACTTTAACTATGACAAACATGAATGACTATTGTGCTATAAATTTTGGGACTGATATAGCTTTAAGACTAAGTCTTGATATTAGAATATTAAAAAAACCTTTGAACAACTGTGTAGCAAATGAGGACAATGACCTCAAAATATAAGCAGTACATAAGTATGTTGATCAGTGGTAAAAATGTATAATGCAATATGATAAATGTATCTTAAAGTTGCATAAATATACAAAATTTATTAAGCAGAGGTAGAAAAATGCTTGCATATAATAAGGCAAAATAAAACAAAATATAACTAATATAATTTGAATTTATATCAATATACAAAATCTATACCAATGTATAAACAATAGTTCACAAGTATTTACTCTATTACTCACTACTATTATTAGTAGTATGAGTTAGCTGATACTAATTTACCTATTATCCCATCCAATTTCCTTTTTAAAAAATGATTTATAATCTACAAAATTTCCACCCCAACTCCAATATTATACTACATGTAATTAACCACAAATAGATATCTCTAACCTTGAGGACAAACTTTGTTGGGAGAGGCGATGTAGTCTTCTAGAATTACCTTTAATTGTTATGGGTGCAGTGTTATTTTTATGGGATCTTGTAAAACTAAAATGATGATTAAGTTTTAAGATTACTGTTTGGCATAATTATAAATAGTCTCTGAGTTGTTGATAGGGACTTTTTTGAAGTTTTTATTTGAAGTTTTTGGACAGAACGTTGTAAGAAGGTAACCAAGTTGGAATTGTCTTGAGCAGCTGGTATTCAAAATCAATAAAGTAGTGCTGTCTGCATCATAACAGCATATCAACCAGGTGGAATTGTTGTTGTGAGGCACCATCGTCTTTCTGGAAACTTTAAAGTTTACTGTAGGAAAATTAATTGTTTATTGTGGAAAGCTTAAAAATTGTTTATATACACATATATTTAATGAAAAATATAATAAACACAGAAATAGGCATGGAGAGAGGTAAAATATTTTAAAATATTTTTGTCCCATACCAAAATTTTCTTTTAGCAACATGTTTGGACTTAGATAAGCCATTGTTCAACTCTGAAACCAAATTTAATGTTTAAGTAAATCACAACTTTTATTTTATATATATATATATATATATATATATATATATATATATATATATATATAGCATATATATGTATATATGCATGTATATTCACTATGGCCATAACTTTTAGTAAATGTACGATTACCAAATTAGCTTATTTTGAGATGAAAGCAGTTGCCCATTTAAAATCTGAAAGGTATCAATAGTGTGGTATATATATTTAAATTTTTCAAATTCTATAAAATGGAACATACTTATCTGCCAGATTTCATTCCCTTGAGTACTCTTTGGGTTGCTCCCTGAACATAGCTGTGCATAGTAACGGACAGGACAAGTATGGCATCTTTTATTAATCTCCTTAGCTTGTTGCCATGCAATAGAAAACTCTTTCTTTAAACCTTTGCCTTCAACATTATATTTTTTATAAAAATTTGAGGCCTTCAGCACATTTCCAATCAGTAATAAATCAATTTATGATTATCTTATGCTAGAGGACCTGGCAGACCCATATGGGATTAGATGTGTGTTATGTATATGAGACAAAGCCTACTTCTGATTATATCCTGAATGAGTAATGAAGTCAATTCTCTATCATCTGCTATAAATTTAGTGGTTTTAATATGTAAAACAATGTTTTTTCTACATATGATGAATCAATAACTATACTGAAGGGTTTTCTAAATTCCTTTAGTACCATGAAAATATCATATAATTCTGAATTTTGGACAGAATTTATTTAAGGCTATTGTATGGCCTAGGGACAAGGTGTGTTCATTATAAAGACCTTGAATCTGTGAATCAGCATAACAGCCCTTGCCAGGAACTTGATCTTGGGAAACCTCAAATCCTTTGGGCCTTTTTTTGTTGTTTTAAGGCTTTAGCTTCCTCTGTTTAACATCATTTTTATTGTGATTGTTCTGTCTTTAATGACAGTTGACACTAATGAAGCCTATTATGTGGTGAAACCTTACTGTTTGAAGCCCATGTTTTTGCCATTTTCTTAGCAAATGGTGAATATAAGCCATATTACTGTTTCTTTAAACTTTTTCAGATTGTTTTTTTTACACCAATACGTTTTTATTTTTATTTTTTTTTTTTTTGTATTTGCTTTGGTCCTGAGTATATGTTGGCTTATCAGAGGTAATAATGGGGTAGATAGCTAAAACTTTTGGTGATCATCTTTGAGTCCGAGAAGTACTGGCAATGTTAATCCTTTGCTTGTATCTCCTTTTTTAAATTAGTTTTGATATGTTTTAACTGATTTATTTTTTTATCATTGTCTTTTGCAAAGCCTTAATCTCTTGGTATATGAATAGTTTTAATGGTATTATTGAATCAAATAACGTTTGGTCCTAATTTTGTATATATGATTTTAAGGTATTAATTTTTATTATAGTAACTTTTTACCCTATGGTATTATTTAGATGGCATGCAGATTGCCTTTTTGGAGAGATACTCTATTTGCCAACTTATTATAACTTTGTAACAGATTTTGATCGTTAATTTTAACTGTATGATTTTTTAGATACTTTTAGTACCCTTTTATAAGGTTTTATAACCCATTGAAATGTATTAAATTTTGTCTTTCAAATTAAATTATCCTTTTTAATTGTATTAATTTTTTGTTTTAACTTTTGACTTTTTATAGAATAAACACTATCAGTATTAGTATGTAATGACTATCATTTTTTTTAAATTGCCTTATTTTTTACTCCGTTATCAAACCATTTTTTATGAATATACTATGAAGAACAAGGCAAAGTCCCATGATTACAAAAATGTATTTACTATAAACATCATATAATATTTGTGGAATTTTATCCATATTTGAAACTAAAAGATTATTAAATTTTTGGTTGGTGATATTGTTTGCCATTATATATTTTCTAAATTTATTTACTATGTATATATATATATGTATATATATTATTAAATGAACTTACCTCTATTAGAAACTTTTAGTAAATTGTTTTATGTGTAATAATCTGCATTGGCCAGTTTGTGGCCAATAAAGTTTCAGGCATGGAGCAAGAAGACATGATCAGCAGCCGCACAAAAAATCCTGTTTTGTTTTGTGGTGGCAGCGGTTTAAATAATAACAATTATTCTAACAACTTAAGAGCAATTAAATCAATTTTGTAAATAGAGAAAATTTTTGGGCCAGAATATCAAAATCCCAGAGCTCAGGGAGCTGCAAATACAAACCAGAAAGCTTGTGATCCCCATGTAGTAGGTGGGGAAAGCTGTGCAGGCAGGAAGGCCAGTTGTCATGTCATGTCAGCCAAAATATTTGCAGCTGAGTGCCAGAGATGTATCTTAGCTGCTGAGGGGTTTTAAGCCACGTGGACAAGACTAGCAGAAATTTGTAGACCTTTTGAGCCAGTCCTGGACTTCTGCTCCAATCCACATGGTTGGGTGCCAGTCTGTTGTAGATTATCTGTATATATAGCACATGTGGCTACATCCAAAGTGGGCCAGTATCTTAAAGGCAATTGGTTGAAGATTTCCCACAATATAAACTGAACTTTATTGGTACACAACTAGGACTAGAATTCTATGAGAATAGTCAAGGAAGATTTTCTGTACTGTTAAAAATAAACATAACGGTGGACAACTATTAGTTGTGCTCTTTCCTAAGAAAGATCACCACTATCACTCCCAGTGTACTCAGTTGCCAGTAGGTTATTTTTGTAAGGTTAAGGCCTCATGACTGTTTTCCTGACAGCTTTGGCGTGTCCATGAATGCCAACCTTGTTCAACTCAAATTTCAGAAGTAGTGCTGATGAGACAATGGTTGTAGCTTATAGCATTACTAGAAGACACAGTCTTAAGCATTTTCCCTAGTCCTCTGGGCTTTTCAATGTTTTTTCTACTTCAGCATGCAATAACAATTAGTTAAAAAATAGGTCACGAATTTGAAGGAAAGTAGGGAGTGGTATTTGGGAGGTGTTGGAAGAAGTGAAGAGAAGGGGAAAATGATGTATTATAATTATTAAGAAATAGCACAAAATTTTTAAAATAAGCATGAACCAATGCAAACCTTAAGGTGGAAATTATTGAAATAGTAATGTACACAGACTCTTTATGAGCAGGAAGAATAGTACACATGTATTATAATTGTCAGAATCAAAAATGCACATATCAAACTCTAGTACATTATGTTTCTAGGTTGATATGCAGACTTTCCAAATATCTTCACAGATATTGTTATCTCAAATGTACTGGAATATATTTTAGTCATTAGCCATTGTGATATTGATTATTGTACTTGGAGAGCTGTTGCATTTATAACAACTTTTAGTGACTTTAAATAAGCCAATAACCACTATAATATTTGAGAATACAAAAAATAGTATGCATCTTATTTTTCCAACTCCGTATGTTCCTCTGAATATCTTGACTCTAACTATAGTACTGAATTTATATATACCATTTAGATCAAATGGTATATATAAATGAAGTTTTGTGGTTCCTTTAAAAATAAATGCTGAATGGGTATCATTACATAATTTGTGCAATAGGTATCATTGTTACTTGAGCTATATATTTTCCTTGAATCCATTCTTAGACAGTCCATAAAAGTTGATCTTTGAAGTTCAATCAACTTTATAATCTCAGAAGTCTGATTGGAGGTATCTAGAAAGACTTTCTGAATAAGAAAATCTTATATGATTGGCCTATGTTGATTCATTTTCTCTTATTTGTTATTAATGTAAATTCAGCTATGACTAACTCATACAAAATAACGTTAGTATATAACTTTTATTTTCCTTCAGCAATGACAATTTTTTTAAAAAGGAGGATGAATTAAATATATCTTGCCTTTATCAAAATATCTGTAATCAAACTCAATACCCTTTATATTTTCTTTATAGTTCAGAAATCAGGATTGTTGTTATACACGTCATAAGAGATTTATAAATATATAGACTATGTCAGAAAGGCATATTCTTTTCTTTGAATCATGTGAAGTTACACTCATGCTGTGAAGCTTTTAAAGTATATTCTACATACCCTCCAAATAACAGTCTATTCTACCAATGATTTAGGATTCTTAGGTCTCCTTTTTATTGATCTCTGTCCTTCCACATCATTAGGGAGTTTTCTTGCTGACTACCTTCTGTAGGCAATCAAATTGGTGTGGAAAAGACATGGACTTCTCTGAATAAAGAACACAGTTTGCAGAACTGACATTCTGATGTATCATATGACACTTCTGTGAAATTTATATGCCTGGTGACCTTTCACACACCTTTATTTTATAAATTTTCCGGCCTCTGTTTGCAACAGTATAAAGACACATGGGAGTCAAAGACTTGTAAATGAAAGTGTTATAAATGGTTCAACCCATTTTCATATATCACACATGATCTGTCAAAAATTAAAGGCAAAATACAAAGGATTAGACTTATAAGCATAAAAATCAAGATTGAAAAAATCACCTAAATTTGCATGTTTAAAAAGGAGTAGAACAGAAAAGAAATAACAATAAAGAAACAAGCTATCACAGGGAAATATTATTCATATTTATATTTATATCATCTAAAGAAGATTATTAGTGAAAGTGTTTTAACTTTCTAATATTTTCCCTTTTATAAAGTCTACAAGTTTTCTATGCTTAAAACTCTATTTACATCTATTGTTGGTGCTGTTGGCCTGGTGAACATTAGGATAGGATCCCATAGTGAAGAAAGATTGATGGAGTATGTGCATATAGTGGCAGCGGAGACAAGTCCCTGCAAAGCATTCTGAATATTCAGAAGATAGCTAGATTGATGGAAGCTGACCTCCAGCTAGCCAGAGATCCAGAAGTCATCTCTAACTCTTCAAACTTAGAGAAGACTCTTGGGTGATTTGTCTTACACTATATCATCAATTATGTTATTTAAATATGCTTGGGCCTTCAGGTAGATCCACTGTTATACATTCCTGCTAAAGCCAGAACTTCTAAATGTGCACATAAGTGAGAAATAGATGATATGACATATTGGTATGTCACAGAAGAGCAATCTGCCTGCTTTAGATTCCTTTTTCATTTGACTGTATATGTCCTTCTCTTTATGTCCACTTGGTTTAAGAGGCAACGTTTGGCTTATTGTAGCCCCAATTTACAACACTTTTTCCTACCAAGAGAAAAGCCTCATAAGTAACTAAATTAACATGTGTGTTCCAAATGTAAACCCTTGTTTTCTTGTGCATATTTTGAACATTCAACATCACTGTGTTGGTTGTGAGCTCACTTCCAGTTTGGTGACTAAAAACAACATGGTACAAGTGCTTTTGAAAACTCTAAGTTAGGTGACCTGTTATATCAGTAATTTTCTTGCAAATCAAATTTATGTTCTTAGGTATCAAGACAACTATTTTGATAAATTAAAAATTGGATCTATTCTTTTTTTATTTTTTTCCAATTTTTTATTAAAAATTTCTGCCTCCTCCCCGCCTCCCTTTTCCCTCCCCCTCCCCCACTCCATTCTTAAGAAGCTCTCAGTCTAACATAGAAAAAATAGGTACATATTGATGCTATTTAAAACAGAAAAATGCAAGAGGAATTCTTATATAATTTATTGACTATGAATTTAAAATAATTTCCAATTAGTGGTTCTTATTTTTCTGTTAATAATACCAGGCTATTTTATTTTCATTCTATCTGGTGGTATCAACTGTGAGAGCCCCTCTAATTCAAGTGGAATATGTATAAGTTCAGATACAAACTTTGTGTTTGATTAGATTGTTTTTTCTATGATCTTTTGGAGCAGGTTGTATGGAAGTTGGAGACTATAATTCCTTTTTCTGGAAAAGTCACTGAGTTTGTATTTCCTGATGTTGATAATTCCCCTAATGTACACTGAAAATGGATTATCTTTATTTTTAAATTTTAGATAGAGAGCTGTCAAAGAAGTCCATATTTACTTTTTTTCAAATAATATATTTTAAATCATGCATGTATCTAATGATCAGGGAAAACAATATTGACACATAGCAAATTGAATATGTTCTCCGGTGTAGTGAGGGTGCCTACTGACTCTCTGGAATCTAAATGGGACAACTCTGACTACCTGATTGCATTTTATTCTTATAAAACTGAATATGTCTCTTCTTTAGCAACAACTTTACAAGTGTTCTGCTTTGTAGTTTTTTTCACTTGCCTCTTTTTTTCTTTTTGATGTTATAATTACATCTTTTCTCAAGACTTTCTTATATACCCTTTACTCTCTCTAAAACTCCTTATCTCTATTTTCAGCAATTGTTATTATATGCATACACATATAGATATATATATCTATATGTGTATGCATATATTTTCAAATGTCTTTACTGTTAGTTGTCTCTCTGCATATGCCATCTGTGAGTATTAAATGGATATTCACAAAGAAATGGAGATACCTAGAGGGAAAAAATGAAAGAGATGGTATAGAAGAAATGGGGGGGGGGGTCACTGTATCTACACAGTAAATGCTATGGGTATAGAGATTGGCAAAAGAGACCAATTGATTGACTTTTTTCTTTACTTGAAACTCATATCACAGAAATAAAATGGAAAGCTAGACTATTGCTGTTATCTTCTATTTGAGTGCATATTTGATTTAGTTCAATGTTGTTAGGAAATTAAAGTTGCGTTATTTTTCTGGTTATGTTTCCATCCTGTTATAGTCACTATAGAAATTGAGCTAATAATGCTAGCTCATTCTGGGAACATAGCTTCAGAAATGAATATGGTTTCTTGACTTTGTACTTGCAGTAATATTTTTTAACAGAGATACTGAGAGTTGTGTATTCAAATATCTTTAAAGGAATATTTAACTCAGTATTGAGTGAAAAGAAGCTACGGAGGATTATTCATCCATGTAGACACAATTATATTGTGAAGGATAATGGATTTGTGTTATTCTTAATGTCTATACATGGATATAGTGAGATTGAAATTGTTTTTATAACTTTTCAGTACATTGAACGAAAGAAAAGTATGACAGCAGAAAGCATCTGATAAATTAAATGTGACATGTTTTTTATCCATATAAAATGGTTTCTGAGCAGCTGGTAATTGTGAATATTTCAGCAGTCATTTTTGATGTGGAATGCTTCTTCTGTGTTCAACACTAATGAGTTGTGAGTTGTACTTCATCAAAGTGACAGCTTCCTTACTTTTGTAAGTAGGTGTATGATACACCTGGTAGTCGCTGGGAAAACATTCTCCACTCACCTTTTCAGTATATAGAATATTCTCTTTCCCCCTTTTTTTTGTACATACCACCATCACCTTTTCATTGAAGGTAAATAATATAAAGAAAGGATGGCATTTTCTAGCCCTTACTAAATTTAAAGGGTCATGGTAGATTGTATAATATATACAGTTTGTAACTATAAAGCTCACAAGACCACAAAAGAAAATGTGAAACTTTGTTAGAAAAGTAAACAGGAGAGTGAAGAATCTGGGTACTTTGTTAGATTTTGTGTTTGTTGCTCTTGAAAGTTTATTTTAAGGAAAGACTGATACCTTCAATTCCCCTTCATTTATAGCTTTCATGAACACATTTATAATACAAGTGTTGACAAGTGTTCAGTTTTCTGAAACAAAATTTACTCTGGTCCTATTTTATTAGTCAGGAAAATTATATAGAGAAAATTACACAGAATGAGGTGATCATTTTCATTTTGTTTCATTCATTTTTAAATGAGCATTCAAAGTAATAGATTTCATTATGACATTTCTATATGTTCTTTAGGTTGGTAGTCTTCCTTTCCCATTCTGCTACCCTATTTCCATAGCCCTTCTAAATGGTCCCATTCCTTCTTACACAAGTCCCCATACTGCTTTCATGCAAATGTATGTCATTATTTTTGTCTCTTCTCCTACCTCTTAAGATTCTCCTTCTGACATGGCTGTTTTCCTAGGTTCATGATCTACCCTTTCCCCACATATATAACATTAAAATCTGTTTCTGCATATGAGAGAAAACATGTGGTATTTGTCTGTCTGAGTTCAGGCCATTTTATTATCATAATTTCTAGTTCCATCTGTTCTCTGGAAAATGCCAAGATTTTATTGTCTTTAATATCCAAGTAAGCTTTCATTATCTATTTATACCAAATTTTATTTATTCATATACTTAGAGATAGACACCATAGCTGCTTCCATTACCTGTTATGAATAATGAAGCAGGAAACAGGGATGTTCAAGAATATTTGTTTTACATTGACTCAAATATCTCTGCATATATGCCCAGGAATGGTGGAGCTCAATGGCTTTGTTACAGTGTAGTTCTATTTCTCATTCTCTAAGAACCTTCCATTATGGTTTCCCTAGATTCTGCTAGTTTATACTCCTTCAAACAGTGAATAAAGTTTCTCTTTCCTTTTTATCATCTCTAGAATTTGTTGTCTTTTTTTTTTTTTTTTTTTGGAATGATCATTCTTACTATGGTGAGATAGAATCTAAAAGTAGTTTTAATTTGCATTTTCCTTGTGGCTAAGGATTTTGAATACTTCTAATATTTATCAGCCATTTGTATTTCTTCTTTTGAGTACTATCTATTCAGAAAGTATTAGAAAACAATAGGTGCTCTGTACCATATAGAATTGTAGTAGGAAAGGCTTAATAAAGATAAATATATAAAATAAATTAATTTTCCTCATGATCATACAGACAAGTATTATTCATAAGACTGAATACTATTATTTAAAGGGAACATGACTACAGACAGATATAAACACATGCTGATATAAATAGATATATACACATGGGTGTAACCAATTTCTCATACCCAGTTGATGCATTCTACCTATAGAGTCTTTACTTGGTAAATCATAAAATATCAAAGAGACAAGTGAAGCTATTATAAAAAACTCAAAAAAGGAGAAATGTTAACAGTACTCATAGCTCAATCAAGAGCCCTATCTTCCCAAGGCCATAACTCATAATAATTACATGGCATCATCGCAATACAACACAGGGCCAAACAATTGTCTGTAGATTCTATTTTCTGAGACAACAATGGGATATTTAAGATCACACACACACACACACACACACACACACACACACACACACACCTAAAACTAACCTACAAACTTTAGTGCTAAAATAAACAGGTTTTTAATATCTGAGAAATCGATAGATGCCTATTTTCCAGAAGTGATGGAAAAGCTTCTGCACTTTCTCCCTGTATAGGCAAGCACTTGTGACCTGCGCTCTCATGTTTGTCACTGCTGCTGTGGCACAGAGGGTCTAGCCAGACAGACAGCCAGAAGATGTGGAATAATATCATTACTTCTGCATGTTTGCCAGTATTTTGTAGTACATCCTTCCACTTTCTTTTTGTCTATTAATTTATCACAGATAAACGAATTTATCTATCATACAGTAAAAGCAAGGGAACTTTATTTCTGTGGGTGTATATAGCTTCTTGTCATGACTCTCTCTTTCCTTCTCTGTCTCTATCTCTGTTTCTGTGTCTCTGTCTCTCTCTCTGTCTCTCTCTCTGTCTCTGTCTGTCTCTCTCTCTCTCTCTCTCTCTCTCTCTCTCTCTCTCTCTCTCTACTATATGGACATGTAAGGCATTCAGCCTTGACTGATGATGAAAATTTGAACTAGATGTCACAGCAGAATTATACAAAACTGTTATTCTCAAGTACACAGAAACTGTGCCAAGTAATAGAATCCTCAGACACTGAGTATGCAGTGGACATCACGAGAATGAAGAATGAAAATATTCTATAAACAAGGAACCATCATATCGATGCTGCAAACCCAAGTGTTAACAGCATAAATTCTGTCAAGTATGTGTATTTTAAAGGCATAGTTCTGTAGGCTATTTTACAGGAACAATTCAAAGAAAATCCCCTGACAGAAATGTACAGAGGATATTTACTGTCCATAGGTTTATATTCTTAGAAAATTGTTTTCATATTGGTATGATATATTAGTTTTATCAGATTCTTACAATTTGTAGAATTTTAGCAGACCTTCAACAGCACAGATAAGCTCTGCTCTGCTCCCTAAGAGTATTGGATACAAATCCCTTGCACTTTGAAAAGCAAATAGATTTATCAATCCTGACACTGAGGCCTTTCTATCTGGCTCAGCAAGGACTCACGCAAATAATATAAAACTGAAAAATCTGAAGGCAGGCAGAGTAAGCAATCGTACATCATACAGCAGAACATCATATAGCTGTCTGTGAACTAATTCTATGGCTAGTTACCATTTTTCAATTTCTTAATTCTCCATTTCTAGAAAAACAATATAAATAGGAAGCTATTTACAACCAGAATTACTTTAATTAATGACAAAACAGAAATAAAACAAATTAAAAGGTAAAGATAAATGCATGTGGCCAATACTAAGACACAGCAGTTGTTTATCTGATAATGTATAGAGAAGTTCAAACTTGTCTAATTTGACATTAAGTGACTGATTTCTTTTAGTATTAAAAGTCATAATATTAAGAGGTCTTATTGGAAGCTTTTTAATGTAATGTTTTGAGAAATTTATACATGAGCACTGCATCTACCTCGCTCCACCCTTTTCCCCTGACTCCAATTTTCCTGATATCCTCTCCTCTCCCATCCAAATTCATGACTTCTTTTTTTCTAATTATTATTGTCACACATACATATATATATATATGTATATATAATGTATATATTTATTATTTAAATATTAACAGGTTGGTATTTCTTAAAGCTTGTATTATCATTAGTGCATTAATTTCTTGAATAATAAAAATTTTACTTTATAGAAGCACTTCTCATGGGGGGCCTTGAATAAAAGTTGCTTCCTCTCTAATGTTTACTTTCCATTACTTTCAAATCATGATCCCAGGGCAGTGTTAATTAACTGGTACAAAGAAGGTTGCAGTGAAATACCTGTAAATCTCACTCTTGATGGTGATTTGCTGCATGTCAGGTAGAGTGCTCTCTTGCTTACTAGAATTATTCTGCTTTGAGTTTTCAGTTTGACAATCTTGTTTTATTCTTTTCTTTCTTTAAAAAGAGATTAATTTGTCAGGCAGCAGTGGCGCACACCTTTAGTCCCAGTACTCAAGAGGCAGAATCAGGTGGATCTCTGTGAGGGCAATGCCAGCCTGGCCTACAAAGTGAGTTCCAAGAGAGCCAGGGATTTTACACAAAGAAACCCAGTCTTGTAAAAACCCAGGGAGGCAGAAAGAGAGGAGAGAGAGCGGGAGAGATACTAATTCATCTAAGAGGTAGCACTCTAAATACTCCATGGAGCCTGGCAAAGTAGCAGGAGGGTGCAACTGGACCTGGTTGGTTACCCAAATGGCTTTAACCTACTTCTGATTTTCTGAGAGTAACATGGGATTTACCATATTTCCATATTAAGGACATATTTTGTTGTTAATATTTCATTTATTCTTTCATAAATTGTATTCACACATAATTACACAATGCACAGTGATGTTAGAATGGGTAAACAAGGTTGAATGTTTAAATATGCTCATTAGCATATCTATCACCTTAAATATCCATCATTTATTATTTCTATCCCTGTTCTTTTCCACTGAGATCAATATGCCTCTGTTACTCCACATCTACTTCATGTCTTCAAGGCTACCACTTTACCATGGTATCCATGCATTAAATTTCCTCAGATTATACATATGCAGAACCACCTACTTTTGCTCTTTTTTGTGTTAGTTCATTTTACCTAAGATGAACAAGTTTTATCCAAGTTGGCTGAAGCAATAACATTTTCTTTTTTTCTCAAAACAAAATTGTACTTCATCACTAATGCAAATACTACACTTTTTCCTACATTTGTTAACATCAGGACATTTAAGAATGTTCACATACCTTGCTACTATGAGTAATGTTTTGGTGAACATGGGAGTTTGGATAATTTTCCAACATAGAGATTTAATCCTTATGAAATGATTCCAGAATCATGTATGGCTCATTTATGTTGTGGAATCTCCATATAGTGCTTTTTACATTGCCACCAACAATCTTCAATCCTTAAATTTTCTATATTTTATATATGAGGAAAGTAATCAGAAAATATTTATGGGACATGTTATGCAAAGAAAATCACCAACTATAGCATTATTCCTCAGAATACTGAGGGGATGCCCCCTAAGAGCTGTCTCTCAATGGTCCCCTCTTTAACACTGTATTTGGCTCACTAGCCACACTTCTACTTATCTCCTCAATAGTTGTTCTCCCACCTAAGGTTTGTATGATGGAATATTTCTGTACCAGGCCGTGAGTACCTGGAGAACAAGCCCCACCATCTTATTTTGCTGCAGCCATAGCCATTCCTAAGTTAATTAGCCCCACTGCAAATGTTCAGTGGATATTGGAAGGATAAAATGTTGCACTCGTGAACTTTTAGAAGGTAAAAAACAAATCAATGACTAACTGGTTTCCTTCCAGAATAGGCTAAGTAAGTCGAATGTGCATTCTTAGAGTCTTTTACAAATCATGACAAAGATTGACTGACCCTCTGGCCTTTGTTGAGGCAAAATTTGCAGGCAAATGGATGGATCGAGAAAACATCATATTGAGTGAGGTAACCCAAAACCAGAAAGACAATTATCATATATACTTACTCCTAAGTGACTTTTAGACATGAAGCAAAGAAAACCAGTGTACAATTCACAATCTCAGAGAACCTAGACAACAATGAGGACCCGAAGAGAGACATATGTGAATCTAATCTACATGGGAATTAGAAAAAGACAAGGTCTTCTGAGTAAATTGGGAACATGGAGACCATGGGAGAGGGTTGAAATGGACAGGAGAAGGGAATGGAGAGGAACAGAGAAAAATGTATAGTTCAATAAAAAAGAAATGTCCTAAAAAATTCTTTTTAAAAAAACCCCACAATTTTATTATTCATATTGGATTTGGGGATACAAGAAGTTACTCTTTATCAGAACAGTAAACTTTTATTAATTGTATGGATTTAATAAATATTAAATATTAATTCATTAATACTATTTATGTCTGTTTTATTTATTATATATTCTTTAAGATTTCCATGTATGTATATAATATATTTAAATCATTGTCAGTACCCTTGATCTCCAGCTCTTTCTGAGTTTTTTTTTTTTTATTATTTCTTCTTAAACTCAAGACCCCCTCCTTCTATCAATAACCATGCAGGATAATTTCTGCTCCTACTGCCCACATATTTTTTCATATTAGGCCATCAATGGAGCATTTTTTTAACCCTTAGGGACATCACCCCTAATAAAACTAATGTTCCTTCCCTAATAGCCGTAAACTGTCAACTTTCAATAGGTCCTCAGATAGGCATGTGAATTAACATACCCTTCTCCTTCATTCATGCTGGAAAGGAGTTGAGTTCATCTTTTATAGGCAACATCTGATATTGTGAGTTCATGAATTCAGTGGTCTTGTCATGCCCAGAGGACATTGTTTTCTCCTAATCTTTTCTATCTCTGACTCTTACTAATCCTACTGCTAAGCTATTTCATGAGCCTCAGTTGGGAAGCAGTGAGGTACAGATGCCCCATTTTGTGACTAAACATTACAGTGACACCTATTCTCTGCTTTTTGACCAAGAGTCACTAGCAAAGACTTCATTAATTTTTATGTACACATATATCTATTTAGAAGGCAGTTTTGTACTTCTTAACAAACAGTTGTATGTTCATCTCTAGGAGTTGCCCTTTGTTCTGTTCTGGCCACCCAGATAGCTTACACCCAAAATAATCACACAGAAACTGTATTCATTTAAACACTGCCTGACCCATTAGTTCTAACTTCTTATTAGCTAATTCTTACATCTTAATTTAACCCATTTCTATTAAATCTGTGTATTGCCACATGACTATGGCTTACCAGCAAGATTCTAACCAGAGTCTGTTTCAGGGAGAAGATCCATGGTATCTGCCACTCTGCCCTTCTTTTCAGCATTCATTTCTGTCTTCTCTGCCTACCTAAGTTCTGCCCTATCAGGCCAAGCAGTTTCTTTATTGATTAACCAATGAAAACAATACATAAACAGAAGGACCTCCTACACCATTTCCCCTTTTCTGTTTAAAAAGGAAAGGAAGTTTTAACTTTAGCATAGTAAAATTACATATAACAAAACAGTTATCAAACAGTTATCAAACAAGAATTACAGTTACATTATTTATATATGTTTTATATTTTATTATAACAAAGGAAAACTAGAAATATAACTATCTATTTTTAAACTCTATCAAAGATTCCAGAAGTATATAATATTACCTAAGTAAACAGGAAGTAAACAACTTCCAAAACTGTAGAAATGACAGAGACATCTCACTGCCTGTATAGTCAGCAAAAGTTCTTCTGTACTGTTGGGGCATCCATCTTCAGTCTACAGGCCCATAGTATCCAGGAGACATTTCCATGAAGCAGGAAATTTTAAAGACAGTTTAGTCATTTTTTTTTGTGTGTGTCCTGCAGAATGTCTCACAGACTCTTCCATGAAGCAGGAACCCTGAAGGAACATCTCACCTTTAGATAAATTCAGAAGTAATCTCTCTGTGGGTCCTGTATGTCCAGTGAAGCAATCCAGGCAAGAGCAGTTTCTTGCCCAAATGGCTAGCAAACTCTACAAGGAGCCTCTTTGATGCCCATTTTCCTCTTGAAGTAGCTGGTGCTTCCGGGAACAGATGGGTCTCATTGTCATGAAAAGACCTAAGCTATTAAAACATTTTAAATGCCATATTCTGTAGTCTTTGCAACATATTAAGGATGCCTCTCTAACTGAAATATATCTCTATATATCTAGAAAATTGAACTAACATGATAGAAGTTTGACTATTATTGATGATTATCCATTAACAAGCTATATTTCCTAATTATATATTACATTTTTAAATGAACTACACAATAACAATAGCTTAATCAAGAGCAGAAATATACATATATCAAGACTGACCTTAAATTTATATCAGTAAAACAAGATCCATACCAATGTACATTATTCATATCTATAATCATATCTCCTTTAAATGTAAACAAAGATTTATAAACAATATTTAGGAATATTGACATTTTATGAGGAGTTAGTTTACCATGTTGAAGTGACAAACTGTTGCACAGAGAGGGGTCCCTTTTTCTGTCCCAGCACCTGGCTAGCTTACACCCAAAATAATCACACAGAAACTGTATTTATTTAAACACTGCCTGGCACATTAGCTCTAACTTCTTATTGGCTAATTCTTCCATCTTAATTTAACCCATTTCTATTAAATCTGTGTATTGCCACATGACTATGGCTTACCAGCAAGATTCTAACCAGAGTCTGTCTCAGGCAGAAGATCCATGGCATCTGCCACTTTGCCCTTCTTTTCAGCATTCAGTTCTATCTTCTCTGCCTACCTAAGTTCTGCCCTATCAGGCCAAGCAGTTTCTTTATTGATTAACCAAAAAAAAACAACACAAAAACAGAAGGACCTCCTACACCATTTAGGGACTGGCACAGGTTCTTGGGAGGATTTACAATATTGTTTATGAGTTTATTCCCACAGAAACTCTCAAAATTTAATCAGAATGAGGCTTATTTTACCATAATATTTATGCTACTTTTTACCCAAAGCTATATTGTGCCAGGCTGGTTGTTATTTCAGCACATAGGATTCACAATGCAGGAAAATCATTGAGGGCATTTCTCCACCAACCTTTTACCCATCATTTGTACCATCTTCAGGTACTGAGAAAATTAACCAACAAAAAAGAAGCCTCTAGGTCAGGGTCAACTTGATATTCAAGTTCTTTGACCAAAAGTTGTGATGTTATCAGCAAAAGAGTCTGATTAACAAGTTTTAATGGAAACCAAGAGCAATGAGAATGATCTGAATATTTTGGGGTCATTGGAACACGCATAAACCAAAAACCTGGGTGGAGATACCCCACGCCTGACATTGAGCAACTTATGGCCTCTTGTGGGATCATTATTACCATGTTAAGTCTACTGTTTCTTTACATATTTATGTATATATGTAAATATATTTGTCTATATGTATATATTTCTATATGTATGTTCCAGCATCTTTTTCTTCTTAGCTTCATTTCAAATAACAGTACCTTTTTAAAGCCCCTATCCTACTGCTTATAACAGACCATCCTGCCATGGCCCTAGCAGAGATTCTCAGAGTACAGATTTACTTTTGCCTCCAGAAGAACTCCATTTTACCACTGAACAAAGAGAGCTGGAAAATCTCTTTTGGGCATAGAAATAATTCATACTTGCTACCTCTCCTGCAAATAGTCCTCCAGATCCTGCCCCCAATTGTAGTATTTCAATCTACACACTCCTCTATTTGTTCCCAGCAGCCCAGCTATCTTAGACCTGAAACCATATTATTATATCACTGCTTGGCCCATTAGCTCTAGCTTCTTATTGGCTCTTACATATTTATTTAACCCATCCCCATTAATCTGTGTTTCACCATGTGGCAATGGCTTATTGGCAAAGTTTCATCACGTCTGACTCTGGCTACAGTTCCATGGTGTCTCTCTGACTCTGCCTTTCTTTTTTCCCCTGCATTCAGTTCTGTCTTCACAGCCTACCTAAGTTCTGACCTGCTATTGGTCCAAAGCAGTTTCTTTATTCATTAATGGTAATCACAGCACACAGAGGGGACTGCCACATCACTCCTATTTGCCCTCAATTACTCTTTGCTATTTTATGCTGGACAGTTTTATTTGTGCCTTTGCTTTTTGGCAGTATTTCCACAACTCTTGTGATAAGAGCTACTTGTCATTAGGAATGGCATAACACTTTTATTGGTGTGCATTTGTGCCTTTACTGGTGTTGTGGTTTGAAGGCAATATGCCCAAAACTTGCCTCTACTCACTTCCTTGCTTGTAGGTATAATGAATTCTTTATTTTATCTCTGACAGATCATTTAATACCAAATAAACTATGGAAAATACATATTACAAAACATATGCTATATAACCACAAAGAATTCACAGATAACTGTGATACAATTTCTTTGCAGAAAATATCTAAAGCAATTTCTTATTCACAGTTGTATGCTATGATTTTTTTTGTTTGTTTTGTTTTTTGATATAGAATGATATTTAACTTGAACATGTTTGATAAGCACTTCAGAAGACTGAGATTGAATTTCTGGAATAGATATTGTTTAAGGAAAGAAATGTGGGCAATATGAGTTTACAGGGTTCTAAATGTGGTTGTCACTGCTCATACAAAGGGGACTTCATGCTGTCTCATGATAAGTCTTTTGGTCTTTAAAAATAATTCTTGTCATGCATTTTAACATTGGGAAATAAGGGTTTGTGATTTTGGCTAAAGAAATCAAATTAGAAAACAAAAGAAGAAAAAAGATAAAAAAATAATTGAATACTTGTAATCAGGTTGAGATTAGCTTCTATTGTCTTGTGAATTTCAGCATTTTGTAAGGATGTCTGCTCATTTTGAGTTTAAAAGTAATGCAAAAAATTAAAATTGTGGTCAGAGTACTTCCTTTGGGGTACCGGATGACTCATCACTCTCATATTGAGATTAGACAAACTTTCCTTCTAGTTACTTGTTTTACATTTGACTTTGAAACCATACACAGGGAACTAAAAAAGGTTTATCTCTATAACTAATTATGTCAGTACTTTAAGGATAACTTAACTTGTATTTTTTAACAGTCTATAATAAGTTAGCAGCTTTCATAAGACTAATATTTTACATTCTGTCAGGTTTATCTTTTAAAAATATTATTTTGAATTGAAACTAATAAAGAAACTGATTTAGTAATTCCAGGGTAAAAACAGAACAAATTTGTATCCAGCTCTTATTACTGTCTCCTGGAAAGGCAAGGAAAAGGTACTAGGGCAAAATAGGAACAGGAGGGAGCCTAAGGGCTAGATTGCCCTCATCAAGTTCTAAAGCACTAAGTCTATCTGTTAGGGAAAAGCCACAAGTTCCTTTTGCCAGAGATAAAGAGAGTATACCCTTTTTAGGGAGTAAGAACTTTCTCCAAGTAGCCTGAAGGAATGGGAACTTTATCCTAATGCCTGACCTTGGTAAAAGGAGTTTGTTGTTTTATCTCTGTTAAGTATGAGCCTTAACAACAGTTTTTCAGTTGAAGTTCCTCTTAGAATCAAGACAAAAATTTATATTTTTATCCAAATAGCATAAGCCCAACAAAGTTAGCAAAGACAAGGAGGCTAAACATATATTTTTAAGCCTGAATATACCATGAGCAAGGAGATATATTTTTAAACCATTAGTTAATATATTTAATGCTTTGACCTTTTAATGTAGTTTTCCATGTTGTGTTAATCCTCCCATTACACATTTTTCATCGTTATTCTGCAAGTATTGTTTATCAAATGTTATGAATTTAAATTTAAATTTCTGACATGCTAGGCTACTTCTGTACAAATCCCAGAGGACTGAGACTCACAGACTTGGGCACTGTTAAAAGCCCCCTGTCACACTGCTTAGGTCATTGTCTTGCTGCTTCACAAGAAATGAATATTTCAGTTTCTGGTCAGTGTTGGTGCTTATGGCTGTGACCCTAAGTTTTAGCTTTTTATTTTTTTTTTTATTTTTTTTTATTTTTTTGGTTTTTCGAGACAGGGTTTCTCTGTGGCTTTGGAGCCTGTCCTGGAACTAGCTCTGTAGGCCAGGCTGGTCTCGAACTCACAGAGATCCGCCTGCCTCTGCCTCCCGAGTGCTGGGATTAAAGGCGTGCGCCACCATCGCCCGGCTAGCTTTTTATTTTAAGTCCAAACATTAACAGTATAAACATTTTATAAGCACACATGCACCATAATCTTAACTGTTTTTTAAAGAAATATTAAAATCTCTTAAATGTCTTCCTGCAATATAAAAAATGAAGTACCTCTTTAGCTTCACCTTTGACAACATATGCATAGCCTGTCTTTTAGATCTCAGCCTGGTCCATTTCAATGTAGTTGGTGCTTCTGGTGACTGTCACCTGGCATTGGTATTTCTAAAGCTGTTAAGACCCATTTTTGCAACTGTACTTTTTTTGGTAGTCTAGTCCTGCCATACATTGGTAAACCTCAGCTGTTTGCTATGATCCCCTTATGTCTTTATACCCATTAAGGCCTCAGTGACTCTTATATTAACAATTTAGCTGTCAGAGAAAGGTACACTTTTGAGTGTAAAAGAACATTGAGCTGCAGCTTTAATACTTTAAAATCTGATATATATATATATATATATATATATATATACATATATGTGTGTGTATATATAAAAAATCTGATATATATATATATATATATATATATATATATATATATAAAACCTTTCTTTTAGAATAGGACATGAGTCATCATACAAAAATCTATTCCAATTCAATTTACCTTGGAGATCTGTTGTTGCCTCCTAGTTAGGCTCACTGCATATGATTGACTTTATTCAAATGACATCTATTTTTTTAACTCTAGAAAAATGGCAATCCAAAATTTAAAATGGAATCATGCCTTATGTTTTTTTTAGTTACCCATGCATAGATTTTAAGTTATCAATTTCCAATGTTACTAATTAACTTTTAATTAGTTTTATTTTAATTTTAACAGATTTTAACCTATCTAACAGAATAAACTTATAAATCTGAAGCTACAAAATGTTTACTTAAACCAAGTAAAATTTTTTGACTGTTCTCCTTTGTCTTCTTCCCCTTGTCACTGTGTCAGGTGCTCAGACTGACAGTGACTGGGGAAACTTTAAACAAGCATGGACCTAGCAAAGCAAGAGCCATAATCTAACTCTAGAGCTAACTTTTCAATAAAGAACAGCGTAAAATAGTTTTAACATTATCTACCTTAAAGTGATCTGAATTCCTGTTAACCCTAATCCAGCAACCAGAGCTCAGAGATAAATTCTGAGGTGATGCCCACAGCAGTGATAGGTGGCAGAGACAGCAAAAGTATCCAAGCCATTCTTTGTCTCAGCTCTATGCTTGCAAAAAACCTTATATAGACACACTTTTAATAAAACAAGCATAATCAGTATTAGTAGGTATGAGAAACCACAGCACACATAGTTCACACCCCCTTTTGGCCTTTTATAAGTTTTTATATACCTTTGAAAGACCCTCAGAGAGGACCTTTCCTCCGAGGATGAAGACCCCAGAACCAGGACACTCCGAGACCAAACCACAGGATGCAATTAGCAAGAGGTTTATTGAGTAGACACAGGTACCTGCGGGCGGCAAGATCTCTTGGAAGACTTGCGCGCCTGCCAACTGGAGGGCAGGCTTTTTATAGGGAAGAGCAAAAAGCAAATTTACAGAAGCAAAAGTATGGTTATTGGAATGAGGCTGGGGGCATGAATGGTTGCCTCTCTCAGCATGGATCCTGTTTTGCAGTCAACCTGCTTTGTTGATGTCTTATCTTATCAATATCCTGCCTTGCAGTCTTCCTATCTCATAGACATCCTGCTCTCTCAAGCACATGGGATGTTCTTATGAGAGCAGGCTGGCTGCTGATCCAGAGAATTTTTTTTTTTAAGCAAACAGGACGTTCCCCCAGGAGCATGCTAGCAGCGGGTTTTGAGGAGGGGGTCTGTAGGGTCTTTCACCTTTAATCTGTTTTTCCTCTCTTAATTCTTTCAGTCTCCTGTGTTCTCCCTCTCTTTCCAGATAACATAAAAACTCTTACCAAAGTCTTCTTGCTTTTCAGAAAACACAGAAACTCTGACCAAAGTTTTTCTTGCTTTCCCTCAATAGTTTATAATATTTTGCATGGTTACAATATTTAAAACAAGAACATAAATATGCATTTATTATAACAAAAGTAACTTTAAATTTGCATCACATAAAGTCCTGTACCAAACCCTTTTCCATACCCTAAGCTATAATAATTTGTAACCAGCCCCTCTAAATGATTACAGATATTTATAACCTATTGGATCTTAATGACCAAAGCAGCTCTAGTGGAGGGAAGTTTGGCTATAGTGTCATAACATGGCCACCTCAGATTAACACCTATAGCCAGTGACTGTGACTCATTGCTTTGGCTTGCAGAGCCAAACCTTGGCCAGCTTTGGCCAGAAGTTAGAAGTTGAGGCATGCGGCCCCCAGGGCAGGCTGAGAGAACCCATCCTCCAGCATGGAAAGTGGCAGACTAACACACAGTATGGGGAAAAAAAAAAGACTGTTAATTTCTCCAGCCATAGTAAACAACCCCAGATTGTCTGTTTAGTGTTTGAAATCCTATTGGAACACACATGACCCTTGCAAGCTGTGACTGGCAGCCTGCTATATTGTCACAACAAAGCTGTATATCCCAGCCACACATCCATACCAGTGTGCTGCCCTGAAGCCTCGAGCTTGTATGGCAAACCTGCCAGCGTTGCAACCACACTACAGGCCAAGGTTTCCTCCTTTCAATGGACTGTTTAAGGTGGGGCTGCTTGTCTCATCCCTTTTAGAAAAATATGCCTCTATGCTTAAGACCCTTTCTTTGAAGTCCTGTAAGTGATCCAGTATCAAAGTCAAAGAAGTCATGCTTTGAGTCTGTCTCATCACATCAGTCTTATAAATCAGAAAGAGGACTCACAAAATAGAAGAACAAAACAGCACACATAACAAGGCCTAAGTGAATCAAGGTGACAGACTCAAACTGTTTGGCAGGTGCGACCTGCCTGTCTATCTACAGAGCTGAAGCTGAGACAAGGGGAGCATTTCGCATGTCTCTCTACAGAACTGAAACTCGGACTCCAGGAGAATCCCGCACAGAGAGATCCACTCTTGTAGGGAAGGGTCCTGAGACCCAAATACAGAAGGGCCCTGGGGACATTTCCCCAGGTATTTCACCTGTGATCTTTCTGCATATCTGCATACACCATCTACAGGCTCTCACAGATTCTGGATCCACTTAAAGAAGGAATTCCAAGTAGAAAGACATGAAACAAAATGTACATACAGAAAACTTACTGGCCAGCTGATCGGCTCTACAGGGCAATGGTACTGGTGGGCTTGGGGGATCCCGGAGAGCCCCCAAATTTTTATGCCGATATCACGGAGCCACCCAAAACCAACTAGGAACCTTTGGCCTTTACAGTCTTTGTCCCTCTTCTGGAGATGTTCTTTAAGCTTTGGTAGAAAGGATTATGGTATAAATGTCCCATTTAGAGCTCAAAACTATACTGATATTTCTTTCAATATTAAAATTTTAATGGGGCAAACTCCATTTCAAACATTGATCAGTGGTAGATTATTATGGCAAAATTCATGAAACCTTGAAGCACAAGAGAACATTTGCAGTCCTTAGTGATATAAAATTTGGATTACACTACATCGGTAATGAATTGACAGTTTACATATTTCTACAATATCTTTAGAATGTGACTCACTGACTGTTTTCGAATGTGGCCTATTTCAGCTTTGGACAGTACTCTCTAATATTCTCTCATGGAATGAATCCAATTTTCATCCTGTTGTGTCGACTTTCTTTTTTTTTTTTCCTCATTTTATTGACCGAGTTAACTCTTCTCAGGGTAGTCATTTTGATTTTCATTGCTGTTGGTTTCCACAGGATAATATAAATCTTCACAACTTCATTTTATAGTGCATAAACTATATTCAGTAGTGTGTCTCATACCACACAGTGTCAAGGCATGTGCATGCTCTCCTGCATTTATAGTAAGGGTCTTTTGCATTTTCAACATATTGGTTACATTTGCAGTTTATGCAATAAAAATTACTAATGGATTACTAATAAAAATTTCCTAGAAACTGAATGGGAAGGAAATGAGCACATGCAAAGTGACCTAGAGAACTTAATTTCACAGCACGAAGTAGTTGTTAATTTCAGGAGAGAAATATGTGCTAGTGTGGTTCTTGCCCACAGTTGATGAGGGAAGGGAGTTTTCTTTTTTGACCTTAAAGTAAGTTAAACTGAAAGAACTATCCAAATAAGGAAGTGTTATCCACCAATATCTTTTAAATTTGATTCTTCCTTTGTTCGCGGGGTTATTAAGAAGCTTCTCCCACTTATAGTTTACCATTCTATTTCTAATCTTGCGAACATCTTAAATTTAAAGGGAGAGATTGTTCCTGTTGCTTGCTGGCTCTAACCTTATGATCAGGACCTCCAGAAGACCAAGATGCATTCCACAAGTCACTTTCATGCTGCACACACTTCATTTTAAAAACTGGGCTGCTGTTAGAAATGAATAAAAAGTTAACAATGACAATTAATAAGTGACAGATACAGAAATAATTGAAAACGCTTTAAAATCCAAATATAGCCTGAAAATAACATTAGAGTATTTCAACCGTCACCTTATATGTTTTTCTGGTACATTGAACATTGGTATCACTTTATTGCACATCTTAAGATGGATATTTGATTCAAAAAATTTTTAGAAAATTCTCTACTAGAAGAAGGCAAAGGCGTAAATCAAAAACAATCCCACACCAGTTTAGAATTATGATTAATAGAATGGTTATTTATTTAAAGGGGAAAAAAAACTTACAGATCACCATCCCAGACAACAGCCCTCTGCGCAATCAGGAAGGGAGTCTAGTCACTGGAAGTGGAGCAGGAAGTAAGAGAGCACGAGAAGGGAAGTGGCTGCTTCTTTAAAGGGAGAGAGACCACGCCCCAATGGGCTGGTATCTCAGCGGCTATTGGCTGGAGGAGCGGACGGACCTCCTGCAACAGTAGTCAGGACTAGGTAAATAGATCTACTTTGTATTTAACCGTTTGGTAACTGTTTATGAAATGCAAAGGGAACTGCTGCATATTGTTGTAAACCACCAAACAAGATCCCCAAACTATGGAACATGCAGCCTGCTAGCCATGGATGCAGAGCTCTAAATGTGAAATCTGCTGTCATATGATGCTGTCTGCTTCACACAATCAACGGCTTAGATATTTCATATTCAGAAAACGAAATACAGGCATAGAGTATAACCCATTCTCTATACCTTATAGGCAGCAAGACTAGCACCTGGGTACACTCATATGAGTGGAATACTTTTGTATTCTACATCACATTGCAAATTATTTTTAGTAGAAAAATACATTTTAAATAAACATTTTTAAGAAACAAAGCTCTTAAGCTGACAGTTGCATAGTTACCTGATGGAACTCCTTATAGTTTTTCAGGGTGTGTCAGCATCTTCAAGTGCCCAGGCTTAAAGACATTCTGCATTTTTTGGTTTTGCAATAGCAAGTAATTGTATAAGCACACACATATAGTACATACAAGAACAGTCCTCCTAGCGATTGACATTAATTTAGCAATCCTTCATTGAATGTCTTCTGTTTCTCAGACTGTCAACTAAGTACCAGAGTATGTAAAGACCAAACTGTAGGCTTGAATTGAACTTAAGCAGATTTTCATCATCATTTAGTCTGCTGTAGTGAGTCACTAGCAGGACTTTCTTGATTTTTTTCCCGTATATATTCTGTGTATATTTACCCATTACTAATATCTTTTGTGCTCCCATGAGATGAAAGTTGTGATTGCCTCATTTTTGTTTCCCACATACCACCTACTGCATGAATATTCCCAGTACACATACTCTGTTCCACTTTTCTCAGTTACAGGCACATGACATACACTTTTCTAAAATCCATTCATCGACTGAAATAGACTCCAGCTGTGACAATGTTTATAAGTTCCCAGTAGCAGGAAATTTTCATCAAGTTTCTACTTTCAGACATGCAAATCCATGATTAATCAATGAGTCACTCCGAATGTGTGATTCATTCTTTGGTGAAGAGCATTCTAAGATGCATTGCAAGGTGTGAAACTGAGCATTGATGGTCTTCCTGACTGGTCAAAATGATTTCAAGCTGCTGGAAATATGGAAGTGAGAACAATTTCTCAGGAATGAGAGTTGCTCCCATTAACAGGGTAAACAGTTCTAGGTAATTATTTTATGTGTATGAGCCTTATATAAGCCTTCAAGGAGAAATATAAAAAGTTTCACTCAAATTTGGTAAAGGGTTGTATCATTTCTGGTGTGTGCTTGGTGTATAATATGCATTTTTTCCAAGTGTATGTGAACATGTGTACAGGAGTATGCCCTGAGCATCTATCTATGGAGGCCAGAGATCAACATTTGATTTTTTCTTTTGCTGCTCTTTACCCTGTACTTTGAAACAGAATATCTTCATTGAATACAGAACATGCCATTTCACATAGTTTGGCTAGCCCTTAAGTGCAGAAATTTTTCTGTCTCTATCCCCATGCTAGGGTTACAAATATGTGCCAAGACACTCAGCTTTTTCGTGACATGTATTTCAAGCAACCACCCATACCTGTTAAGTAGTGGAAAGATAACACTCAACTGAGTTACAAAAAAAAAAATCTGGAGGAATAACCATGGTCCACGAGAATGGACAACTGTCTGGTGACCATGTATATTAGTTAGGAAAGGGTTTTCTTAGAAAATGAACAGGGACTTTTTATATGAGTTGTTTGGATTTTTTTTGAAGGGGAGAGGATAATGAGTGTTTATTGTTTGAAAAAAGAGAGTGTTCATCCATAACTAGTTTAATTAGTAATCTGGAATAAACTTCTTATACATACATTATCATTCTCACCGGGTGGTGATGGCACATTTGTTTAATCCCAGCACTCAGGAGGCAGAGGCAGGTAGATCTCTGTGACTTTGAGGCCAACCTGGTCTACAAGAAGTCATTCCAGGACAGGCACCAAAGCTACAGAGAAACCCTTTCTTGAAAAAAAGAAAAATAAAAACTCTTGATTACATACATATACATACATTATCCTTCTCTACAAACAAATGCTAACAGTCCCAAGCACATGTAATATACTTATCACAAGATCACAAAGAAGAAAATGAATGAATATATCCCACATTGAAATGGAGGCGATTAAGAGCTTATGACTATTGATAGATTGCTGGATAGATAATTGTCAAGGACTGGCCTTAACAAAAATACCTCTTACCAGGGTAGGGACGTGAGAATTTTAGAAATACAAGTAAAGAATATGAAGACACATAAAAAATTACAGGAAACATAGAGAGTATCAGGAGGGCATTCAAGTGACTGAAATCCTGAAATCACCCATGTTTATTTTCCACTTAAACTGGGTGAGAAGGTAACAAAAGATTTTAGTAACATGATATAAAGGATAACTCACAGAGTTAATCACTTTTTCACTCTGAGACAGCAAATTATTAGCATTCTGTTGTCTATGTAGCAAAGCTGCTCTAGATCTCAATTGTATGTACAGGAGACTGCTGCTCCCCAGGCAAATCCATAGTTACAAAACAAAGAGCAGGAGTACATTTGTATCCTGGCCATGTGTCAGGAGGCATGGACCTACTTGAAGGTCACTAGTGAAGAGTTTTCTATTTTCTGTAATGCTGAGCTACTTTGGGTGTCATTTAAATATTCCCCAATGTTTCTTGAATAAAATAAACTGTAGTTATACTCCTGTTTATACTCACATGAGGAATACTGTAGCACTTTTGTCTCTCACATGGCAGGAAGATTCTACTAACACCAGTAATAGACATAATATTGTGACAAGCAAATTGCCAGGAAATAGAATATTTAATTGACACAGCATATATCAGACTGTAAGTGGAGAGTCAGCTGGAGGAAGAAAGTGATTGATTTCCCTAATTTTAAGTGGCAGCTCCTTATGTCCTTATGTGCTGGCCGTCATTGCTATTGTCATTTTCAAAAAAGTAGAATCAAAGGTGACCTTGCATTAATATTTTCATATGTAGTTAGCCCCAGAAACTTGATCAATTCTGTCCAACATAATATTAATTATAAAGTTAAAAGTTTCCTTGAGAAATCTTGTCCATTACCTTAAGTATTGTGGAAATACATGCTAGTGATTTCATAGTACATTATAAAAAGAAAAAAAATATTGCAACTTTTACCTTGTTGTTTCAAGACTTTCAATTACGTGTTTGGAATGCTTGAAATGGTGTTATGATTTAAGACATTTCCATACAAAACTGAGGCTTCTTTAGCAAGCACACACTGAACTAGATAAACTTTAGCATGCTTGGTTGGTATTTTTCATTTTTTCTCAGTTCTCCTTATTTCTTTCTAATGGATACTCTCCCCTCAAAAACAAACGATCACAGTTATTGCCTGGTTATTCTCAATAAAAAACAAAGTTAAATTTGTAAAATTAAAATAGTGCTGATTTAGCTAACTTATTTCTTTGCTATAGGTTGTGTGTGTGTGTTTGTGTGTGTGTGTGTGTGTATGAGAGAGAGAGAGAGAGAGAGAGAGAGAGAGAGAGAGAGAGAGAGAGAGAGAGAGAGAGATACTACAAGTATATTATTGCTATCACTGTTTTAGCCTTGTACTTATTCTGTAGGTCTTGTGCTTCCCATTCTCCTGTCGCATACTCTCTTGGAGCTGGTATTATAAGAGATCTTTCCAGGATTATGGAAGGTTATTTTTCTTTGATTTTTTTTTTATAATTCACATTGACTGACTAAATAAGATAAAGCAGTAAATTTTGAAGACCACATTAGTATTCTAGGCAGCTACTCCAAGGACTTTCTGCATTTTGAACAAATTAGAATTATTTCATGAAATTAAACAATGTTAATAAGACAACAGTAGCAGATATTGTGGAATGAATCAAATGTGAGTTGTGTTTTCCTAATTATTTTAATTTCACAGTTTTACAGAACACATTAGGTTAACATGTCTTTAAAAATATCTTTTATTTATCATTAAAAATTCAATTTAGGCAAAAATAAGTCATCTTATTAATGTACACACACTATATTAATGTTTGCCAATTTCATTAATTTTTAATTTAAATATTTATTGTTTCTCTCAGGATTTCACTGTATATAAATACTGAGGAATACTGTTCTATAAAACAATTTGGGGAGTTTCCCTGCATCTGAAACATTGCTAGGTGGTGGACTGGAAAGTGTGCCTGCTAATATGTACGTGTTCTACCTAGTAACAAGAATATTATGGGGCCAGGAATACATGTTATTTACAAATGTGAAGTTTTTGATTATATATACAAACAAGAATCTCTACAGTTTATTGTTTTTATTTTGTGGATTTCCACTGAATCAGCAAAATAGACCATTCTATATTGACCATACAGCCCTGAAAACGCATAGAATAAAAAGATTAGATTATCATCTTTGGGCATAATGATTTAGTTACAGATGCAAAATCCCTTATATCATAGAAAATTATAAAACAATTATCTATTTGTAAAATGTTTTATATTGTAATTTAATATTTAAACTTCTAACATCCTTCATGATTTCTTAGCGTGTTTCTTTTATTTCTCTGAAATAAAAGAAAATGCATATTTAAATATTCAACCTAATATTTCTCTGAAATAAAAGTAGTTAGGTTTAATATTTAAATATGCATTTTCACATATTTCATCCAATTACTTGTAATGTGTTTATCTCATTAAAATATGTTCAGTTCTCAGAAAACACAAAACAGCTCACGACCATCTATAACTACAATTCCAGTGGTCTAATTGTCTCTTTTGATATCTACAAGCACCAGATACTCACATGATGTAAAGGCATATATGAAGGCAAAATATCAATAAACATTAAAAAATAAAGGAATTTCAAAATTAGGCAGAATGTTTAGAAGTAGGTAAACATTTACCTCTTCATTAGAAATGGAATGATTCGCATTGTAACAAAAACATTGACACACAAGAACCTTGGATGCTTCCTATGCTGCTGTCTCAAGAAAATTATATTTATTGTTACTTGAAAATGAGTACAAAATAATGATTATAAGTTCACCTGATTAATAAAGCTAGTATTCTGCTGATACCTTCTATTGGAATGTTCTAGCAGAATGACACAGGCTAGCTGTTTAAGTCATGTAGAATTTATTGCAACACTTTAATATTCAAGCTTTTGGCTGTACTTGAAAAAAGGCAGGCAAGAGCCAGTTCAGTGTCATTGAGAGTGAGAGAGTTGGGAAGTGACACAAAACCATTCATTGAAGGCACAGCAGGAAAATGGACAGAGAAAGATGTGACCTGAGCTCACTGCTGTGGAGGATGGCATGATGAATCAGGACTGCAAAGAAAGACTCTAGTCACATCTTCATAGGAAAAAAGATTTCCCAAGCCCCAACTTTTCAAAACAGAAAAGGGCTACTTTTTTTTCTAATTATATAACTTTTACCCAAGTTTAAAATGGAAAGCAGAAACATGTCAGAGTGAGTCATTCTCACAAGGAAAAAGTAAAGAAAAACAGGAATCAAAGGCTAGAGCCAGAAGACATTCTAAATCTGCAGAATGCTGTGTTTTTAGAATAGTCAACCAAATAAACAAGAAACGTAAAAGACAAAAAAAGTGATACTGGAATAAAAGGGAATGAATAAGAGAGGAATTTGAGATAATTGTAAGGCTAATACAGTAGCCTAATAGATAAACACCAACTTGTTCTCTGGGGTGAGACAAATGCATGTTTACTCTTACTCTGGTTGTGAATCTTATCTGTATAATCTAACAAAAATTCTCAATTTCCAGCTTGCCATATTACAATACTGAGCAGCTATTGCAGTTGTTACTCCGCAGAAACATACATTGTAGATCTTGGTTATTGTTAAGTTTTCAGGAGAGGGAAGTCTGTTTAGCATAAAGTCATTGTGTCATCCCTTTCTTCATTCTGGTTTATTGAATTTATACAGAAGGGCATAACGACAGAAAGATGGGATGAAGTCAGCACCCTGACACTGCTGTTGCATCCTTAGCTTCTCAGGCCATCCAGCCGCCTATCAGCAGGGCATGAGAGAGACAGAATGACAGGAAGTCTTTGGAGAGGTTCCTGTTGGAATTGTTCTGGTCTCACCCATCTGGTAATATATTGATTGTTTTCTTTAGAAAGGTTTCCTTATCTCTGAATATTACTCAAGCCAGTCCAATGGAATATTAAAGACTTTCTTATAGCAGTTTGAGTAGAAAAATAAAACCACTGATTTAGATTCAGGGATTTATTATTGACATTAACTTTCATGTGTCTGTAGGAAATGCTGAGTAGAGTTGACAGAAAAAAATACAAAAATTTATGAGTTAAAGAACCCAGAGAGGACAAAGAGAGGAAGTTTTGTGAAACTTGTCATCTGTTGGTGAGCACAGTACAAGTACATTCAGGGAGCAAAATGGAAAGCAGGTTAAGGGAGAATGGACTCGGAGCTGTGTGAGAAACAGGGACTGATGAGGATAATTAGAGCTGATAGCCACATATCTAAACCCACTGCGATTATCTAGAAGTAATGTCACTCCCTGTCTTTCACTGTGTCAAATTTCATTGTTACTGGACATTGAAAAAGAAAGAAATGCTGGATGCTGAGGGTGATAGGGCTATTTCAATTGTTTATCTGACCTTGACTTTACTTTGCTAAGTGGTAGGTATGGAGAAAATTGTTCATTTCTTTTAATTTTTTCAATTTTGTGGAGTACATATTTATAACATATGTCATTATTCTCTGGATGTCCTCAATCTTTGTTGTTGTGTCCCCATTTTCATTTCTAATTTTGTTAACTTGTACTTTATCTCTCTTCAGGTAATTTGGATATTTGGGTAAAGGTTTGTTAATCTTGTTTATTTTTCTCAACGAATCAACTCTTTGTTTCATTTATTCTTTATATTTTTGTTGGTTTGTTTGATTCTATTTTATTGTTTTCAGTCATGAGTTTGAATATTTCTTGCCTCTAAACTTTTGAGTGAGTTTACTTCTCTTTGTTCTAGAGTTTTCAGGTGTGCTGTTAAGATATTAGTATGAGAAACACCTCATGTGCCTCACAAATTTGGAATATTCGGTTAATTTTAGAAAGATATTTACTTTTTTTTTCTTAATTACTGCCTTGACCGATTTTTCATCGAGTAGTGAGTGGTTCAGTTACCATGAGTTTGTAGGATTTCGGTTGTTTCTGGTTTTGTTGATATCCAGTTATAATCCTTGGTGTTCAGAGAGGATGCATAGTATTGTTTCATTTCGTTGTTGTTTCTGTTGAATCTTCTTTTGCGTTTGAGTATTTGGTCAGTTTTGGGAAATGTCCCTGAGATAAAGGTATATTCTTTTGTGTTTTGGTTAAATTTTATATAAATATCATTTTGGAACATTTGGTGTATAGCATCAGTTTGCTTCAACATTTCTGTTAATATCAGTCAGGATGATCTATTTATTGTAAATAATAGGATATTTAAATTTTCTCTTATGATTTTGTGATGGTCAGTGTATGATTTAAGATGTAGTGGTGTTTCTTTTCTAGATTTGGTGACACTATATTTTAGGGCATAGATATTAAAAATAGTAATGTTCGCTTGGTTGCTTGTTTCCTTTCATGAGTAACTAGTGTCCTGCCCTATTTTCTAATAACTTTTGCTTTGATATCTATTCTGTTAGATATAAAAATGGCCACACCAACTTGCTTCTTAGTCCCATTTTCTTGGAACCATTTTTCCATCTTTTTACCTTAAAGTCATATTTATATTTGATGGTAAGGTGTTGTAATAGGAGCGGTGGGGCTGCGTCCCCAGCACCCCGGCCGCCTGCTCACCTGGCTAGCTTATGCTCCGAAATAACAACACACAAACTGTATTCTTTTAAACACTGCTTGGCCCATTAGCTCTAGCCCTTACTGGTTAATTCTGATATCCCAATCAACCCTTCTCTAATAAACTGTGTAGCATTGGTCTTACCGGGAAAGATTCAGCATATCTGACCTGGTGGCTTGCTTCATCGCGTGCATCTGCCCCAGAAAGCAGAGCTATGGCGTCTGCCTGGGAGAGGGGAGCATGGCGTCTCTGAGCTCACTTCCTCTTCCTCCCAGCATTCTGTTCTGTTTACTCCACCCACCTATGTTCTAACCTATCAGGGCAAGCAGTTTTTTTATTTAATTAACCAATGACCTTCCTCCATCAGTAAGGTGTGCTTCTTCAATGTAGCACAAGAATACATCCTGATTTTACATCCATTCTGTTAGTTTGTTTTTTTTAAACAATTGAGAAATCAAGACTATTGTTGTTGAAAGGTATGAATCAGTAGTGTTTGATAATTTCTATTATAGTGTTGTTATTGTGGTGGTGGTGGTATGTGTATGTGTGCAAGCAAGTGTGCATGTGCATGTATGTAGGTTTTTAACTTCTTTTGATTTTCTGGTCTAGGAATTTTATTCCTTATATTTTCTTAGGTGTGTTTAACCTCCTTATTTTGCCAATTTCCTTCTGTAGGACTGGATATGTAGATAGTTATTTCTTAAATACAATAATCTCATTTCCTTCTATTGTGTTAGAAAGGATTGTCAGGTACAGGTATAGAAGTCTGTTATGGTAGCAGTGGTCTATTGGAATCTGGAGCATGTCTGTACAGGCCCTGTTAGCTTCTAGAGTTTCCACCGAGAAGTTGAAATTATTCTAATAGGCTGTCTATATATATATTGCTTGTTCTATTATGTGGCTATGTGCCTTTCTTTTCTGATTCAATTTATTTTGTGTTCTCTATGCTTCTTGTACCTTGATATCCATCTGTTTCTTTAGGTTAAGGAAATTTTCTTCTTGGATTTTGTTGAAAATATTTTTTCTGTGCCTTTGACCCTGGGTTTATTCTACATCTAGATTCCTATTATTTTTAAGTTTGGTCTTTTTACATTGTGCCTGATTTTCTGAATGTTTTGTGCCAGTAGGTTTTCAGAATTAACATTTTCCTTGACTGAGGTATTTTTTCTTCTTCTATTATGTCCTCAGCTGCTTGGATTTTGTCTTCCACTTCTTGTATTTTGGTGGTAAGGTTTCTTAAATTCCTAAATTTTTGGTTCCAGGTTTCCCTTTTTGGGATGTCTTTCTTATTTAATATTTTTTTACTCTTGTCCTGGGCAAGATGGCTTAATCCGTAAAGGCACTTGCTGCCTCATGGGCCTTATTACATTAGTTCCACTTCTGATGCCCGCATAAAGCTGGAAGAAAAGCACTGACTCCATCAAGTTCTCACTCGCTGTGCCATGAGTGCCCTAAGCACACACATTACATTCAGCAATATAGAAAGTAGTTTTAAAAGTTTCTTTTGCTGATTTTTCAGATCAGGACATCTTATTGCCACTGAAAGATTACATCAGAATTAACTGAACACAGTCTAAGGGAAAAGAATGATGATTCAGTAGAGTCTATTATACAAGTCACAGTAAGAGAAAGTCACTGTTCTCAACTGAAAGACCCTCAGAGTGGTCCTTCCCTCAGGAGGAGACCCCTAACCCAAGGAACAGTCAACACCGCTGGCTGCAATTAGCAAGAGGTTTATTGGGTGGGCACAGGTACCTGTGGGCGGCAAAGTCCTTTCGGAGGACTTGCCCGCCTGCAGGCTGGGAGAAGGTCTTTTTATAGGAAAAGGGTAGCAAAAGCAGGCATACAGAAGCAATGCATGGTTACAGGGATCTCATTGGTCAGTTCGAATGAGGCAATGGGTTCATTTAGGGGACAAGTTCCCCGGAGACATGAAGGTCTGCTAATAATAACAGACTTGGCCCTATCTAGGGTACATGTAGTTTTTCCCAGAACTGTTCATTCCCCTCCTAGGCCTGGTATCTAACCACAGATATCCTGTTTGACCACCTAGGAGTACTGACTTTACCTTGAACTTACATTTATTTGTGTGAAGGCTTTGCAAAATGGCATTACAGCAGCTAAGCTGGGGACTTTCATTCCCCCATTTTCTTTTAGCATTGAGTTAAATCTTTTACTCAAGATAATTATGGAATCTCAGTTTCATAGTAATAGGAGCAGTGGGGCTGCGTCCCCAGCTCCCCGGCTGCCTGACTAGCTTATACCCTGAAATAATTACACGGACACTGTATTCATTTAATCACTGCTTGGCCCTTTAGCTCTAGCTCTTATTGACTAATTAGGATATCCCGATCAACCCATCTCTAAAAAAATCTGTGAGCACCGGTCTTATCGGGAAGATTCTAGCCTACATCCATCCTGGGTAGAAGCTTCATCGCGTGTATTTTCCCGGGATCGGGGCATGGCACCTCTGCTCCAGAGAGCAGAGCTGTCAGTCCGAGCTCATTTCCTCTTTTTCCCAGCATTTTGTTTTGCTTACTCCATCCACCTATGTTTTAACCTATGAGGGCCAGCCAAGCAGTTTTTTTTTTAACCAATGACCTTCCTCCATCATCTGTTGTCTTAGCCTTTGGTATTCATGGGTTAAGACTAGGGTCTGGATGACGGATAGCCTGTTTTTTATAAATTGGACCAAGCGGTTTGAGATGCAAGGCCCAAACAGGAGTATCAATAGGAAGATAATTAAAGGACCCATCAAGGAAGACAACAGGGTAATAAATCATGGGGACTTATTAAACCATCCTTCGAACCATTCCTGTTGTGACTCCAACATCTTTTGTCTCTGTGACAACCTGTCCCTGAGTTTTCCAAACAATCTCCCCGCTCTGGGACTGGATTTGCCAGGTTAAGGAATACATCTGGTGTGGGCTTTTCCTTTGGGTTGTCATTCCCAGCCTCAGCAGGGCCCATATAATGGTCAAGGGGCCCCCATGCGTGAGTCTTATCTTTAAAAGATTTTGGGTGCGCTGGACTGCTTTGCCTCCCCCGGGGTGTGGGCGGCCTTGACGTGGGAGGTGTGGATCCAGGCTGTGATGCCGTTGACTGTTAGTGCCGTTGGGATAGTCAGGAGGACAGTGTACGGACCTTTCCATCGGGGTCCCAAGTTCTTGGTCTGGTGTCTGCGGACCCAAACAGTGTCTCCTATTTGGAAAGGATGCTGTACCATAGGCTGGCTCAGTTGGTCTCGGTAGGCTGCAGCGAGTGGTTTCCAGACCTCTCTTTGCACAATTTGCAATGCCTGCAAATGAGCTTCCAGGGAAGGACTGTTAGCAAAATCAGCAATATTTGAGTGAACGAAGTTTATGAATGGGGGTGGGGCCCCATACAGTATTTCAAAAGGAGTCAGTCCATGGGGGCCTGGAGTGTTGCGGGTCCTATATAAGGCTAGGGGCAAGAGGAGTACCCAGTCTCTACAGCCAGTTGCAAGCGTTAATTTAGATAAAGTCTCCTCAATTGTCCTATTCATGCGTTCTACCTGTCCTGAATTTTGGGGTCTGTATGTACAATGTAATTTCCATTCAATCCCCAAAAGCTTGGCCACCAACTGACTTACCTGGGAGACGAAGGCAGGCCCATTATCAGTACCCAGGACCTGGGGCATCCCATACCTGGGAAAGATTTCTTCCAGGAGTTTCTTGGTTACCATTTTAGCAGTTTCATGTTTGGTAGGGAAGGCTTCTGTCCATCCTGAAAATGTGTATACGAACATCAAGAGGTACTTATATCCATAGAGACCAGGCTTAATTTCTGTAAGGTCAATCTCCCAATGTAAACCAGGATGATGTCCCTGTATCTGGACCCCTGGCCCAAGCTTAGTTTTGCCTGCATTTACTTGAGCACAGGCTTTACATTTATCAGTTACCTTTTGTAGGGCCCCATCTTTGTTTAGAAGGTAGGGGCCTGTTTCCTGTCATTTCAGTATGGTTTTCATCTTTTTTTGGTCCTAAATGGGTCAACTTATTCAGGTATTTTATCAGCTCATAGGTATGTCTCATTGGCATAACAGTCTTTCCCTTGAAGACCCAATGTTGCTCTTTGGGGTCATAGGTGGCCCCCATTTTCTTTAGGAGGTCGGTGTCCTCTTGACTATAGGGCAGTGGACATCGGAAGGGCCTTATATTTTTTGAATCGGTCAGAGGGAAGGCTCGGGAGGTGCTGATTGTTTTTAGGGCAGCCTCCTTGGCGGCAGCATCTGCCAATCGATTTCCTTTTGCCTCTGGGCTGTGGCCCTTTTGGTGGCCAGGACAGTGTATAATACTCAGTTTTTCGGGCAGAAATAGGGCTATTAGTATTGTCAAGATTTTAGTCTTATTTTTAATTTTCTTTTTCTCTGAGGTCAGCAGCCCTCACCTTCGGTAAATTTTCCCATGTATATGGGCAGTGGCAAAGGCGTATTGACTGTCCATATAGACATTAAGTTTCTTACCTTCTGCCATGCGATGAGTTCTGCTCTTTGGGATGAGGTGCTTGCTGGTAGGGCTTCAGCCCAAATTACCTCTGTTTCCGTGGTTACTGCTGCCCCCGCTTTCCGCTCCCCATTTTCCAGGAAGCTGCTACCATCAGTGTACCAGGTGTAGTCAGCGTCCTGAAGAGGGTGATCCATCAGGTCCCATCTGGTCCCGTGTATTTCCACAAGGATCTGGAGGCAATCATGCTGCTCTGCCTCCTCCAGTAAGGGGAGCAAGGTTGCATGGTTGAGAGTGACCACAGGTCCAAATTGCACCCAGTGCACATCCAGGAGCATGGCTTGGTAATGAGTCATGTGGGCATTGGAAAGCCAGCGGTCTGGAGGCTGTTTGACCAAGGCCTCCATTGCATGGGGTGCCAGGATGGTAAATGGCTGGCCCAGGGTCAATTTACCTGCGTCCTTAGTAAGGACTGCAATAGCTGCTACCATCCGTAGACAGGGTGGCCATCCGGATGCGACCTGGTCGAGTTTCTTGGACAGATAGGCCATAGGACGCCTCCAGGGGCCCAGTCTCTGGGTCAGGACCCTCTTGGCATACCCCCGCTTTTCATTTATAAACAGTTCAAAGGACTTGGTAACGCCTGGAAGGCCCAATGCGGGTGAGGTTAGCAAAACCTTTTTGATATTGTTGAAGGCCTCCTGGTGCTCCTTTTCCCAGGTGAACATCACCCCTTGCTTGGTCAAAGGATATAAGGGAGCAGCCATCTCCGCAAACCCTGGGACCCAGAGGGGGCAGAACCCCGCTGTTCCCAGAAACTCCCGCAGCTGGCATGGGGTTCTGGGAGGCAGGGATGTTAGTGATAGTCTGTTTGCACGCCTCAGTCAGCCATCTCCGTCCATCTCTCGATTGATAACTAGGCAAATGACTCGTTTCTGGCATATCTGAGCCTTTTTGGCTGATGCCTGATATTATAATTGTCCCAATGTCTGTAGGAGGGCTTTTGTGCCCTCCTGACATTCTTTTTCCAAGGCGGCTGCCAGAAGGAGGTCATCAATATATTGGAGCAATATCAGGGCAGGGTACTGAACCCGAAAGTCTTCCAAGTCCCAGTGTAAGGCCTCATCAAAGAGGGTCAGGCTATTCTTAAATCCCTGGGGGAGCCTGGTCCAGGTCAATTGACCCGAAAGTCCAAGATCTGCGTCCTTCCATTTAAAGGCAAAAAGGGACTGGCTCTTAGGATGCAACCGCAAGCAGAAGAAAGTATCCTTTAAGTCCAATACGGTGTGCCAAACGTGGGATGGCAGAGTACTCAGTAGATTGTAAGGGTTGGGGACCGTGGGGTGTATGTCCTCCATCCTTTTGTTAATTTCTCTCAGATCCTGCACTGGCCGATAGTCCCCAGTCTCCGGCTTTTTTTTATTGGCAGGAGGGGGGTGTTCCATGGCAATCGGCAGGGAGTGAGAATGCCCTGATCCAGCAGCCTTTTTATGTGGGGTCTTATACTCTGATATGCCTCATGAGACATGGGGTGCGGCTTAATTGAGACGGAGGTAGCTGTGGCCTTTAATTTAGTGAGAAGGTCCCTACCCAGTAAAGGATAGGGACAATCTGGAACATGCAAGAAGGAATGTGTCACCTTACCAGTTGCCAATTGAACCTTCCGATCCATTGTCCATCGGTATATCTTGCCTCGGGTTGCCCCTTGAACCCAGGCTGATAGATCACTGAGAGGTCCAGGTTCCTGGGTTAAGACTGAGTGCTGGGCTCCGGTGTCCATTAGGAAGGTAACTGGTTGCCCCCCAACTTTAAGAGTTATCCTGGGCTCAGGGGGGGGCTCCTGGCCCTGAGTCTCCTAGTCCTCATCCAGAGCTAATAGGGAAGCCTGGTGTTTAGGCTTCCGGGTTCCCTCGGGCTTCTTGGGGCAGTCCCTGATCCAGTGTCCTCGTTCCTTGCAGTAGGCACATTGGTCAATATCCACTTTGGCCCCCTTCAGTTCTCCCAGCCAACCTCCCTTTTTTATCTTGTCCTTGAACTACAGTGGCCAGCAGCCTGCTTAATTCTTTATTCTTTTTATGTCTCTTTCCTCCTGATTCTTTTTCATTCTCTGCCATAATCTCTCTTCCTTTTCCTCAAGAGTTTCCCTTTTGTTAAAAATTCTTTATACTTCCTTCAGTAAATCCTGTTAGGTATATCCCTGCAGACCCTCCAATCTTTGTAGCTTGCTTTTAATATCTGGGCTGGACTGCCAAATGAAAGACATCGAGATGCTAGTGGCCTGTCCAGACTCCTCAGGGTCATAAGGGCTATACATTTTATATGCTTCCTTAAGCCTCTCTAAAAATGCTGAGGGTGTCTCCTCATTCCCTTGTATCACTTGCTTTGTCTGAGCCAAATTAGTGGGGTGGTGTGCAGCCTTTTGGAGACCTGCTATGAGCAACTGGCAGTAAAGACGAAGGTCTATCCTACCTGCCTCCGTTGTAAAGTCCCAATCAGGACGTTGCAGGGGAAAAGCCGCATCAATCTCTTTCGGTAGTTGGGTTGGGCGGCCGGTGGTGGGTTGGTGGTCCCTGGGTGGGGGTCTCAGCTTCCCGGCCAACGCACCAAATGAAAGACCCCAGCTTAGCTGCTGTAATGCCATTTTGCAAAGCTTTCACACAAATAAATGTAAGTTCAAGGTAAAGTCAGTACTCCTAGGTGGTCAAACAGGATATCTGTGGTCAGATACCAGGCCTAGGAGGGGAACGAACAGTTCTGGGAAAAACTACATGTACCCTAGATAGGGCCAAGTCTGTTATTATTAGCAGACCTTCATGTCTCCAGGGAACTTGTCCCCTAAATGAACCCATCGCCTCATTCGAACTGACCAATGAGATCCCTGTAACCATGCATTGCTTCTGTATGCCTGCTTTTGCTACCCTTTTCCTATAAAAAGACCTTCTCCCAGCCTGCAGGCGGGCAAGTCCTCCGAAAGGACTTTGCCGCCCACAGGTACCTGTGCCCACCCAATAAACCTCTTGCTAATTGCAGCCAGTGGTATCGACTGTTCCTTGGGTTAGGGGTCTCCTCCTGAGGGAAGGACCACTCTGAGGGTCTTTCATTACATCAGAATTAACTGAACACATTCTAAGGGAAAATAATGATGATTCAGTAGAGTCTATTATACAAGTCATAATAAGAGAAAGTCACTGTTCTCAATTATAAAGCAAAAGCTTTTTGAAGACTTTGTCATTTGCTAAGTTCTTGTTCCAGGCATCTTACTATAGCAAATTTTGTAGCAATGGTAGGCAGTAGTAATTTTTTGTTTAGTTTTATTTTATTTTACTTTGGTTCCCTCTCCCCTTCCCAGAGTATTATTGTGTGTTGAGGCTGGTCTCAAGCTCATGGTAATCCTCCTGTCTCAACCTTCTAAATAATGGATTGCAGTCAGGTACCATTGTCTTAGTCAAAGTTCTATTGCTATGAAGAGACACCACTACCATGCCAATTCTTATTTTTTTTTTTTTTGCTTTGTTTTTTGAGACAGGGTTCTCTGTGGCTTTGGAGCCTGTCCTGGCAGTAGCTCTTGTAGACCAGGCTGGTCTCGAACTCACAGAGGTCTGCCTGCCTCTGCCTCCCGAGTGCTGGGATTAAAGGCATGTGCCACAACCGCCTCGCACCATGCCAAATCTTAAGAAGAAAAATATTTCATTAGGACTTGCTTATAGTTCAGAGGTTGAGTCCATCATCCTCATGGTGGAAATGTTGTGGTTGAGAGTTCTACATCTGGATCCTGGGGCAACAGGCAGAGAAAGACAACTAGCACTGATTTGGGCTTTTGAAAACCTAAAACCCAGGGACATACTTCTCCGAACAAGATTACACCTACCCCCAAGATGCTACTCCATAAACATTCAAATATATGAGCCTATAGAGGCCATTCCTATTCAAACCACTACAGCCGCCATCCCGAGGGGTCCTAGATTTTATTGGTGATAAAGGAGAAAAGTACCTGACACATGCATGATGCTTTGTAACTGTTTGTTGTGGAGCAAGCAAATGAATGTATAAGTCAGCGAATGAATCACCCTTCCCCTTGGATTATTTACTGTTTCCTCCAGTCAATAGGAAATTATTCACTAGTCAGTGTGTAGAATAAATAGCTGTTTGGAGTTCTGAGGCATAAAGGTGTGATACATTTTATATTTTATGAAAACTTACATCAGTCTTTCTTACATATTGAAGACATAAATTTTTCACTTATGTATTCACCGATGTCTTTCTCATCTCTTCTAAGATCCTATTTGTTTTCTTTTTCAGATATATTAGTGATCTATGGCTCAATTCCCATCAGTAGCCTGGAATAGATTTACAGTGCTGCAATGTTAATGTATGGCATAAAAATCAATACATTCCCTTCAATCTATAAGCTATTTTTGGAAATTGATGTGACTAATTATAACAGAATTCACATCATCAATAAAAGGAAAAAAATGAACATTTAAAAAATAATTAAACCCAGAGTATTCAGCTGCTGAACAAAGCAAATGTATTTTCTTAAGCCAATGAGTTACATGAATTGGAAGCAGAATGAAGTCTTAAAGGTCAATGAGTCCATGGCATAGCCTAGTACCAACCCTGTATTTACCAATGTTCTTGGCTTAAGAAGAAAAGGAATAATTTTGGAAGAAATGATTTGGTTCTTAGAACTGAAGAAGATGTTGAAAAATGTGAAGAGTTCAGGAACTTACAAAATCTAAAGTCTGACCTCACCTCTGGAACTGACTAGCACATATGCATATCCTTAAAAGCTTACACTCTTTGTATTGCTTATTCTGGATTGGCAGTTCTAGATTATGACACTTAACTGTTGCACTGGATTAATGTTTATACTGTGATCTGAATCAAGAGAGATAACTTTACTGGAACCATCATCTTCTCCTTTGAGAAAGCGAACCCTAGATCTAACCAAAACATAAGACAGAATCTTCTATAATTGAAAAGGGGATGAATGTGTCACAATAGCTAACGCTTGTATTAAAATCATTAATACTATGCATAGGTAAGAAGGATTGCTGTCAACGTCCTTAGTTTGTGTTTTCTATTCAGTAAGGAATGGAAAATGTCTACCTAAAATGT
Organism: Microtus pennsylvanicus; assembly: GCF_037038515.1. NCBI lineage: Eukaryota > Metazoa > Chordata > Mammalia > Rodentia > Cricetidae > Microtus > Microtus pennsylvanicus. Next base: position 39,235,539 of record NC_134583.1, read on the forward strand.
CAGATTTTTTAGGTGCGGAGAAAACAAGCACATACTCCCTGCAAACAACAGCAACAAGAATAATGAGGCTTTGAAGCAGTAGGGGTGCGAGTAGCTGTGTAAAAGAACTCTCCTCTCCTACTGCTAATCAAAGGTGGAGAGAGTATTTAGAAGTATTTGGCAGGGTATCTCAGGTTACTGGGGTCTGAATCTGCATGATGTTTATAGTCATGAGCAGGGAAAAACATCTGGCTTTTACTACTAATAGACAGATTTTCAAGAGTGGTAACAGATGAGAAAATTGTGGAACAGCAGGAAATGGACGTTATGTCACAGAACGTCATAATGTTTTAAAAAACCACCAAGTGTAGAAGTATCTATACTATCAAATTGGGGCATACATGCTATAGAAATTGTCATGAAAAGAAAATCACTTTTCTAGTTTGGGAGAAATGTTTTACAGTCTCTCTTAATGCATATATGCGTGTGTATATATGCATATGGTTTTATGGATTTCACAAGGTTTTCACAATATTGGGCCTTTAATACTCTCTCAGAGAAGGGTAGAAATTCAAGTATCCTCACTCTTTTATGAGGTATGTAGACAGTTTTTAAAATTATTTTGTTGAGCCAGGCAGTGGTGGCGCACGCCTTTAATCCCAGCACTCGGGAGGCAGAGGTAGGCGGATCTCTGTGAGTTTGAGGCCAGCGTGATCTACAAGAGCTAGTTCCAGGACAGGAACCAAAAGCTATGGAGAAACCCTTTTCGAAAATTAAAAAATAAATAAATAAAAATAAAATTATTTTGTTTTTCTTCCTCACATTCCCTCCACCTTTCCCCAACCACCATTCCCCACCACTCCCCACAGAGGCCAAACCTTTTGCTACAAGATAGGACCAAGGTTCTCCCCACTATATCCAGGCTGAATAACATACCCATCCAAACAGAATGGACTCCAAAAATCCAGTACTGGTAGAAGGGATAAATCTTGGTGCCACTACCAATGGCCTCACAGCCTGCCCCAACCATAAAACTATCATTCAGTGGGTCTAGTTTGGTCTATGCTGGTTTCTTGTCTGTCTGACTGGATTTGGTGATATCCCATAAGCTCAGTAAATTGTTTCAGTGGACATACCCATCATGGTCTTGACCTCTTTGCTCATGTTCACACACCTGCAACTCTTCTGCTGGACTTTGGGAACTCAGCCCAGTGCTCCACTGCAGGTCTCTGCCCCTGTTTCCATCAGTTGCTGGATGAAAGTTCTATAGTAACATTTAAGATAGTCATCAATCTGACTACAGGGTAAAGCCAGTTTGGTCACTCTCTCCACTATTGCTTAGGGTCTTAGTTAGGGTCATTATTGTGGATTCCTGGGAATTTCTCTAGTTCCAGGTTTCTTGCTACCACCATAATGGCTCCCTCAATCAAAATATTTCTTTCCTTTCTCTCCATCTCTGTCCTTTCCCCAACTTGACTATCACAGTTCCTCAAGTTCTACTTCCACCTCCTCTTCATCCCTCCTCCTCCTCTTCAAGCCCTCCCTTCTCCACCCACCCCCATGCTTCCAATTTTATCAAGAAGTCTTGTCTTTTTGCCCCTCCCAGGGTGATCTATATATGTTTGTATTAGGGTTCACTTTGTTACTTAATTCAAAACAGAAGAATCTCAAGTGACCAAAAGACACTTAAGGAAATGCTTGACATCCTTAGCCTTTGGCGGAAATGCAAATCAAAATGATTCCGAGATACAATTTTACACCAGTTACAATGGCTAAAATCAAAAACACCAGTTATAGTTACGCTGGAGAAGATGTAAAATAAGGGGAACACTTCCCCATTGATGGTGGGAATGCAAACTTGTACAACCACTCTGGAAATCAGTATGGGAATATCTGAGAAAATTGGGACTCAACCTACCTCAGGACCAAGCAATGCCACTCTTGGGCATATACCCAAAAGTGCTCAATCATACTACAATTACATTTGTTCAACTCTGTTTATAGCAGTATTATTTATAATAGACAGAACCTGTAAACAACGTAGATGTCCCTCAACTGAAGAATGGATAAAGAAAATGTGGTGCATTTAAATAGTGTAATACTACTCAGTGGGAAAAATATGGCATCTTGAAATTTGCATGCAAATGGATAGAACTAAAAACAGCCATCTTGAGTGAGGTAACCCAGAGCCAGAAAGGTGAACATGATATATACTATACATAAATGGATACTAGCTATATAGCAAGAGGTATTTAGTAAGTTAAGTGATATTTTTCTTTAATATACTAGCCATTGGTAAGTTTCCCGTGCTTCTATGAAAAAAAAAAACTTTCATAATGCTACTGTAAACAACCCTAATTAAATCCATTTGGTCACATACATATGCAAAAAGCACGATATTAGAAAGGAGACTATTGTAAGAAGAGGAATGACACCAGCACAAATGGAAGAGAAAGAAGGCATGGGGTTAGATAGATGCAGAGATGTGGGGAAGAGATGATAGGCATTGAGTAGGGTTAACTGCCATCAGGCTATACTACATGAAAAAAAAATTATTCTCAATAAAATATATTCAAAACAAACAGGAAGAAGAAGAACTGGTTAAGAGGTAAAAATGACCAAAATACATTAAATATGTGTATAGGAATATCACAATGAAATACTTTTCTATGTATAATTAATATAATATTAATAAAACAATTATAAAGATTCTCAGATCTTTTATATTTTACATATATCATAAACAAGTATTGACTTAAATGGTTAAAAATTGAAAGATTAAAAGAAGTATAAGTACTCTAGCATTATTTCAGAACATTTTGATTTTAATGAATTGTGTTTAAACATATCATGCTCTATCATATTTTTCTTCTAGAAAAAATGGACACTTTGGGACAGTTAAGAGAATTTGCTAATATTCCAGGGCAACCAAGTTTGCTATTATTCTAGCTCTAGGAGATACAAATTTTCTGAACCCTGTAAACACTTCATATACATATGCAGGCACATGCACCAACACATAATTTAAAATAGTAAAAATCAAGAAGAAACAGCACCATTCTTCCAAGAGCACTCGAGTGCCTCTGTAATCTTGTCCTTTTTCTTCTTTTACCAACAAAGGCAAAGCAGCTGAGCAACCAATATTTAAAAGTTTCAAATCACAGAGGTTTAGAATCTTAAAAGTCAGGTCTCAGGGATTGAAATTTTAAAAATACAATTCAAGATCCATGATTCTACCCACAATTTGAGCTTAGGATGTCACCTTTTTAAAATTTTTCAGATTTGGTAAAAAGGAAAAGCCTACAAGATTGCTCTCATTTCTAAATCCATGTGACACTACCCCCAATGCCACAGACCTCTATTTCACATTCTGCAAATGTTGCATTGATCCGATGTTTCATGAAGTGTTTCACTCTTTGGCTGACAGTTGGGTCTGAAAAACAGAAAAAGAAATAGAAAAGAAAAAAAAAACATTAATAGATGCATTTGGATATGATTTTCTGTTTCATGGGAAAACAAAGATATTACTGATGTTTGTATATGCTCCATTCATTTATTTGTCTATTTATTTCTTTATTTTGTTTTCCTGAGACAAAGTTTCTCTTTATAATAGCTTTGATTGTCTTTGAACTTTTTTTATAGATCAGACTGGTTTTAAACTCATAGAGATCTGCCTGCCTTTTTATCTCAAAGGTGTGTACCATTATTACCAGGCTACATGTATATCTTTTATTGTGAGCTGTACGTGTCATGGATCAATACTGTTATCTTTCAGTGTCTATGTGGTCTACAATTATTTATCTAAAATGCTTAAAGTCATATGATTTTTATTGAAAAACCACAATAAAATGTGTTGATTGGTCTGGGACATCAAAGGGAATAGGCAGGAAACTGGAACCTCTGTGGGTCTGAGCATGAGTCTAGGCCCTCTGAGGGAATAAGCCTAACCAGGTCCTCTGTGTTCTGGGCACACCTGAGCCTGGAACTCCTAGGCAGTAGACCAGAGACAGAAACCTTTGCAGGACCAACCCCAATCCAGGGACTTCTGCAAATAGGGATCTAGACCAGGATTTGCAGAAACAGCTCAAAGCTGGTAACCTAGTCCAAAGTAGGCCTGAGACAGAAGACTACAAGGAAGCAGAACAAAGTACAGAAGCACTGATCTATCTCCAGGAATATGGGCTAACCAATGGGGTAACTAGAACTGTGGCACTGACTGTACCACAAGGAACAGCTATCTGAGCTTTGCATTCTTTGGCACCTAGAAGATTATTCAACAGAATCTCAGAAAGCCCCAACAACATCTGTTAGAGGAAAGTTGAGTAAAAAAGGTAAGAACACATGCAACACCATAAAGAGCAACACAACACCAGTAAAAACTAAAGACCTTACAACAGCAAGACCTGAACAACCAAATATAGATAAAGCAAAAAAATGACCTAAAAATAACTTCAAGAGAATATTTGAAAATCTTAAAGAGGAAATGAGAAATTCTCTTAAAGAAATGGAGGAAAAGACAAAGAAGAAAATTGGAAGATATCAGCAAATCCCTCAAAGAATACCAAGAAAAGAAATCAAACATATGAAAGAAACTATTCAAGACTTGAAAACTGAAATAGACACAATAAAGAAAATATAAGGCAAGGGAAGTATAGAAACAGAAATCATGAGAAAATGATCAGGAACTTCCAAATACAAGCATGAACAACAGAATACAAGAGATGGAAGAGAGAATACCAAGTGTTGAAGATAGAATAGAGGAAATAGACTCATCAGTTAACGAGAACATTAAATCTAACAAAATCTTAACAAAAAATATCCAAGAAATATGGGATACCATGAAAAGGTCAAATCTAAGAATAATAGGTATAATGGGAGAAAAATTTCAACTCAAAAGAACAGAAAATATATTTAACAAAATCATAGAAGAAATCTTTCCCAACCTAATGAAGATATGCCTATGAAGAGACAAGAGGCTTACAGAACATCAAATAGACTAAATAAAAAAAAATCCTCTCACCAAATAATAATCAAAATACTAAACATATAAAGTATAAAAAAAGTTTTAAGAGCTTAAAAGGAAAAAGGCCAAGTTACATATAAAGGTAGACATATCAGAATTACACCTGACTTCTCATTGGAGACAATGAAAGCCAGAAGGTTGTGGTCAAGAGTTGTACAGACATTAAGTGCCACAAATGCCAGCCCAGGCTACTATAATCAGCAAAACTTTTAATCACCATAGAAAGACAAAACAAGATATTCTATGACAAAGATAGATTTCACCAATAGCTAGCTGTTATTCTCATTTTTGTGGTTATTGTAGAGTCAACACATTTATATGTATATACATTTAATGTATATACATTCAAATATGTAAATGTATATGCATTTGCCTATTACTTTTTCAGATAGGTTTTAGTTAATATTCACTTGGATGAACTCTGAGTTATCCAGGACCTAATAATGTCTGTTTCTAAAATGTTATGCAGGAATAACAAATTATCTATTTAATCTCCTTTAGTTATCCAAAGGGGCGAAAAAAAAAACTTTACTATTCATCTCTATCATATCTAAGGTGGTTTCTAGACAGAGTATATTTATATTGCTCATTGTCATCAACTTGAATTTATTTCTAATCACTATGGAAACATAACTCTTTATAAGCCTGTAGATGCATTAAAGGGAAAATTCAGCTAAGGAGGGAATATCCAGTGTAATTGTGGTGACACTCTACCAGAGACTAGTCTTCAAGGCTGAACAGAAAACAAATAAAAGGAGGATGAAAGCTGAGCAACAACGTTCATCTCTCATCCTGCTCTGTTTCTTAACTTTGGGACAGAGTATGACAAATTGCTACATGTTCCTGTCACAATGCTTTTGTCCCCATGATGGATTTGAATTATAACCAAAAATAAACACTCACTTTGCTTTTTTTGTCATTATTTCACCAGCAATAAGAAAAATAACTCATTTATATGTTCATCAGTTTGATAGAGTGCCAGAGTCCCAGCTCTTTTTTACCTTCCTTAAACTCTGTGAACCAGGGCCTCCAACCACTGTGGAGAAGAACTGAGGGATCTAGCACTCCAGGAGTGATATACATTTTCTTTAACGGCCTATTGTTGACCAGAAATCAGGGATGTTGTGTGCTATAGAGTGACCACTGAGGCTAACTGAGGAGAGAAGTTCTGATCATTTTGTAAGCAGCATTCCTGGTGTCATAAAGAATCCATTAAAATCACCACTAAAGATTTGGCATAAAACATAACAATTCTAGTGGAAAAGCATTTTTCTCATTAAAAATAATAATTAAGAGATGGAGGTAAAAGGTATCGGTTGATTTATTGATAACAATCTAAAGAGGTGGTGATCGTTTCTTATTTCTGTCTATAGACACTGTGATTGACAGCCTAACTATCACGCACACTCTCTCCGTTCTAAGAGTTCTCTTTTCAACCCTCTTTATTTGATTCTAAATAGCCTCTGGCCTGATAAATGAAAAGCACATGACAGAGATGATGTCACTGCACTTTGAAATATGAATAAAGAAATTTTTTTTGCATTCATTCACTGACCTTGCTTTTAACTTCTGACTTTCTTAAAATCTATTTACTTAAAAAATTAGCACTGTAAATGAACCATCTAGACTACATTTTCTAAAAGAATAAGGAAAAAAATGATTATAATGAATAGAAATGATTAATCTCTCACATAATGATTTAAACAGCTATAGGACACTGTTCTCCTATTAAAATATATTATCTTATAATTCACCATAAAAGTTCTAATGAATCTTTTTATTCCCATAAAGTTAACCGTTCAATCAAGTATTACAGCGAATAAAAATATAGCATCATTTTGGCCACTTAGAAAATTGTTGAATGGAGACATTTAGACAGAGAATACTCAATAGGAACACATATTAGCCGTATGCCTTTTTCCTTTTTATGTGTTTATCATTAATATAGAAGTACATTAATTTTCAATTCCCCTTCCTCCTTGCAGACCCTTTAGTATACCCCCAATTTTAAATTGATAACCTCCTTTTCTTTGATTACTGTGTGTACAAATATATGGATACAACCTGAGTACATTTTTGTTTTGCTTATATTGTTTCAGGGCTAACCACTTATTACTGGATAACCAATAAAGAGGCTCATCCCTGGAGGAATCCAATTCTCACTCTCAAAGCAGTCACTAGTTATCTGTAGTTCTTCTTTAGCAGTGAGACCCAATGATGTGCCCCCTTTTAAGTTATCATGAGTATTGATATTGTAACTTTTCAAGTCATGGTTATGCTTTCATTTCTAGGAAAGAATGTTCCACAATGGTCTTCCTGGTATTCTTTTTCTTACAATACACACCATCTTTCTTGTTCCATGAGTCTCAAAGTAGGAGCTCTGTGTGGGTGCTGCGCTACTCATGACCACCGCTCTCTACATTGTGTACAGTTGAGGATTTCTCCCATGGTCTCCATGTGCTATCAGGGGAAGCCTCTTTGATGAGTGGAAGCAGCCACAATTACTTAGTTTCTGTGTGTATTATATATCATAAATGCAGCTCTGAATATTTGAAGCCAGAATCTGCAGGTGAAATGGAATACTTGGCACTTGTTTCTCTTGGTGGCTTACCTGCCTTAACATGATTCCCATATCACCCCCTGCTATAGAGATTTGAATTGGCATAGATCTTGGTTAATTGATACAAATTTAAGGTCAATTTTATTATATGTATTTCTGCTCTTGATTAAGGGATTGTGTTTGTGCAGCTCATTTTAAAATGTAATATATAATTAAGAAACATAGGTTAATAATCATCTATAGTAGTCAAGCTTTTTGTCAGGTTAGTTACATTTTCTAGATGTACAGAGACATATTTCAGATAGATAGGTGGTATTTTTCAAATATTTCAAAGACTACAGAATATGGCATTTAAAATATTTAAAGAATTTAGGACTTATTAAAATAAGACACATATGTTCTTGGTAGCTTCAATATACTTCAAGAGAAAGATGGGCATCAAAGAGGCTCCTCATGGAATTTATGATTGATGCTCCAACGATGCAGAAGAACCTTGGGTGACTGTCCAGGCAAAGATATTTCTCTGTCAGTGCTAGAGTTTTAGAAGTTGCTTACAATTCGCTTCCTACTTAATTGGGTAATATCATTTCCTTCTGGAGTCTTTTATAGAGTTGAAGAGTTGATAGTTATAGTTTTCCTTAGTTATGATAAAAGGTAATATAGATATAAATATTATAACTGTAATTCTTGCTAGATACCTGTTTTGCTGCATGTGTTAAAGTTAACACCTTCCTTTTTATTTAAACAGAAAAGGGGAGGTAATGTGGGATTTTTCTCTGTATTCTGTGAATATCGTTGGCTAATAAAGAAACTGGCTTGGCCTGATAGTGTAGAGTAAAGATAGGTAGGAAAAACTAAACTGAATGCTGAAAGAAAGGAGGTGGAGTCAGGGAGAAGTCATGGAGCCACTGCTAGAGACAGAAGCCAAAACTTGCCAGTAAGCCACAACCACATGGCAAAAGTTAACCAATAAAAAGTTAGAGCTAATAGGCCAAGCAGTGATTTAATTGATAAAGTTTCTTTGTGATTATTTCAGGAATCTGTGCGGACGGGAAACAAACAACAGAGTGCAGCAGGGAACATACTAGCAGCCTCCTAACAACAACCCCTTTGGCTAAAGTTTTCGTGATTTTATTCTTTTTTACAGGTGAATAATATTCCATAATTTATACAAGCCACATTAAAGTTGTGCATTTATTTGCTGAAGGATTGCAAATTGGTGCAGCAATTCTGTAAATTAGTATGGGCAATCCTCAAAAAGTAAAAATAGATCTACTGTGTACTCCAGTAATACTACTTCCAAGGGACTCAGTGTTTTATTACATAGAGTAGGGTGGTTCAGCTATGTTCACTGCTTTTCTCTTTACATCATCTAGTGAATAGAGAAAAAAGTTTTCATTTTATTTTACCAGTTTTAAATATTAACTATATTGAGATATACATGCAAAACTACAGCAAAGCTTTTATTAAACCTAGAAAAATACAAAAAAATAATATGTTGTATCTAAGGGTATATGTGAATGCTCTGTGCATGAAAAGCTCATGAAAATTTCTCAACCAGGATATCAAGAAATTAAGTTAATAACTATTTGGTTTCATAGTTTGCAATGGAAATACTAATTATCCAATTTATCTTGATATTGAATAAACATTTATGGTATTTCAATTGATTTTCCTAAAATATTAAATCATAGCTGAAATAAGATTGTCAAGAAATAGAAGTATATTAAACTGAAATTAAGCCCATGTTAATTTGAACTAACAGGGAAATTCATAAATAACACTGAAGACGGCACTAAAAAGAAATCCCACACTACCTCCGAATTGAGTACAATAAAGGGTTATTTATTTAGGGGTAGACGTACAGATCACAATCCTCTGCTCTAACAGGAAAACAGCAACCGAATCCAGCAGCTGGAAGAGAGAACAGGCATGTGCTTTATATTGGCATTTATAGTGTAAGAGTCCATGCCCATGTGGACAGGTAACTTAAAGGCTACTAGTTGAATGATTTCTTAAAGCACCTTCCCTTTTGTTTAAATAAGATAGTTCTAGGTCTAATACAAAATTATATAGAATAAGAAATATATAAGGATAAAAATTAGAATTATAGTCAGCATAAACAATGTTAAGCAAGAAAAAATGATGTTTTAATAATTGTCCTGTCCTAAGGAGTCTAAGTCTTTTATTATAAATAACTTGGCCACGTCATGAGAGGCTCGTAACTATGACTATCTAGTCTTCAACACCATCAAAGACCCGAAAATGGAAATAATATTACTTGAGTAAGAAGGAAGTGCAAGCAGGTAACTTCCAAAATGTGCAACAAATGACAAGGACAACTGGCTACCTGGGCAATAACACAAAGTCTCATTTGCAACATTGGAACAACCAACTTTACCTAAAGCCTAGAGCAACAGACAGACCATTTTCAGAGACAGAAAATTTTTCAAAATCATCTTACCTTGTCTTGGCAGGATTTTTTTCTTGAATCCTGTTTGCCTTGTCTGGACATTGTGCATTTTGTGAGTGGTCGATGAATGTGCAGTTCCTTGCCCAAAGGCTAGTTTTTGCCAAGAAGAAAACAAGCTCCAAGTGGAGGGTCTTTGGTGCTCAACATTCTCTCAGGAATAGATTGGTGCTACCAAGAGCAATTATGTCTCACTTCAACAGAATGCTAAGTTATTTAAATACCATATTCTACAGCTCTTTGAAGTGAAGATTACCTTTATATGCAGAATACAATCTATGTATCTAAAGAACCTTATTAGTCTAACTACAAGTATGACAAACATAAATGACTATTGATTATATAATATCTATATAACTTAAAGACTAAGACATCATATTAGAATATTAATCAATCTTTAAACAACTATGCAACAAATGAGGACAATGACTTCAAAATGTATCAGTACACAAAATGTCTTAAGCAGAGATAGAAGCATGCATGCATACAATATGACAAAATAACTTTGATTAGGTTTACAAATATTGTAAACAAATTGGGAACATATTCAATATAATTTATGTTTGTATCAATATACAAGAATACCAATGTGTGTGTGTGTGTATATATATATCAATGTAAATTTTCTATAAATAATGGCTCACAAGTATTCATCCTATTACTCACTATTATTATTAGTGTAAGCTCATACTAATCTATTATCTAATCCAATATCCCCTTTTTGCAAAGAGATCTCTGAGCCTACATAAGTATCCCCCAACCCCAACCCTATAACAATTATAATCAACCCCTAACTGATGTTCCTATCCTTTAGAACAAAGTTTGTTGAGAGAGGGGATGTTATATTATAGAATAAATTTCAGCTGTCATGAGGGCAATGTTCTTTCTATGGGATCCTCTGAAAGTAAAATGATGGTTAAGTTTCAAGATTACTGTGTGGTATGGTTGCAAATAATCTCCAGGCATTCAGTATGGTTTTTCTGAGCTTTCTATTTGGAGTTCTTGCCAGAACATTGTAAAAAAAAAAAAGTGGACCATTTCAGCTAACCTAGTTGGAACCATCTTGAGCAGCTGGTGCCCAAACAGGTCTTATAGAAGCACTATCAGCATCATGACGTCATATCAACCAGGTGGAGTTGTTGTGGGGCCCCATCTTCTTCCTGGAAACTTCAAATATTACTGCAGGAAAATTCATTGTTCATTGTGGAAAACTTACACATAATTTATACAGACATATGGTCAATGAAAAGTATAAAAAAGATGAAAATATGTGTGAAGAAAAGTACTTTTTTTTCTAAATTCTTACTTCTTTCTGTCCCATACCAGATGGTTTCACACATGAGGCAGAAACTCTGATTTTTTTCTTTTAACAACATGCTTGGATTTAGAGAAGGACAGAGCTATTGTCCAACTCTGAAGCCAGATTTGATATTTAAGTGAGTCATGACTATTCTAGTTTATGTTTAGAGATTTTTACCCTCAGATGACTCGTCCTAATCAGTCATAATTCTCTTTGCTTGGTGATTTTATCTGGAAAATTAATTTTCCTCTTTAGGCATGCAGATGTCCAGGTTCTTTTGTATTTTTGAAGATGAGTATTTTCCTGCAAAGACAAGAACAAAAACATGCCCCAACCCTTTTGAGGTTTTCTTACCACCTGTATGGTTGTCACCTCTGTGGATGAGCTGTCATTTCTCTTTCTCAAGAGATTTCTCTTTTCAAGATGAATCATTATTAATTTTGATGGTATCCATAACTTTTCTTCTGTGGAAATGAGTGAATCCCCTTCCCCCATGTAACACATCTTCTCGCTTTCACTGTGAGGTCAATGCATCCTTTAAATACACTAACTGATATAATTTAGAAGACTTTTCTATTATCCAATGTCTCTCTGCTGCTGTTGTTCCTTTCTCATAAACATTTAGAAAATTCAAGGTTAATGAAGCATTATGTAATCTATTTCTGGGGGTATTTTCCATGCTTTTCTGTTTATTTAACATATCCTTTATAGTACAGTTTGATCTTTCTATAACAGCCTGACCTGTAGGATTGTCTGGTATACCTGAAGTATGTATAATTATAATATGTATATTATAACAAGCAAAAAACTGTTTCATTTTCTTAGAGACATATACTGGACCATTATATATCTTTATTTGTTCAGGTATATGCATAATGGCTGTAAATTCTAATAAGTGTGTGCTTACTAAATCAGCCTTTTCTGAGCTCAAGGCAGTTGTCCATTGAAAGCATGAATAAGTGTCAATGGTGTGGTGTACATATTTTGATTTTACAAATTCTGCAAAGTGGAACACATCTATCTGCCAGATTTCATTCCTTTGAATAACCTCTGGGTTAGTTCCTGCAGGTAGTGGTGTTTGCTTATAGAAAGAACAAGTAGGACATCTCTTTATATTCCCCTTAGCTAGTTGTCATGTAATAGAAAACTCTTTCTTTAAACCTTTCCTACTGACATGTTGTTTCTTATGAAATTGTGAGGCCTTCAACACACTTCCAATCAGTAATTGATCATTTTCTGCATTTTCTTGTGCTAGAGGACCTGCTGACCTGAATCAGATAGATGGTGTTATGTAGATGGAACAAAGCCTATTCCTGATTATATCTTGAACCTGTCTGAATAATGAAGTCAATTCTGTGTCATCAGTATAAATTCAGTGGTTTCAATATGCAAAATAACTGTTTCTGCATATTGTGAATCAGTAACTATTTTAAGAGTTACTGCTTTTAAAATCCCTAAGTACCATGTGATATAAGCTATAATTCTGCATTTTGGACAGAATTATAAGGGCTTTGTTCCTTCTTACTTAAATCTTCTGGTTCGTAACCTTCCTTTCCTTATTTATTTACATCAGTATAGAATGTACAGGCTCCAGTTATTGTTGCATCCCGTACAATATTACAAAGAATCAAAGTAGTTCTCTTTATAGAGTAAATTCTATCACTTTGGGATAAAAATAGCACAAGCTCTTTGTCTAGGTTCATTGCATTTCCATAAATTCTTAATTTTATAAGTAGGAAAAGGTACTATAATCTCTACTGGGACTATACCTACTAGTTGAAGAAGTCTCAGTTTTCCTTTTATAATTAATTCAGACACTTTTCCCACATACATTTTTAAGGTTTTACTTGGTTAATGAGGTAAAATATCCATTCTAAGATAATATCTTCCCCTTGTATTAAAATTCTTGTAGGGGAAATTCTGGAAGGCAATATCACTAGAATGCAATTAAGATTTGGATTTACCCTATCCTCATATACCTCCTATAGTTTTTCTGCAATGACAATAAATTCCTTTTCTGCTTCAGCTGTTAATTCCCTGGGACTATTTAAGTCTTTGTAAACAAAGGTTCAAAAACTATCTAAGGTTTTGTTCAAACGAACTATTAGATTAGGTGTTATTCCAGTAGTTGGTCATAGACAGGAGATGTCTCCTAAAAGTCTTTGAAAGACATTAAGAGTCTGCAATCAGTCTCTTCTAATGTATGCCTTTTGTGTTCTAATTTTCTATAAACCTATTTTATGCTCTAGGTAACTGACAGAATTTCCTCTCTGTATTTTTTAAGGAGCATTTTGTAATCCCCATTTTGACAAAATTTTCTTTACTTTCTCAAACATTCTTTCTGAAGTATCTACATTTGAATCCGTTAGCAAAATATCATCCATTTAGTGGTAAACTATAGATATGAAAATTTTAAAAATATTTTTTCCAATGGAGACTTACAATGTATTAGCACAAGGTGGTTCTATTGAACATTACCTGTGGCAGGGTGTTATTTTTTAGTAGGCTTAGAATTATTTCAAGTAGGCACCTTGAAGGCAAATTTTTCTCTGTCCTTTACTTGTAAAGGTATAGTGAAGAAACAACCTTTTAAATCAATAACTATAAGGGGCCATTTATTTGATAATAGAGAAAGCAGAAGAATTCCAGATTTTAGAGGCCCATAGGTTGAATTACCATTTTGACAGCTCTTAGATCTGTCACCATTCTTCATTTACCAGGTTTCTTTTTGCCAACAAATACAGGAGAATTCCAAGGGCTGGTTGATTCTTCAATATGGTGAGCAGCTAGTTGCTCCTGTCCCAGCTGTTCTAAAGCCTGCAATTTGTCTTCTGTTAAAGAACACTGTTTAACCCATATTAGTTTCTCAGTTAACCATTTTAAATGTAGGGGCATTGGTACCTCTAAAGGTTTGCTATATGCTTTGGTTCTTGTACAGCCTGAATGTCTGGTGACAGCTGTGAATAGTACCTTATAAGATCCTTCCTAGAAATATGAGTTTCTCTTACTGTAGAAATGTTAATTTGAGCATTCTATTGCTGCAAGAAGTCACAATGCCATATTCAATGCAATATAGGTCACCTACAGCCTTATACTTCCTCTCTCTCCTTCTCACTCTAAGCATTCAACCCATCTCATGCTTTGTTTCACTTGAGATAGGGTTCCAATTCCTAAGAATTCAACATATGCCTCTTGAAGAGGCAAATTTTGATGTCAAGATTCTTGAGTAATGATACTTCTACACCCTTGTCTATCAAACCCACAATTATAATGCCATTTTCAGGCACTCGTAGCTTTGGTATTTGATCATTTAAAGAAGTCTGCCAGAATATATGTTTTCTATTCCTTTTGGAATTTTTGATTCATCCTCTGTGTTTATTCCATCATGCAGAACAGTATAGTTTTTACAGAAGGCTCTTAATTTTTAAATTTTCCTTGTAAGACATGTCATCTACAGTTACTGAGAATTACTGAACCACTTTTGACCACTTTTGAGTTTTCCCAATGGTATCATGTAGCCTTGTCTGTTTTTTTGTTGATCTGCATTTATTGCTCCAATGTCAGTCTTTGACACACCTTTTACATAATCCAGAAAGTTGATACCTTTTATTTTTACCATTCTTAGAGAAGACATTATTTCTAGGAATTTCTTGTCTACAATCCCTTCTCAGATGTCATATTCTACCACAATTAAAACATTTGGCATTTTAATGACTTTTCATACCTTTGGAAATTGCTTCTCCTACCCAAGATTTAGTATTATAATCAAATGTCTCAATGTTCCTTTTATGTAGGATCCCTTTATCCATAGGTGCTGATCTAAATTATAAAGACCCAAGTATCTTTTTGCAATTCTAAGTTGGTATTTTCAAAATTCAGAGATTCAATAAATACTTGTCTAGCATCTGGGTCTGTTACTCCTCTTTGTACAACCTAAGTTAATCTTTGTAAAATGTCACTAAAGGGTTCTCTTTGTCCCTGTTAAACTGTGGTATATGATTCAATTCACTTTCCTAGCTCTTGAATCATGTCCCAAGCATTTAAGGTTGCTTTGTGGCATAGGGACAAGATTTGTTTGTCGTAAAGAGCTTGAGCCTCTGGGTTAACATAAGTGCCCTCACCAATAATTTGATCTTGGGAAGTCTCAAGTTCTTTTGCTTTTCCCTGTTGTTCTAAAATATTATCTCACAAATAACGTTTCCACAGCAATTGGGCCCATCATCCAGGACTGCTGAGACTAATAGAAGCCAACTTTTACCATCTCCTAACAAATGCTGAGTGTAAGCTATAAGATATTACTGCTTGCTTAATTTCTTTTAGATCATTTATTCCTCTTGGTATCCATCTACCTTCTTTGGATCCTTTTGGGCATTTAGAATTTGATGCTTTGCCAGAGTATAATATAGGATAGGAAGCTAAAACCATGGGTAAGTCATCTCTGATGCTGAATCCTGTCCTTGTGCCTTTTTTTTCCGTGCTCATCAGCTCCAATAATTTCCTCACTTATTTCAAATCTTTTTACTACTGTCTTTTGTAAAGCCTGAATCTCCTGGCATGTATATATTTCTAGCGATTTCATCAAGGCACCCATCCTCTGGTCCTCATTTTGTACATGTGATTCTAAGGTCTGAAGTTTTTCCTTCAAATATAACATCTCATCCTTTGACATTATTTGGATAGTGTGCAGATTGCCTTCTTGGAGAGATACTCTATCTGCAAACCTGTCATAACATTTTAATAGATTTTGATTGTCAAATCCAACAGTATGAATTCTTTCAGATATTTTTTTCAGTACCCCCTTTGACATGGATTGAGTTTTGTCTGTCAAATTAATGTTATCTTTTTCAATACTATTAATGTTTTTAGGTTACTTTAGAGTTTTATGGTCCTAATCATGTCAACTAACTGTTCATTATTAGTCTGTAAAGACTGTATCATTTCTAAAAGTCCCTCATTCTTGGCTCTGTTATCAAATCATTTACTTAAGGATGTAATATGAAGAAAAAATCTGAGTTCCTATGTCCAGTAAATGGATGCATCACAATAACCATATAAGCCTTGCAAAATACAGTCGATGATATTAGCAAAAACATTATTGAAATTTTGCATGGTAATGTTGTTTCTAATTATATAACTTTTAAGTTTAATGATTTATTTATTAATCAAATAGTTACCTGTGTAATAAGATCTAGGACATTTTTTTTAGATGTGATAATCTTCATTGTGCAGTAGATGTCTCGGTTGCAGAGTTGAGATCTATGGCGCAACTGGTGGTGGCAGGACTAGTCCTGTGCATCTTTGGCCTTCTGTCTTGGTGCTGGTCAAATAGCGACAATTATGCTTTGCTTGAAAAACCAAAAGCAATCAAATCAACTCCATCCACTAAGCAAGGAGCCCAGAATTCACAAGTAGCACAAATCAGAAGTTGAGCAAGTTGCTCCACGGCAGGGTGCCCAGCAGTGCTGTGGAGGGGATTTAAAACAAAACAAAACAAAACAAAACAAACAAACCAAAAAAAAAAAACCCAAAAAACACTTGGTATATGAAACAAAGTCAGGTGGGCAGGGGTGGAAGAGCTTCTGGGCCATGGACCATTTGGGACTTTTTGACCAGTCTACCCAGTATGTGTGGAGTGGAATTCACGAAGGATACCAGATGAGGATGCATGCTAAAAAGAAATCCCACACTGGCTCAGAATTGAGTACAACAAAGGGTTATTTATTTATGGCTAGACTCACAGATCACAGTCTTCTGCTCGAACTGGAAAACAGCAACTGAATCCAGCAGCTGAGAGAGATCAGACATTTGTTTTACATTGGCATTTATAGTATAAGAGGCCACTCTCACGTGGGTGGGCAACTTAAAGGCTACTGGCTGAAGGATTTCCTACAGCATACATACCCAAATATACACACACATACACACCACTCTATATAAAATTCAAACAAAGTGGTATTTTATATATGTGTATACTAACCATTAGCTTTGAAAATGGGACAACCGGATTTCTTCATCTAACTTAGTGTATAGCTTATTAAAAATGTTAAATGACAGTAATTGGAACAAAGCAATATGTTATAAATAAGCATCAATGTGGAAACTTCATTCAGTACAGCTAAGTGCTGCTGATGAAACCTGAGGAATTCCATAGTCGCTGTATGGATGACTATCCAAAGGCATTTCACAACCTATGAAATGTGAACGTCTGTGGAAGCCTGGAAGCAATTAGAAGACTTTACTCTTTATCTGCAATGTGGAAGTAAGATGGGAGGGTTAGTACAGATTAATTAACAGTGGAGCCTCACATTATCAAATGTTAGAAACATGATAAAAGAGGTACTTAAGTACCTCTTTCTGAGAAATAAAAAACAAGCTTAAAAAAACCCTTAAAGTTGAGATTATAGTGAGAGATGAAACACCTAGGTGAAAAGCATGATCTATGTTATCTAAAGTAGGTGTTAACTGGGTCCCTTATCCTTTTGTCCTCCACACAGATGTCCATTGATAACTCATCAAAGCAAATTCTCTCCATCCACATTCTTTCATAGGCTGCTATATGTCAAGAGGAGGACTTATTGCATCTGGTCATTTAATATAATCACACAAAACTGATATTGGCTTAAATGTATAAATATAATTTTATTTCTCACTATGAATAAATATTAAAATTTAAACACTTTAAATGAAGAAAATTGGTCATAATGGCATTTTATACTATATTTTACTGTGTGTCCCCTAAGCAAAAATTGCTTATAATTCACTGTCTGACTCATTACCTACATTGGATCTTTTGTGACTTTGAGAGCTTAAATTTATTAAAAAAAACAGAACATATTAGCAGTAATTATATATTTTTCACTTAATATTTAACATGTTGAATATGTTTGATTATATTATTTAATTTAGAAGATTGAACAACAAATTCCAATGTTCCTGAAAGCACTTCTTTTTGAAATTGGGTGCTCTATTTTAAAACAAAAACCCTTGAAAATGTCTGCCCTTGTGAAGAATAGGTTTATTGGAAAAACAAGGGTGTCAAACATCTCTGTAGTTTTGTAGCTTCCATTTTCCATGTTGAGAAAGCCAGGATGAACGCAGAACCAAGCGGATATTCAGTGAGAGCCCCATGTTATGGAAGATAGTGAGTCTGTGTACCCAGCTCATAAGACAGTAATGGCTACAGTGAGCAGTGGAAAGGTGTGCCCATAATGTGAAGCCTTCCCTGTGCATTATTTTAAAAATACTAAAATGTTTCTAACTTTTGGGAGAAAGTTAAGTAATTCACATAATAAGCATATCATGATTTTAACTTTTAAGAAGGAAGGATTAAATAGTATACATGTAGCTGTAAAATTTATTATTTTGATACAGGTAAACAATATCAAACAAAAATTACTGGGTCAGTTTCAGTGGCAGATATTGAAACCCATCACTATGAAAGAAGAAATATAGGTGTATGCTCCCTAAGAAATTTGTCAGAGGAAGGGATTGGATTCACCCACACTAAGCTAATCAATTAGAAGCACTGAATCAGTGTAGCTGCAATTTATAATCTGTATATAGTCATAACAGAAGCTGCATGCATGTAAAAGCCTAGGTGTGAGCAATGAATCCGGAAGGAACAATTTTAAGGCTGTCTTTGTGGTTATCTTTGCTGTGGTTCTCACCACCCAGCTTCCTTTGCAGAATATTTTCAAGCCTGAATCACCTGCATTCCCACTGAGTCTATAAAGTATCCATTACCCTTCCATTAAGATCATTTTCTGCTTGAGCTATAAAGAGTTATTTTCCATTTTTTCCAACTAGAATACTGACTGTAATCCACATACAATACTGGAACCCCTCTGGTGGATCCATTCTGTCCTAGTTTCTACCATGAGCCAAATCCTAATGAACCCTATGATCTGTTATTCTAATAAACTTCTTGAAGCCTATAGTGATAATGTACCATGTCTTCAGTTGTTTACAGGGCAAAAAAAAGTACATAGTAATATTTAATGAACACCTCTTGCAAGGAAAAAAAAGAAAAGATGCTGTTTTGTTGTAATATGACTCAATGCTGTTTTTTTGTAATATGACTCAATGTTGTCTTGCCCCTAACAACAAAATTTTCTTATAATACTGTAAAGTTTCTAACAGAAATATATCCCATTTTTTTGTAAAATTTGGACATAGTGATATAAATGGTACAACACATGTTAATCATGTTTATCATTTTTAATGAATTTGATTTCTAATGATTTCAGCTGTTTTGTGTAATAAATAGGAATACACATTCAACTTAATTTTCCAAAGTGGATATAAGTTGTTTTTAAAGATAATGCTACGAAAGATACATTTACAAATACTAAGTAGTAAATAGAGTATAAGAACCCCTTCATCAAAGTCTATCAAACCGATTTTATAAATGGTCACGTGACCAACATTTGGCTGCAAAGCAGTAGGAAGTCATGGATCCAGTATCCACTGAAAGCCACCTACTTTTGTCCCCTTGCCCTGTTAACTAATGGAGAAAAAAATAGGTTGAGAGATGGTGGTAATTTCAGAAAAGACAACGCTGCTAGAGTTCTTTAGGAGGAGTAATAAGTGTGTTTATAAATGTACATATAGGATACATTTTAAAGTCCAGTCATCCCTTACATGGATGACACACCAAAGACCACTTAAACTTTAAGCCAGCATATCATGGCTATATTGTACAGAACTTTGCCAAAAATGGGGGAGAGGGGAGAGTAAAGCAGACACTTAAGCATGGAAAACTATGAACTAAATATCCATGTTGAAACAGTTTAATTTAACGTTTCACAAAAGAACTGACAGTGTATAGTAAGTAAAATACGCAATTCAGTAGACCATACTGAGAGTTTCCAGGTATGCCAGAACATTCAAAGTGGAGCTAAGGGAAGAAAATAAAATCATGCCAGTTTTATTATGCAAACACATTATGGTTTGGAAGGAAACAAGTGTATGATTTCAGAGTTTATTTCATGGCTGCTGGATAAAAGGAAACTATTAGCAGAGAGGAAGGATACTAAAAATCTAGTTCAGGGTAGCTGACTCATGCATAAGGCATGGCCTTTCCTCTTGAGGAGGCAGGGCCCTTGGCATGGTGTCAAGAAAAAGCTTCAAAATTAGTGGAATGAAAGAAACCTAGTTCCTAGAACTTAGTCATAAACAAAACAAAACAACAAAAACAAAACACAAAAAACATACCTAAGGCAAACAGACCAACGCTGGAGCAAGAATCTGTAGAAACATTTGACCCTAGTGTTTGTGAATTTCTTCTTCGCTTATATATTGAAGGCAGATTCCTATCTTTTCTTGAAGTGTTTGTTTCTGACACTGGGCTCAGAAAGAACCTGAATTTTCACATTATTGAACCTGTAGAATAGTGGACTTATGTATTAAGAAGAACCTTCTGGTTCAGTCAGTTTACCCTACTTGGGTGTTATATATGATTTTTAAAATATGGTGAAGCTGAAATAGAACCACAAAAAGAAAAATCAATGTTTTATAGTATAGAGGAGAATGAAAAATACTCTGAAATGTAGTCTCTTAGTAATAAGACATAATATTACATAAAACAATAGCAGGGCATGATGACTGAGCAATATACACCCTCCAAGTCCTAGAATCATGCATCAGCAGACCTTAGATTTTTCACCTCAGGTACCGCGAGTGGTATGAGCTGCTGAGGAAATGTGACTCCAGACCCATACCTAAGAAAATTCAGGATACACTGTCTGAATAAATCAGTTTGTCATCTTCTATCTATTAAGGAATGAGTTATTAAGGACTGTTGCATAGGTGGCTTAGTTAGACAGCTTTACACTTAGCGATGCATCACTAAGAACAACTGTGTTTTCTGGCAACCATTTTCCCTGCTTTGGGTAGCACCATCTTTCCAGGTTAGGAACGACGAGATACTCATAAAGAAGCTATTTTCAAGTAAGTGAGAAATAACATCCTTAGAAACAGCATTTGTTTCCATTTTCTTAAAATACAAGTCAGTCATTTTCTGTATTAACACTTCTTAGAGTTGTCTGAGCACTTTATCCACCCACTCATCTCTCTAAGTAAATACCATTATTTTCATACGAGCAATTGACAATTCAGAACAATTCCTTCCAAATAAATATCAAAACTCCAGATGCATAAATCCAGTGTTTGCTGATCTTAAATATAACACAAATCCCAAAGGGTAGAGAGATCCAAACAAGTCATAATTACTGACATAACTGGAAATGTTGCTGTGTACCATCTGCAATAAATACTGTTTGAGTATATCAAAGAACTACTTTTTGTGAGTTATTTAAAAAATTAAGCAGAATAATAATAAAACTAATTGAATGAAGCTTCTAATAAAGTGTTTATTTAAAGCAGTTATAATTGCTTCATTTTCAAAAGTACATTTTTAAAAGTATTCTTCTGGACAGATGAACTACATTTTTAATTCCTCCTAAACGTTCATGATATTAACCAGATTTCCACTTAATATTTATCATTTCAGATCAGAATTTGTGCTTATATTCTTTTATGGCTTGAAAATTGTCTTTAACCATGCCATATTTTAAAATGGTTAAGTGACTTTACATCACAATGTCACCATTCGGTGTCTTAACTTGTATTTTTAAGTTCACAGAATTAAATAACGCTGGATATTATTTGCTATATTTGACTTCCTCAATATTTACAGCTTATAAATAAGATGATCTCCCATCATTACCCAAACACTTGAGACTTGAATATGATTGATTTTCTAGTACTGTGCACATCTCAAACGTATATGAAGAAACACATACTAGTTAAATCAAATTTTATGGCCGCCAGCATCTCTCTTGATGCAGTGGTGCAGTTAAGAGAGAGACTGGGGAGTGTGCTCAGTGGAATTCCCTGCTCTGTGCTAAATTCATTCACTGGTTGAGTGAGTGAAATGTAAGGTGTCCAGGGATCTCTTTTACAATAGAAGGGGGAAAATGTAGAGTTATGAGGCTTGGACGGCCCCCACAGATCCACCTCATGTGTCTTGTTCAGATCCTTTCTTTTTTTTCACTCTAGAGAAGATAATGACTCTTCCACCTGCTTTCAATTTCCTCTTGTATGGCTTCTTCACATGAATGCAGTGCTTGTGTTTATGCAGTGCTCTACATGCCAGACCATGATTTCTAGTTGAGTGTTTACATTTTTCCTCTTACATTAAGTTTTGCTCTTGGAAACTTCCTATTATGTTTCCTTTGCATTTGGTTCCTTGATTACTGTTCCAAGTGTAGCTGCATGCCCTACAGGCTATGGGCATTTTCAGACCAGCTTCCCATTTGAACTAGGCTTCATTCCTAGAGAAAGGAAATGTTTATATTGATCCAAAGAAACAACAGTCTAATTTCTTTGCATAGATTTTAATTATTAAGAAATCTCATTGTTGAATATGTTGTGGAGATAAAATTACATTACACTTCTAATGTATTAATTAGCCATAATTATCTAATTGCAGCATCACCAATAATAATAGTGAGAACAACAAGGATCAAATGAGACTAAAGTGCTCTGACAGATATAAATACAGTGGTTTATGTCACTATAAACCTTTCACTCGCATACATAGTTATAAAATCTATGCTTATAAATAAATATTAAAATCTTATAAATAAATCTTGATTATAAATAAACTAAAAGTTTCTATATTTATATTGTATTGACAGGGTATTTAGTTAGTATACTGACATTATATTTCATAATTCATGCAACTCAGTCAATATGCCAGTATTTTAAATTGTCCAATGATGATTTTCATAAATAAAAAGGTTTAATTTAAACTCTATACTTCTTAAATATATAAACAAATGTTTCTTTAATTTGTTTTAATAATGTGTTTTAAGGTGTTAAAATTGTTTTTAATAATTTTCCTGAAAAACCTGATATCTCAAATTTTTGACAAAAGGTGTTTTGCTTGTTGTTTTTATTAGGTGCTTGGAAGTTTATAGGTAGTATTCCATGTGATTCCCAAACTACCAGATAAACTACCAGATATTCATGTAAAAGAAAAATAAACTTTGAAATTTTACCTGTGATGGAGTTCTGTCCTGATAGCTTTTTTGTCATAAAGGAAGCTTTTCTCTTCTAAATCTTTGGTTTGTTTATATAAAGAATAGAAATTACCCTGCCCATTTTCCTGCCTTTCTATACTCTTCATTTAAAATAATAATTGAATCCCAACATTTCCTCCTTTAAAAATATGCAATGTTGAGGCTGTGTCTCAGGACTTAAGAACGTGAATTCTTTGGCAGAGAAAAGTAGTTAAATACCCACTCTCCATGTCAGGCAGCTCACATCTGCAGTTTTGTCTCCAGGCGTTCCAACATCCTTTTCCGGCTACTGCAGCTGCCGATAGACATCGGTCACATGTCACATACAGACAGACACACACTGAAACATCCTTTCCTGGCTACTGCAAGTGCCAATAGACGTCCATCATACGTCACAGAAAGACAGACAGACAGACACACATACACACTAAAAGTAAATCTTTAAAAGAACATGTGGTCTCCATAATGTATGTGATCTATAAGCTGCCGTTCGGAGGTACATGTCCTTCTTTTGTGTGTTCTATAACTGTGAGTGTCCCAGAAACCTTCCTCATTAGGAACAGACTTTATATCTAGAACAAGGAGGTTTGAATTTGAGCAAAAAATCAAAATCATTAGGAAATTTCACTATTGGTGCTATTGGTATAACACAACTCTTGTAATCCTTTAATAGAGCAATCATTGTTATTGAATTGTTCTATTATCAGCAACAACAGATGGTCTTCCCTTATCATCTGTAGTCTCAGGCCGAGAAAGATTCACCAGCAAGTGAAAGATTCTTTCTGCCTCTTTGAAGTACAGAGAAAAGAAAGGAAGCAACAAGGTACCTATGCTTTCCTAACTGAAATTTCGCAGTAAACAGAAATTATAGGTGTTCAACCCTTGTCTTCTTTTTATAAAACTTGGGAAAAGCTTTGACTGCTTATGACAGGTGGATACCAGTGGTGGTTGTTAAAAGATGAGAAAATTGATTTACACCATTTTTAAGAGGGTCTAAGCTAGCTGTCCCAAAGGGTCCTAGAGGGATGCAGAATTTTACAGTGGCAGGAGCTGAGGGCCAGAGCTTGAGGATGAACCAGAACAGAAGAGTCGGCAATATACCATGAGTCAGATGAGACAGAATCCACAAAAAGAAGTCCTAACTTTCAAACTCAAGATTATAGGATTCATAATGGAAAAGGAGAGTTGCGGAATCCAGGAGGACAATTGAGGAAGATATAAAAACGAACTTCCATGAGGGGAAGTTAAGATTCTGCAGGCATCTATGTTCCTCCACTCTCAGTGAGATCATTTGTGCATCTTCCTTCACAGAAGTTATATGATTTCCTCCTGCTTTCCATGAATTTTATATGTTGATATATAAGCTTAGGTCTTTAACCAACTGTGGATTGCATTAGTATATTGTAAGTACTGTAGCTGAGCAGTTTGTTTATTGTAGTTTGTGCCTGCCTTCCTTTTTACCTGAAGGGGCGGGATCATTCCGCCTGTATTCTTAGGTCGGTATCCTCGAACTCTCTCTCCCTCCAGTGTGCATCCTTAACTACTGATCTTTACTGTTACCACTTTTTCTGCATAGAAATGTACTTTTGTTTTTTTCATTCCTCCATGTTTCATTTACTATCAAATTTATCAACTATTTTATTTATTTTTATTAAGTCTTTTGAAGTAATAGCAAATTGTGGATCTCCAGGACTTCAATTATTCCCCACAGTATTAAATAAGCAGAAATTTAGGATGACCTAATTACTAAGTTGATTAACCTGTTTCTATCTCTCATCCAATTTATCCTTCTTGGTATATTTAATGTGCTCTGCTGTCTTTTTTATACTGTTCCATGGGTTATTCTTTTCCTCAGTTTTTTTCTATTTACCTGATCAATATTTTCTATGGCCTTATTTCTTGTAGTTCATCCATCTAAAGACACTTTATAGGAACAGGAGAGATCTTCTTTTTAAAAAATGAAAGCAAAATACTATAGATTATGCACATTATACTTGGAAATATAATCTCTGTCTATTGTGGATGGTGAATACTTGTGAACTATGGTATGATAAAATGCCATTGATAATGTACTTATTTCTATTGTCCATGTTTTCACCTTCCATCCCTCCAGTAATGTTTAAGAAAATTGCACATAGCAAAGAAAGAAAATGAATGTGAGCTAACAAAAGTACATTTCTTATCTAAAATTCCTTTTTAAAACCGTATCGTCAACAAGAATTGTACATTCTTTAAGCTTAAAACTCGCAAGTTAGTGTTCACCTTGTAAGAATCTGTATAATACTGCTGTATGAAGAAATGGCTTAGTGAATTGTTCTATGAAAACTTGGATTGTCAGACATTTGCAGGTTAAATTCAAGATTACTGTAAAAATTTTAAGATTTAGCAAAAATTAACATTATTTATTCAGTTCATGGATTAAATAATATTTTAAAGTATCTTGGACCAATTTTATGTTTATAAGAATAATTGTGATTACAATTATAAATTAAATAATATCAAGTTCACAGTACTTCACAGGCATAAACAAAATGTACTATATAAATCATCTTGTCTTCAGCTGTCAGCTTGAAATGCCCAGCATGAGGCTTCCATGGTCACCATGTTTCTATATACAAAACAGAAACATTCATCCAGTCTATCTGATTCAGGAAGCAAAATTTTATTTTATTTGTGAGGGTCCTTCAAGCTAAAAATGGATCAATCTCCTATTTTATCTTTGAGACTTTACTTGATTATCTGAATTTTGAGTGCCTAGACCTGTTTCCTTCATAGTAACAGCTCAAATGCTCAGCGAGGGCAGCAACTCTGGGGCCTTTCTGACAGCGCATGCTCAGCGTTTCACATGTTACTGGCTTCCTATCGACACATGCAATTATTTTATTTTTGATTTTACATGTTTACTAAATAAAAACAATCTTGGCATGGCTTCATGCTCAGGAGTGTCTGTAACTGCCAGAAGAGGTAGGTTCTTCTCACAGACTTTCCACATAACTGAATATGCTGATTCACCCATGGATCCCTGTGAAATGTACATAATTTACATATTTCTTGCACATCACAGAGGATAATGAAGCAGGTAAATCTTTGAAGAGTCAGAATAATAGAAATGGCACTTAACAGAAGACTCAAAATGTTTTCAAAAGCAGAGGAAACTTTTTTCACATTAGCTGAACCCGAACATTAAGGGCTGAGGTAGGAAAGAGCATAAGGTGTCTAGGAAATTAGAAAGTTACAGCTGAGCAACTTTTGAAAATGAGAGGCACATTTAACATCCTTTAGATGTAAAGGGCTTATAGAAAGCCAAATTTCTTAGAAACATAATATAACAATATAAACAAAAAAATCAATTGAGTGCTGTAGTATCGAAGGGTAACTCAACAGTGTGCAAACAAAGCACTTCGTGGAATCCATAAAAAGAACCAGTAACCATCTGAAGGGACAGTAGGGAATAGCTGAGAGACTGATCTCATATAACAAGTGGGCCATCTGAAGCTAAGTGTGTCTAATCTGTTTAGTGAGCTAGAGATAGAAAAGAAAATTGAGATGATAAATATATAAAATGCCTGAAACACAAGGAAGAACTTACATCCTATTATGCAAAATCTTTCCCTAAGTCTTCCACCACAGAAAATGCTCTCAATGTGTTAATCTTTGTACTGCTTTCTTTGGGCAAATTTTCATTTGGGAAATTTCATTTCATCTCTACTAACTCTCATTTTTCTAAAACGTTTTAATTCTTTTAATTCCAAGAACACTGAAATGTTACAAAATCACTTTAGATATAAAATTGGCTGTTTAAGCAAGAGAAAGTTTCAATGTCTTTAAAATGGGGATGTGAATTCTTGCCTACCTAGTTCACCTTATATTGTTTAAGGTTGAGAAGAGATGATGGATAGCAAAGTACTTTACAACCGAAAAATCCTTTACAAATGTGAGCTGTCATCATCACCTTTCTGCCATGCCCTGTGTATGAACCCCAAACAGTTCTCGGCTTTCATTTGTCATGTCATTCTTCTGATTCTTGTAGAGCATGTCCCACAAGGTTTTTATCAACAGACTATTTTAATCAACAACAAATGCATTTTCTTGAAAGCTTAATATTGTTTCTATTGCAAATATTCTTTGAACTCTTGAGGAAGCGTAATATGCATTTCAAGGGCCTTTATACTTTCAAGGGTTTTCTCCCTATCTCTTGCATTTCATAGCTACATTTTCTACATATTATGTGGGTTCAATGAAAGTATTTCATCAGGCAATGTGCTGTATAAAAACTTAACTGTTGAATCCCATTCTTTCTCCCCACTTCATCTTTTCTCATTTCTGAATCTCACATCACCTATGGGCTCCATTTGGTGCCACCTGTTGGTCATAAGAATGAAATTAAACATTGAAGTTTTTGTAAGGCAGAAGATAAGGTGTTGACCTCCTTATTTAGTGGAGCTTGAAATTAGACATTGGTAGGAACCCAGCTCAAAAGTTGTTGAATCACTCAGTTGTCACTGTTTTTAATGTTGTTTATATCTCTCTTGCATCCCTTTTCCAAATTAGTATTACTCCAATGCTTATAGGGTTTGTTTTGGCCTTTGACACAGTACCAACCAACGGGTATTTCAATCCGATTGGTATAGATACATTTCATTACTACCTCTTCTTCCCCGGTATATATGAGAACACTTTACTTGTATATAATCATACACTCCATTAAGACATTCTGATTTTAGTGTGGGGAATAGGAATTCTATATATTATAGGAGACTAATAATACTTTGGAATTTTTTTTTACTTTGGAAAATTTAAAAAAAATTAATGTTGACTAGATTTGAATGGTAAACAGTTAAGTTCTGTCACATCCAAGAAAGACCTCTTTAACCAAGCCTTTAACCGTAGTTAAAGTGGATTTCATAGGCACAGTAAATTTCAGTTAGTTGATACTATGTTTGCATGATATCTTTAAAAGTAAGAACAGAAGTTGAAATAGAAATAAACCTTCAATTACATTCTTACTTCTCATTCTTTGTGAGGCACAACTTTAGAGCAAAAACAAAAAAAACAACAGGAACACCAATGTTTATTTATCTTCAGCCTTCAGATCTGCTTAGCTGCTTTCTAGCATACTGAGTTCTATAAAGAACTGTGGAAAGTATGGTAGGGTTTAGAAACAGCTTTCCATAAAACACACTTCACTGCCATGTTCTTCTCTGTTCTCCTCTCATAGACTTTCTACATGCCTTCCCCTAATTATTTGCTCCTTCCATCTCACAATTTGATCTAAGAGTTGGCAAGTTTCTGAAGCATTTGCACTATGAACTATCACTTTGAAATGATACATGGCCAGGCTGCACTTGGTGGTGTTACATAAACCTAACCTCAAGGACTCTAGCAGCTCTCCCTGTAAACTGGTTTGTACATGGTCCCTAATTTGACTACTGATTTTCCTGTTGGATTCTGTTAGATTCATGACTAGAGGATATATTGAGGACTAAGAGTCCCAGCTCTTCTTTATTGATACTGCACTGCCTCCCCAGTTGTCCTCATGATATTTCACATTAATAATGCACTTATTTTTCCACTTTTTTCCCTTGGCAATTACCCAAATTGTTTCAAGTATCTACTCAGATATGAGAGCATCTTATCAAAGCTGGGTCCTGTGTTTTATGTGGATGATGTCACCAAACCACTGCAGATTCATAGATGGAAGAGAGACACTACACTTTGAGAATATGTAGTAATTGCTGGAAGCTCAAACCTGTAATTATTGTTGCCACTCTGAGAACTCTAGTGAAGTCTCTATATTTAGCCTTTGCCCTTATCCATCCAGACTTTCTTGCCATGCTTTTCTCTTGCTCTTTTTTGGAATTTATATTAGAAACAGAAATTGTGAGAATTGCATTAAGAAATTGTATACTATTGCAATTTTAAATGTGTATTGACTTGGTTGTATAATACAAATTAAAAAATAATTGAAATTTAACACTAGTAACATAACTTTCAATTTTATCTAAAATTACACACTTTTAACTTCAGTTTTTTGGCTTTGAGCTTAAGGCAAAAGACCTCTGTAGCACCTTGTTCTACATTTCAGTAGAGGTATAGTGAAGGAAATTCCTGAGGATTCCTGGGTC
Organism: Microtus pennsylvanicus; assembly: GCF_037038515.1. Classification (NCBI taxonomy): domain Eukaryota; kingdom Metazoa; phylum Chordata; class Mammalia; order Rodentia; family Cricetidae; genus Microtus; species Microtus pennsylvanicus. Next base: position 39,265,079 of record NC_134583.1, read on the forward strand.
AGAGTTCACAGCCCTGCCTGATGCTCTATCTGGGAACTGTCAAATTTCTGTATTATGCTCTCTCTCTCTCTCTCTCTCTCTCTCTCTCTCTCTCTCTCTCTCTCTCTCTCTCACACACACACACACACACACACACACACAGAGAGAGAGAGAGAGAGAGAGAGAGAGAGAGAGAGAGAGAGAGAGAGAGAGAGAGAGAGAGAATTCATTTGTGGTTGGGTGTTTATGCATGTAGAGGCCAAAGGTCTGTCAACTGTCACCTTTGGTTGCCATTTCTTAGTTGTTGCCTATTGTGGATTTTCCACAGTTTTTTTTCTCACTTTTTGAAACTTATGGATTAGGTTAAACCGTCTAACAAGTGAGCCCCAGGAAGGGACTGACTCCACCTCTGAAACACTAAGATAACAGTTAGGTTACATGGGCCCACCATGCCTTGCTTTTTGTGTAAGTTCTGGCAGTCTATCATCTCAAGTTCTCATGCTTCCATGGTAAGAATTTTACCAATTAGCCACATACCCAAACCAGTATTATACTTTTGGTCTCATATGATGTTATCTTCTCCTCATCCTGTTCTTCACCCTCTTTTTCTTCCTCCTTTTCCTCCTTCTTCCTTTCAATGCTTCATTCTTGTTGAGAAAATTCCCTTGGCTCCAAGTTGTTTTCAGGGGACATTCTCAAGAAAGACTACAAGGAATCATTAGCTCATTCTATCATCCATACATTTTAAAATCCCTTTGAAGGTTTTCATCTGGAAGAGCTTCCTTATCTTTCATTCTGAGTGGATTACCCATCTTTTGTTGAGCAGATATCTGGATGCTAAGTATTTCTGAGCTGGTCAAAGCCAAATTTCTGGAAATCTCTGCATTGGCTATTAATAGAGTCCACGCTGCTTTACTGGGATTAAGCTGACTGCTGCTGCTTTCCCTTTCTCTTTCCTCTTTTCTTCATCTATAAATACACAGATGGCTACCTTTTCCAATTGATTGGAAAGAGTGCGGATAATATGTGTCAGCAGAGTATCTGAAAGTGACATGGGAATAACACTAACAGTAACTCATATTTATTAAAATCATTGCTCATATCAGGCACTGTGGTAGTAGCTTAATGGACATTATCTGTAATCTTTTTATAATGATTTCATTGAAAGACCTGTTCTCAAAGCCAGAAAGTACTTTTTCTTTCTTCTTTAGCCACATTATCAGATCCACCATTTGATGTATTTTAAGCAGAAATCATAATTTTTAGATCTTCTGTTACAAACAAAACTTAATTGCAATTGTTAAGACTAATTTTTTTTTTTTTTGGTTTTTCGAGACAGGGTTTCTCTGTGGCTTTGGAGCCCGTCCTGGAACTAGCTCTGTAGACCAAGCTGGCCTTGAACTCACAGAGATCCGCCTGCCTCTGCCTCCCGAGTGCTGGGATTAAAGGCGTGCGCCACCACCGCCCGGCTAGACTAATTTTTGATTATTAAAATTTCCAGAATGTTCTTAATTCAAATGAAACTGAAACTCAGTATTTTTCATTGGTTTGAGTGTGTCAACTCTGGTTTTCACTTCACAATAACTTTTCGGTTTATTGTATTTTTTTCTAGTTTTTCTTAGGAATCTGTACTTCTGTTCTTGGCAGAAGGTGTCTGCCTTGTGTGATGTTTGGGTAGGAACAGTGCCCTTCCTTCACACTGTCCCTAATTCCTGACACAAAAGGCATGTGTTTGGTGGGACACAAGTTCAGGCTACAATAGTTAGGCCAGGAATTTCACTGTGGAACTTCCCTTACTGTGACAGGTGCTTCTTTGCAGTTGACTCTTTTTCAAGTAGACATCTTTCTGAAGAATGTACAGGACCCAGGGACTGTGCAGAAATTGACATTATGCTAGCAAATAGAACGTGGATTTGCCCTGTCTAATATCTTCCTTCAGAGCCCTATGTTCTTTCTACTCCAGCTGCTACCCAGCCTTCTTATTCTCCAGGAGAAGAGTCTTCCAGGGTTCCCATAGTCCCTCAAATATAGAACTGGAATTCTGGTTTAGCTTGAACCAGTATTTCTCAACATTGCAGAAGCTGTGTCAGGTGTGTTTTTTGAACATCTGCAGCTGTTGGAGCCAACTCCCATCGTGATACTGGTAAAACGTGTGGAGAGAAGAGAAAACAAATTTCATTTTTTTTGATTTTGTTGGGTCTTGTGACTGTGTTTTCTTTCTTTTCAAATATTCTCTGAAATTCTACTTTTATCAGGCCAGATGAGAAGCTAAGTTGTTAGCTAGTGTGACTGTTTGAAAACCTCTTGAAGATAGGCTTGGTAGCTTTACTTTGCTTCTTTATCTTAATGTTATTAATTTTAGGGTGTTAGCTGAAGTAAGAGGAACAGTCTTACTTCACATCTGATTATTTTTGGCACAGCCATTTATACCCCAAATTGAACTCACAGTGCAAGTTATATTTTCCATGGTTGGAAAGCTTACCTAGGAAAGTCAAAACCTGGCTTACATAGAAAATATTTTGGTCCAAAATTTAATTCTTTACCAATTGCCCTTTTTAGATTTGAGTGTGGTTGATCCTTTGTAGTTGAACTGCAGGATGAGAAATCTAACAGTGCAAATCTTGAGGAATTATTCAAATGTTTACTTCGGGAAAGCTGTATGTTGGTATTGTAGGTATATTAAAGCTTTCCTTGCTTAGTTGACTCCTGTACCTAACATAGGGCTTATTTATGTTCCCATCCATAAGTGAAAACAATAGTGCCTAGCCCATTGTGTGAACTCATTGCATATTTGTTAAATGAGTAACTGCAGGAATTGAAAGTTAGCTAGTGCTTTGTTCTGGGAAGCAGTGGGTACTGTGAGTTTTGTCTCACGCTTCTATTATGTAGGATTCATTGTTATTTGCCTATCCATCATTAGTATATATGTTTAAGGAAATGTCTCCAACATTTTTATTGGATGGCTGCATTTTCCTTATAGGAAACTAGAAAAATTCCAACTTTTGAAAGGAAACTGAGAGTTGAAAATTTAAGCAACAAGAACCAATTTAAAAGTGCCAAGTTTTAAGAAAATCTAGAGAATTCTAACTTTATATATGAAATCCTTTTCTGTTCAACAAAAGCCTCAACTTTCTATTGGATTGTAAGTTTAAAATATGCTGATAAATGGCCTTTGAAGAACAATTTAATACAGAGCAGTACCAACTCTTAAATTTCTTTCAATTCTCAGAGGGAAGAAAGTCTGAATAAATCTTTGGAATTGTTGAGATTTTATAGAAAAACAGTCCTGTCTGTCAGGTTAAATGACTGAAGATTAATTCCTATTTTTTATATTAATATGAATATATTTATATGGATATACAAGGAAATAATTATATATATATATACATATTATAGGCAAATGTTTGTTGGCTGAATCCTGCAGTAAGGTTTCCATATAAACTTTTGTGTGATAACTTAATTTGAATTTTAGACACTGCACACTCCCCAAGTATATTTGCAGCACAAGGAAAACCTATTTTCTGCATATGGAGCTCTAGAAAATGTATGGCTAGTGTGAGAATATGCTGAGTATCCTGGAGAAACTGAGGAACAACTTGACTGCAAGGAAGCACTAGGAATCTCAAAGAAGGATGTACTTTTTTCCCACCTTGGGTTTTAGAGGACTGTTCACAATTTCTTGGTGTTGAAATTAATCAGATGGCATTAGAATAGACATTATCCCTCATTTAAGCTGGGGTGGTAGGCTTTGTTATGATATTTAGAATATTTTAATTTTGCTATGATGATGATAAATAAACTCTACTACATAAAAACCTTTTAAAGTCTCAGGTTTCAAATAACATTCAATATCAATAACTATTTTGCACTTATTGTTTACTTTGTTGGTGTTAAAGATATGCATTCTGGGATGGGAAGAAAAGTAACAGCTTGGCATATTCAAACAAAACATAGTCTTTAATTCAAGAATAGAATTAGTTACCTATTATGAATAACAATTACTGTCTGAATTGGTGAATTGAACCAGCACAAAGTCATCATTTTGTGGTTCCTGTAATTAATGAGTCAAGTCTCTGTGTAGCCAATATTTCCATATTGGCATGATTTTCTATTGGCATACAAAAGAGTTTCAAAGTAGCCCATAATTTGTTATCAAGGTTTTATTTATTAGGGGATAAACTTAGAGAAATAGTAGCAATCTTCAGTCCTATGTGTGCTGGGAACTGGAACCGAATCCAGCAGCCAAGAGGCACACACACACTTTTGTCTGCATTTACAGAGCATGAGACCTTGCCCAAAGTGGGCCAGTATCTTGAAAGCTATTTCCCACAGTACCTGCCCCACTGTCTAAATAAGAGTGTTCTAAGCCTAATACAAAACTATATACAACAAGAACAAATATCAAGTATTGCCCAGGAAAAAGAAGAGGCTTAAACATATAAAAATTAGAATTACAACCAGCATCAAACAAGAAACATATACTAAATGTTTCAATAGTTATCCTATTCTAAGTAGTCTAAGTTTTCAACCCCAATCATGCTTCACATCAACAGAATCCTAAATTATTTAGATGTCATAGTCTACAGCTCTTTCAAATGTTTGACTATTTACTATCTATGTGGAATACAATCTCTATGCATCTAGAGAACCTGATTAGTCTAACTATAAGTTTGACAAACATGGATGACTATTGACCTATAGTTCTTAATACCTTTATAGCTTAAAGTTAAGACATCATATTAAAAAATTAAATAATTGGGAAGGATGCTGTCGCCTTTCCTCCCACCCCGCCATGTGAGGCTACGGTGCACGATTAAGGAATGTCATGGGTTCCACTGGGAAAAGTCCTCCTGCGGAATGTCATCCATCATACAGACACTCACAATAAGATTCAGGAGGATTCTAACATGTGGAAAATCAGAGAACTAGAGAAGCAAATGGAGGATGCTTACCAGGGCATCAGAAGGAACATGGTACCCATCAGCTCAAGTTGGATGAGAAGTGATGGTTTTGAGGAAGAAAGTCAGAGAGACTACTGGAGGCCAAAATATGAAATTTCTGGGGCCCTGGAAGATGATTTTCTTAAGGCTAAATCCTGGAACAAGAAGTTATATGAGTATGAATCCAACATGCCAGACAGATGGGGTCAAAGTGGTTATAAAGAGTTGTATCCTGAAGAGTTTGAAACAGACAGTAGTGACCAGCAGGACATTACCAATGGGGGGAAAAAAAAACCATCTCCCCAGGTAAAAGCATCTGCTCACGAATCCCGCAAACATAAGAAGTCAAAGAAGTCCCATAAAAAGAAGCAGAAAAAACAGTCCCACAAAAAAACAAAAGGAAGCTATGGACATAGCAGCAGATTCCTCAAGTGAGTTCTCAGAAGAAACTGGAGCTTCTAGTACCAGGAAAAGGAAGCAACCACACAGGAGCAAGAAAAAAAGCCAGGAAAAGGTCTCCTAAAAAGTTTTCCCTTGAGATCTCAGTAGTAAATGGCAATGGGTTTTTGATCCTACTGCACATACTGGCTTTGTGGGAGCCTAGGCAGTTTGGATGCTCACCTTACTAGACCTGGATGGAGGTGGGCAGTCCTTGGACTTCCCACAGGGCAGGGAACCCTGATTGCTCTTTGGGCTGACAAGGGAGGGGGACTTGATTAGGGGAGGGTGAGGGAAATGGGAGGCGGTGGCGGGGAAGAGACAGAAATCTTAAATAAATAAATAAATAAATAAATAAATAAATAAAAAGTTTTACCTTTAGGGGGAGAAAGGGCTACTTCCCAGTCAGATAATTCAGCAGATAGCAGTTCTGAGAAAAATCGAGGAAAGAGACACTAAGAAAATCAAAAGGGAGAAAAAAAAGGAAAAGTGTTCATGTTCCTGTGTTTAGCTCTGAAGTACAGGAGAGGACGAGCAAGCGCAGGAATTGGAAAGTGGCTACGGATGCAAGGTCTGCTGAAAGCTCAGAAGATGGCTAAGTGGGAAAGCAGCCGTCCTGCTTCCCACGAACTCTGCTTGTCTGCAGCTCTTAACAGTGGGGTTTGCTAGTGACTCCTTCAGCACAGGAGTCAGAGGTCAGAGTTGTCCTACCTACTTTTTACTCCATCCCCTTTTGTTGTTAATAGGGAATCTGGTATTTTGTTAAGGTTTCTTGAAGAGATTATTTTTTGCAATTAATCACTTATGGTAGAATATCTATACAGCAAATTAAAGAACCCAGAAAGTAATGATCTGGGTTGGAATGTTGAATTTGGGGGAATCAAGGGTCTGGGATGAAGAAAGGATTGAAGTTGTGCCAGACAGAATAGTTTGACAAGGAAAACTTGCTATTTATACAGCTGACTTCAGCTTTGGTGCTTTGATTCTTCTATAGTTGGGCCCTACATGTATCTAATTTACTTAGTGAGGAAATGGGTATAAGAACAAACCTTTTCCCTTCATGGTAGGAGCCACAGATGACGGCTAAGTAATGTAGGGTTTTCTGCCTAATTTCTCTGCTGATCAGGGTCTACAGTGACATTGAGTATAACCCAAACATAACAGTAACTGGATAGTAATTGGTTTTCTAGTTCCATTGCTTTATATTGCCTGAATGGGTTTGTGTTTGAAATTATTTGTTCAGTTGTCCTGTCTATCAAATGGTAAGAATTAGGAAGTAGTCACATTGCCAATGATGCTTTCAACGAGATTCAGCCATCTAAATGTTTGTTTGTTTTTTTGTTTTTTTCTTTTTGCCTAGTTGGAGATTGAACTGAACCATACCCCCAGCCCTATTGTTTCCCTGTTTTTTTGTTTTGTTTTTCGAGACAGGGTTTCTCTGTAGTTTTGGAGCTTGTCCTGGAACTAGCTCTTATAGACCAGGCTGACCTCTAACTCACAGAGATCCACCTATCTATGCCTCCCAAGTGCTGGGATTAAAGGCGAGTGCCACCAGCGCCCAGCTTCCTTGTTCATTTCTAATTCTGTTAATGAATTTTAGTTTCCCTGAAACCAGATGAATCAATTCCAAAATGAAACACACTCTCAGGGACAGACCTAGTTCTTCCCAGTCTGACTTTGTGCTATGATTATCAAGAACATATTATTTTCCCCTGCTATACTGTGATCTTGATAGTAAAAGAAACCAAAATACCACTGAAAAGTGGCTGGTAGTTGACTTTTCATTAAGAGGAAAGATAAGTGACATTGTCAGGGTTTTTGTTTTTGAGGATGTCACTTTTGGAACTGAGTAGAAAGCACACAAGCTCAGACTTAAGACTGGGTCATGGTTCTGCCACTGATTGATGAGTTCTAGAGCAGGTTAAGTTAACCTCCAGGCCTTACTTTTGCATGTGTAATACAGAAATACTTCATGGTTAGCGTGAGACATCAGCAATAAAACACTACTATGCTGACATCCCATGAAGTAGCATTTTATAGTTTAACTAAATTTGTGCTCTTTATATACATACTTATAATAAACTACTTGTTTTTTAAAATAAAAAAATTAAATAATCTTTAAAGAAATGTGCAGAAAATGACGACAGTGACTTCAAAATGTAAACAGTACATAAGTATCTTGATAAGAAGTAGAAATGTATAGTCCAATATGATAAATATATCCTAAAATTGCATCAGTATACAAAATATCTTTAGCAGAGGTAGAAACCTCCATGCACACAATATGGCAAAATGACTTTGCATAGGTACACAAATATTGTAAACAGAAATAGGAGCATATTCAAAATAATAAGTATAATTTGCATTTGTATCAATATACAAGAATCTCTACCAATGTAAATTGCCTATAAACAATAGCTCACAAGTATTCTCATTATTATTCACTATTATTATTAATGTGAGTAAGCTTGTATTTATTATTGTCCCATCCCATTCATTCCCCATTTTTTTCAAGAGAGATCTTTGAGCCTACTTCTTTTCCACCCTCAAGCCTATACCAGTTATAATCAACCCTAATAATAGCACTAACCCTGAGGACAAACTTTGTTGGGAGAAGGGACATTGTTTTCTAACATCATATCCAACTGTCATGGGGGACAATATTATTTCTATGTGATCCTGTAAAAACTAAAATGATAGTTAAGTTTCAGGACTACTGTCTTTTATAATTGCAGAGTCTCTGAGTAGTCCGTAGGGTATTATATAAGTTCTTATTTGAAATTCTGGCCATAGTGTTGTAAAAAGGTGCACTTGTCAGGTAGCCAAGTTGGAATCATGTTGATCAGTTTGTAACCAAAACCTATCTTAAAGGGTACTATCAGCATAATGACATCATATCACTCAGGTAGAATCCTTTTTTGTGGGGCCCCATCCTCCTTCTGGAAACATCACAGAAAAATTTATTATACACTGTGGAAAACTTAAACATTATTCTTATAGACATATCTTCAATGAAAGGTAATATAGAGACAAAAATAGGTGTAAGAAGAGAAGTAAATATTTTAAAGTAGAGTTTTGATAATATTAGCCCCTAAATTTTATCTGTCTTCTGTTTTCTGTCCAACACCAAGTGGCTCCTGATAAGAGCCATAAACTCTGAGGTTCTTTTTTTCTTTTAGCACATGCATTTAGAAAAGGATAGTCACTGTCAAACTCCAAAGCCAGCTTTGATTTTTAAGTGAGTCACAACTATTATTATACTGAGAAGTAGGAAGGTATATATGGCTATGTAAGAAAATTGTACTCTGAAGAGAATATTGGTACTGTAGATTTCTCTTTGCTTGGTTTTCCTTCTGAATAGCTATCTTTTCTTCTTTAGGCATCTTATGTCCAGTCGCTTGACTTTTTGAAGATGGGTATTTTTCTGCAAAGACAAAAACAGAACTATGCCCCAACACTTATGAGGTTTTTCCACAACTACAGTATTATCAATTCTGTGGATAAGCTGTCATTTCTCTTTATCAAGAGGTTTCTCGTTTTCAAACCAAATCTTGATTAATTTTGAAGGTATCCATAGCTTTTCAACTTCCATGAAAACAAGAGAGAAACCTCTGCCCCTAGGTAGCACTGCCCTGGTTTCCATTCTGAGATCAACACATCCTTGAAATATATCACCTGATTTAATGCATAAGTTTATTTTATTATCTAATATCTCTCTGCTGCCATTGTTTCTCATTAACATTAAGAAAATTTAAGGTTCATAAGGCTTTATGCAATCTATTTCTGGTGCTATCTTTCATTCTTTTCTGTTTGCTTAACATATCCTTTATAGTTTGATTTGATCTTTCTATATTTCCTGACTTGTAGGATTGTGTGGTATGTCTGTAATATGCTTTATATTATAATAAGCAAAAAAATATTTTTTTTCTTAGAGACATGTGCTGGATCATTGTCTGTCTTTATTTGTTCATGTATAACCATGATGGCCACAAGTTCTAGTAAATGTGTGATTACCAAATCAGCCTTTTCCAAACACAAAGCAGTTTGTCCATTGAAAACTTGATTAGGGATCAATGGTATGGTGTACATATTTTAAATTTTCAGATTCTACAAAGTGAAAAATATCCATCTGACAGATTTTATTTGTTTCTGTTTACTGTGTGATAGATTACCTGGCAGACAAGAATGAGGTCAGATTTGTGTTATGTGTATTAGATAGAGCTTATTCCTAATTATATCTTGAACCTGAATGAATAATGATGTCAGTTCTGTATCATCTGGTATATATCAGCAGTTTCAGTATGCAAAACAACTCTTTCAGCATTTTGTGAATCAGTAACTATATTGAGGGATTTTCTAAAATTCCTTACAACCATGAGAATAGTATATAATTCTGACTTTTAGATATAAGGCTTTTGTCCATCTTACTTAAATCTTCTGATGTGCAGCTTGCCTTTCCTAATTTATTTGCATCAATAATGAATGTAGGGGCTTCAATTTTTGATGTGTCATGTACAATGCAAAAAGGATCCAGTTACCTCTCTTTATAAGGTTAATTCTGTTGCTTTTAGGATAGATGTTATTAATCTCTCACTAAAAATTAGTGCAAGCTTTTTTGCCAGGGTTCATTGTCTTTCCATATTTTTAATTTTATTTTTAATAAAAGGTAGTATAATTTCTGCTGGGTCTATTACTGCAATTTAATGAAGTCTCAATTTTCCTTTTATAATTAACTCAGACACCTTTTCCACATAAGATTTCAATTTTTTACTTGGTTTCTGAGCTATAAAGATCCATTCTAAGATAATATCTTGCCTTTGCATTAAACTTCCTGTTAGGGAATATTTGGAGGGTAATATGACTACAAATGGTTTTAAGAATCAAATCCGTGTGATCCATATGTGCCTCCTGTAATTTCTTTTCAATCAAACTCAATTTTTTTCTTGGCTTCAACTGTTAATTCCCTGGGACTACTTAAGTCTTTGTTAGCAACTAAGGTTTGCTTTGAATGAATTATTTGATCAGTTGTTATCACAGAGGTAGACTGTAGATTGAAAATATCTGCTAGAAAACTTTGGAAGTCATTGAGAGTCTGCAATTGTACTCTCCTAATTTGTACTTTTTGTGTTCTACATTTCTGTAAACATATTTTGTAACCTACACAATTGATAGAATCTCCTCCTTTTTAGGAGCAATTTTTAATCCCCAACTAGGTAAAACTTTTTTTTTTATGATTTGTCATTTCTATTTTATTCTTTTTTTTTCTGTTTATTTTATTTTTTTTAAATTTATTTATTTATTAAAGATTTCTGTCTCTTCCCCGCCACCGCCTCCCATTTCCCTCCCCCTCCCACAATTAAGTCCCCCCTCAGCCTGAAAAGCCATCAGGGTTCCCTGTCCTATGGGAAGTCCAAGGAACCCCCACCACCATCCAGGTCTAGTAAGTTGAGCATCCAAACTGCTTAGGTTCCCACAAAGCCAGTGCGTCCAGTAGGATCAGAAACCCATTGCCATTGTTCTTGAGTTCTCAGTAGTCCTCATTGTCCGCTATGTTCAGAGAGTCCGGTTTTATCCCAGGCTTTTCCAGACCCAGGCCAGCTGGCCTTGGTGAGTTCCCAGTAGAACATAGTGTAGGTAAAACTTTCTTATTTCCTCAAACATTCTTTTTAATGAATCTACATTTGAATCAGACAGAAAAATGCCATCCATGTAATGGCAAACTATAGATTCAGAAAATTATACTCCAATGGTTGACTTACAAAATATTGGCACAGGATGAGGATACTTAACATTCCCTCTTGAAGTATAACCTCCATTGATATTTTCTAGTAGGCTGAGAATTGTTATAATTAGACACTGTGGATGCAAATTTTTCTCTGTCTATTTTCTTTTTGTAAAAGATATAGTGAAGAAACATTTTTTTTAAATCAATACCTATAAGAGGTTTTCCTTTATCCAATAGGGAAGACAAATGAATTCCAGATTGTAGAGGGTGCATTAGTTGAATCATATTATTAACAGTTCTTAGATCTGTCATCATTCTCCATTTTCTAGATTTCTTTTTAACAACATATAGAGGAGAATTCCAAGGGCTGGTTGATTCTTTAAAATGGTGAGCATCTAGTTGTTCCTGTACCAGCTGTTCTAAAGTCTGCAACTTCTCTGTTCAACACTGTTGTTTAACCCATAAAGATTTTTTTAGTTAACCATTTTAAAGGTATGGCAGTTGATACCTCTGAATGTCTGGTAGTTGTTTTGTGTTTTTATACCGTCTGAATGGTTGGTGATTAATTTTTATAGTACCCTATAATATACTTCCCGGAAACATGAATTGCTTTATGTTTTCTTTTGGAGACTGTAGAAATACTACTCTGGATATTCTGTTGCTGCATCAGATCACAACCCCATAGATTCATAGTTATGAATATCTGAGTAAGGCCTCAGATTCCCTTTCTGTCTTTTTGGCTCTAGCCATTCAACCTATTCCATGTTTTATTTTATTGGAGGTAGAGTTCCAATTCCTAGGAATTGAATATCAGCCTCCTGAAGAGGTCAATTCAGACACCAAGATACTGGAGTAATAATAGTCATATCTGCTCCCATGTCCAGTAATCCAGAAGATTGAGACCTTCTATGTTTGTCATTCCCAGACTAAATATTATTTCTAGAAATGCCTTGCCTTCAATCACTTTGCAGTGTCCTATTGTAAAACAATTAAATCATTTGGTATTTTGATTTCTATTCATACCTTTGGGTATTTTTTTTTCTCCTGTGCAAACTGCAGTATTATCATTAAATGACTCAACATTGGTTGTATGAATTCATCCTTTGATACTGATTTGACCTTAAAAGATCCAAATATCTTTTTGTATTCTAAATTGACATTTTCAAAAGCCAGAGATTCAACAAATACTAGTCTAACTTCGGGTTCTGTTACCTATATTTGTATAGTTTTAGGTAATCTTTGTGAAAAGTCACTACAGGACTCTCTTGGGCCTTGTATGACATTAGTATATAATTCAATTCTTCTTCTTAGTTCTTGAATTCTGGCTCAAGCATTTAAGGCACATGGATAAGATTGTAAGTAGCTTGACTACAGATCAGCATAATGGCACTTGCCAATAATTTGATCTTGGCAAGTCTCAAATGCGTTGACTCTAATGTGACATGCCAGGGCTTTAGCCTCTTCTCTCTAATAGGACTTACACTGTAACTGAGGCCCTTCTTCTAGCAACTCAGAGACTAACTGAAACCAATCATATTGAGTAACCCTACTGCTTAAAGCCCATGTCTTTACCATCTCTCTAAAGAATGTTGAATGCATGGCTTAAGATACTACTGCTTGCTTAATTTCTGTTAGATCTTTTATACATATAGGTTTGCATTTACATTCTGTGAATCTATTTGGATATTGAGTATTTGATGACTTTTTAGAGGTAATTACAGGAAATACAGCTAAAATTCTTAGTCAGTCATCTCTGACTCCGAGGGGTACTGGCAATGCTATATCCTTTGCCTGTCTCTCCTCTCCTTGCTTATCAGGTCAAACAAATTTTTCAATCCATTTCAAATCTTTTTATCACTGTCTTTTGTAAAACTTAAATCTCTTGACCTGTGACTATTTTTTTTTTATTTTTTCATTGAAAGAAAAAAAAAGTCCCCCTCCTCCCAGCCTCCCATTTCCTTCCCCCTCTTCCCACTCCTCTCCCTCTCCCCCTCCCCCCACTCCTCTTCCCCTCCCTCTGCAGTCTGAAGAGCAATCAGGGTTCCCTGCCCTGTGGAAAGTCCAAAGTCCTTCCCCCTCCATCCTGGTCTAGGAAGGTGAACATCCAAACTGGCTACGCTCCCACAAAGCCAGAACATAAAGTAGGATCAAAACCTAGTGCCATTGTCCTTGGCTTCTCAGCAGCCCTCATTGTCTGCCATATTCAGAGTCCGATTTTATCCCATGCTTTTTCAGTCACCAGTCACAGGTGAGCCCCTTGTGGTCCTGACTTCTTTGCTCATGTTCTCCCTCCTTCTGCTCCTCATTGGGACATTGGGAGCTCAGTCCGATGCTCCAGTGTGGGTCTCTGTCTCTATCTCCATTTATCGCCAGATGAAGGTTCTATGGTGATATGCAAGATATTCATCAGTATGGCTATAGGATAGGGTCATTTCAGGTTCCCTATCCTCAGCTGCCCCAGGAACTAACTGGGAACATCGCCCTGGGCACCTGGGAGCCCCTCTAGGTCCAAGTATCTTGCCAACCCTAAAATGGCTCCCTTAATTAAGATATGTGCTTCCCTGCTCTCCTATCCAACCTTCCTTTATCCCAATCATCCCGTTTCCCCAAGTTCAGCCCAACCTCCCCTTCTCACTTTTCTCTCCACATCTCCCCTTACCCACCTCCCACCCCACCCCGAAGATCCCAATTTTTTGCCCAGCAATCTTGTCTACTTCCCATAACCAGGAGGATAGCTATATGGATTTCTTTGGGTTCACCTTCTTATTTAGCTTTTTAGGATATCAAATTATAGACTCAATGACCTTTATTTATGGCTAGAAACCAATTATGAGTGAGTACATCCCATGTTCATCTTTTTGGGTCTGGGTTACCTCACTCAGGATAGTGTTTTCTATTTCCATCCATTTGCATGCAAAATTTGAGAAGTCATTGTTTTTTACCGCAGAGTAGTACTCTAATGTGTATAGATTCCACACTTTCTTCATCCATTCTTCCAAAGAAGGACATCTAGGTTCTTTCCAGGTTCTGGCTATTACAAATAATGCTGCTATGAACATAGTTGAACAAATGCCCTTGTCATATGATCGGGCATCTCTTGGGTATATTTTCAAGAGTGGCATTGCTGGGTCAAGGGGTAGGTTGATCGTGAATTTCCAGAGAAACCACCACACTGCTTTCCAAAGTGGTTGCACAAGTTTGCATTCCCACCAGCAATGGATGAGGGTACCCCTTCCTCCACAATCTCTCCAGCAAAGGCTATCATTGGTGTTTTTGATTTTAGCAATTCTGACAGGTGTAAGATGATATCCCAAAGTTATTTTGATTTGCATTTCCCTGATTGCTAAGGAGGTTGAGCATGATCTTAAGTGTCTTTTGGCCATTTGAAGTTCTTCTGTTGAGAATTCTCTGTTCAGATCAGTGCCCCATTTTTTAATTGTCTTAATTAGCATTTTAAAGTCTAGTTTCTTGAGTTCTTTATATATTTTGGAGATCAGACCTTTGTCTCTTGCCAGGTTGGTGAAGATTTTCTCCCAGTCAGTGGGTTGCCTTTTTGTCTTAGTGACAGTGTCCTTTGCTTTACGGAAGCTTCTCAGATTCAGTAGGTACCATTTATTCAATGTTTCATTTAATGTCTGTGCTGCTGGGGTTATACCTAGGAAGCAATCGCCTGTGCCCATATGTTGTAGGTTACTTCCCACTTTCTCTTCTAACAGGTTCAGTGTTTTCGGACTGATATTGAGGTCTTTGATCCATTTGGACTTGAGTTTTGTGCATGGTGATAGATATGGATCTATTTTCATTCATCTACGGGTTGACATCCAGTTGTGCCAGCACCATTTGTTGAAGATGCTCTCTTTCTTCCATTGTATACTTTTAGCTCCTTTATCAAAAATGAGGTGTTCATATGTTTGTGGGTTAAAATTTGGGTCTTCTATACGATTTCATTGGTCGACTTCTCTGTTTTTATGCCAATACCACACTGTTTTCATTACTGTAACTCTGTAATAGAGTTTGAAATCAGGGATGGTAATGCCTCCAGAAGATCCTTTATTGTATAAGATTGTTTTGGCTATCCTGGGTTTTTTTTTGTTGTTTTTCCATATAAAGTTGATTATTGTCCCCTCAAGATCTGTGAAGAATTTTGATGGGACCTTGATGAGGATTGCATTGAAACTATAAATAGCCTTTGGTACAATTGCCATTTTTACTATGTTGATCCTCCAAATCCAAGAGCAAGGGAGATCATTCCATTTTCTGGTGTCCTCCTCAATTTCTTTCTTCAATGCCTTAAAGTTCTTGTCAAATAGATCTTTCTCTTGGCTAGAGTTACCCCAAGATATTTTATGCTGTTTGTGGCTATTGTGAAAGGTGATGCTTCTCTGATTTCCCTCTCTGCTTCCATAGCCTTTATGTATAGGAGGGTAACTGATTTTTTGGAGTTGATCTTGTATCCTGCCACATTACTAAAGGTGTTTATCAGCAGTAGGAGTTCTTTGGTGGAGTTTTTGGGGTTGCTTATGTACACTATCATATCATCTGCAAATAATGAAACTTTCACTTCTTCCTTACCAAATCGACTTCCCTTGACCCCCTTATGTTGTCTTACTGCTATTGCTAAAACTTCAAGCACTATATTGAAGAGGTATGGAGAGAGTGGACAGCCTTGTCGTGTTCCTGATTTTAGTGGGAGAGCTTTGAGTTTCTCTCCGTTTAGTTTGATGTTAGCTGTCAGTTTGCTGTAAATAGCTTTTATTATATTTAGGTATGACCCTTGTATCCCTAATCTCTCCAATACTTTAATCATAAAGGGATGTTGAATTTTGTCAAATGCTTTTTCAGCATTTAATGAAATGATCATATGGATTTTTCTTTCAGTTTATTTATATGATGGATTACCTTCATAGATTTTCATATCTTGAACCAGGCCTGCATCTCTGGGATGAAGCCTACTTGGTCAAAATGGCTAATTTTTCTAATGTGTTCTTGGATTCGGTTTGCCAGTATTTTGTTGAGGATTTTTGCATCGATGCTCATAGTAAGATTGGTCTGTACTTCTCTTTCCTGGTTGAGTCTTTGTGCGGTTTTGGTATCAGAGTGACTATAGCTTCATAAAAGGAATTTAGCAATGACTCTTCAGTTTCAATATTGTGAAATACACTATGGATTATGAGTATTAGGTCTTCTTGGAAGTTCTGGTAGAATTCCGCATTGAAACCATCTGGTCCTGGGCTTTTTTTCGTAGGGAGGTTTTTGATAACAGCTTCTAATTCTTCACGACTAACTGGTCTATTATATTGTTCACCTGGTCCTGGTTTAACTTTGGTATATGATATTTATCTTAAAAAGTGTCATGGATGGAGATAGAGACAGAGACCCACACTGGAGCACTGGACTGAGCTCCCAAGGTCCCAATGAGGAGCGGAAGGAGGGACAGATGAGCAAGGAAGTCAGGACGACGAGGGGTGCACCCACCCACCGAGACAGTGGGGCTGATCTATTGGGAGCTCACCAAGGCCAGCTGGACTGTGACTGAAAAAGCATGGGATAAAACCGGACTCTCTGAACATGGCAAACAATGAGGGCTGATGAGAAGCCAAGGACAATGGCACTGGGTTTTGATCCTACTTAATGTGCTGGCTTTGTGGGAGCCTAGTCAGTTTGGATGTTCACCTTCCTAGATATGGACGGAGGGGGGAGGACCTAGGACTTACCACATGGCAGGGAACCCTGACTGCTCTTTGGACTGGAGAGGGAGGGGGAGAAAAGTGAGGGGAAGGGGAGAGGGGTGGGAGGAGGGGGAGAAGAATGGGAGGAGGGGGAGGGAAATGGGTGGCTGGGAGGAGGTGGAAATTTGTTTTTTTTTCTTTCTTTTCTTTATTCTCCTTTTATCAATAAAAAAATACATAAAAAAAGTGTCATTTCTTTTACATTTTCCAGTTTTGTGGCATACAGGCTTTTGTAGTAAGATCTAATGATTCTCTGAATTTCCTCTGTGTCTGTGGTTATGTCCCCCTTTTCATTTCTGATCTTATTAATTTGCATATTCTCTCTGCCATTTGATTAGTTTGGATAGGGGTTTATCAATCTTGTGGATTTTCTCCAGGAACCAGCTTTTTGTTTCATTGATTCTTTGGATTGTTTTCTGTGTTTCTATTTTGTTGATTTCAGCCCTCAGTTTGATTATTTCCAGTCTTCTACTCCTCCTAGGTGAGTCTGCTTCTTTTTTTTTCTTGAGCTTTCAGGTGGGCTGTTAACTCTCCAATGTGTGCTTTTTCTGTTTTCTTTAAGTGGGCACTTAGTGCTATGAACTTTCCTCTCAGGACTGCTTTCATAGTGTCCCATAAGTTTGAGTAGGTTGTTTTTTTATTTTCATTGAATTCAAGGAAGACTTTAATTTCTTTCTTTATTTTTTCCTTGATCCAGGTGTGGTTCAGTAGTTGACTGTTCAGTTTCCATGAGTTTGTAGGCTTTCTGGGGGTAGCATTGTTGTTGAATTCTAACTTAAATCCATGGTGATCTGATAAGACACAGGAGGTTACAAATATTTTTTTGTAACTGTGGAAGTTTGCTTTGTTACCGAGTATGTGGTCAATTTTTGAGAAGGTTCCATGAGCTGCAGAGAAGAAGGTATATTCTTTCCTATTTGGGTGAAATGTTCTATAGATGTCTGTTAAGTCCATTTGATTCATTACCTCCATTAATTCTCTTATTTCTCTGTTAAGTTTCTGTCTGATTGACCTGTCCATTGGTGAGAGAGGATTCTTGAAGTCTCCTACTATTAGTGTGTGCGGTTTGATGGCAGTCTTGAGTTTTAGTAATGTTTCTTTTACGTACCTGGGTCCTTTTATATTAGGGGCATAGATATTCAGGATTGAGACTTCATCCTGATGAATTGTTCCTGTTATGAATATAAAATGTCCCTCTCCATCTCTTCTGATTGATTTAAGTTTGAAGTCAACTTTGTTAGAAATTACTGTGGCCATACCTGCTTGTTTCTTAGGTCCATTTGCTTGATAGGCCTTTTCCCATCCCTTTACTCTGAGTAGGTGCCTGCGTTTGTGGTTGAGGTGTGTTTCTTGTAAACAGCAGAATGTTGGATCCTGTTTTCATATCCAATCTCTTAGCCTGTGCCTTTTTATAGGTGAATTGAGTCCATTATATTAAGTGATATTAATGACCAGTGGTTGTTAACTCCAGTCACTTTTTTAGTTGTAGAGTTTGTGTGTTTCCCTTCTTTGAGTTGTGCTGGTGAAGGGTCTCTAGATGTTTGAGTTATTGTGGTCATTGTTGGACTCCTTGGTTTGTGATTTTCCTTCTATTACTATCTGTAAGGCTGGATTTTTGGCTATATATTGTTTAAATTTGTTTTTATCCTGGAAAATTTTGTTTTCTCCATTTATAGTGAACAAAAGCTTGGCTGGGTATAGTAGTCTGGGCTTACATCCATGGTCTCTTAGTTTCTAAAGTACATCTATCCAGGACCTTCTGGCTTTCATTATTTCCATAGAGAAGTCAGGTGTAAGTATGATAGGTTTACCTTTATAAGTAACTTGGCCTTTTTCCTTTGCAGCTCTTAATATTCTTTCTTTATTCTGTATGTTTTCTGTTTTGATTATTATATGGCGAGGAGATGTTTTTCTTTGTTCCAGTCTATTCGGTGTTCTGTATGTTTCTTGAGCCTTCAAAGGAATATCTTTCTTTAGGTTGGGAAAGTTTCCTTCTATAATTTTATTAAATATATTTTCTGGACCATTGAGCTGTACTTCTTCTCCTTCTTCTATACCAATTATTCTTAGGTTTGGTCTTTTTATTGTATCCCAGTTTTCCTGAATGTTTTGTGATGAGAATTTGTTGGCTTTGCTGTTTTCTTTGATCAGTGTGTTTATTTTCTCTATGGTATCTTCAGTGTCTGAAATTCTTTCTTCTATCTCTTGTAATCTGTTGGTAGTCCTTGTCTCTGTATTTCCTGTTCGTTTACCCAGATTTTCC
The DNA here is from genome assembly GCF_037038515.1 of Microtus pennsylvanicus. NCBI lineage: Eukaryota > Metazoa > Chordata > Mammalia > Rodentia > Cricetidae > Microtus > Microtus pennsylvanicus. The sequence goes on from NC_134583.1 coordinate 39,284,153, forward strand.
ATCTCCATCCTTCCCTCGGTTTGTGTTTTCTTCATTACTTCCATTTAATTCTTCAAGTCTTGAACTGCTTCCCTTACCTGTTTGATTGTTTTTTCTTGTTTCTCTTGGTTTTCTTGGGTATCTTTGAGTGATTTATTCATTTCCTCTACCTTTTTGTTTGTAATCTCTAATGGTTTATGGCAGTTTTTCACCTCCTGTTTAAGGTCTTCTATTATTTTCATATAATTCACTTTTGAGTCGATTTCTTCTAATTCTTCTGGAGTAGGGTGTACAATTCTTCTTATTTCGGGATCCCTGGATTCTGGTGATGTCATGTTGCCTTTCAGGTGGTTGAAGGAATTCTTGCATTGGCGCCTTACCATCTCTTCCCGTTCAGATGGAACTCCTCAGTATCCAAACAGGGCCACCGTCCAGATGGAACTCCTCAGCACCTATGCTGTAATTTATATAATGGAGCTTGCTGTGGACTAAGTTTCCTGACCCAAGACACGTGCGGCTCCGACCTTTGACTATTTCTAATGATCTCATCAAGACGATTAATTTCTGGTTCTCATTCTGCACATGTGATTCCAAGCTTTTAAATTTTTCCATTTATGATATCTTGTCATCTTTAGATATTATTTGGATGGCATGTAGATTACCTTCCTGAAGGTATGTTCTATCTGCTAGCATATCATAACTTTTTAACAAATTTTGTTAGTCAATTTCTACAGTATGAATTCTTTCAGATAGTCTTTCAGTATCTTTTTTTACAGTTTCCTAATCCATTGACATAGAATCAGTTTTGCCTGTAAAATTAAGATTATCATTTAAAATAGTATGAATCCTTTCAGCTAAATACTTTATCCTTCATAAATTTTTCTCATTCTTAAAACTGTTATCAAACTATTTCTTTAAGGATGTAATATGAAGAACAAAGATAATAGCCACCATGGCCACAAAAATATATGTACAATGTAGGTCATAGAGCTCTTGCAGAATTCATCCATAGTAGAAACAAAAGGCTGTTATATCCCTGGGTGGTAATGTTGTCTGCAATTGTCTCTGGGTTTGTTTAAAATTTTCAAATTTATGTATTTATTTGTTAATCAAATTAACTTGCCTCTGTTATAATTTTCAGAAAATATGGTGTTGATGTAATAGTTTTTATTGTACAAAGGTGTCTCAGTAACAGCAGTAAGGCAGGTCAGAAATAATGCCTGAGACTTAGAATTACCAACAAATTTGTTTAAATAATTAAAAACAGCATACCTGCATATGGAAAATGTTTGAGTTGGGAAATATAAAGGAACCCAGAGTTTGCAGGCTGTCGTTAGCTGCAAGGTTACTGTCCAGAACTTGGGACAGGCATTCATGGATCTGTACTGGGAATACAAGACTGTTTTCCAGGTTCAGGGTTGGAGCTTCTATTTCCTGATTCAGGGCTAGTCCTGATCAGAGCAGTCCTGAAAGATGTTAGAGAAGCCAGAGAAGAGTTTCAGTAGAAAGCAGCGGGTGGCAGCGAGCAAGATGAATCCATGCAGGCTCAATCCGTAGCAGAAAGGTGTTAAGTTGCTGTGGCAGACCCGCAGAGCCAAAAACCATGTGTAGATGCATCCAAGAGGTATAGTCTGACAGGGATGCAGACTGGACTCTGGGCAGGGCTTGACAATGGCATGGACTTAGGTCATGTTGGATGCCAATTTATTGGCATACAAAAGAGTTCCAAATAACCTGGAATGGAGTATAACAAAGGTTTATTAGGAAATAAACTCACAGAAATAGTAGCCATCCACAGCCCTCTGTGTGTGCTGAGAACTACAACAGAATCCAGAAGTCAAGAGCCCCTCCTCACACACTCTTCATATTCATTTGAGACTATGCCCAAAATGAGCATCTATATGAGTAATCTACATGCCATCCAAATAATATCTAAAGATGAGAAGATATCATGAACGAAAAAATTTAAAAGCTTGGAATCACATGTGCAGAATCGGAACCAGAAATTAATTGTTTTGATGAGATCATCAGAAATATTCACAGGTCAAGGGATTTATGTTTTACAAAAGACAATGATAAAAAGATTTGAAATGATTGAGAAATTTGTCAGAACTGATACGCAAGGAGAGGAGGGACAGGCAAATGATACAGCATTGCCAGTACCTCTAGGAGTCAGAGATGGCTAACCAAGAGTTTCAGCTATATCTTAAAGGCTATTGGCTGAATGAGATTAAGGCTGCAATTAATAGTAGGCCTACTAGACCTCCGAGCTTAATTGAGACCACTGCTGATAAAAGTAATTCTCACTTGTATTGTTCTTGATTCCCTACTGGCTGCTGACCAGGATATGTCAGCTCTTCTTTGTATTGGAACTGGTCTGTTTACAAGTCTGCTTCAGCGGAGTGTGGGAAATGAGAAAACAGTACAACCATTAAAAAGAAAATTTTGACCCAGAAAAAAATCCCTTTCAACATCTGCATGAAGTATTCATTAGAAGTAAGTCATTTCACAAAATGCACTAGACATTAGTATCAGGAGTGAGGACATATCAAAGGAAGTCTTGTTGGTGGAATTAAAGTCCAGACTTAACAAGTCAATCCATCACTTACTACCAATTTTCTTAAACTTCCCAAGGATATTTAATAATAATAAAATGGTTGAAAATTTAGCACTTATTACTCAAGTCATACGTTGACTCTCACAACAGTGAACAAAAAAAAATGTTACTACAAATCCACATAGTAAAAATCAAAATTATTAATACTATGTATGTCCTATAATCATTAGTGGGTGATTAGTAAGTTATTGGTTTTAAACTAGCATAATAACATTAATAAAATGTACTGAATAAGATGTAATTTACCAATAATCTAATAATAGAAAGTAATAGCATTAAGCCCTTCTACATTCCATGGGTTTTGTCAAAACAGTGGTAAAAATGAAAGAGAAATAAGAGAATACAGATAATTCCTCATCTCTCTTTTTGTAATGTGCTTCATTTAATATATTGAGATGATTTGTCAACAATCATCCTGTTCCAAACTTGTTTATGCAGTGCTTAAAGGTGTAAATTACCTTTATGACATTATGAGGGGGCTAGACACCTCAGGTCCCTATGCTCATCTGACAAGCACTTTACAGGCTCGGCCATTTTCCTAGTCCTTTTCTGTCTTTCTAAGTGAATCTGAAGATAACATGGGGATTTCCAGAGAAAACATGAGAGAGGGAAACTGAAATATAAAGACTTCAGGTGTGTTTTATATTGTTACACACAAAAAGGAACCTCGTCTGCTAATGTGTGTAGTGTTGCTTATGTATCAATCCCATACAAGCCTAGAATTAGACTCTGAACCTCTGCTCCTGTTTTATGGGAAAATTTATTATGAAGAGAGACCAGTCATTCTTTTTATAGGGTGAAGTGGAGGCTGTCGTTGCATCTTCGCCATTATTTTACAAACTTTAGCATTCATTAAAACTCTCTTAGCTGTCTTCACTGCCATCTTTCTTCCTTCTCATGAATTATTCAAGACAGATTTCACTTGAGGTAAATAGTTTGATTTGAAGGCTTTTGTATCTGGACTTAGAAGCAACAAGAAGTGTTAGATGCTCAGAATATTAAGTGTACAGAGTGGCGCAGACTCTGTTGCTAGGAGAGAAGGCACTTGCCGCCAGCACTCGGGCTGCTGTTGTGCTTCAGCTCAGTAAGTATTTGTCATTCTGAAGGAGGCCTGAATGATGAAGCCTACTGTATAAATCAGAGAGCTTACTTCCCAAGCACCCCAGCATTCTAATCTACTTTTCAGTTAGTGGAGACTTTGGAGGTTTTACAAGGTAAAATGTCACATTTGTACATAAAATGGCCAATATTTTACTAGTCTTTGTTATTCTTTGGATATTATATTAAAAGCACGAAAACTACTTTAACCTTCATGTTTCTCTTGAATTAACTGAAATTTGAATTGTGAATTCTTTCAACAAATCACGTGAAAATGAAGGAAGCATGGGAAGTATTTCACCTTAATGGCCTTGAGATAAGATACATTTTTTCATTGATATCATAACTTCCTTATTTCATAAATATTAATTTTAAAATTTCAACACTGAATAACATCATGAAAAATTGATTTGAACTATACATGGCTGAAAATTGTATTGCCTAGATATAATGGGCAAAACAAGGTTCAGTAAAATGTAGTACATTTAAAAACCAATCCCAAACTCTTATTACAATTTTTTTCACTTGCCAAAATTCCCTTCCTTAATTAATTTCTGCTATAACTTTTAACAAAAAAACTATATTCACAAATTATTTCCATATTGAAATGCTTTTAGAGAATGAATTTTATTTATCCTTCCTGTCATGACACAATGTCATGAGCAAATAGTTTCATTTACTAAAGAATAATACACAGAAGATTCCCTAATTACTATGTGATAGAACTGAGCTGAGTTTCCTACATGGATTCTGTAGGCTAAGGCTTGCCATAACTTTGTTGGTACTCCTAAAGTTTCCCAGTGTTATGTAGTCATGAGTGATGTGAGGAAGTCAGGGAGGATTGTAACGATGTAAGCGAATGCAGACAGATTATAAATATATATATATATATATAGCTTTAATGGAGAAATAGACTTACAGAACCACCGTTCCCATGGAGACCAGGAAAGCAGAAGCGATGGCTGGGAGCACGCTCCCCAAATTTATAGGCAAACATTAGCCCGAGGCGAACATGCCCCCTTAGGGGCGGGACTTATCCCTACATCTCCCCTTTTTGTCTAAATAAGACAGAACTAAACCAAATACAACTATATACAATAATAACAAATAATAAATATAACAAACAATATTGAGAACAAAAGTTTTGCTAAACATTCTATCTCAAGGAGTCTAAATAATGTAGAGAGTAACTACAATTATATAATCTTCAACTCCGTCAAAGATCTGAGAAGGGAATAAATATTACTTAACAAACGAGATATATCCAAAATGTGCAACAATTGACAGAGACAACTGACTACCTGGGCAATCACCCAAAGTCTCGTTTGCAATGTTGAGTCAACCAACTTTGGCTAAGGCCTAACATAACTGACATACCATTATTAAAAGCAAGGAACTTTTCAAAACTATCTTACCCTGTCTTGGCAGGATATGACAGTCCTGTTTTATCCATTGATGCATGCTCTGTATCTCTGTCAGTGGTTGAGGTATGGGCATTTGTTTGCCCAAAGGCCAGTTCTGCCAAAAAGAAAGGCTCCAGGTGGAGTGTCTTTGGTGCTCAACATTCTCTCGGGAATAAAGTGGTGTTGCCAGGAGCAGATATGTCTCATTGTCATGAAAAGTCCTAAGTTATTAAAATATTTTAAATGCCATATTCTGCAGCCTTTGAGAGATATGAAGAATGCCTATCTGAAATATATCTCTATATATCTAGAAAATCTAACTAACATGACTACAAGCTTGACTATTATCGATGATTATCCATTAACAACCTATATTTCCTAATTATACATTACATTTTAAAAATGAACTACACAATCACAACACCTTATTCAAGATCAGAAATACATATACATATAACAAAATTGACCTTAAAATCCATACCAATGCAAATTATTCATACCTATATCATTTCTCCCTTTAAATGTAAAAGAACATTTATAAACAATATTTTGGAAACATGGGCACAGTTTTTTCTCTCCAAACTGCTTCCTGCTGAATGGGGGCGCTGTTAGTCAGATCATTTAGGGTGTAATCTGTGTGCCAGGTTTATCTCAGGTGGCAGTTGAGTGAAGTAATTTTTTGAGGGTGTTCACAGGAACTTTTCGGGAGGTCGTGGTCTATCATACCATATCGTGATAGATGAAATGAACAGGGTCTCCTCCTCTGTCAAAACAAAATAAGAAACTCCTTTCCAAAGCATCATGCCCTTAAATCCAAATTTCAAAGTCAAGGCATCAAAATATCTATGTTGGATTAGTTCAGCAGCATTTATAAATAAATATCTTTTAGCAGATGTTGCTCCTTCCTCAACATTTAAATAATTTAAAGAGAGCATAATAGCATACATTATCAAAATTCTCTGTGTATTTTCCATCTTTGTGCAGCTTTGTTTTAACCTCTATTCTGTTTATTTTTACTTTTAACTCTTTGCTTTTTGAGACAGGTTCTCTCTGTATCTTTGACCTGAAGTAACTCTTTAGACCAGGCTGTCCTTGAAGGCTCAGAGATCCCCCAGTCTCTGCCTCCCAGGCATTGGGATTAAAGGCCTGTGCTACCACACCTTGAAGTCACAGAGGTCAATCTCCCTCTGCCTTTCAAGTGTTTGGATTAAAGGTGTGTACTACTACACACAACAACTCTCTTCCTTTTTTTTTTTGTTTTTTACTTTAAGAATTTTAACTTTTAGTCTGCATATATTTTTAACATGCTGTAAATCATTTAAAAATTTTCTTTGTCTTTGAATCTCTCATTACTGTATCTCTCTCTGTTTTTCTGACCACATGAGTCTTTAATTTACCAAGCAATATCAGTAGGACTAAAGCCGTGGCTTTGATGGCTGGATCCAGCCCATTCCTTAGTTTTCCAGCCTCATGGCTGAGGTACTGGCTGTATCCACATTTACTGCCACAACTCTATGGCATTTCAAGGTCCCTGCCTGCAAGCGAGCTTCAGCAGCCTGTGCTTGCAAACTGCAACAACTGCCTGTGTAAAAGAGTCAGAGTTTGCCCTGGCAGGACAGCCCAGAAAGCCGGCATTTTTAAATGGCACAGCTTTTTTTCCTGCTACGGCTGAAAACCGAAAAGCATGCATTCAGCTTTTCGTCAACACCATTTAAGTGTTTCGTGGCAGGACCTCTTAATGAGCTGCAGGGTTTTGCAGCTAAAGCTGAGTCAGGAAGCTTCTCTTAGAAGAGAGTGCTTGCTTGCCTCTAGCAAGCAGAGTGCCACAAATGCTTTAAAGCCAGAGTTCACGCTGGCAGCACAGCCCCAAGAAGCTGCGCTTTAAAATGACACAGTGTTTTTTCTGCTGCTGTTGCCGAATCAGGAAATCTCTCTACAGCACGCCACCAACAAACAGCAAAAATCTGTGTTAAACTCTCTCTCCCTTATTTTTAAGCCTTCTCAGGTTTTTTAAGTGGGTTTAGTCCATCATGTCGGGCGCCAAAATGTAACGTCGTAAGGGAATGCAGACAGATTGTAAAAATATATATTAGCTTTAATGGAGAAATAGACTTACAGAACCACCGTTCCCGCAGAGACCAGGAAAGCAGAAGCTACGGCTGGGAGCACGGTCCCCAAATTTATAGGCAAACATTAACCCGAGGCGAACACGCCCCCTTAGGGGCAGGACTTATCCCTACAGAGGATTTTGAATTATGTTCTTTCATATTTAAACTGCACATCTGTTAGTAAGTATATATGCACTTTAAAAACTTAATCCTATATTTTATATATATAGACATACTGGTTTCAAAAGCACTAATACATATAAACGTGCACAAATATATGTATGTGTATGTAATTATTACTTTATTTAAGCAAATTTTATCAGAGAGTGAATCCATACAGCAGATAGAGAATAGAATCTCCTAGTGATCATATCATAATCATGCTGTCTTATTGGTTTATCTGTGATTGTATAGTTCAGATCTGAATATTCCCTAATGATTCATTTGTCTATGACTTGTGGAACTGTGTGGACTTGATGATCTAGTAGAATTACATCGATCATTGAGTATGGGAAATTTTGAAAAGACATACCATTCCTCACTCTGTTCTTTGCAAAAATTAGTGAAAGCCTTCTCTGAAGTGTGTTTCATGTACCCCAGTTCATATTAACAACCACCCATGATCTGAAACCACCTGCCAAAAGCATTCTCTACATTCTTTTCTGTTTTATGATATTTGCCTCAGACTCCATAATTCATATGTGAAGACTCATCTATGTACCCAGACATATGATTTTCTTCTTTTTGTTTGTTTGTTGTTTGTTTGTTTTTTTTGTTTTTTGAGACAGGGTTTCTCTCTAGCTTTGGAGCCTGTCCTGGCACTAGCTCTTGTAGAGCAGGCTGGCCTCGAACTCACAGAGATCTGCCTGCCTCTGCCTCCCTAGTGCTGGGATTAAAGGCATGTGCCACCACCGCCCGGCCAGACATGATTTTCTTGGTCTCAGGAAGAAAGGAGTTTCTCATCTGAGTATCAAGGAGATACTGGAAAAGAGCGAACTTAAGATTCGAAACTAAAAGTTAATTGTGAAGGAAAGAACATATAGCTTGCTCAGTTAGGTTCTTGAGACTATGAATGGGTTTGTGAGTGTGAGTGTGTGTGTGTGTGTATGTTTGGGTATGTGTACGTTGGTGTCCATGTGTGTGTTATGGTGGCTAAGAAAAAAAAGATGAGGGGGCACTGTTCTGGATCAGGCTTAGTGTAAGTGCATTATTGCAGCAACCATTATAAAGGCAGACATTGGGAATTTTTAGGATGCTGGGTGGGGGGAGTTTGTCTAAATTTTACACATTAAAATTTAATAATGAGAGCATGATTGGATCTTCTGAGAAAAACTTCAGAGAAGCCCTGTAGGTAAAATTAGGTTTTTTAAATCACTAAAGCACATAAAAGAGACTTTCATTATCTAGGTGTCATCTATCACATAGGGACAGAAAACAGTTTTCTTTGATTTAGAGTGATGTCCACTGCCTTCTGAGTGAAGAGTTTCCAGGTTAATATTGTTATGCTTTCTGTGCAAGCTCTAATACTTTTTTTTTTATCATTTTGGCTTATAGCAGACATGCTTAGTCAGTTAAATGCCTTAAGATATCTAGATTTCAGCCTATATGAAAACATACATGTGATTTACAATGTATTTTTAAATAGATATGCTGATAAAATATTATAGTTAGAAAAACAAGACTGTGTTTGAGCTCTTTTAGCTCTAACATTCTATAGGTCAACAGTCAGATATGACAAAGTTTAATGACTTAGCAAACTTTTTCTACAATATAGACTTTTTCTTTGTCTCTTCTATTACCTTTGATTGAGGAATGAATTCTTCAACTGAATATAGTGGTTGCATATGATATAAAGCTCATTTAGCACTATGGGCAATTGAGAATATATGGGTATTTTTTTAATTTCTCTATAGCTAAAGTAATAAACAAGGCTTATTATCAGTTTGTAGTCATGGAAGTCATTCCCATTCTGTTCTGTTTGGGATGATATTAACACACACACACACACACACACACACACACACACACACACACACACACATACAAACACAGAAATAGCACCTTTGCTGAGAAATACTATCACCATGCATTACTCTTCTCATTTCTGTGCCCAAATATATCACAAGAAGAAATGTAAGGAAGTAAATGTTTGTTTTGGTTTATAACTGATAGAGGGATATATTCTATCATGGTAGGAAATCATGGTGGCAGGAATGAGAAACACCTGGCTATATTTCATCTTCAGTATAGAAACAGAGTGAACAAGATGTGGTGTGTAGCTAAAAACAACCAACAAATATGCTCTTTGTGACTCAATAATTCTAACAGATGGGGGACTCCTCCTGAAGTTTCTATAGTCTTCAAAAAGATTGCTGCTACTAGCTGGGTGCTAAGAGTTGGAACACATGAGTGACCCTACAGTGTGCAAGCACACATGGTAAGGTAAAACAGGTCTGTGTAAGACTGAGGATTCTCTAGTTACCCTATCAAAATCTTTCATTTTCAAGGTTTGGCATGTATCTCAACTCCTTTATGAAATCACTCATAAATATCTCATGTTAAAGGTGTAGATCTTTCAGTTTTTGGAGTTTCTTGATTGTGTCTTCTCTTTCTTGAACATAGACTTAGAAAATACTCAAGGGAATGGCAACCTAAGAAAGTGGATTGATTATAATTTGCTTTATATTCTTCTTGAAAGTTGGTCAGTCAACAAGACATATTGTTTTATGTTGGTTTACTGACATTAGCTGATGTTCTTATAGGGAAATATGCCATAAATAGTGAAATAATAATTACTTGTGTTCTTTCACAAAAGTAATGTCATGGCAAAGATACCAACTAAAATAAACCTGCCATGAAACTCAAGCTAAGTCCATTCACTCATGGCTAAGTCACGTATGTGATTCCCTTGAAGAGAAAATGTAAAGCTCACGATTTAACATTTTTAATGGAACAATGGCTCTTCTGTCACATAATAAAAATATTATGACAAGAAGGAACTTCAAGAAAACAAGTCTTATCCTGGCTCACAATTCTGTAGTACAATCCATCTAGCATGAAAGGCAGATGGGAAAACTGACACAGGGCTGAGAGCAATAGCAACTCCCTCTTTACTTACGTAGTCCAATATTTCAGTATAGAATGGCTTGTCATGCACTCACAGTGCATAGGTCTTCATACCTCTATTAGCTTAAACAAGATAACTACGTGTAGGCATGTACGGAGGCCCATCTCCTGGATGATTATAGTTTCTGTCTCAGAGACAATTAACACTAAACCTCATGATAGGTGTGTTTTGCATATGTGAGTTACATTGTATAAAATACCTAATGTTGGCCATAAAATTTTTCCAGAAAACCAAAGCCCACCTATGTCTGTTAGTTTGCTTCTGCTGTGACTTGAGAAAATTAATTGAAGTTAGAAAACTACCAATAAATTTGAAAACTACCAAGTGACTGTCATGATCCAATCATCTCCCCAAAGCACACTACTTTGTGAACCAAATTTTGTTGCCTAAACCTTTGGTATTTTGGACTGAAAAATAGTAAATTTCAATGTATCTCATAATCTCACACAAGCACACTCATAAAACAAATATACAACATAATCCCAGAAATGCCAGTTTAGCTGTTGAATATTCTTGCTGTATACCTACTTACCAACATAAAAAAGTAATGCCGTGACAATCAATAAACTGGTAACAGACATCCAACAGTTCTTTTGAAAATTAATTTTTCTTTGGGTCATAGAAGGTCATTTGGTAATTTTCTAATCTACTAGATGTTTTCTATCTTTGAGAGACTATTTGGAGGAAATGTAAACTTAGAGACTGTGACATATATGAACAAGTAGGTCCTTAAGGCAGTATGCATGAGATTCTGTTTTGCTTTCCCCACGACCCTTTGTTTCCTATCTTTTATAGTTAACTGCATGCCCATTGACAGAAGTAATGAATGCAACTGGATCACTATTCTTATTCAAATTCAAGGAAAAAATAATCTGTTGATGATTTCTTCCCTTATAACAAAAGGCATTCATTCTTGTCATGTAGCTGTAGTGAAATTGCCACTACTTATATCATATCCAAGATCATCTTTTCCAAACAAGGTGATTTTATTAATTTTAACTAATCTAAAATAGACCTGTAATTCCTTTAACAGTCTAAAGATGAATTCATCTTTTCTTTTATAATGAATAGAATTGCTTGAATACAGTAGTCTTTTCTTATAAGATTGTATTTTAGCCAGAGATAATATGATCATTTATATCAATAAATATATTCTAAGTGTTAAATAGTTTAAGCACTCATGTGTTTTTATCCTTAATGAATAATGCATACAAATTAGCCATTAAACCCAAGGGAATCATACATTTTACTAATTATATAAATGCAAGGTAGTTCCATGTTATTAATTTTGCATAAGAAAACAGAATTTAGCTGTACCATGTAGTATATTCTTTATTTGGGACACATTATGTTGTTTAAGCTAAGAAATATTGGCTACAAAAGGAAAGGCAACAGTGATCACAAAAAAGAAATTATTATAAAGAACTATAAGATACATATTTCTATTTTTCCTTTTCAAGATATTAATTGTCTACATTGGTAACTAGGCACACTATTGCTTTTGTGTGTGTGTGTGTGTGTGTGTGTGTGAGAGAGAGAGAGAGAGAGAGAGAGAGAGAGAGAGAGAGAGAGTTTACTCGTGATGAAAGAATGTGACCTTTCAAGAATTGGAAAGTGCAGTTACGATTTTCTCTTGTGACCTTATTTTATATACCCAGCTTGAAATCCAGCTTCACTGTGGGAAGTCATGGTGGGGGCTTCAATGTTAGTGACAATAGTGTTGAAAATAAATGGAAAAAATGTCATAAAGAAAAGAAGAAACCCTATCTTCCATTGGTTTATATATATAGCATCTGGAAATATTTTAGGTAAATATATTCAAATGTATTCTGATCAGAAAGTGCTGTGTGTGTGGAAAATAAAAGGTGGCGCTTCTGGGCATGATTTTTACATAACTTCACCATTTAGAATAAACCATTTACACAAATATATGTATACAGGCTCTTATTTCTGAAGACTGATGCTTAAAAGAAATCCCACACTAGCTCAGAATTGAGTGTAATAGAGGATTGTTTATTTAGGGGTAGACGCACAGATTACAGTCCTTGGCACAAATGAGGAAAAGAAAGCAAATCATGACACCAGAAGAGAGGCCAGATGCCTGCTTTACAGCTGCATATATAATATAACAGGGTACACCCAAGTGGACACGTAACTTAAAGGCTACTGGCTGAAGGATTTCTTACAGCACCTCCCGTTTTGTTTAAATAAGAAAATTCTAAGCCTAATACAAAATTATATACAATAAGAACAAACATCGGGTATAAAAATTAGAATTACAACCAGCATAAATAATATTAAGCAAGAAACATGAAACATGTGATAAATGTTTCAATAATTATCCTATCCTAATGAATTTGTCTTGATTAATAAATAAATTGGCCAAGTCATGAGGGGAAAGTAATTACTATCATCTAGTCTTCAACACCATTGAAGACCCAAAAAGGGAAATAATATTACTAGAGTAAGCAGGAAGTGCAATCAAGTAATTTACAAACTGTGCAACAAATGAAAATGACAACTGGCTACCTGGGCAATCCCCCAAAGTCTCATTTGCAGTGTTTAAGCAACCAACTTTGGCTAAGGCCTAGAGTAGCAGACAGACCACTTTCAGAGCTAGAAAAATTTTTCAAAACCATTTTACCCTGACTTGGCAAGATTTGACAGTCTTTTTTTCTTGTATCCTGCTTCTCCTGTTTGGACAATGTGCATTTTGTCAGTAATCAATGCATGGGCAGATCCTTGCCCAAAGGTCAGTTTTGCCAAGAAGAAAACAAGTACCAACTGGAGTGATTTTGGTGCTCAGCGTTCTCTCAGGAATAGAATGTTGCTGCTAGGAGCATTCATGTCTCAAGTCAACAGAACCCTAAGATATTTAAATGTCATATTCTACATCTCTTTGAAGGGGTTGAAGATTACCAATCTATGCAGAATATCTGTAAGTATGACAAACATGGATGCCTATTAACATATAATTCTTAATATGTAATAACTTAAAGACTAAGACTTCATATTAGAATATTAAATGAACGTTTTTGTAAATCCAGGTTTTTTGATTTTTATTGAGTGCTCCATGCTTCTCTGCTCTCCTCCCTGCCCCCCCCCACTTCAACCCTCTCCCAAGGTCCACATGATCCCAATTTATTCAGGAGATCTTATCTTTTTCTACTTCCCATATAGATTAGATTGTTTGTAATAGCCAGAAACCAGAAAAAATCTAAATGCCTTTCGACTGAAGAATGGATCAGGAAAATGTGGTACATTTACACAATGGAGTACTATACAGTAGAAAAGAAACAATGATATCTTGAATTTTACAGGCAAATGGATGGAGCTAGAAAATGTCAATTTTAGTGAGGTAACCCAGATACAGAAAGACAATTATCACATGTACTCACTCATAAGTGGTTTTTAAACATAAAGCAAAGAAAATCAGCTCACAAATCACAATCCCAGAGAAACTGGACCCTAAGAGAGACATAAAAAGATCTAGAATATTAAACAATCTTTAAACAATTGTGCAGCAATTAAAGACAATGACCTCAAAATGTAAACAATGTATAAGTATCTTGATCAGAGGTAAGAATGTATATTGCAGTGTGATAAATATATCCTAAATTTGTATCAATATACAAAATTCTTAAGCAGAGGTAGAAGCATGAATGCATACAATATGACAAAATAACTTTGCTAAAGTATACAAATACTGTAGATAAAAATAGGAACATATTCAAAATAATTTGTATCAATACACAAGAACCTATACCAATGTAAATTGCCTATAAATAATAGCTCAGAAGTATTCACTGCACTACTCACTGTTATTATTAGTGTGAGTAAGCACACACTAATCTATTATCCCATTCAATTTTCTGTTTTAAAAGAGGTCCTTGACCTTACCTAATTTCTCCTCAACCCCCAACTCTATAACAATTCCACCCATAAATGATATCCCTAACCCCGAGGACAAAGTTAGTTTGGAGAAGGAACATTTTCTTTTTAAATTACTTCCAGCTGTCATGGGGGAAATTTTATTTCTATGGGATCCTGTGAAAGTAAAATGATGGTTAAGTTCCAGTTCATAATGTGGTATAATTTCACATAGTCTCTGAGTATTCTGTAGGGTTTTTCTAAGGGTCCTACTTATTTGGAATTCTGGCTAGAACATTGTAAAAAGGTACACCATTTCAGATAACCAAACTGGAACCATCTTGAGCAGTTTGTGCCCAAAATCAAGTGTTACAGTAGCACTATCAACATCTCATATCAAGCAGGTGGAGTTGTTATTATGGGGCCCCATCTTCTTGCTGGAAACTCAAAGATTACTGCATGAAAACTCATTGCTCATTGTGGAATACTTAAACATTATTTATACAGACATATATATTCAATGAAAGGTATGATTGAGACAAAAATGGGTATGAAGAAAAGTGCCTTTTTTCAAAATTCTTTTTTTATCTGTCCCATCTCATGACTTCTGACATGAGACAGAAACTCTGAATTTTTTAACGATATGCTTGGATTTAGAGAAAGACAGAGCTAGTGTCCAACTCCCAAACAAGCTTTGATTTTTAATTGAGTCATGAGTATTATTTTATTTAGTGCTCAGAGATTCTTATCATCAGATTACATGTCCTCACAAATGGTAATTCTTTTTGCTTGATGAGCCTATCTGGATAGTCATCTTTTCCTCTTTAAGTATCTAGATTTCCAGGGCCTCTTGATTTTCTGAATATGATTGTTTTCCTGTAAAGAAAAAAACAGAACCCTGCCCCAACACTCTTGAGGTTTCCTTACCACCTGTATTGTTGTCACCTCTGTGGATGAGCCATCATTTCTCTTTCTCAGGAGATTTCTCTTTTTCAAACAGAATCTTTATTAATTGTGACGGTATCCATAACTTTTTTCTCCTGTTGAAACAAGATCAAAGCCCCTTCCCCATCATACCACATCTCCTGGCTTTCATTGCAAGGTCAACACATCCTTGAAATACGCCATCATATTTAATTCAGAAGACTTTTCTATTATTCAATCTCTCTCTGCTGCTTTTTCATTAGCATTAAGAAAATTCAAGTTTAATAAAGCATTATGTAATCTATTTCTGGGGTATTTTCCATTACTTTCTGCTTGTTCTGCATATCCTTTATAGTACAGTTTGATCTTTCTATAAATGTCTGACCTATAGGATTTTGTGGATTACCTGTAACATGTTTTATATTATAATAGACATATAATATACTCTTTCATTTTCTTACATACATATGCTGGACCATTATTTGTCTTTATTTGTGCAGGTATACCTTGATGGTCATAACTTCTAATAAATGTGTGCTTACTGAATCAACCTATTTTTATCTTAAAGCAGTTGCCCTTGAAAACATGAATAAGTATCAATGGTATGGTGTACATATTTTGATTTTCCACATTCTGCAAAGTAGAACACACCCATCTGCATGATTTCATTACTCTGAGAACCCTTTGGGTTAGTCCCTTCAGGTAGTGGTGTTTGGTTATAGAAAGAAAAAGTAGGACATCTCTTTATACTCTCCTTAGCTTGTTGTCATGTAATAGAAAACTCTTTCCTTAAACCTTTGCTACTGCCATGTTGTTTCTTATGAAATTCTGAGGCCTTCAACACACTTCTAATCTGTAATTAATCAATTTCTGCATTACCTTGTGCTAGAGGACCTGGCAGACATGTATGGGATCAGATTGTGTTTATTAGATGGTGTTTATTCCTGAGCACAGGCTCTTTTCCAATGTTCATTGTCTTTCCATAATTTTTTAATTTCATCAGTAGTAAAAGGTACCCTAATCTTTGCTGGGTCTCTACTTGATATTTTATGAAGTTTCAGTTTTCCTGTTATAATTAATTCAGAGACTTTTTCAACATAAGTTTTTAAATTTTTTACTTGATATATTTGATAAAAAATTTCATTCTAAGATGACATATTACCTTTGTATTAAAATTCCTGTAGGGGAAATCCTGGAAGGTGATGTGTCTAAAATGCAATTAAAATTTTGATTCACCCTATCCTCATGTGTCCCTTGTAATTTTTCTTCAACAACAATCAATTCCTTTTTTGCTTCAACTGTTAATTCTCTGGGACTACTTAAGTTTTTGTTACCATTTAAAGTTTTGTTTAAATGAACTATTAGATCAGGTGTTAGCCCAACAGCTGGTTGTAGATTGGAAATGTCTCCTAACTCTCTTTGAAAGTTATTAAGAATTGTCAATTGGTCTTTCCTAATTGTGCCTTTTGTTTTCTAATTTTCTGTAAACCTATTTTATAACCCAGGTATATGACAGAATCTCCTCTCTATTTTTTTTTCAGTAGCAATTTGTAATTCCCATTTTGTCAAATCTTTCTTTACTCCTTCAAACATTCTTTCTAAAGTCTTTATGCTTGAATCAGATACTTAAATGTCATCCATGTAATGGTAATTATAGATTTAGGAAATCTTTTACATATTATTTACAATGTCTGACTTACAAACTATTCGTACAGGGTGGAGCTATTGAGCATTCCCTGTGGAAGGATAGCCCAATGGCATCTCCTACTAGTTTGAGAATTACTATAAGTAGGCACTGTGAAGGCAAGTTTTTCTCTGTACTTTTCTTGTAAAGGTATAGTGAAGAAACAGTCTTTCAAATCAATATTTATAAGAGGCCATTCTTTTGGTAATAGAGAAGGCAGAGGAATTTCAGATTGTTAAGGGTCCATAGGTGAATTGCCTTATTGACAACTCTTAGATCTGTCACCATTCTCCATTTACCAGATTTCTTTTTAACAAGAAATACAGTAGAATTCCAAGGGCTGGTTGATGGAGTATAATAGAGGGTTATTTTTTTAGGGGTGGAGTCACAGATTAAAGCCCTCTGCATGAATGGGGAAGAGGATGTGTACTTTGCATTGGCATATATTGTATAAGAGATCACACCTAAGAGGGCAGGTTTCTTAAAAGATACTGAGTTTAGGAATTCATACAGCATATTTCTAAACATCATAACTGAATACTTACATTTCTGTAATCAAGAAACACTTTTATTACCCTATGCCTAAGTATGTAAGGGACATTGATATGAATAAAGTAGCACTGCTTCCTACACCATCGAGGAGCCTTGTGTAGTCACTATGTGTTAGTTTTTCCTGTGGTATTGAAAAGATGATACTTGCTGGAAGGGAGTGCATGGCACCTCCTGATCCTGCTCCAGGGGCTTCTTTGTTCCACATGACCCTGCCCTCCCCCTGAGTTCACCCTTTTGTCTGGGGGGTCCTTGGACTACCAGGAGTCCCTGTTCTGTGCTGAAGAGATCAATCCAGACTGGGAGGGGGAGATGGTGTAGGAGGTCCTTGTATTTGTGTTGATTTCATTGGTTGAGTACGGAAGCTGCCTTGGCCTTTTGATAGGGCATCCCTTCGGTGGGTAGAGTGGACAGAACAGAATTCTGGGAGAAAGAGGGCACAGGCAGAGAGAGCTTTCATGGAGTCGCCAGAATCAGACATGCTGAATCTTTCCCAGTAAACCACAGCCACATGGCTCTACACAGATTATTAGATATGGGTTAGAGCAAGATATGAAAGTTAGCCAATAAGAGGCTAGAGATAATGGGCCAGGCAGCAATTTCAATGAAAAAAGAAAAGAAAAATGACACTTGCTTACACTATCTAGCTTCAGTTTCTAATATAATCTTAAAGTAGTACCTGTACAGATATCGGCAGAATAATTTTAATAGAACTTGAAACATTCAGAAAAAGAACAGAAAATAACACAGGAACATGATAATGATGATATTTTCCATTTGCTTTCATTTCTGTCTCTATCTCACTGTCTGTTTCTTTGCCTCTCTGTCTTACTGTCTCTCTGACTATCTTTGTGTGTGTGTATATGTATGTCTGTACATTCCATATGCAGACACATGACTTGGTATATGAATTTTTTTGCATCACTATCTATATAAATGGAAGGATAGATATCTAAGCAGATAGCAAATAGTCTGGAGGAGAGACAAACATAGATGATATACTATGTTTTAAAAGGTAAAATTATTTTTTTCACCTTAGGATACTAATGCACATTTCAGCTTTTTTCTTGTTTCCTAATTTCAATTTTATAAACATACTATCTTTTTGTGTCAGGTTTGGTGGCATATAATTTGCCAACACTACATACCAATTTAAAATATGCAATTCATTGTTATTCTGAATTCCACAAGAATTTCAGCCTCATGCAAACTTTTAACAAAATTACTCCTTTAAAAGAAATCTGGGGATGTCTCAGCATTTACTGTAGCTGATTGCTGTATCAGAAGAACTAGGTTTGGTACCCAGAATCTGATTGATGGCTCACAACACTCTGTAACTCAGTGGAGCCCAGTCCCTGCTTCTGGCCTCACATGGTGCACATACATACATGCAAGGAAAATACTCATACACACAAAGTAAGTAATTCTTTCAGAAAAGAAATGCTGTATACCTACTAGATCTTTAATTCCGTGTTTTCTACACTGAGTGGTAATCTAAGAAATGTCACTACAAAGTCTCATATTCTAGGCATATTCTATATATGGAATCAGACAACATTCCATCTTTGTTGTTTCTGAATTCTTTCATTTAGTATAAAAATTTATATAAATATATATATACATATGTGTATATCTCCTACTCTATAACTAGCAGATATTTTTTTTTATTTTACAAAAGTATCACATTTAATTTACCCAGCAGTAAACTATTGGAACTGTTAGGTTGCTTTGACTACTTTAGATGATTATTTAGTTAATACTTCACAGTTGTTTTGTTAGCAGTGTTTTCATTTCTTTAATATGTGCCAGGCCTGAGACTGCTAGATCATGGGATACCTTTCTAATTCACAGTTATGATGCTTTTCTATATAGCTTCCCCATTGTACAGCAACACCACTTTAAGATATATTTGCTTATACTTGTCTTTGTCATATAGCCCTCAAGTTTAGTATAGATTAATACCCCATTTTGGCTGACACTTCTTTTTTCATCTGCTTATTATATATCCTATGAAAATGACTAGTTAGATCTTTTTATAATCTTTCAAAAAGCATTCAACTTTGTTGAAGATACAAAACAAAAAATTATCTTCATTTTCTATGACTTTGCAATATATTTTTTATTCACAATTGCACATAGAGTGTTTTATGTCTTACATTGTTTATGAGAAACTTTGGTTTATGTAAATTCACTGTACAGTATTGTTTCTATAGTTAACAATATGTACTATATAATTTAATGCCAATGGAAAATAGATTATGCAGTTCCAGAACAGGATACAATCTGTAAAGCCTAGAATGAAATGTTAAATCTATCTCTTCCATTCCTGCTCTGTTCACTTTGAGTAGGACTGAAGATCCCATCATCTCTCTCAGTATAACATCAGAAATATTGGGACTGATACAAAAGAAAGACCTGCAACAGATAGCTACTCAACACTAGTATAATTCTGCTGGCCTGCTCTGTCACCTGGGTGTCCTGCATCTTTAAGAGACAAGCTCTGCACTCTCCCAATCTCCCTCTTCCCAAGGAGGCAAGCTGATCTCAGACCTTCTTTCTTCCTCTTTCTCTCTTTGTCTGTCTTTCTTCTGAATAGGAGGTCTCTGGCTTTTAATTCTCCCTTGCCTTTTCCTCTATCTATCTCACTGTCTCTCTTTCTCCCCTCCATTATCCTCTTACCCTTATACTGTATGCCCATTCCAGTGCACATTAAATAAACTCTATACCCAAGATTTTATATATATATATATATATATATATATATATATATATATATATATATATATATATATATATATATTCATGGCATATGTGTCTGTCTCCCATCCACCGTGTTTCCCCATACCAGCAGTGGAACATGCCATGGTCACACCATCTTAAATAATAACAGTTACTATTATTCTTGCCATTGTTCATCCATATACTTTTATAAGACCACTTTCCTAAACATATCTCCTTGGAAGATTACCTTGTACATTTGTAGTGACATGCCTTTTGAGTAGGTCTTAGCTTGTTATCAAGCACAGCTGCTCTTGACACAACTACACCATTGCATATCTTTCCATTTTTATGCTGAATAATTGTTTTAGGATTTCAAAATTATATAAAAAACAGTAAGACAGAGGAGGAACCTTTTGGGATATTGGAATTATATGAGATGAAATTTGATATGGGATTCCCCTATATATGCTGTGAATCTGTTTTATTACCATTAATTAATAAAGAAACTGCCTTGGCCTATGACAGAGCAGAATATAGCTGCGCTGGAAGAGATATGTAGGGAAAGTAAGCAGAATCCGAAGGAGAAGTACTCTGGAACCTTACTGGTAGGCCACAGCCTTGTAGTGATACACAGATTAATAGAAAAGGATTAATTTAGAATGTAAGAGCTAGCTAGGAATTTGCCTAAGCTATTTGCTGAACAGTGCTGTAATTAATATAGTTTCTGTGTGATTATTCAGGTCTGGGCATCTGGGAAATGAATGAGCAACCTCTGTTTACAAAGAATTACCTGAGAGTTCATATTATTGCTTTATATGCTAAAACTCTTTAGTCCAGCTGGAGTAATTCTTTATGTTAATGATCAACATAGAAGACGTTGACATTTTTACCTGAGAAAAATTGCTGTTCTAATCATTTCTCTTTTTCTGCTTTCTTGTGCTACACCTAAACTGTTAGTTTGTAAGCACATTATGAATGCTACAAAGCATAAATAATCCTGGCACATTTGCATCAAAGATGTGTACTCATTCTTTTAGAACACAAATTCACTTTTCTTAAAATTATTAAGATTTTATTCGTGTTCCATGAAGTGAATATTTTTAATATTTTATGGTCTAAAGTTTCTTTTTATATTTAATGGCTCATTCATAAAAAACAAATGATGTTATCATATTAATGAGAAGAAATTCAAGGAAAACATGGTCACACGCCAGAATCCCATAATCTTTCAGTATCACAACCTATGTAAATTATGATCATTAGTATTTTAGAGTAAACATTTTCTCTTAAAATTATAATATTGTTCTCTGAGGGCCTAATACATGCCAGACATAGGTCAGGCAATTGTCACACATGATAACATATTCATTGCACATTTTTCCTTTTCATTGTGTTATATAAAAGAACTTATATGATGTCATTGTGTTGATCTGCATGGTAGAATCAGATGGCTTAGCTGAAAGTACAGTGCTGACATTACCTCATGAACAAGGACTGTTTTCTAAACATTATATTTCTCAGTATAGTCTCTTGTCAAATGAGATTAATTATAGTAGTGACAGCATAATTTTATAAGAATAAGTGAATGTCTTAATATTAAATACTTAAATCAGTACCATTACACTAGAAACACAAAACATACATTCTCAATCTTGTCATTTCCTTTTTCAATTTTTTCATTAATATTTAGATTATTAAGGCACAAATATAAGTAATAAACCATTTATAATAAAAAGACACAAGATGGTGATGGTGGCACATGTCTATAATCCCAGTACTCAGGAGGCAGAAGCAGATGGATCTGGGTGAATTTGAGGCCAGACATGTCTACAAAGAAAGTTACCAAACAATCAGTGTTGTTGTCTAGAGAACACTTTCTTGAAAAAACAAACAATAAGATTAAAAGACACTGTTATTTGTCATACATAATGTTTAAATAAATAGATACAACCAAATTTCCAAGTTTATCCTTATTTAATCTATGAGTGAAGTTCCTACTTTTGGACTTATTGCAGATTATGTAAAAATAAATTTATTAATAGCTATTTCCCAAGTCTTACAGAAAAGCATATATGTTATCATTATCATTTACATAATTCTTACCTAGTATTACCTAAATTCTAAAGTTGGATTTATTGATAATTACCCAGAATTTATCTTCTGCATGAGTTTTCACTTTATAACAAATGAACACAGAAGTATTATGCTAAGTATTGCCTAATAGCATAAGGATTATGTGCTGGTCTTTTCAGCTAATTATAATCTTACTGAAATTGAGATATTTTTTAAATTCAAAATACTCAAAGCAGATAAATGATTTTATACTATATTTCTAAAGTAAAACAATATCTTCTTCAAAAATCTGTCTAAAAATGCAGTAAATAACTTGGAGTTGAGACAGAAAAAAAGTTTAAAGCATACTTCTTTGTGTACATTTACTGTTGACTTCACCAGTACTAGCATTACATTAATGATTTTGGCGTCTGGTCTCACACTCATTCTTGAGGGATTGCACAATACTAGGAACAGTCTTCACCACACCAATGGAATGACAGCCCACAGCATTCAGGTAAGCTCATCCTGTGTTTCATAATTTCTATACTCTTGTTTCCACTTTTGGGTGGTTCAGTTCAGCATTTCACAATTCTGCTTCAAATCTTAGTTGCTCTTCCTTCCCCTTTAACCAGATAAACTCATCTTATCCACAAGAGAAAACTAAAGAATTCTCCCTTTATCCTTATTTTGCTTTTCAGAATAAGCCTATCAGCTCAGGTGTACTATGAAGTGTTTGCAGTCTACATTTGCAAGTACTTCTGACCGTCCTTCCCCCTTTAGGTTTAAAGGGGAGGTTATCTGTGTAAAACTCACAGCATATTTTTATTTCAAAGGAGTAACTATTTTTATGCTTTTTCCAATTCAAACAACAGAAGGATACTTGCTTACTTTTCCTTTGGTAAAAGTGTTTGCCTTTGAAAATAGGGTGTGTCCCAACTGTTAATATTATGACTTCTTATTTAATGTCCAAAAGTTATTCATAAAATTGTTAAGAACAAAGAGTCACAGTCAGATTACTGGGGGTCAAGCTCCACCATTGCTGCTTGCAAACGGTATAAGTGTTGTCTATACATTTAAATGTCCCTGATCCTTGATTGCTAACTTAAAACAGAATCTAATTCTAGTAAAAGGAAGACAAAAAAAGTGTGCTAAATTATATGTAAGGCACATAAATGTACTTGTTATATGATTAAACAGATACAATTTTTGCCTGTTAGTTTTATATAGTATTTAAACTTCCTTCTACAGTTATTTAAATAATCTTTTATGTGCTGAAACCACGTTTTAAGCATATTAGTGACAAAACACATTTCTGATTTTCAATAGAAAAACATACAGTAATGAAATACAAAGATACCTAAAACAGTATAAAACTGTATTAAAGAACTATGATAATGCTTGATGCCCAAGCAGATTTGATTCAGTATGGAAAATCAGGGAAGTGAGTGCTATTCTACAATTGTGTCTGTGATCCTGGTGTATATTTTTAAATTATGCTGTTACAGTCTCTGAGAATCCAAAAGTCATTATGTTGCTTGCGACCATCACCTCTTCACTTCAAAACCCTTCTTACACGGATCTTGAGTGTCATTTGTTAAGTGCCCTTTGGTCAAAAAGAATATTCTTCTGAATTATATTTGCTTCGACAGTGTTTAGTGTCATGATGGTGATCACTTTGTAAATGATGCTAGCAGTTGTGATCCTAAAGTCCTATTTAAATTCCTCTCATAACTTTCTAATTATAGGTTCTTTTCACTTCACTCTCAACCTTTACACTAATGATAAAACTACTCTCAAATAACTTTTAGTCTAAAAGTAATTAGGTAGCTATGTTCTTTGCTGCTTAGGAAAAAATAGATTTTGATATGCTCACAAAGATTCATTGTTGAGGGTCAGCATAGCTGCACTTCTCCAACACTGAATTATTCAAGGAGTGGAGCATGAGTGGGGCCACATAGCTTAAAGTTAAAGCTGCTTGACCTGAAATTCCAAGGAGTTCTCAGTAATTGCCAAATGGATCAAGAGGTTATGAAATCAGAGTCTTACAGTCTGTAGAGGAGAGACATCAGGTTCTAACAAAGGCTGGATAGAAGCAGAAACACACAGGGAGCAAAATAATATTAGTGGCTCTCCCCAAACATGCTGTTATTTTAAAAACATTGTCAAGGTCATTTGTGAATAGATAAGGGGAGTCTCATAATTTAAGTCAACTACCATCAAGTTCTAGGAATTATAAAATAGTTTAATATTAGAATTCTTCCTATTTTCTTTTTATATTGTACAATTTACAATTTTTGAGGAAAAATTTATACAAATATATATTTTTGTATTTATTATTTACATGCAAACATAAATCTGCACAGTCAGAATCATGCTGACTTAGAAACATGGGTGAGCTTCTGACTAGACACTATATTTTTTTCTAATTCTACACAATGTTGCTAACAAAATTTTCTATATATTGATTATTTGCAATTCCTACAGGTATTTCAATAGAGCTGGAAATTCAAACATCTTTCACTATATGTGTTTAGCATATGATAAAAGAGTTATTATTCTTAGTTTTTGGTGATGCATTGTAATATATCCTTTGTAGAACGTTTTATAAAGTTGTTGACACTAATCTGAAATTACAACAGTCATACAAGTAGCTATAATTTCCACCTTATGCTCTACTCACAGTGAAAGAGAAGCACATTAATTTATACATGAATTGAATAATCATCATTTTACAAATTATCTGCTTGTGTAATGAGTGTTAGTATAGAGAGTTCTTAGTGTAAAGTCGGTTTCTTATATCTATTTTAAGTCATGAACCAAATCTTTTTCTATAGCATTAAATCTTATCATAGATTTTAAATAGCCAGTATATTTTGCTGTTTAGAAATTTATCATTATATTTGTGATATAAATGACAAAAGAGATTTTCATTGTTTAACAGTCTTATTGCAGAATGCTAATCTTATTGTATAAAGTGACACAGGATTTTTTCGATAAAGTAGAAAAATCTAAATAAGCGTCAATAAAAATATTGTTTGCCAGTATTGCTATAGGATAGGGTCATTTCAGGTTCCCTATCCTCAGCTGCCCAAGGAACTAACTGGGGATATCGCCTTGGGCTCCTGGGAGCCACTCTAGGTTCAAGTCTCTTGCCAACCCTAAGGTGGCTCCCTTAACTAAGAATTGTGCTTCCGTGCTTCCCTATCCAACCTTCCTTTATCCCAATCATCCTGTTTTCCCAAGTTCCCCCTTCTCACTTTTCTCTCCCCATCTCCCCTTATCCCCATCCCATTCCACCCCCTAGATCCCAATTTTCTCCCCGGCAATTTTGTCTACTTCCCATAGCCAAGAGGATAACTATATGTATTTCCTTGGGTTCACCTTCTTATTTAGCTTCTTTAGGTTCACCAATTGTAGACTCTGTGACCCTTATTTATGGCTAGAAACCAATTATGAGTGAGTACATCCCATGTTCATCTTTTTGGGTCTGGGTTACCTCACTCAGGATAGTGTTTTCTATTTCCATCCATTTGCATGCAAAATTCGAGAAGTCATTGTTTTTTACCGCAGTGTAGTACTCTAATGTGTATATATTCCACACTTTCTTCATCCATTCTTCCATTGAAGGGCATCTAGGTTGTTTCCAGGTTCTGGCTATTACAAATAATACTGCTATGAACATAGTTGAACAAATGCTTTTGTTATATGATAGGGCATCTCTTGGGTATATTCCCAAGAGTGGTATTGCTGGGTTCAGGGGAAGGTTGATCCCGAATTTCCTGAGAAACCGAAACAATGATTTCCAAAGTGGTTGCACAAGATTGCATTCCCACCAGCAATGGATGAGGGTACCCCTTCCTCCACAGCCTCTCCAGCAAAGGCTATCATTGGTGTTTTTGATTTTAGCCATTCTGACAGGTGTAAGATGATATCTCAAAGTTGTTTTGATTTGCATTTCCATGATTGCTAAGGAGGTTGAGCATGACCTTAAGTGTCTTTTGGCCAGAACCTTCATCTGGTGATGGATGGAGATAGAGACAGAGACTCACACTGGAGCACTGGAATGAGCTCCCAAGGTCCCAATGAGGAGCAGAAGGAGGGAGAACATGAGCAAAGAAGTCAAGACCACGAGGGGTGCACCCACTCACTGAGACAGTGGGGCTGATCTATTGGGAGCTCACCAAGGCCCGCTGGACTATGACAGAAAAAGCATGGGATAAAACCGGACTCTCTGAACATGGCAAACAATCAGGGCTGATGAGAAGCCAAGGACAAATGCACTGGGTTTTGATCCTACTTCATGTTCTGGCTTTGTGGAAGCCTAGCCAGTTTGAATGTTCACCTTCCTATACATGGACGGAGGGAGGAGGCCTTGGACTTTCCAGAGGGCTGGGAACCCTGACTGCTCTTTGGACTGGAGAGGGAGGGGGAGAGGAGTGGGGGGAGGGGAAGAAGGGTGGGAGGAGGGGGAGGGAAATGGGAGGCTGGGAGGAGGCTGAAACTTTTTTTTCCTTTTCTCAATAAAAAAATATATGTTGTTTGCATGTTCATGAGTAAAATGATCTCAAAATCTCATTTAGTCTCTTTAGATTTATTATTTCTTTATAATCTTTTGCTGGCAATAACATTTTAAACTTGTAAAAATTTATTGAAAATCAAATTTATTTGATGATAAGTGTTTCTACATCAATAATCTTATCTTGAAATAATGTCGCTGTTTTTGTTTTGATGGTCATTCTATTTTATCCATCTTTTGTTAATGAGAATTCCCTAGAAAAGGAGTCACCAATGGGAGCCGCTTGACCTTATGTGACGAGATTCTGAGGTTTATTTGCAACTGTAATTCAAATATCTCATTTTTTTTTAAATGGCAGGCGAAGGCAAGTAAATCATGAGGCAGATTGGTAGCTTTAAGTAAATGGGGTATAACAAGCAACCAGATATTCCTTTGCCTTTATGTCTTTGACCGTGGTTTTATAATTTCTAAAGCAAATGATTTTGACCATAGTTATGTAGACATAGTTAATATTCATCTATTGTTATGTGCTATTATGGGTAGCTTGAAAATTATAGTTCCCTGTGATGGTTCATGAGATTATAAAATATTTCATTTGTTTAAGTGTTTACCCTTTTCCTGATTTACTTTGTGGAATTTCTGGCTTATATTGCTTCAAAATTAAGAAAATGTAGCTTTGGAAGAGAATTTTGATGTCTTTCCTGCAATGCATCAATGTAAAATCATAAAATATATAGGGAATAAACAGTCCAAGAAAATAAGTTCTAGAGATTCCTTCCCTCTGGCCAGCATATGGGCCTCTGCAAGCAGAGGATTATACCTACCATGATGTTCAGGACAAAAGACAGATACAAGAAATTTGTTATTTTAAAAGCTATAGATGGTTTATTTAAGGGCATGCCCCATACTCACCCATGATCAGCATAGACAAGCAGATTAATTTTTATCTTGTATTGCTTTGTTTTAGTACATTTTTTTTTCTTTACTGGTATTTTGCTTGTAGATTTATGGTTTCTGATTTTGTGTTTTTATAGGTTTGAGTATTAAGTGTGTGTATATCTGTGTTTGTGTGTTTGTGTGTGTGTGTATGTTTCCATATTTCAACAAGTATATGTGTTTCTCATACTCTGATGTTTTTGTTTCATTTTATTTGCCTGTCTACTTTCTGAAGACACAGAAAGAAGGTGTTGAATGAATGGTGTGGTGGGATCTAGGATGAAATGAAAGAGGTAAAACTATGATCAGAATGTATTGTATGAAAAAGTCTATTTTGAATAGAAAAATAGAAACACAGAAAAATTGTAGGTGGCAATGACAGTATGTTTAGATGAATACCACATAATTTAGCCACTTAATTCCAAAACTGAGTGACATGATTACTTACTAGAATTCCGAAGTTAGAATCAGGCAATTTGATTTTCTCTTCTCTATGTTATATTGTATTTGCTTAATTTTTTTTTTATATTGACATCCTATTTTAAGGCTGCATTTTATGTAACCCAGATACTAGGTAGCTTTTTCTTTGCCAACTCTATGAACTTCTCTTTTAACTGTGATAATAGTTCAGAGGTGTGTGCTACAGGAGCACTGTGTACCACAGGAACTGTGCCTTTGTTGTCCAGACCATACCAAGAACTGCACAACTGAATTTTTTGTTGTTAACTAAAATACGTTACTTAGTTTGCCATAGAACTGATACATATACTACTTAGTTACATTATGTATATGTGTGTGTAGAGATATTAATAACATTTTATATATTATTAAGTTTTGAGAATTCCATCTTTATAAATAGGTTGGTTGCAAATTTCAGGTTGCAAATATTGAGGAATCAGATATTATTCTTTAGGCAAGAAATTTATTAGAAAAAAATTTAACACCATATAAATAGGAAGACAGCCACATGGTATGGATTCAGAAGAGAGTTTACAGCCATAAGGTGGAGTGTGGCCATCTCTTTTGCAGAAGAGAGGGGGCAGGGTCGATGACAAATAATTAATGAATAGTTCTTTGTAGCAAGAGACTGTTTGTTTGTTTCCTGGCTGCACAGATTTGAATAATAACACAGAATCCATATTAATTACAACACTGTTTGGTCAATAGTTTAGGCATAATTTTAGCTAAATCTTACATCTTAAATTAACCAACAATTCTTGCATGTGTTAGCCACATGGCTTATCAGTGAGACATTCTCATCCTGCTTCCTCTGCATCTGAGTGAAGACTACATGCTGAGCCTTTCTTCTTTGTAGAATTCTTCTCTTCTGGTCACCCCACCTATACTTCCTGCCTGGTTCCTGGCTAGTAACTTTTATTAATCCAATACAAGTGAAAAATCTTTACAAGGTACAAGACCATTGTCCCACACTACTCCCCCATTTTTTTCAAAACAAGTACTCTGAATTTAATCTCTTTTGTTTAGTTTTTTTTCCAGATCATTATTCATAACAACTTGAAAACAAAACACTCTAAACACACATCCATATTCCATTTTGGGAGGATGGGAGTGAAATTTTCCAGGCTACTTCCTGCTGATTAGGAGTGTTGTAATGAGTGCTTGTTTGTTTCCAGCCTCCAGGTTAGCTTAGACCCAAAATAATCACACAGAAACTGTATTAATTAAATCACTGCTGGACCAATTATCTCTAGCTTATTATTGGCTAATCTCTTGCATATTAATTTAACAGATATTATTAATATATGCATTGCCATGTGACAGTGGCTTACCAGCTAAAATTCTCAGTGTCTGTCTCCATCGCTTCTCTCTGGCTCTGCCCTTCTTTCTCCCAGCATTCAGCTTAGTTTTCCCCCACCCACCTAAGTTCTGCCCTATCAACAGGCCAAGACAGTTTTCTATATTCATTAATGGTAATCACAGCATACAGAGGGAATTCCCACATCCCCTCCCTGTTTCTGTTTAAATAAAAAGAAAGCTTTGTCTTTAACATAGTAAAATTACATACAATACAGTTATCAAGCAAGAATTACAGATATATATATATATATTATTTTTTATCATAACTAAGCAAAACTATATTGTTAATATCTATTCTTCAACTCCATCAAAAACTCCAGAAGGCTATATAATATTACCTAAGTAAACAGGAAATACATTGTAAGAAATTCCAAATCTTTAGCACTGACAGAGAAATCTCACTTCCTGGACAGTCACCCATAGTTCTTTTGTATTGTTGGGGAATCCATTTTTAGCCTATACGCCCATTGTATTCAGCAGACTTTTCCATGGATCAGAAAACTTCAAAGACAGTTCTGCCTGTATTGGCGGTTTGTCAGTCACTTTCTTCTGTGTCCTATACAATATCTGGCAGACTCTTTCATGAAGAAGGAACCCCAAAAGATCTTCTCACCTTTAGACATGTTCAGCAGTCATTTCTCTGGGTCCTGCATGTCTAGTTCAACAGTCCATGAAGGAGTGGTTTCTTGTCCAAATGGCTTACCAACTCCATAAGGTGCCTCCTCAATGCCCATCTTCCTCTTGAAGTAGCCTGAGATGCCAGAAGCAGATGCTTCTCATTGTCATGAAAAGTCTTAGATTCTTAGACATTTTAATTGTCATATTCTCAAGGTTTCTGAAAGATTTGAAGAATACCTAACTGAAATATATCTCTATACATCTAGAAAAATCTAACATGACTAAAGCTTGACTATTATTGATGATTATCTATTAACCTATATTTTAATTATACATTACATTTTTAAATAAGCTACACAAACACAATACCTACATCAAGAGCAAAAATATACATATAACTAAATTCATCTTAAATTTGTATCAATAAGCCAAGATCTATACTAATGCAAATCTCTATAGCATATCCCCTTTAAATGTCAACAATATTTGAGAGTATGGTATAGTTCTCTCCAAACTGCTTCCTGCTGCTTGTTGGGCATAACAATTTTGCGGGGTGTGCATGGCGACCTTCCAGGGGTCTTGTTCCATCAAACTACACCAGTCTTGAAGCAATCAAAAGGTTCTCATCCTCTGCTGAAACAAGAGAAGAACCTCTTTTCCAAAACAACATATTCTTAGACACAAATTTGGAAATTATCACCTTTATAATATACATTTTGGTTTTGCTTGGCAGCCCATACAATGAAATGACTTTCTGTACTTAGCTCCTTCACAGTCAAAAAAATTCAAAGAAAAAACATAATCTATATTCCATGTGAATTTTCTATTTTTACATGGCTTATTTTTCTTTACTTTTATCTATAACTATCTGTGCTCTGTTTCTTTAAAGAATTTTCCTGTTTTTAAAGCATTATTTTATGACTCTGTATACTCTTTTTCTTCTCTGTTTCAAGCTTACATACATTTCTTCAACACTATAGCTCATCTGGATTCATTTTTATTGCATATCTGTAATTCTTTACTGTCGAGGAGCACTTTTTATACTAAGTGATTCTTAAAACTTACGATGCAGCATTACTGGGGTATATACAGTACTCCTGCTTGTGCCTTTGAGCTGTGCACACCACCCACTTCCAGGCACACAGCCAGTCCATATTGCTGCAGCATGCTGCTCGAAAACCCCATCCAAATGCTAGGTTTTCCAAAAGAGTCAGAGTCCATGCTAGCATCAAGGCCTATGTCTGGAAGTTGCCATTTAAAACCACACAGCTGCTACTGATGAATCAGTAAGACCTCTCTTGAACGACCTGCAGCACGCTGCCAACAAACAGCAAGAAGCTGTTTTAAATTCCTTATTTTTGTGTCTAGAATTCGTTTTTAAGTTTTCTCTGGTTTTTAAGTGGATTTTCATCAGCCATGTTGGTGCCAATTCGTTGTAAGGAGCTACTTGTTGATTTCCAGCTGCTCAGCTAGATTAGACCTGAAATTATCACATTGGCGCATTAGCTGCTATTATTATATTATTATTATTAATTTTTTACATTTTTTTAAATTTATTTATTTATTAAGGATTTCTGCCTCCTCCCCGCCACCGCCTCCCATTTCCCTCCCCCTCCCCTGATCAAGTCACCCTCCCTCATCTACTCAAAGAGCAATCAGGGTTCCCTGACCTGTGGGAAGCCCAAGGACCGCCCACCTCTATCCAGGTCTCCTAAGGTGAGCATCCAAACTGCCTAGGCTCCCCCAAAGCCAGTACGTACAGTAGGATCAAAAACCCACTGCGATTGTTCTTGAGTTCCCATTCTTCCTCATTGTCCGCTAAGTTCAGCTAGTCCAAATTTATCCCATGCTTTTTCAGACCCAGGCCAGCTGGCCTTGGTGAGTTCCCAATAGAACATCCCCATTGTCTCAGTGTGTGGGTGCACACATCGCAGTCCTGAGTTCCTTGCTCATGCTCTCTCTCCTTCTGCTCCTGATTTAGACCTTGAGATTTCTGTCCGGAGCTCCAATGTGGGTCTCTGTCTCTGTCTCCTTTCATCGCCTGATGAAGGTTAATATTCAAGAGGATGCCTATGTGTTTGTCTTTGGATTCACCTTCTTATTTAGCTTCTCTAGGAACATGAATTATAAGCTCAATATCCTTTATTTATGGCTAGAAACCAAACATGAGTGAGTACATCCCATGTTCCTCTTTTTGGGTCTGACTTACGTCACTCAGGATAGTGTTTTGTATTTCCATCAATTTGTATGCAAAACTCAAGAAGTCCTTGTTTTTTACTGCTGAGTAATACTCTAATATGTATATATTCCATACTTTCTTCATCCATTCTTCCATTGAAGGGCATCTAGGTTGTTTCCAGGTTCTGGCTATTACAAACAATGCTGCCATGAACATAGTTGAGCATATACTTTTGTTGTATGATAGGGCCTCCCTTGGGTATATTCCCAAGAGTGGTATTGCTGGATCCAGGGGTAGGTTGATGCCGAATTTCCTGAGAAACCGAAAAACTGCTTTCCATAGTAGTTGCACAAGTTTGCATTTCCACCAGCAATGGGTGAGTGTACCCCTTTCTCCACAACCTCTCCAGCAAAGGCTATCATTGGTGTTTTTTATTTTAGTCATTCTGACAGGTGTAAGATGGTATCTTAAAGTTGTCTTGATTTGCATTTCCCTGATCACTAAGGAAGTTGAGCATGACCTTAAGTGTCTTATGGCAATTTGAATTTCTTCTGTTGAGAATTCTCTGTTCAGCTCAGTGCCCCATTTTATAATTGGGTTGATTAGCCTTTTGTGGTCTAGTTTCTTGAGTTCTTTATATATTTTGGAGATCAGACCTTTGTCTGTTGCGGGGTTGGTGAAAATCTTCTCCCAGTAAGTGGGTTGCCTTTTTAACTTAGTGACAGTGTCCTTTGCTTTACAGAAGCTTCTCAGTCTCAGGAGGTCCCATTTATTCAATGATGCCCTTAGTGTCTGTGCTGCTGGGGTTATACGTAGGAAGTGGTCTCCTGTGCCCATGTGCTGTAGAGTACTTCCCACTTTCTCTTCTATCAGGTTCAGCGTATTCGGAGTGATATTGAGGTCTTTATTCCATTTGGACTTGAGTTTTGTGCATGGTGATAGATATGGATCTATTTTCATTCTTCTACAGATTGACATCCAGTTTTGCCAGCACAATTTGTTGAAGATACTCTCTTTTTTCCACTGTATACATTTAGCTCCTTTATCGAAAATCAGGTGTTCATAGTTTTGTGGATTAAAGTCAGGGACTTCTATTTGATTCCATTGGTTGACTTCTCTGTTTTTATGCCAATACCAAGCTGTTTTCAATACTGTAGCTCTGTAATAGAGTTTGAAGTCAGGGATCGTAATGCCTCCAGACAATCCTTAATTGTATAAGATTGTTTTGTCTATCCTGGGTTTTTTGTTCCTCCATATAAAGTTGATTATTTTCTTCTCCAGATCTGTGAAGAATTTTGATGGGATTTTGATGGGGATTGCACTGAATCTATAGATTGCTTTTGGTAGAATTTCCATTTTTACTATGTTGTTCCTCCCAATCCAAGAGCAAGAGAGGTCCTTCCATTTTCTGGTTTCTTCTTCAATTTCTTTCTTCAAAGACTTATAGTTCTTGTCAAATAGATCTTTCACTTCCTTGGTCAGGGTTACCCCAAGATATTTTATGCTATTTGTGGCTATCGTGAAAGGTGATGCTTCTCTGATTTCCCTCTCTGCTTCCTTATCCTTAGTGCATAGGAAGGCAACTGATTTTTTGGAGTTGATCTTGTATCCTGCCACATTACTAAAGGTGTTTATCAGCTGTAGGAGTTCTTTGGTAGAATTTTTGGGGTCACTCATGTATACTATCATATCATCTACAAATAACGAAAGCTTAACTTCTTCCTTTCCAATACGAATCCCTTTGATCTCCTTATGTTGTCTTATTGCTATTGCTAGAACTTCAAGCACTATATTGAAGAGGTATGGAGAGAGTGGACATCCTTGTCATGTTCCTGATTTTAGTGGGATGGCTTTGAGTTTTTCTCCGTTTAATTTATTGTTAGCTGTTGGCTTGCTGTAAATAGCTTTTATTATATTTAGGTAGGATCCTTGTATCCCTATTCTCTCCAAGACCTTTATCATAACGGGGTGTTGAATTTTGTCGAATACTTTTTCAGCATCTAATGAATTGATCATATGGTTTTTTCTTTCAGTTTATTTATATGGTGGATTACATTGATAGATTTGCGTATGTTGAACCAGCCCTGCATCTCTGGGATGAAGCCTACTTGATCATAATGGATAATTTTTCTAATGTGTTCTTGGATTCGGTTTGCCAGTATTTTGTTGAGGATTTTTGCGTCGATGTTCACGAGTGAGATAGGCCTGTAATTCTCTTTCCTGGTTGAGTCTTTGTGTGGTTTTGGTATCAGAGTAACTGTAGCTTCATAAAAGGAATTTGGTAATGACCCTTCAGTTTCTATATTGTGGAATACATTACGGAGTATAGGTATTAGCTCTTCTTGGAAATTCTGGTAGAATTCTGCATTGTAACCATCTGGTCCTGGGCTTTTTTTGGTAGGGAGGTTTTTGATAACAGCTTCTAATTCTTCGCGAAAAACAGGTCTGTTTAGATTGTTCACCTGGTCCTGGTTTAACTTTGGTATATGTTATTTATCTTAAAAAGTGTCTATTACTTTTACATTTTCCAGTTTTGTGGCATACAGGCTTTTGTAGTAAGATCTAATGATTCTCTGAATTTCCTCTGTGTCTGTGGTTATGTCCCCTTTTCATTTCTTATCTTATTAATTTGCGTGTTCTCTCTCTGTCGTTTAGTTTGGATAGGGGTTTGTCGATCTTGTTGATTTTCTCCAAGAACCAGCTTTTTGTTTCATTGATTCTTTGGACTGTTTTCTGTGTTTTTATTTTGTTGATTTCAACTCTCAGTTTTATTATTTCCAGTCTTCTACTTCTCCTGGGCTTGTCTGCTTCTTCTTCTTTTTTTTTTCTAGAGCTTTCAGTCCCCAATGTATGCATTTTCTGTTTTCTTTAAGTGGGCACTTAGTGCTATGAACTTTCCTCTTAGCACTGCTTTCATTGTGTCCCATAGGTTTGAGTATGTTGTCTCTTTATTTTCATTAAATTCAAGGAAGACTTTAATTTCTTTCTCAATTTCTTCCTTGACCCAGGTGTGGTTCAGTAGTTGACTGTTCAGTTTCCATGAGTTTGTCGGCTTTCTGTGCGTAGCATTGTTGTTGCCTTTTCACTTTAATCTGGGGTGATCAGATAGGACACAGGTGGACACTGATATTTTTTTATATCTGTGGAGGTTTCCCTTGTTTCCAAGTATGTGGTCGATTTTTGAGAAGGTTCCATGAGCTGCAGAGAAGAAGGTATATTCTTTCCTATTTGGGTGGAGTGTTCTATAGATGTCTGTTAAGTCCATTCGCTTCATCACCTCCAATAATTCTCTTAATTCTCTATTAGGTTTCTGTCTGATTGACCTGTCCCTTGGAGAGAGAGGTGTGTTGAAGTCTAGTACTTCTAGTGTGTGTGGTTTGATATCTGCCTCGAGTTCTAGTAATATTTCTTTTACATAAGCAGGTGCTTTTATATTAGGGGTGTAGATATTCAGGATTGAGACGTCATCCTGTTGAATTGTTCCTGTTATGAGTATAAAGTGACCATCTTGGTCTCTTTTGATGGATTTTAGTTTAAAGTCAGTTTTGTTAGTAATTAATATGGCCCCACCTGTTTTTTTTCTTAGGACCATTTGCTTGAAACACTTTTCCCAACCCTTTACTCTGAGTAGGTGCCTGTGTTTGTGGTTGAGATGTGTTTCTTGCAAACAGCAGAATGTTGGATCCTGTTTTTGTATCCAATCTTTTAGTCTATGCCTTTGTATAGGTGAATTGAGCCCTTTAATATTAAGTGATATTAATGACCAGTGGTTGTTTACTCCGGTTATTCTTATTGCTTTTGGTAGTAGAGATTGTTTGTCTCCCTTCTTTGAGATGTGCTGGTGAAGGGTCGCTAGATGCCTGAGTTATTGTAGGCAGTGTTGGCAGTGTTGGATTCCTTGGGTTGCGATTTTCCTTCTATTACTTTCTGTAGGGCTGGATTTGTGGCTACGAATTGTTTAAATTTGTTCTTATCCTGGAATGTCTTGTTTTCTCCATTGATAATGAACAATAGCTTGGCTGGGTTTAGTAGTTTGAGTTTGCATCCATGGTCTCTTATGTTCTGCAGTACATCTATCCAGGACCTTCTGACTTTCATAGTTTCCATAGAGAAGTCAGGTGTAAGTCTGATTGGTTTACCTTTATAAGTTACTTGGCCTTTTTCCTTTGCAGCTCTTAATATTCTTTCTTTAATCTGTATATTTTGCGTTTTGATTATTATATGGCGAGGAGATGTTTTTCTTTGATCCAGTCTGTTTGGTGTTCTGTATGCTTCTTGAATATTTAAATGAATATCTTTCTTTATGTTGGGAAAGTTTTCTTCCATAATTTTGTTGAAAATATTTTCTGGGCCTTTGAGCTGTGACTCTTCTCCTTCTTCTATTCCTATTATTCTTAGGTGTGGTCTTTTTATTGTGTCCCATATTTCCTGAGTGTTTTGTGTTGAGAATTTGTTGGCTTTGCTGTTTTCTTTGATCTTTTCGTTTATTTTCTCTATGGTGTCCTCAGCATCTGAGATTCTTTCTTCTATCTCTTGTATTCTATTGATTATGCTTGTTTCTGTAGACTCTGCTCATTGACCTAGATTTTCCATATCCAGCTGGTCCTCAGTTTGTATTTTCTTCCCTGCCTTCATTTCAGTTTTCAATTCTTGAATTGTTTCCATTACCTGTTTGATCGTTTTTTTCTTGGTTTCCTAGGGTATCATGTACGTATTTACTCATTTCTTTAAACTTATTGTTATACTTCTCATCCATTTCTATAAGGGCATTTTTTACATGTTGTTTAAGGGACTCTATTGCCTTCATAAAGTCAATTTTTTCCACTTCTTCTGTGTTAGGTTGTTCAAATACTTCTGTTGTAAGATCATTCGGTTCTAGTGTTTTTATGTTGTTTTTCAGATTATTGGGTGAATTCTTGCCTTGGCGCCTGCCCATCTCCTCCTATTGATCCTATCTAATGGGTCTTTTAAAAAACGGATCAGGTTTCCCTGCTGGCCAAGGGCTCCGCTTATGAAATGCCCTCGCTCTGTTTCCTGGTTCCTGCTGCAGGCCAAGAAACCTCTCACCCCTCTGAAGGGTCTTCAGGACAGGACCAGGCTCCCCGTTTGCCAGTGACCTGGCTAACCAGAGGCCTACCTCTTTGATTTAATTGTAGTAGGGCGATCTGCTCTCCTTATTGCACGCCTGTCCCCTCCGCTTGCGTCTGCCTCCACGCTGGTCCCCGCTGCTTGTGTCTGCTGCTGCGCTGGTCCCCCAAAGCCTCTTCCTGAATGTGGTGTCTCTCCGCTGCGTCTGGACGCTGCGGTCTGTATGCTGCGGCCTCTCTGCCTCCGTGTGTCTGGACACCGCGGCCTCCTATATTATTATTATTATTGACTAATCTCTTACATATTAATTTAACTCATTTCTATTAATCTGTATTTCAATATATCGGTGGCTTACCAGCTAAAGTTCCCAGTGCCTGTCTCCAGTGGCTCCATTGCTTCCCTCTGACTCTGCTCTTCTTTCTCACACCATTTTTATCAACAAGCCAAACCAGTTTTGTTTATTCATTAATGGTAATAACAGCATACAAAGGAAAATCCCACATCATGGGAGTGCTGATAATCTTATGGGGACCTAAAAAAAATTATGATTATGTTCAAATCCTTACTGGATTATTTTGTGAGGCTTGATCATCTCAGCCAGCAGTCTTGAGACTGTCCTGGATGTATAACTCAGATGGAACTCCAGCAGAGGTCCTCTGAAATGTTGTATGTTCTGGACCTCCCCTCCTACCAGAGACTTTCCAGGGGGTCTTTCTTGCTCAAGTCTGATCTTTCTGAACCCAGAATGAGTCTAAAGCCTCTCATACTCGTAGAAAACAGAAGCAAAACCTCTTTTAAATTAACATATATTTTAACTTAAATTTTAATTTCAAGGCATTTTCAAAATATATATGCTGAATTAATCCAGCAGCATTTATGATCAAATGTGTTTTAGCCATCTAATGTGGGATTCCCCATCTATGCTATATTTACCATTAATGAATAAAGAACTGCTTTTTGCCTATAGCTAAGCAGGGCAGAACAGAAGTAGTTGGGGAATACTGGGAGAAAGGCAGCAGAGTCAGAAAGATTCCATGTGGTCCCACTACAGCCAGATGGAACTTTACATAGTAAGCCACAGCTATGTGGTAATACACAGATTACTTGAAATGAGTTAAATTAAGATATGAGTTATTTGATAAAAAGTTAGAGCCAATGGGCCACACAGTGTTTAAATAATATACTTTCTGTGTGATTAGTTCAGCCCGAGCAGCCAGAAACCAAGAAGTACCCTCCTTCAACAGCCATCAAACAATTCAAAGACAACACAATAGCATACAGTATCCAGATTCTGTATTTTCCATCTTTATGTTACTTTATTTTGAACTCTATTTCTCTTATTTTTATTTTTAATTTTTGTTTTTTTTGATACAGGGTTTCTCTGTTTATCTTTGGCTTTCCTGGAACTCACTCTGTAGATGAGGCTGTCCTTGAACTCACAGACATCCACCTGCTTCTTCCTTCCAAGTGCTGGGATTTAAGGTTTGTGCTACCACAGCCAACTATTCACTCCTTTTTTAAAGGATTTTTTTTTCTTTTTCTATTCTTTCCCAAGCCTGTGTATATTTTTAACACACTGTAAATAACTTAGAGGGTTTTTTATATGAATCTGTCTTTACTGTATCTCTCTCTCTCTTTTTTTGACCACATGAGTTTTTAATTTGCTAAATAATATGGCTAGGATTAAAGTCATGGCTTTGATGGCTGGATCCACCCATTCCTTAAGTTTTTGAGAGTCTAGCTTCATGGCAGAAGTACTGGCTGGAGCCATGTTTATTGCCACAACACTATGGAGTTTCAAAATCCCTGCCACCACCAAGACACATGCTGTTTGCTATTCATTAATGCAATTTGTTAGATGGTGGGGCTTCACAAAAGAACTGCGATATTTTTGCAGCTAAAGTTCAGTCAGGAAGTCCATCTTAAATGAGACAGTCTTGCCTCTAGCAAATAGAACTCACCTGAGAAAAGGCTGCCACCAAGAATCTGCACTTAACTCTGTTATTTTGTGCCTAGAATTACAACCTAAGCTCCCTCAAGTTTCATGTGGATGTAGTTGCCAACATTGGTACCATTTGTAGGCAGAGGCTGCTTGTTCATTTCCCAGCTACCCAGACCTGAAATAATCACACAGAAACTGTTTTAATTGCAGCACTCCTTGACCTATTAGCTCAAGCTTCTAATTGTCTAGCTCTTATATCTCAAATTAGCCCATTTCTGTTAATCTGTATTTTACCATGAGGCTCTTGGTTTACTGATAATGTTCTCTGGTGTCTGTCTCATTCAGCAGCTACATGGCATCTCCCTGACTCCTCCTACTTTCTTCCAGCATTCAGTTTTGTTTTTCTGCCTTCTATATTCTGCCCCACCACAAGCCCAAGCTGCTTCTTTATTTATTACCTAATGAATGCAACACATATGTAGAAGGACTCCCCAACCAGTTCATACTATGTAATGGGTGCTCTCAGTTAGGCTGTCTGTGAATCCACTATGAAGGTGGGTGATGAATCTAGGATCACACAATATCCAAGTTCTGTAAACCAAATTGTGATGGTATCAGGAATGCCACAGTGCAGCCACAATGAAGAATTACTATGAAATGGTCTAGCCATGGCTAAAAATTACTGTTACACATTTATCCTAAAAATATTAAGCACCCTAGTACCACCAATCAGTGTTCTTACATACCAGCATGATTTATTTATCAGTTTTCAGATTCATGTCAAGATCCCAGCGTTTTATAAAATGTGGAACAACAAATAATGAAGAGTCAGAAAGTGTTGAGTTCAGTCATTTGTAGATAGATTTGTACTATGTAATTTTATTATTGATAGAAATTTTTGATGTTGTCTACATAATGGCTTCATTTGGCAATTAAGGAGATAGTCTTATTTATTCTCTAATTTTATTCATCTACTGATTTTTAAAACTCACTCTCCAAGAGGGCAGGCATGGTTAAAGTGATAGCCTTGTTTTAGGAGTGGTTCCATGGGCAAACAGCTAGATAGGTCTCCTCACAAAGAAAAAAAAATAGAATAAAATTTGGTATTCATAAAAATCTGAAAGAAAGATGGGACAATAAAAACTGGACACCAAAATATATGTGAAAAATCATTTATGTTTACATAAGATTATCTTTCATCTTTATAGGTAAAAGCATTATGATTGTAAAAATTGGGTTTAATAAATGTTATAAAAGAATCAGGATGACTTTTTTAAATTCTATTTTGACTTTCCAGTTTATTTGCTTCTGGAATTAATTGTCAATCTCTTTACTCTCAAATGTGTTCTAGTTTATATAATATATTTTTCAGTAAAAAAATCTAAAATGAATGCTAATATTGCACAGTCATTCCTCAAGAAAATTAAATGAAAATTAAATGAATGCCCCAGAGAAGAATGGCTTTCCCCTCTATTTTGCAGAATTACTGACAGAATGAGCTGCCAAACAACTCACAAATACTTTTGTTTCTTCCCTATCTCATCTCTTTGTTTTGTTTTTGCTTGGCTTTCTCTTTGATTTTCCAAGTAGAAGCAATCATTTCTTATGGGAATTCTACTCTAAGCTCAGCCCAGGTCTAGGGAGAAGGTATGGCATAGTACATTACATGGTACTTCTAGCAAATAGGGAGATGCATCAATTAGCAAGGCTTTATAAGATAATATTGGGGCAACTGATGTAGTAGGAGCTGCGGGCTGTGTTCCTGCCACCCCAGCTCCAGGTTGCCTGGCTAGCTTTTAACCCAAAATAACAACACACAAACTGTATTCTTTTAAACACTGCTTGGCCCATTATATCTAGCCTCTTCTCGGCTAACTCTCGCACCTGGACTAGCCCATTTCTAATAATGTGTGTAGCACCCCAAGGTGCGCTTACCAGGAAGATTCTAGCCTTGTCCATCCCATCCTGGGTCGGAGCTGAATCGCGTGTGTCGGGGAGAGGGGAGCATGGCTCTGTCTGAGGCATCTTACTTCACTTCCTCTTCCTCCCAGCATTCTGTTCTGTTTACTCCGCCTATCTAAATTCTGCCCTATCAGATGGGTCAAGGCAGTTTCTTTATTATAATTAACCAATTACCTTCCTCCATCAAACTAAAATATGTCTTATGATCAGGAAAAGAAGGGAAATATTCTAAGAAATGTTTTTAAAACTAGTATTCCATTTTAATGTCTAACACTATGAAAAAATAGCATGACTTTTCTGCTTCTTCAATTAGTTATTTTCTAAAATAAAGACCAAACAAAACTTGTTCACCTCAAATATTCAAATATTCACACTATCAAATATGCTCTTGAGAAAATGCCAATCAGCTAATTGCAAGGGAAAGGTCCAGTTTGCCTCAGCTACTACCATGCCTCCCATCTTGGCTTCTGACTTTTCTCCTGCTCCTTCTTTAGATAAACTGTGTATGACTTCTTTCTGATCATCCTTATATCAGATTAATTACTTAAATAATCTGGATAACTTGATAAGTATGAATATTTGGGGCTTGCATGTATACATCTTATAATTATGAATTGTTAGTTTGAGCCACTATCTAGAATTTATTTAAGTATTTCTTATCTATTTTTACTGCTTCCTAAATCATATATTCAGAGGACTTGATAGTATAATACCCCAAAAATTTGGAGATTTGGAACACACACATGCATCCACTCACGCACGCACACAAACACACACATACACACACATACACATATACATACACACACACGCACATCAACTTAAGTCTTATAACAAGATGACAACCATCATTGCTTTACTATACTGATCAGTAAATTCTTTATCATGAATTTGTATTGACATTCACATGGAATGCTACATGATGCATAAAGAAAATGGGGTATAAATTAGATATAAGGTAACAATTTTATAATGACAGTAGATAAATAGTTTGCCTATTTTGGCTATGCATATTATTTATCACCCATACCTCTAATAATAATGAGTTACTCTTCTGGATGAGAACATCTTCTGTCCTCCTGTTCTTGTTTGAGAAGTTTTTATCAACTCATTCTCAGAGAAGGGTCATTTTCTTTTGTGCCTCCCCTTCCTCTTTCTAGTACTTGTGTACTGATTACATGGTAGCTTGCAGTCTTTCCTTTTCTCACAAATTTCATGCTTGTAGGAACTGTGGTCTCATAAGTAAGCAAATTTGTCACCTTGTTAATCCCATGCATTGAATTTTGCCTACTGAGGAGAGACATTAAATCCATGATTGCCAAATCTTTCTTAAAATCTGTCTCAGAAAACTCATTTGTAAAATAAAGAATTTTGGAGGAGGAACATTTTATCTGAACAAGGTCTTGATTAAAACAGATTCTTTCTCTCTGTCTCTCTTTCTCTCTCTATGTCTCTCTGTCTCTCTCTCATACCCCCCCACACACTCAAACACACACACACACACACACACATGTATTTCAAGTTTATAATAAAAATGTTTGAGAATAATGATCTTAGAGAATATATATGTCAGTTATAATTTCTATTTGGTTTGTAAAATATATTTTTCTTTCTCAATGCTAATGATAACTAGAAAAGCCTGGATGAACATACAGTCCCAGATCCTAAGATTTTGATTTTTGTAATCACAAACTTTCTTTCATAGCTCCAAAGAGCTATGCATGTATTTGACTTCATCCTAATTTTATCTTTACATGAGTTATGGAAATTGGATCATTTCTGAGCTTACACAATTTGCATTCATATGTTCTTGGAGTAGGGCAGGTTAAGAATGACTCATTGTTAGACAAAATCTTTTATTCAGAGTACTTGTAAATGGATTTAGCCAACCTCAATACAATTAAAGATTTGTTTTCCCCATTCTTTGACCCTTTGTCTGACTTTCTGGTGACTTTGGCTATTGTGTCCATAAATTCAATTTGCATCTGCATCTATTACCCATTCATATTCAGATATATAGATAAAATACATCTACAGATCAAGGACGTCATACAAACACATGTGGCTAGTGAAGCTACTTTCTTACAAAATAATTGCCTCAGGACGCTTTACTCTTGATTTATTGAATAATCCAATACTCTAATAATAATGAGACGAATTAAGCTTTAGCTTTGCATACTAATATATTATGATGAAGTTCACCAATACCATCTTAAAGAGGATATTGCTTATTATTCAATTTTCCTTCACTTTTACTTTTAAAAATTTGTTTTCCTATGCAAAACTCATGATATTTTTCATTGTTTTAAGGTAATTTATGGCCAGGATTTCTTACTCAAGAAAGTAAAGCAATGCAAAAAAAAAAAAAAAGAAAAGAAAAGAAAGAAAAAAAGAAGAAATCCAAACCTCTTTTGACAGGAAAACTCAGTGCCTGCTGAGAGGTGCGAGGAAGGGCAAGAAGAGGCATAGTCTGTGGTTTAATGCTCTGGGATTACAAAAGCATGGTGTTGGAACTGTAATTGGATTTCTGAGCATTGCTTTTGAGAATAGACTGCTTAAATCATTGAAAAGGAAATCATTGCAGGAAAGAATTGCACAGGCTGTTTGAGTACTTACAAAATAAGAATAGCATGAGGAACAATGAAGAACTGGTTTACTGCTGTTGAGATTTGACATCTTTAAAAACCTGATATTGTAGCTGTAGTTTTGATCTTTATTCCTTTGTTGAGTAAAGCGCCAATGCATTTTGAACCAGCACTTTCAAAGAAGGCTGAGATAAATGAGACCTTAAAATGCTTTTAGAGGGAAAAAAAGATTTTGTTCCCAA
This sequence comes from Microtus pennsylvanicus, assembly GCF_037038515.1. NCBI lineage: Eukaryota > Metazoa > Chordata > Mammalia > Rodentia > Cricetidae > Microtus > Microtus pennsylvanicus. The sequence continues at coordinate 39,328,174 of NC_134583.1, forward strand.
GTCTACATTGTATGTCTCTGTGAAAAATAGGTATGACCAAATATACACATTTATTTTTGGCTTATTTGCATGTTTTCTGCTGAGTATGTTGAACTGCCATTCTTAAGATATTAGAGGATCCCTGTATCCCTAGACTTTCATGCAAATTAAGTTGATGTTACACTGTAAGCATCCAAAAGCTATTTTAATGCAACAGGAATCTTGGAGACTGAAGTATGTGACTTAAGCGTATGTCTGTGGGTGTTAGGCTTCCGAAATTTCTTAAATTTCTCATCAACAATTTAAAATAAAACATTTTATTTCCTAAGCAAGGGAACTCAAAGCCTGTCCCATGACTACCATTTATTCCCACAATATCTTTATACTGCCCTGGTATATCATGAATTTACACATTCATGTAATAAGTTCATTCGCTTACAGACATTTCACTTTTCCTTGATTATTAACTTTTGTCTGAAAGAAGCAGGAAGTAGCAACAAAATATATGAAATAGATTTCTAGGAAGGTTTACTAAATGAATCATTCCATTTCCTATGGAGCTACATAAGGCAGACATATACCTGTCCTTGCTAAATTTGAAACAAAAGGCAAAAATAAATTTATCAAATGCCTTCATGTGCCAGCCCATTTCCTAGCTGTCTCAATCTCATGAATATGGTTCAATCCTCAAATAACCTGTCCTTTATTTTAGAGTGAGAAATGGAGAGCTCAGATTGATAAAAATCCCTCAATCACCATAGTAAGAATTTCAATACAGTTCTGACTCAAAACTATTTTTCCTCTTCAGGCACAGAGTTGTTTATTTTAAGCTGTAGTTACCTTTTTTTGTCAGCTTGCTGTAAAAACTATATAATTGATTTGGGAATATTCATTGCATTCTGGAGTTTACTTTTATTTTTGTATACTGTTGTTAAATTCAAATGCAAATATACTCTTCTTTGTTTTAAGAGAAGAAAGAGGTTTCTTTAAGGAAGGAGAAATATTCTCATGTTCTTTGCTTCAAGAGAAGAAAGAGGTTTCCTTAACAAAGGAGAAATATTCTCATGGTCTACCTGAGACCATCTTTGCCACATAGTAAGAAGTACTGAGAAAGGACCAGTGAGCATGCCCGTGTTTCAGAAAAGTTAGGAATAAAAGCTTTAGGTTTCATCTGTAAATTGTTTTCCCAAGTCTGAGAGTAAGTTTGTAAGTAACCCATTAGATAGGCATGATTTTAAATAATCATGTAATTTGCTGATTTTTCTTAAGATTATACTTTATCTGGCTTCTTAATAAAAAAAATGTTTTGAAACATTAAAAAAATATTTTGTAGGATCCTACTTTAAACTCCCCTTGGTTTTATGGTTTTTATGATGTCTCCGAGAATTCAAATGAGAATATAGAGTGTAGTGTAGAAGGTGTGCAGAATTGTTAATTATTAAAGACAGAACTTTCATATTTTAGGCTGCCTTTTTGCTATTCCTAATATCTCTATAATAGACTAGGACCTCACATCATCAGACAGTCTTTATAAAAGTTCTTGTGCCTTGTGTGGGTTCCCATGTGTTCTTTAAATTTGAATTCTTCTAAATTCTTAAGAATTTACTGACCAATGTATAAGGTGATAATGGTTGTTACCCTCTCCCTAGACAGATGACTTATACAAGGTTCTCCCAGAACTGGCATCTACAGAACTTGGAACAACCTTAATAAGTATAGTCTGTTATACCACTTCTTTTAAATATGGGAAAACTGAGGGACACAAAACATCTCACACAGGGAAGAAGTTTTACCACTAATTCTAGAGCCAGATGTAGTGGTACACACTTGTAGTTCCAGCACTAGATGTACAAAGGAAGACGTACATACACAGGTGTGAGAAAATATTCCAAGGCTTTTGCATTCCTGGATTGTTTACAGGGCAGGCCTCAAACCTCAGCTGCTACAGTGGCTGGTTGAGAGCTAATGGGGAAACAAAGCAAAGTGAATTGCTATATTAAAATATTCCTGGGATTTGTTGCACAAAATCTTCTGTATCCTTAACCAGTGTTTATACTTCAATAATGGTATTTTTTTTCATTGTTTCTTTTTTAAAATTCAAAAATATTTGTTAATGTATTTGTTTGTTTTTTTTTAAGAGATGGCCTGACTCTATGTAGATCCTGTTATTCAGAACTTACTATATAAATAAAATTGACTTCAAAATTCCAGAGGTATATCTGCCCCATGAGTGCTGAGATTAAAGGCTTGTACCACCACACCTGGCCTGAGGATAAATCTTAATTGCTAGTATAGGTAAATGCTACAGGAATATGTCTGTATGAAATTTAAAAAAAAAATTAAAACTCTTCTTGTAGATAATTTTCTAGCATTAGAACTCCACAATCATGCTGTCCTCAAAATACCTTAGCCTTACTCAAGCAGGGATTTTTATTCACTTTAACAAAATTGCAGATGGTCCTAGAATTCATTCTTAGAGCACTTATAATTTATGGCACATGTATGCTTGGTTGTGCAGTGCCTTGTTGCACTTTTCTTTTGTATGTGTTGCAATCTTTCTATATTTAGGTTACAAATCTGTAGAGGGAAGAGATTATAGGCTACCTAAAGTAGGATGGAGTTTGTGTATTGTAGATTAAACATTCATTCATATTTATGTACATATTCAAATGCCCATATGTGACCACTGCAGCTATAGTTATAGACTCTTTATTCACATCAGATGTTTGTTTTTGAGCTCCTCCCTTACTTGGTATGTGGTGTATTGAAAAAAATGGCCCTCAAAGTGAATGACACTCTTAAAAGGCCTTGTTGGAGGAAGTGTGTCACTTTGGGGGTGGACTTTGAGATCTCTTGCTTAAGCTTCTCTCAGTGTGACAGTCAGACAACTTGTTGTGTCCTCTGAGTCAAGATGTAGGAGTCCCAACTCCAGTACCACATCATTCTGCCTGAGACTATGTTCCCCACCATGATGATAATGGACTGAATTTCTGAAACTGTAAGAAAGCTGCCTCAATTAAATGCCATTTTTAAGAGTTGCCATGGCCATGGTGTCTCTTCGCAAGCAAAAAATTTCAAACTAAGACAATTTAGCAATTAGAAAAGTTTATAGAACAGTTTTCTTGTCTGCCATGGTGACTTTGATCAAGTGCCGTGGATTAGACATCTTAAAACACAGAAATGTATAACTTTGTTATTATGGAATGGTTAATTGCAAGGCCAAGGTGCCAGCAGTACTGATGTCTACTGAGAATGCATTGTATGCTCATAGAAACTATGCTTTCATTGTGGTTTTCTCTGGGCACCTTTATGTGTCTTCATGTTTTCTTACAAGGACATTTGTCATATTAGTAAGTGTTAACACTAAAGGACCTCATTTTAAGATAATGACCCTGTTAAGGATCCATTTCCAAGTGTAGTCGCATACTAAGGCCTTAGTGGCAAAGATGTGAACATACCAAATTGAACATTTCAGTTCAACCCAAGCGGAAAACTGAGTTAGGTTCTTTCATGCACACACTTTAGAGGATCTACTCAGAAAGCTCCGAGAATTATCTGATATGTGAAGTAATAGACATGCTACTCAGATCAATTTTGTTATTTAATAGTGCACAGAGATACCAATATCATATGTATATAAATTAACTATATGCTATTTGTTCTGGTCAGCTGTACAATAATACCCAAAGTGTTAAAACTTTTCTTTAATAGGAAATTAAAGAATTATAGTGCTAAATGTAGAATGGTGGTATATCTTCTAGTATGTGTTGTTGTTGGGGTTTCTGTCTTGCCCTGTTCCAACAGTTGTTAAGTCCCAATGAAATCACAAAGAGGTCTACATTAATTATAAATTGATTGGCCCATTAGCTCAGGATTCCTATTAACTCTTATAACTTATATTAGCCCATTATTCTAGTATATGTTAGCCACATGGCTCGGTACCTTTTTCAATGAGGCAGTCACATCTTGCTTTTTCTGTGATGGGCTTACAACTACAGAGAAATGGGCTTCCTTCTTCCCAGAATTCTCATGTTCTCCTTGATCTACCTCTAATTCCTGTCTGGTTTTCCTGCCTATACTTCTTGCCTGGCTACTGGCCAATCAGCATTTATTTAAAATATAATTGAAAGAATACAGACCATTCTCCCACACCAATGTGTGAAATCTTGAATTTGATTCCCGCAAGCACTGGGCACGGTGGGGTATGAATGTAATTTCAGTTCTTAGAGTTATGCCAAGAAATTGAAGTATTCAAGATCATCAGCTACATAGGGAGCTCTAGACTAGTCTTGGCTTTATGATGCCCTGCTAATTTTTTCTATTATTATAGGTGTTATAATCAATTGGCCAAATACATATCAATGGATAAATGAGAAATGAAGCATCAGAAAAAAAGGCTAATTTTATTAAGAAACAAAATATATTTTTATCAGGAAATTTTAGAATGTGTACACAAAATGAAAAGAATTTTCTATTTATTAACAGCTACAAAATCCCAGGCAATAGCCTTCTGAGCTGTTCAGTTATTCCATTAGCTCTCATTGTCTCAGTGAAAAATAATTCAATATTTTTGTTTCATTAGTGAGGGAAACTTAGCTTTTAGAAATAAAATGATTTTCAGGGAAACTGTGATGTCAATTGAAACTTATTTCAGTTGAAATTTTATATGAATAAAAATATACATGCACTGTTTATGACTTAAGTGGATATATAAAACTATATATGCAATGCCTATAACATGGTGTTTTAAAGTATGCATACATTGTAGGATGTCATACTACTTTAATCAATATTTGCTATTATTTACTCTCTTCTCAGCAGTAGCATTAAAAGATCTAAAATTTATTTAGAAGAGATCCACAATTGTAAAACAGAAAATAACCTTCTCCATTCTCTTCTCTATCAAAACAGCAGGAGACTGTAGTCGATTTTTAAAGTTTTTATTTAAAATTTTTGATATTCATTGTTTTCTTCCTGTGCATCACAGTGTTAGCTTTGTTTGGGAAAATGCATCATTAAGGATGTTTTCAAAAAGATAAATCGAAAAGGTTTTGTGACTATTGATACTTAATTTAATTTAGATTTTGTTATCAATATGAATTATGTTATAAAATTTATTCCTGTCAGGGTCAAGTTGACTTCACTTTATTTACTTCTGATATGTTTGCATTAATTGAAACCCATGGGCTCCCTCTTGTGACAAGTCAATGACTCTAAGCTGTTATGGCAAACTAAATACCTCTGTGACTTTTCATTTATTCAGAAATAATATTGCACAAAAGTATTAAACTTTAACTATTATTTATTTAAATAAGCACTTAAAGGACGGTATTTGATCAATTATTCTTATTTGCATATATTTTTTTTGTAATGTGGAGTTCATTGAATTTATAAGTTGTGTGGAAATATGGAGAACAAGAAAGAACGACTTTGTTTTCACTTTTTGTGATTTATGTGTGTTATTACATATTTCTGAAACATCTGAGGAAGTATTATTTGCCCTTATAATACTTGTGTTGTACTGTGTTCACTTCCCACCATCACCTTGCAGCCAAACTTCATCAGGATCATTTTGGGAACCCATCTTATTCAATTCACAGCAGTCTCCAGTCCCACATTCTGTTTTTAATCCATGGTGTTACGTGACTGTGTACAAGTCAGATGAACCCGCTGCACACACACACACACACACACACACACACACACACACACACACTTGTGTTAAGAGCAGAGCTTTATGGTGCTTTACAGTTTGGATGCAGATGTGTTTGAAATGATGAGCCATAAATTATGTTTGTAATTTTTCGAGAAAGGGTTTTTCTGTGAAACAGTCCTAGCAGTCCTAGAACTCATTTTGTAGACCAAGCTGGCCTCAAACTCACAGAAATCCGCCGGTCTCTTTGTCCCGAGCACTGGAAGTAAAGGCCTGTGCCCCCACCACGTTATTAATTTTTAAAATAATAAAGTTTCCTTCCTTTAAAACTCAATTCAACTTTCACCTCTAGTTAGCAGATAATTTATGAACAGATACTGAACACAAAACAAAGTTCAGTTTATAGAATGTGGTATCTCATGGTCAACATAGATTTTATCATCCCACAGTCCAAACCTAGAGGCTGGTTTCTTTTGCCTTAGGGACTGAGTTGAATGAGCTTTGCATTTGTATCTGATTTGAGGCATCATTTGACTCAGTGAAGTGAAATACTTCAAAGAAGACCAAAGGACAATTAGTGTTTCTTTCTTGACTCACCAGTTTCTACTTGCAAATTTGGCCAGCTGGCCTCTGACAACATGAGCATCTGGGGTTGTACATGCCTCTGACAACATGAGCGTCTGGGGCTGTGCATGCTTCCTGCCTGTCTGTGCATTCTCAACTTCCGATACTTCCTTCCTTTGCACCGGGTATCAGGGCTAGGTTTAGTTCTTCTTTCTATTTGTTTGGCACCGTTTCCTAGGAAACTCGTAACTCTTAGACATAACAGGGTTATTTATGCACTTCTTCTAATGTTACACAGGCACCAAGGGTCCTGCGGCATGGGATTGGCTCAGTTCAGGTGACAGAATGAGAGTTGGAGGTCCCAGCATGCACTGAGATTTGAGAACTCCTGCTGATTTCACTGATTACAGGAAAATCATGAAGTGATCTCTAAGAAGATGGAAGATTAAATCATTTGCCTGTTCTACAATATCTCTCAGAATTTATAACTTTTGTCTTTTCTTTTAATGAATTACCACTTTAGTACCAGGCACAGCAGGGGACAGGGACTGAGATCTCTCCTCAAACCAAAATGTAGAGGCCTTTAGAGCCATCCCAACTTCTGCATCAGGAAAGAGAGAGAAGCCGCATCCTGGTGAACTCCAGGGTAGAAAGCCTCTTCCATTGCCTTCAAAGCACCTTCCAGGTTCTCATAATATCCCTCAGTGGCTGAGTCCATTCTTCCCCTTTCAATGTACCTAATCATTCTCCGACTAAATAAAGGCTGTACTGCCTTCAAAAGTTCAGTGTCTACACATAGTGTTTCCAGGGCTGGCTCTTTGTCTTAGCAGCCAGAAGCTTTTGCTCACCCTAAGAGATTCTAAATCTGAAACTCTGAACTTACCCTGGAAGCTAAGACTCAAATATCAGTGTATATTCCTACGGCAGGTGTTTCTGAACTCCAGCTGAGCACAAATAGCAGACATAATTTAATCTTATTCTCTTATATGTGCCTCTCTCGCTTAACAGAGCTGAGTAATTAATTTTTCTCTTTCTGTATATTTTGATGTCCATAATATGACAAGGCAATAATGTGGAAGTGGTGAATGGCAGTACATTCCCATATCTACATTATCTGTCTTGCCTCGATATATGTAACACTGTGATCACACTGTACAATCTCTAAGACAGCCAAACCCCAGGAAAAATGTCTGACTTTTTCTGACTCCCCAGAGTGTGGCTCTCTCATAGTCTGCACTCATAGAAGGCATTTTAGTAAAAACATGCTGTTTTAGATATTGTGGAAAAGTCCTACAGGTATTTTAATTGGCACGTATAATCATAAATGATAGAGACTGGTCTAGAAAATGTTACTTTAAATAGCCCTAACTACATTATTGAATGAGAATTTTGTAGAAATACTAAAGGAAATATGTAGTATGACTTTGGTGAGTTTGCATATATATGTTAAGACATGATTGCTCTGATGATGATGCTGTAAATGGCCTGGGAGAATGGGAAACTTTTGACAGGGGAAATCAGAAGTGTGCAGTCCAGTGAAGAATTAAACTACGGGGAGTAATAATATGGGCTGATGCACTCAATATAACAGTAATGCCCTCTGCAAGGATAGGAAATAATTCAGTTCCCCCAGGCTGCATGGAAGCTAAATACAGTATGACAAAAAATAGTAGCAGTACTCATTATGTCTGATTGCTAATTACCCCTTTGAATGATTCAGTTATGCCTGCTACTAGATAATTAGTTTGGTAATTTATGGCTATGGCACAAACTAGTATTTTAATCTTCACAGCACAGTTTTCACAGTACCTACAGTTCAGATAATATCTTCCTGTTTTATTCCACTTTAAATTGCTTTTCTGGAGGCCTATAAAAGGGAAAATATCCTTGCATTTTCCACATGTATTTCATGCAGAAGTTAGGTACATTATGGGATTTATTTAACTTCAAACTGAAGAAAAACAGCATCTTATTAAGTCTTAGTCATTCTGCTTAATTTAGCCTATTTTATAGACAGTCAGTGAATTTTTTTAAACAAGATCATATCAAATAATTCTGTTCAAAAGCAGAAAAATTTAACATTCTTAGAAAAGATATTGAACAGTTTTTATTTCTTTCTGTTTCATAAAGTTCTGCTGCATTCACGGGGCATGGTCTATGCCAGTTTACCTTTCTGTAATGCCTGCGACTGTTCCAATGAGAGTAGCTCTCCTGAGCCCAGCATGGTGGGCTCATCTGCAAACCGAGAACTGAGAGACCGAGAAACAAGACTGTCATTTCTAGCTCCTTTTGGGGTGCTGAGATGAGCACTCTTTGCTGAGAGAGCTGAATTACTACAGGCTTACTTGTGACCTTCTTCAGTTCGGTCCAGTCATTAGCATTTCAGTTTCCTGCTACAATACTTTGATATATATATATATATATATATATATATATATGTGTGTGTGTGTGTGTGTGTGTGTGTGTGTATTATATTACTTCATCTATTCAGACAGAATTTCTCTGTAGATTTGCAGCCTGTCCAGGAACTCATACTGTAGACCAAGCTAGCTTTGAACTTAGAGATATGGCTGCCTCTGCCTCCCGAGTGCTGGGATAAAAGGCGTGTGCCACCACCACCAGGCATATAATTACTTTTTATCTCTTAAAAGTGTTCATTTTTTAGTACAACATTCTTTTCAGTCTATAGATTGGTTTTTCCCCATTTTTAGACTGATATAAATGATACCAAATAGAGAAAAAAAGACAGAGAAGGATGGAGGGAGAGAGGGATAGAGAGAAAAAAAAGAGAGACATAGCTAGTGCTATATGAGAAGAGGAAACCTCGATTGAGATGATGTCTATATAAGACCAGGCTGTAGGCAATCTTTTAAGGCATTTTCTTAATTTGTGATGAATGTGGTAGGATTCATCCTGACATGAGTGATGACATCCATAGGTTGGTCCTGGGTTCTATAAGAAAGCAAGATGAGCAAATCATAGGAGCAAGTAGTAAAAAGCATGCCTCCATGACCTCTGCACCTGTTATTTCATCCAGGTATTGGCCTGGTTAGAGTTCTTGGCTGTTTTCCCTCAGTGCACTCTGGTACAGAATTTGAAAGCTAAATAAACATCCCTCCTACCAAGGGGGAAAATAAAAAAATGATGTTTATTTAGATCCACAACCCAAGAAAAATAATTCATTAGGTCAATTTATATGACAAATAAACCATATATTTTTTATTTGTGTACATTCTTCATATATTTTCCAAATCATTCAGTGTCATGAGTTAGGATTCGATCTAAAATATACCTTATATAGGTTTTGCATTTTCAGGCTTGAATTCAGAATAACTTAGAGAAAGTTGCTTAGCATCAGTGTGTTCAAGAACAGGTAATTTTAGTAAGGAAAATTGGGCAACCGTGTTTAAAAACAACAAAAATAAAAGCTTTCAATAATGATCTTGTTTGATATTTCTAATACTTAAAGTGAGTGTTTCTAACATTATTGTTGTTGATAAACATGTTTGTCTTTGAACTCCCCGTGTACAGCTAGCACATTAAAATGAAAATATTTGCTTCTCAGTATTCTTTGCTCTCTACAAGCTCCTCTGTCTTTCTTGGGGTCCAGTTTTAAAGTTACTGTCTTGTTCTCACCCAGAATTTTCCAGACCTGCTTCAGTGTTCTAAAGGGTAATTCTGACTGTTATTTCAATGAACAGTTTAGTATTTATTACACACTGGATCTGTGCCCTTTATTGCCAGCTTCCTGTCTTAAAAATGCGATCCTTCACCCATTTAAAAAAGGGTTCCCTTCTTACTTAGCTTCTCTAGGAACATGCATTATAAGCCCAATGTCCTTTATTTATGGCTAGAAACCAAATATGAGTGAGTACATCCCATGTTCCTCTTTTTGGGTCTGGCTTACCTCACTCAGGATAGTGTTTTCTATTTCCATCCATTTGTATGCAAAATTCAAGAAGTCCTTGTTTTTTACTGCTGAGTAATACATAGGCATCCTCATGAATATTAACCTTCATCAGGAGATGAAAGGAGACAGAGACAGAGGAGCACGGGACAGAAATCTCAAGGTCCAAATCAGGAGCAGAAGGAGACTGAGCACGAGCAAGGAACTCAGGACCGCGAGGGGCGCACCCACACACTGAGACAATGGGGATGTTCTATCGGGAACTCACCAAGGCCAGCTGGCCTGGGTCTGAAAAAGCATGGGACAAATCCGAACTAGCTGAACATAGAGGACAATGAGGAATACTGAAAACTCAAGAACAATCGCAGTGGGTTTTTGATCCTACTGCACGTACTGGCTTTGGGGGAGCCTAGGCAGTTTGGATGCTCACCTTAGGAGCCCTGGATAGAGGTGGGCGGTCCTTGGGCTTCCCACAGGTCAGGGAACCCTGATTGCTCTTCGAGCAGATGATGGAGGGTGACTTGATCGGGGGAGGGGGAGGGAAATGGGAGGCGGTTGCGGGGAGGAGGCAGAAATCCTTAATAAATAAATAAATTAAAATAAAAAAATTCACCATAAAAAAAATAAAAAAGGGTTCCCTACAGATCAAGAACAGTGACTCTTCCTCATTTGATACATACTTTTTTTTAATGCTTACCCAGAAGGCGGTTTCTCTAAACATCAAAACATCATATCGACCTTTCCATCATTCTTGAGTGTGTCAGTCAGTATGTTGTTGATGCCCCCACCAGTTGCTAACTAGAATTCTAGTACGATTTAGTGCAGACAGGGCCGTAAAAAATTGTCTTTACATCTGTAGTTTGTTTTCTGCTACTTGTTTTTTTAACACTATTTACATTTCAAATAATACATATATATATAAAACATATCAACAATCATTTAATTATTTACATGTGGCTACAATTTTTCTATTATTATGAAACTCAATAAGTACTATCTTTTGATTATAATTAAGAAAGTAATTGATCTTCTTGCCACCAGTATAAAGTATGACACTTACCATCAGTATAGAGATAGGAGTATATTGACAGATGGTTAGTTAGAAGGAAATTTAGAAGAAAGATACTATACATTTTGTATTTCCATTACAAATCTCAGTCAGCTGAAAGCTTTTCAAGTGTTAAGGGAATATTAACAGAGCTTTTAGATTTATATTGTTCATTGAGAATTGTTCAGTTTAGTGTGATATTTTACAGTATGTGTCTCTAATTTACTCTTGAGTTTTTGTTTTCCTAAAACTAAAACATAGGGGGCTGGAGAGATGGCTCAGAGGTTAAGAGCACTGACTGCTCTTCCAGAGGTCCTGAGTTCAATTCCCAGCAACCACATGGTGGCTTACAGCCATCTATAATGAGACCTGGTGCCCCCTTCTGGCTTGCAGGCACACGTGGAAGGAATGCTATACACATAATATAATAAATACAAAAGAAAACCTAAAACATAGAATCTAATCATTGGATACATGTATCTACAAAATATGAAATTACTTTTCTTTGAATTTGTGCTTGGGTGTTTAGGACATTTTGGGTGTTTTAAGATAATATTTAGGATAGTTTATGATTCCATGATCCTAAGCCTAAGGGTGGCTTTTTTCTTGTTTGAACATCATGGTTAAAATAAATACAGTGCCATATTTGTCAGTATGTTAGTTATAGATAGAAGTGAAGTATGTTGCACAGAGAGTGAACTTGGGGATGACAGACATGCCTGTAATGTGCTATACATTACATAGTTTACTTATTTGTAAAGTTTATTTTTGTGAATTAAACATTACAGATGTATTTTCTTGGTAAAACTCATACACAAGATTAAGCTACAGTTTGTCCTTACAAAGTTTAAATCAATGAGGAAGAAATATAAGCAAATTATAATTCATAAAATGTCAAAACCAGACACTGACTAAACAAATATCTTTAAAGTACTGAGCTATCACATAAAAATGAACTCAATATTTAGCCTGAACTGTTATTGTGGATAGACACTAAATTGTATTTCCTGAGCATCATGTTAATGACATGAATGTCACTTATTCAGAAATAAATTAGACTGATGATTTCACTAATACCCAATTATATGTTTCTATATGCTGGTTTTCAGATATTATAACATTGTATCTGAACTAATCAACTAATAAAAAAGTTTATTTTGTGTTCATAGTTTTCAAGATTCCAGTCAGATAACAATTGTCTTGTTGCTTTGGCTTGATGTTTCAAAGCAAAACTACTAACCTCATTGTCAGAAAGTAAGCAAGGAAACAAAAATCTTGGTATTCCACTATTTTCTTGGAGTGCATGTGCCCAATGACCAAAGACTATCAGCTATTCCTCCGACTGGTTTTATACCATCACTCTGTAGACCAAGCTTTTAAACCATAACTATGAGGGATTTTCATGATATAAACACTTAGCAGCTTAAAAAGTGGAACAAAGTATTCTTTAAAAATAGGCGTTGAGAGCATATAGGTAATAGTAGACAAAGATTGAAACTACATCTTCCTCTTTGAAAAATATGGCATAATTACTTTTATTTTCTTATTTATTTTTTGACAAACGTGGTACTTGGCCATCTCCATCTCAACCATACAGGTATAAAATTCCAGCATGAAATAATTTGTAGAGTTATTTTATTTGCTTCCAAATCTCCAATCTCAGAGGTAGAACAACAGCTTGAACACTTCTAATAATACAGGGATTGTACACGGGATCAACCAAGTGTATCCAGAAAGGAGGACTGAGATCATCTTCCAAGTGGTGCAGAGGACATGCCAAGGAAGCAAATCCAAGACAGATTCTTATTCTAAAAGTGAGGGTTGAATAATAGGGGGCAAGGATGGTCAGCATGAGATAAATATGGACTAGAATTCTGTAAAGTCTTTGTTTGCTAAGGAGATAGGAAAAAGAGTAAATACTGCTATGAACAAGTCAGCTTGCTAGATAAATGTACTTTCATAAAAAAACAACTGCAAATAACTTCTGGATATTCAAGGATCACTGAAAACATTTGCAATACAAAGCGGCAGAGAGAATGGAATGCTCATGGCTTCTCTTTGCCTTTCAAAGAACTTTAATTTGTCCGTAGCCTGATTTATACTCAAAGTAACATTTTTCTTCTTCCACGTAGAAGCCTTGCTGCAATAGAGGGTTGTCTTTGTTTGCATGTCTTTGGTGCTGTCCATCTCTTGGAATGGCCTTCCTCATCTAGTAAAGAAGTGATTCAGACAGCAAGTGCTGCAGGATGCCCTGCTTCAACATTCTTTATTAGGTATTTCTGCATTCCTCAGTATCTGAGTCACAACATCTATTGAGACTTGGCTGTATTATTCAGTACTACAGCACTGTTTGTAACAATACTAGATATATGGAAAATATTCAAGAATCTTAATAGTTGAAAGACTTGTTTTTTGTGTATAACAGATTTCTCTGTATACTAGAAACTGGATGCAGAGTAATTGTCATGGTTTTTGAAAGATTAAGTGCATAAAAGGCTCATAGAATCTGAATTAAATTAGTGTCTATGGCACAAACTGGAATAAGTCTTCATTATAGAAGATGCATTGCCATGAAAAAGAGGCAAAAACTTAAGCCATCTGCTTCACAGAAATCAAAGAAATTGACTGATGTACAGTTCTGACATAGAAACTTGTTATTCAAGAAGGTCTCCCCGAATCTGCTAGCTTTCTTTAATTGTGCTGGTGGTGTCACTTCTACACGGATGGTACTTTCTTCATGTTTAACTCCGTCTTATTGAATGTTTATCAGGACTCGATAAGACATAACTTGAGTCTGGTGTATAAGACATTCAATGTGGAATATAAAACTGGAAGCTTGGGATTATTATTCCAGCAGGAAAAATAAGTTTATTATGAGAACAGAGAATCCTGTTAGTTAGAGCAAAGAAAACAAGCTCAAATAAAACGAATCTCTGATTTAGTCATTTCCCCAAAGTACTGTGTATTGCTCGAAGTCCTGCAAATTGCTCATATTATAGAATTTCTAGAGAAAAATTCAGTAATTTGTAGACATCTGGTGAATTTTATTCATACGAGAAAAAATTAAACAGTCTAAATATTGTAGAGTATAAACAAAGACAAATATTTATATTTCTTTATATTTGTTTATTTTCACAAAAATCAAGAATGTAGTCCTTGAATATTAAACATATGTTTCTTAAACATTAAACATGTATTTCTTAAACATTAAGCTTGTTGTTCAGTTACCCAATATTTTTCTTTCTGGAATACTAGGTAAATAGAAATTGAACTAATCCTAGAGCCAACTTCCATATATTTTTTTATCTGTTCTGTGGGATTGCATATCAACAAGAAAATTTAATTTCCCTAAAATTGATTTACATCATTGTTTACTCAAGGGTCATTCATCTACTCTGATTTCTGAATTTTCCCGGGCTTATATTGTTTTCCAGTCGGTCTTACACACTGTTTCTGTTGTGGGAATCACTAACCATCCTCTGTGTTCTCTAATAATGAGTAGTCAAAAATCATTCTTTAGAACTCAGTCCACACTTTATTTTTTATTGAAGGACATTTTATAGGACTCTTTGATCTTAGCACATCATTTATATTTTAAAACACAAGGAGACAGAGACCAGTGAAGCAGAGAGAAATATTTAGCTAACTGGAACACAATACGTGAGACGATGTACATGAGTACTTAGCACAAATATTGCCCCATATAATCCTCTCAAATAGTTTTGAATGTGGTAATAAATGGACTTTAAAGGTACAATCATATATCTCTTCTAAGATATATAAGATTAGTAGACACTAATGAAGTAATTGAACACAGTATCTATCTAACCAGGCAGGAGATGCATGCTGGTAATCTGAATACTCTGCAGACTGAAATGAAAGAGAGATGGAAAAGGAATATTAGAGAATATTAATATCTGTATTTTCATTTTACCAAAGAAGAAGGCAAGATTAAATTTTATCCTGATGTTTACACAAATACTAAGAGACATAAATGCAGTATCAACCCTGGGCCTAGGCATCTGTCCAGAATGCATAATTTTCATTCATAAGTTCCATTCTCTGATGTGGCTATAAATTGTAATTATGACTGTAGTAGATTGTTCACTCTGCACCTAATAGAATACGGAATGACTGTCCTATCACACTTATCCAGAAAAAAAAAAATACTGAATGACTGCATTTTTTTCTGGTCATACATTCTATATATACTAATAACTGTATATTTATTGATTTAGAAAATAATTGATAACGTTCCATGCTTCCCAATGGCTAGAAATTTATAAATGATGACTTCATAATAAATAGGTTATATTCTGAGATATGACTGAGTTTCATAAGGGCAGAATATATTTCTAGTCCTAATTTGTTCTTAGTGCCTTATGGATAATTTCTGTCATTATCATAGAAAAAGTACCATTACATTAACTAAAGCTATTTTAATGTGTCATCCTTTTCATCATGTAAGCATATGAAGAATCCTTGATGCCCTCCATGCTATTTAATGCTCAGGAATACCTTGGGTATCAATATATTTCTTTCTAAAAATGTTTGTAAAACTTCCAGAAAATAAAGGGACTATTCTAAAGTTAGGAATCTCTGTTTTGTTTTTATTCAGACAACTCAACTGTTTACCCTAAAAATCTAACCCTTTTCCTTTTTACCAGTCAAGTACAGCAATCACATTTCTGGAATGTGCTCTCCAGGTCAGTTGTTCTGAAGGCAGGATGCACACTGTGACCGTGGCATTTTCTGTGAATTAATAAAAGGAGGAAGAGCTGTTCCCCTACCCCTAACTGATGTGGCAATGACTCAGAGATGGGATAAGTGTTTTCATACATTGTCATCTCTCTCCATAGCCACTTTTCTAACTCCAGATGTAACAAACTATTGAACTTCGAAATACTTCAAATGCCAGGAATGGTTTTCCAGAGTTGTTCTCTCCTACTTGCCCAAGGAATTCCAAGTATGCTGACAGTGTTATTTGGTAGCATTCCAGACAGGGCATCATTAGCATTAGAAGCCTTCCTTCAACCTGGCAGTGGTGGCACACTCCTTTAATCCCGCACTCGGGAGGCAGAGGAAGGCCTATCTCTGTGAGTTCGAGGCCAGCCTGGTCTACAAGAGCTAGTTCCAGGACAAGAACCAAAAGCTACAGAGAAACTCTGTCTCGAAAATCCAAAATAAATAAATAAATTAAATAAAATAAAAATAAAAGAAGCCTCCCTTCATGAGAAGAGAATCACACTAGAACTGTGTTGGGTAATATAATTGTAAACTTGTAACACTTAGCGTTCATTTTAATTTATGTGGTCCATTTCTTATATTTCATTTCTTGTATTACTTTATTATCCATTTTGGATATTGTTCACTTATTTGTTTATTTTTAATGGTTTTAATTTCAATTTTAATCCAAGTCTTTATCATTGCTGACACAATTTTCTGACCAAATATAACTATGAATTTTTGCTATACACTAAATATAAACTCAGAAAAAAACTCCACTCAAAGTATTCTTGTCCATTCCACTTTAAGATTTTAAACCACTGATGGAAAATTATTAATTATAACTGGCTGCTTATATGGCAAAATTATGGGGTTACTACTTAACCTTTGCTCAAATGTTTCCTGCTGACAATACAGTATGAATGCTAGTACTTAGAAGTTAATTGACAATATTTAACTTCAGATTTTAAATTCAATTAGTTTTTTATAAATACATCAGGAATACATTTTTTGAAAGTCTTACTGCTTGTACAAAGAAGTGCAATACTTCTTTGTTGGGTATAACAGGTGATACCCAACAAAATACTCTGAATAAATTTTTTGAAAAGGACACTGAAACAAGAATGGAGACTTAAATAAAATTGACAAGTTCAGGAAATCTTTTAAAAAAATATGCATAAGTCTCTCTCAGAGAGCTCAAAGTCCTAACTGTGTGCCCAGAAAGGTAAAGCAAATTGATGAATCGGAAAGTGACAGAAGCACAGCAGTTGGGAAGCACTAATGAGCACAGGCGATCAATGGAAATGAACAGACATGCAGACAAGAGGCAGGGGTCAGAGTACTAAAGCCACGGTAAAATATGAGAAGTAGTCTATCTTAAGAACAAAAATTGTCAGTAAAAGGGGTCCAACACAGGCAGTAAACCGGACTTGCTGAACATAGCGGACAATGAGGACTACTGAGAACTCAAGAACAATGGCAATGGGTTTCTGATCCTACTGCACGTACTGGCTTTGGGGGAGCCTAGGCAGTTTGGATGCTCACCTTAAGAGACCTGGATAGAGGTGGGTGGTCCTTGGACTTCCCACAGGTCAGGGAACCCTGATTGCTCTTCGAGCTGATGAGGGAGGGAGACTTGATCGGGGGAGGGGGAGGGAAATGAGAGGCGGTGGTGGGGAAGAGGAAGAAATCTTTAATAAATAAATAAATATCTCAGTGTTGTATCATTTATGTGGATGAACTGGGGTAAGAGTGTAAGGATTTTGTAACGCCGAGGAATGGGAACTTGTGGAAAATACAGTGAGTTATGAGAATCCTCACTTCCATGGCTTCTCCATAACCTATAAATAAAGTGCTAATCCAATGCTCTGTAGGTGAGGAAAAACGGAGTGCCATAGAGTATTTACAGCAAGTAAAATATCTTCAGTGGGGATACTGGACAAAAAACCATTCAGCAAACATCTAAGTGGTGATTGCTGTCTGTGCTAAACTTTATATTCATGTTGTGGGGTGCAACATCACACTGTTTCATTATTTGGAAGATGATGGGGAAGCACAGAAAAATGTCATGTCTCAAGCATAGAAAGCATGTTTGAAGGGTTCATTTGAAACTTAGGTTATTATGGGAGAAATAAAAAATGAGTTATGGAAATGGTTGAAGTGATGAATCATGAAATCTTGGCTAGACAGAGGACGAAGTGAAGATGGACTGGAATAAAGAGATTGGAAATTCAAATTCTGGAACTTGAAAACTGAAAGGACTGAGGTGGCATGGTGAGGAAATTATTGTATTTAAATTTTACACATGATAGCAAGTACAAGGAAAGATCAAGAATGTCACTTTAAAAAAATTAAGACAGTTGGTGACAATTAATTTAAATATTTGGTCACCTCAAAAAACTCCATCATTTTTATTTTCTATAACTTAATTTCGTAGAAATAAGTGTGCATAAGACAGGCATAGTAAAATTTCTGTCATGGGTGTGTGTCAAGATTGCATTGCCAAACATTTTTATTTCTTTTTGTTAAAGGGAACTTAGAATGTATCAGAGAAAACAAATGATTCATACTTGGACAAATACACAATTGATTTCATTGATAATAATATCTTTAAATTAACAACAACCAAACATTTTACTCTCAGATAACCCCAGAAATTCTATTCCTTTAAATATGAAAATAATGATCTGAGGTTTTGAATCATAATAAAGATAAAGTTAACATATTCTATAGTACCTTCCAATATAACCAAGGAATAGTCACAAATTTACCCAATAAATTTGTCTGAATCACAAATTCTTCACTGACATAAACTGAAAAAATATTATACAAATAAAACTACATAGATGCTCTAACAATGGGTAACATAGGGTTTTCTCTTAATTCACAGGGATAAATAGCCACTCACATTTACAACTGGAATGTAATTGATTGGAGATAAATAATTTACTTGAACTATTCAGGGAATATTGTGTCCTTGTGTTTAGATTTATAGAATCCGGGGTCTCAGGAATAAGTCTGGAATTTTTTTCAGCATATACAATGTAAAAACCTCCATACCACAATAAGCACTGGATAGGCAAGATGGTAAAACAATGTCAGTTATATCTTGCTGGGAGGGAAGGGACCAAAAGCAATCTCCAAGACCTGCTTAGGAGGAGTGAATTCATGCCAGGTAATATAAGTTAATCAAGAACCCATGGCTGGCTGCCAGGTGGTGGTGATGCACGCCTTTAATCCCAGCACCTGGGAGGCAGAGGTAGGCGAATCTCTGTGAGTTTGAGGCCAGCCTAGTCTACTAGAGCTAGTTCCAAGACCAACTCCAAAAACAAAACAGAACAAATCAACATACCAAACAAATAAACTAAAACCCCCAAACAAACAAACAAAAATAACTCATGGCTGAAGACTGCGGTAGTTTGAATATAATTGGTTCCCATAATCTCATAAGGATTAATAATCTTATTATAATATATTGGATATGGCTTGTTAGAGAAAATGTGTCACTGTAGGGATAAACTTTGAGGTTTCCTACACTTAGAATACTGGCCAGCATTTCTATTGACTTCCTGTTGCCTACAAGATGTAGGACTCTCAGCTACTACTCCAGCATTATATCTGCCTCCATGCCACCATGCTCCTCATAATAATGATAATGAACTGAACCTCTGAAACTGTAAATAAGCCACCCTAATTAAATGTTTTTTTATAAGAGTTGCTGTGGTCATGGTGTTTCTTCAAAGCAATAAAAATGGTAAAACAGACACCCTCAAGAAGTAGTTTCCTACTGCCTTCCAGATATGTTTGGTTTGAGGCAGCAAGGCTCACCAGGGTTGCCTGTGCTGGTCTCAAACTGTAGGACCATTGATCTTCAATTGAAGACTTGCATGTATAGGGGTCTATAGGCATGTTCTATGAAGCCAAGCCCTTTAATTTTTCTGTTGAGTTTTATGTTGTTTTAGGCATTACTTATTTATATTTTGTTTATTTAGGACAGATCACATTGTGTTTTCCAGGCTGGTCTTAAATTTCTTGAGTCAAGAGATACTCCAAGCTTTAGAGTGTGGAGTTACCAAAGTAATATATCATGACTGACACTAGTCAAGCTATCATAAGGAGACAACACTACTAAGTAAAATATTATTTAATATGTAAATTTTAGTTTCTAATAAATCCTCATATAAAATAAATTTGCACACAAAATTAAAATTATACTAAATCATATTATACAATCATTTGAAATTTATTTTTGTTGAATTTGTTTTTGAAAATTTCATATGTGTATGTAGTACATTCTGATTTCACTAACTTTTCACGTTCCTTTATGTATCTCACTTCTCTGTTATCTCCATTTTCCCTACAATTCCACAATCCCTTTTCAAACATGCATATGTGTTATAATCTGAATTAGAGTCTTTGAAGACTCTGTTAAGAAACTCATGAATGCTGACTTGATGTTAATCTTCACCATCTTCCAGCTTACTAAGTTTGATAATAAGGTAACATGATACATTTGTGACAATAGATGAGTCAAAATTGATATAGTAACTAAGCCCATTATTTACATCAGGGTTGACTTGCTCTGTTGTATATTCTGTGGATATGACAAACTCACAATGTCTTCTATCCACTATCCCAGTATGACACAGCATAGTACCCAAGTTATCGCACAAGTCCTTACTTCCACTACTGTGAGGCCAAAAAGGGAGAGTTGCCATGATTGCCACCATTGAGTGTCATTTCATTTTTGGATTTTAGGCATTCTAAGCTCTTCATAGTGATATGTCACTGCTGTTCTTCCTAATGGCATAATGTTTAGCAGCTATTCATATGATTGCTTATCATCTGTGGACCTTTACTTAATTAGATTGTTCGGATCTTTTACATACTTGGCAGATTTAGTTTCTTATTACTGCATTTTAAGGCTTCTCTGCTTATTTTAGAAACCAGTCATTTCTCAGATATGTAATTTCCAAATATTTTCTTAATTAATGAACATTTTAATAACCTATCACAGTACAAGAATTTTATTTTTATTATTGTTTTTAAATTTGTCATGCAGTTTATTTTGATCATATACATTCCCATTCCTAACTCCTCTGAGATCCTCTTTCCTACCCTCCCAGTTTTACATGGTGCATCAAACACTTTGAAAGTTTTGGATTTTACATACTGATCTATAATTCTTCTTAATTAAATTTGTGGAAGCTATAATTTCTGTGCCAACAAAAGATTAATCTCCATTGTTCCATCACCTTTTCATCAGAAAGTCTTTATTTTGTAAATAAACAAAAAAGAAAAAAACAACAAAAAATGTATCTTCCTTTGTTTAATGGCTTCCTTATGTCATTCCTAAATTTTATGGTGTACAGTTAATTCTGTGTTTTCTAGGCTTTATCTTCATATAGCCCACTTTTTAGAAAGGACCCCTTATTTTCCAATTACATATATCCTGGATATATTCTTTTGCTCTATTACTGAAGCTCTTGACATCAAATCTGCGATGAAGCTACATGATTAATTTACAAGGCAACTCAGTTCTTTGCTGTATGGTCTAAAGAAATGCTCATTCACTCAATAAAAATTGAGTATTTATTTCAAGAGCAGTATTAATCTATGAATTATTTTTTAATATTTATTTATTTATTATACATACAATATTCTGCCTGTGTGTATGTCTGCAGGCCAGAAGAGGGCACCAGACCTCATTACAGATGGTTGTGAGCCATCATGTGGTTGCCGGGAATTGAACTCAGGACCTTTGGAAGAGCAGGCAATGCTCTTAACCACTGAGCCATCTCTCCAGCCCTCTATGAATTATTTTATGCTAACTATAAAATAATGACGTTAGTATAATAATGACGTTATATCTGCCCCTTTTAAGTCCTAATGAGTTTTGTGGGAATGGGTAAGAAAATTAAGTACGTTTTACTGATGAATAACTTGTATATAATGGAACTTTAAATGCACAGTCTACTATTAAAGACAGATGTATACTCTTCAGTCAAGGCAGGGACAGTTCCATTTGCCTCTTTGTAGTATACTCTTGCAATCATTGATATGCTTCATGGTGTTTCTTTAATTTTTCTCTTTCCAAAATATTCTATAAGTATATGTGAGGTTTCTTTTACTTTGCTTGAGTCTATGGGTTTCCTACATGAAATCATATATATCAATACAGACCCTCCTTGACTAGAGAAGTTGATATCCCCAAATTTACTGTATTTTATAAATATACATAATATAAATATAAATGGTACTGAATGCCATACCTTATCTATAATGTTCTATAGAGCATTTGGAGTTTACCTTTGCAATTATTTAGATGTTTGGGAAGAGAGGCTCATAGCCACACTCCAGCATCACGGGGGCTATCAATATGCATTTCATAAGCCAAGGAAAAGGTTAAAATTCAGAAATGTAATTGCAGTCACTTTTTACAAGTTTTAAATTTCCTAATTGTAAGAAAAAAAAATCACTGAGTTGAAGACTCTGTAGTCCTCATGGTGCCTTTAATTTTACTGAAATTCATTAAACTATTTGAGAAAAATATTAAAGCAAATGTGCTTTTTAAATGAGTTATAAAATGCCTGAATTATTTAAAGATATGCAATTGTTTATGTATCATATGAATAATAACATTTAATCATTCTATGAAAATATTTATTATCTCTAAAATACATTTACTGTTTTTTCTCAGATGGGTATTGAATTCTTCGGTGCATAGTTATAAAACCTCTAACTTTTTAATGCTTCTGTTCAAATAGTTTATGTTGAAATTAAAAACAGGAGGTGGTTTTCTTGCCACAAGGATTGAAAGTCCAAGATGAGATTGATTGTGTGAGTTTTTTTTTTCCCCCGTTGATAAAAAAGGCTTTTTGAGCTGAACAAGAAAGGTACAGAAAAAAGGAACTGTGCTCTTCCAGCTTTGGTGGCAACATGAAATCCTGCTGGGAATATGATGGCTTACTGATATTGTAGGCAGCAGGCCTACTGGGAGGCTCATTCCGTGTGAAAGGTTCTTCTTTTCCATGACTTCTTTGCGATCCTTTGGAGCAGCTCCCGTGCTTTACCCGCAGCGTGACAAAGATGGTAGCTTGTATTTTCTAGCCTGTCCCTTTAAAGATAAAAGCTATACTATATTATTTCCTGGCTTTTTGTTTAAATGTGTCTGCCATTGTGTACAATTACATGCTAAAATCACCAATGCACAAAGGAAGTGCAACCAAAATTTGTTTTCATGTAAAGCTTGGTTGTTCCTCACAGTCATTTACACAAATGCTAACCTCCTTGATACTTGTTACTTGCCTTGTGGTTGATTTAGAAGTCAAGACACAGAACCTGTTGATGTACAGAAAGGAAAGCTTGATTGTTCAGGGTTCATCACTTCTTCGTTTCTCCAACTTTGAAATCTTCCTGACCAGTTTGAAGTCCTTTTGCGTGAATAAGATCTATATAACAGCATGTATCAAGCTGTATTTTTCTTTTTTTTTTGTTTTTTTTTTGAAGGCTTGAATGTTTATTTAGAGTTTGCATTACCCCAACAGTAGCCCCAGTGCTATGTTCTAGTCTCAGCTATGAAGTCCTAAAAAAATAAACCCAAGCTTTTGCAATGTGACTTCATCAATACAGAACTAAAGCTTTATAGCTATTTTGAAGGGGTTTTGGTTATCAAGGTGCTTATTTTCAACAAAATGCCCTGTCAGTCAGAGGACGCATGCTTATACAGAAAATCTGACCCATTTACTCATGCAACAAGTTTATGTTCCCACCCTCCAAGCTGTATTTTTCTTAAACTAAGTGATAATTTTATATTTTATCTTAGAATAGTGAATCAAGTCACATAATGCAAAGTTGAAATTATATTAAAGAGCTTATTTTATTTATCTATTCATTGGGATTCCACAAGTGAAAACCAGGCCTGTGTGCAAGCCTCATCACATGCTCTGTGTATACCTCTGACTCTAGGATTATCATCTTTCAAAACTGTTGCAAATGTAGATCAAAAAAGTTTGCATTTAGTATTTTTCAAATTAACTGGAATACAATAAAAATTTGAGGTTTCTGTTTTTCCGTAAATGCCACTTTACCTTTAACTAGGGCATACATAATGTAAAATAGCCAATGTTGTTAACGAAAAAAACACAAACAAAAAAATCTCACTGAAAACAGCAAGCTAACTTCTGTTTCAAGCACCATTTGAGAGTTACTGAAACCACTCTTTGCTTATCAGAACTGTCACCTGTTACTAATTTCTTGCTTTAAATTTGTTTTCATAGAATACGTTTTTACCATATTATTTTTCCTCTCAGAATTTTTCCAGCTCCCCATCCCCATCCATCCAAATTCATGATCTCTCTCTCTCTCTCTCTCTCTCTCTCTCTCTCTCTCTCTCTCTCTCTCTCTCTCTCTCCCTCTTTCTCTTTAAACAAACAATAAGACAAAACAATATGAAAAGAAAAAGCAAGTAAAAGTCATGGAGTCTTCTTTGTGTTGACCAAGTATAACTGGGTATAAGGCCATCATTAGGGTGTGGTTAATATGCCAGACACTTAATTGTATACCACTGATTGCTCCTTTCCCAGAAGGTATTAACTGAAAGTACCTTCTTGGTTAGGGATAGAGTTTTGGGTCCTCTTCCCCTTCTCACTGCTGGGATTTTACTGAATGAATCCCTTAATCTTTGTTTACTGTTGTTACTACTTCCCTAAATAGAACAAGGATAGGTGGATTTTATGAGGATAAAGTGAGTTAATATTTGTAAGCCCCTAAGATGCTTACTAAGAACCTAAAAACAACTTCCTCCCTGTTTTTATTATTTTTCCTAATATAAAAAAATAAATTTAGCTATCTGGCAGTACACTGAATTATATGTAATAGATTATTTTAAGTACCGAAACAATGGGCTTGATTTCTATTTCATGGCATTAAAACCACTCACTAGAAACACTTTTATGAATCATTTTCTGATATCATTTTAGCTTGGAAGCTGTCCTCTGGGGAGTCCTGGCTATCTCGCCCACCTTATTTTAATGGAACTGGCTGAAATTGGTGTAAATTTTTATGTCATGAAGTCAAATGTTTTTGCTTCTCTGAGCTACATCTTTGGTACACATTTGTGTAAAAAGATATGGAAATAAATTAGGAAATTTTGAATCAATTCTTTCTGGGTCTTATAATAGTTTCATTATCTGTGGAACAAAGAGGTAGGGTCGTCAGCCTTCCTCAATGTCTTCCATGTACTATTTGTTTCGTTTATATATCCAAACTTTTGTTTTCTGATACCTACTTACACCTTTTAAAAAGCTGAATAAAATGCATTATACTTACTAAAATTTTTAAGGACACTTGTTTAAATTATTTGCTTACATAAATATAAATTTAGTCTATTTCCTGGGCTCCATACCCAACATCTGTAAGAAAAAAAGTCAGAGAACATATTTAAAATGAACAAACATTTTATATATTATATATAACATTATATATATATATATATATTCAATACAGTAGGCAAACATTTTAAATATTTATCATTTTTCTTTATACACAGAAACTTTTATAATCATTTTATCAATATGATGTGAGGTTTCGTTAAGTAGCCACTATAGATAACTGATGTGGGAAGTCCTTCTGTATGTGTGTTGCTTTTATTGGTTAATGAATAACCAACAGAGTAGAGCTAGGCCAGAAACTAAACTGAATGCTGGGAGAAACAAGGCAGTGTCATTGAGAAGCCATGTAGCTGACACTCGAGACAGACATGTCTGCTGGAGCTCACTGGAACCTTGTTGGTAAGCCATAGCCACGTGACTATACACAGATTAATAGACATTGGTTAAATTAAGATATAAGAACTAGCCAGAAATACACTTAAGCTATTGTCCAAGCAGTGTTTTAAATAATATAGTTCACTTGTGATTATTTCAAGTCAGGGCAATTGGGAAGTGAATGAGCAGCCTCCCCAACAAATAACTTGATAAGTTAGGGACATTTCAGCTTCAGGGTTGCTTCAAGAAGTGAAAAATTATATAGATATGTGTTTAGTCTATATTTATCTTCTATTTGCTATTATGTCTTCTATGCAAAACACACTGAATATCCATTTGATGTGAAGTTTTGGCTTGTTAGTAGCATTACTTTCATAAGTAATGCTATTTCTCCTAAACAGAATAATACTTTAATTTTAACTTTATAGAATAAAAAAGAAGTTATATATAAATTTAAAATTATTGTTCCTGTTATTAAAAATGATTTTTTAAGAAGGTATCAATTCTTATTTATTTCCTATAAATTATTTTATTACAAGTTCTTATATATGTAATAGATAGGATTATTACATTTTAAATATTTATATTTATCTTTAATTGGATGCTTGTTCTGAATATGAGTTCATTGGCTTCAGAAGCTCAAGTTCTTGGAACAGAACTCAGGTCCTTCAGAGGATCAGTATTTACTCTTAACTTCTGAGCCACTAACAGAGCTGATATTATTATTTATTTTTCTAATTTTATACTTTTGTTTTTAGAATTAATGTGTTGCCAATTTTACCACTATAGATTGCTTTCTCACAGACTTAGACTGAGAAGTGGAGTCTGCAGGCCCTACGGTTAAGTCAGCTACTATAATGCTGTGAGGCTGTAAGATCCCCACACCATTGGCCTCATGCTTCTGCATGCAGAGGCTGCCAGGAATTGTTAAAATGATGACTATCTTGGGTGTTACTTGAATAAAAATAAATAATAACAAACCTATTTTAATAAGTGTCACAATGTCCTTAATGGAAAATTAAATGCTTTCTTCCATGAAAGATGTATGTTCATTATTTCTAAAATATTATTATATTTGGAAAAAAGTAAATAAAACCTTATGAATAAATCAAAGTACTGCAGATTTTTTACTATTATTCAAGGTAATATATATATTTATATGAAATAATAAGTTCTTATGATGAATTTGGAACACTATGAACTATTACTCAGGAATAATATTTTCAACGACGGTATAATAATCTCATTGACCTTATCTTGGTGTCTTAAAGATGAAAAAACTCCTTCTAAGGTCATCCTAAAGAGACTTCTCACAAGTGCCAGTGCTAAAGTGTCTAGACACTCAATCTGCTTGTGTCAATACAAACTACTTTTATGTGATTGAGATACACTATATCCAAATATCTATTACATTGTAGAAAACAAAAAAGGCATGGATATTATAGTAATTAGCTTTTTAGACATTTAAAATCAGGAAAATAAATTGAAACATTAGAAATTAGAAAAGTCAGGGATATTGTAATCATTACATTTTTTAGACATTCAAAAACTTCAAAAACAGAAAAATAAGTTGAAACAAATTAGAAATGTCTCTAACATAAACCCAAGAACTATTTTTAGATTATATATATATATATATATATATATATATATATATATATATGAATGTATTATTGTCTGTGTGTGTGTCCATGCACCATGTGAGGGCTTTGTACCCAAACAGGCCAGGAGAGGGCTTTGGATCCTGCAAAACTAGAATTGTAGACAGTTATGATTTATTCTGGGTATCAATATAGGTCCTGTGAAAAAGCAGTAAAGCAGTATTCTTAAACACAAATTCATCTCTCCATCTTTATAGATAAATATCTCTTGCTTCATGATGGATTAGAAAAATAAATATAGTTATTCAAATATATACTAAATAAATATTAGGTTACATTATTTTCTTTTCTAAAGATTGAGAAATACAGAAAGCTATTAGATAGAATATTAAACAATTAGAGACTGAAAAGGTTTATGGTTAAAAAAATATTTTATACTAACCTAATACAGATGTCTAAGATACAAATGCAGATTTTGTAAGACTTATGGAATCTTCTGATCTGGAGTGGATTAAATCTTTGAAAGCAACTGAATTACCTACATTCCTAAACCATTGAATTACCCTGGCATATTCTAGCATGAGTTCATTATACATAAGTTTCTGAGTCAAAGAAATTACAAATCAGGAGATTTTTTTTCTGCTTGACATTAAAGCTACTAAATAATTCAAAGACACTCACAACTTAGTTTAAGGGGTTGAAGGGCAAAACTGATAACACGCATTCATTCAGCACATTTTATTTCTTTCTGACAAGTCATCGGCAAATTACAGAGTAGAATTAATGCACTCTTTTAATTCCTGATTGACCAAGACAGACATGAATGTGGAGCATTTTTCGTGAAAAATTGTCAACAGAAAAAGTTACAGATGAGAAGGGAACTTAAAGTGGAATAGAGGTTGTAAACCTAGATGTTGTAGCAAGAGACAAATGCTGATTGAAATGTTAAATTCATAACATCATGTTTTGTAAGTCTGATTGTGCATATCAAATGAAAGCTAGCTCTAAATCATTGCTAAATAGTTCCATTATGCTCCACAGGAAAATTATCTAGATACCCAAAAGTCTTCAATTACTAATATAATATTTGACACATGTGGAAACCTATGTCAGTTTCTAAAAGATCGAAGCCAAGGTGCAGGATGTTATTCTTTATGTAACCTTGTTTTGCTGCGTAGCTTTATCACTGATACTTTAGTTAGTGGAGTTACTTGCTAGCAATTTGTAGAGCCCAATTCATTGACTCAAGCATGACTCCTTGATTCAGGTAGGTTCTCTTCTTATGCATTTCAATATTAATATCCTTTCTTATTAAGATTCATAATTTTATCATTTATTGCCAAGTTCCTCAAATATAATGTTCTTGCCACATTGCAAGCAATTCCTCTAGAGGGCCTGGAGAGGTGATTCAGTGGTTAAGAACATGGAGTGCACTGGATTTCCAACCCACACATGTTGGATCCCTCTTGAAATTCCAGTCCTAGGGTTTCCACTGCCTTCTCCTGGCCTCTGTGTGAACTGAATGCACATTTAGATAAACCAACTCTATACATAAATAAAATAAAAATTTAAAAAGATAAAAAAGATCTTCCTGGTTTCATAGCAAGTACCCTTATGACACATTCCGAGCTATGTAAATTTTCTGGAGATAGTGCCACCGCTATGCACAGTTGGAACAAACACAGAATGCAGAGTGACTTCAAATTTAATTGTGATTATTTTCAATTAGATAAAACCCAGGAACTGAGTAAGATGATTGAGGTTAGTGTTAATACATCCAGAGCTACCAGATTTTGTAGCATCTGATACCTCTTTGGAAATTTTGCTGCTGTGCTTAGTATATTGGTAACCTAGTGGTCACAGTGTTTTTGGAGGTTGTGGAGACTATATGGCCCAGAAGCTGACTGGCGTTAGTGAATCACTGACGATGGGCTTTTGTTATAGTCTGGCACTGCTCCATATTCTGTTCTGTTTCCCACCTTCCATCAAGTGACCGAATAGCTCAGCTACCATGGTGCTCCTCTCATGTTGGACTAAAATTCTCTGTAAACTAAAATACAATTTTTTCTATACGTGGGTTATGACAGGTGTTTTGTCACAGTTATGGAAAAAAGTAACATACAATGGTTTAGGAAGACACAACAGTGATGTGGAGAGAATATTTTTAAAGGAAGTACCCTAATTGAAATTCTTGATTCTCACACAGAGTGAGATATTGTAATACACACCTTGGGATGACATTGCCTCCCTTCTTTGTGTCTTCCTATTTATTTTCTGTATGTAGAATGCCAGCCTAGCCTGATCATTAATGATATCCTAAATTAAATTCTAGCACCTGCCTTCATTGTTGCACACATGCTGTTCATATATGTCACTTTGACATAGCTCACTTCTTACATCAGATACGCATCTCTTATTTTGCTTACTGTAACACCTGATTCTGTGTTACTCTCTCGATACAGTTAGCGAACCATTGTACCATACGTGAGCCAGGCAAGGGCCTGGAGATTGAAAGAACACACAAGAGACCTGGGTCATTTGAAAAGAGATCAGCCAAATGCCATTTAGTCAAACTTAGGGAAAACCTTAAGTATCTAACTGCTGCACAGGAATTTCCCCCAGGCAGGTGGGAAATTGTCACACCCAAGATGAAATAAACACGGCCCTACAGCTAATCACGAGGCATGGCAGAGGGAGCACAGGAACAAACAGAATGTTTTAGCTGGCTGACCAGAAACTGTCAGCTGTCCTCAAGATGAATGCCAGGAGCAGGGGTAGACCCATGGGCCCTGCGGGTCCCCCTTTTATATAAATTATATGACTAGGCCTGTCTTAGGTGGCATTGGACATTAGGCAATACTCCTTACCTGTTGTAATAAGAGCGGCGGGGCTGCGTCCCCGGCACCCGGCCGCCCACGTGGCTAGTTCTAGCTTACGCCCCGAAATAATTACATGGAAACTGTATTCTTTTAAACACCGCTTGACCCATTAGTTCCAGCCTCTTATTGGCTAGCTCTTACATATTGATCTAACCCATTTCTATTAATCTGTGTAGCCCACGAGCTGGCTTACCAGGAATGATCTTAACCTGCGTCTGTCTGGAGTGGGAGAATCATGGCGACTCATTGACTCAGCTTCTTTCTCCCAGCCTTCTATTCTGTTTACTCCTCCCACCTATGTTTTAACCTATGAGGGCCAAGTAGTTTCTTTATTTCTTAACCAATGAAACCAACAGATTGATATATGACACTCCCACATCACTCACCCATCATGGGAAAGTGTCCAGGTCAAAATACATTTTATATCTTATGTTGGGGCAGCCCCCTAAAAACCTTTCCCGTCATTGGCTCACTAGTCACCCATCACCGAGTTCAGCCAGATTTGTGCTGAAAGATCCTTGGGGCAATAGTTAAGAGGACTCACCACATGGCGACATTTACCTGAGCTTGCCTTTGGCTCTGGCACCATGAAACCATGAAGATAATGCTCCAGCAAATATAACCACTCCTTAAGGAGGCTGTGCTTGCTCAATCCTTAATAAGTCTGCCCAAATAGGAGCCCTTTAAGTAAGGTCTCAGTACTGGTGGGAGGAACCCTGGTATAGTTAACTAGAATAATCTCAAGAGCCAATTTGTAAATTGTGCACTCCAGGGTCTGTGAATAACAGCAATAAGCCTTTTACTGTATAATCTAGCAGTGGTGTTTAACCAAAACCAATAGCAAAATTAACTACAATATTCATTAGCAAATCAGTTCAATGTGAGTGGCCAAGGTGTTTGCAACTTGTCCTGATAAGGGATCCATTGTTCTAGCAGAAGCAAATGACTGACTAATGGAAAATCCAGCAGCCGTAGCCACACTGGCAGCCACAGCAATGGTTGCCATTATCATTAGATAGGTTGATAGAAGAACAATCCTTGGCACTCAGATCACCACAGCCAGCTCCTCAGGATCCCAGGAACTCTTCAGTTTTGACAAGCCAGTGTCTATTTGATCTCTTGGCTCTGTCCTGTCTTCAGGCTTCTGGACAGGAAAATACACACCACACATCAGATGCTCAGGTACCCGTACTGGACTGTCAGCATCCTGTGGGAAAACACAAACAGCCCCTCTTCTCCATACCAGTATAAGATCTGGACCACACCAAGTGCCATTTGTTAGATTTTTATCATTTGACATGAGGCATCTCAGAAGAAACTGGCCACCAAATATTAAAGCAGAAATGTTATCCCTCTGTTTCATAGAGAAAATATCATGTTTATTCATAATTAATATCTCTATATAAAATAGTTATTGAATGAATGAATGGTATTGAATTAAGAAATAAAAGGACCTCTGAGTTTATTTTTTGCACATAAAAAATACAACATTAATTCATCTAAGAACAAGGTTTCAGTAAGAGACTACCAACAAAATGCTTTGATATATAGAATATAAATTAGTATTTTGTACTCGTGAATGAATAGAAATCTAAGACCTTATGCAAATTCATACAATCCTTATATGCAATGTCTGGATAACTTTTGAGTACACTTGTACATTTACTAAGAATATGCTGATTGAGTACTGCTATTTTTTTAAGGAAGTAAAACTTTGTCCCACATGCAGTAAAGACAAAGATGAGTAAACTAAAATATACAAGAACCTATACCCATATCCTGTGACAGATGTGTCTAAGTAAAAACAGAAAAATCAGTGTCCTATGGTAATACTTAGTCCACAGTCAAAATATGACTCCAGTTTACAAATACTACATACCAGAATTTTACATTTTTACCTTAAAAATAAGTGTCTATGCCCATGATAAATCCAGGATCTTTGGAGATTTGAACTATCACTTCCCAGTGTTTGCAAAGCTCTAAGAGTTAGTTTAATGTGCACTCTAAGCTGTGCCCCTGTGCCCTGGGCAGTCTTTCTCTGGCAAAGTTTCATCAGATCTTCTTTTCAGGCTGCATTTCCTTGAGTCTCTCCACAAAGAGCTTTGCATATCTGTCAGTGGCTGCACTTACTTTCAAATTTCTCTGAAAATAATCCTTTTATTAAAATCAACAAAATTACCCTCACCTATGTACACCGTGTTCCACCTAGAGATGTGAAAGCTTTATCCAAATTATACTCTAATGTTACTGGCTGCTTATCCTTATTATTCTCAATGCTCTAGGTGCTTTAAACATCTCCAGTTTTGAATGCAGAAATCAGTCTTTCTTTTGTGCTCCCATGGACATTGTAATTAGAAGTGAGCAATAAAGTACTTTATATATATATATATATATATATATATATATATATATATATATGTTAGAAAGAATGTTATGCTAATGATTTTATTACCTATAAAACACTACATGTTCATATTCATAAAACAATTAGCACCATGTATGTGATTAAATAGTGCAGATACTCTAAAACTATTTTACAATTTTACCTTTGTAAACATTGAAAACAGTTATTCTTTGATAAACTTAAGAAGGTTAGTGCTGACAGTTTAGATGCCTTAATTGATGTGGTTAATAACTGTAATGAATGTTATTGTACAAGAATGCAGAATCACAAAGAAAAAAATCTGTTCTTTTTAGAAAATCCTAGCAATAATTTGTAATGTTTCCTTCTTCCCTTTTATCTGGCTTTTAAATAATGAAAATATTAGTGCATCTTAAGAATTTTCTTAAACACAGTTCTGGCTTTTTTGCGTAAGCTGCCCTTCGCAGGGGAGATTATCTTATCCGTTAAATAGCTGGAACCATTAACAAATTAAAATCCCCAGGGAACAATTCAATGTCCAGTAGTTATTAGAGGCTGAGTATGATCTCCATTGAAAACTGTTTTTCAAGGTTTGAAATTTGAAGCTGCTTGAAGAAAATTAATATTGATCCATAATAGAAGCATACATAGATTCAATTAAGGAGAGAATAGGAAGAGACAGGAGGAGAGAGAGAGAGAGAGAGAGAGAGAGAGAGAGAGAGAGAGAGAGAGAACTGGAACTGGTAATTTGGAAGTTTCTGTAGAAGTTATCTTTAGTTTGTAGATCAGTAGGGCCTCTTAAACTTAGTTTTAGTTTAGTTTTTATGCAAATAGGTTTTGTTTTCTTAACTACTTTAAAGTGAATGTGAACAATTTTTTAAGGGTTCAGAAGTAATCAACTAATATGTGTTCTAGACTGGAAGATTATAAAGAATATCTGCATGTAATAAAGTAAATATTCTAAGTAAATAATCATTACCCTTCAGTGTCATCATGGGAAACTGCAGATGTTTAAAAAAGGATTATGCATAAGACTGTTGTATAATGTGTTTTAGGGACCTTTCTTTAATGATGAAAATTATTTTTTTTTGTTTTCTCCTGAATTTCTTTTTTTTTATTGACAAAAGGAGAATAAAAAAAACAAATTTCCACCTCCTCCCAGCCTCCCATTTCCCTCCCCCTCCTCCCACTCTTCTCCCCCTCCTCCCACTCTTCTCCCCCTCCTCCCATCCTTCTCCCCATCCCCCCACTCCTCTCCCCCTCCCTCTCCAGTCCAAAGAGCAGTCAGGGTTCCCTGCCCTGTGGTAAGTCCTAGGTCCTCCTCCCTGCGTCCATGTCTAGGAAGGTGAACATCCAAACTGGCTAAGCTCCCACCAAGCCAGCACATTAAGTAGGATCAAAACCCCGTGCCATTGTCCTTGACGTCTCATCATCCCTCATTGTTCGCCATGTTCAGAGAGTCCAGTTTTATCCCATGCTTTTTCGGTAACAGTCCAGCTGGCCTTGGTGAGCTCCCAGTAGATCAGCTCCACTGTCTCAGTGGGTGGGTGCACCCCTCGTGGTCCCGACTTCTTTGCTCATGTTCTCCCTCCTTCTGCTCCTCATTGGGACCTTGGGAGCTCAGTCCAGTGCTCCAGTGTGGGTCTCTGTCTCTATCTCCATCCATCACCAGATGAAGGTTCTATGATGATGTGCAAGATATTCGTCAGTATTGCTCTAGGATAGGGTCATTTCAGGTTCCCTATCCTCAGCTGCCCAAGGAACTAACTGGGGACCTCAGCTTGATCACCTGGGAGCCCCTCTAGGGTCAAGTCTCTTGCCCACCCTAAAGTGGCTCCCTTAACTAAGAATTGTGGTTTCGTGCTCCTCTATCCAACCTTCCTTTATCCCAATCCTCCTGTTTCCCCAAGTCCCCCCTCCTTCCCTTCTACCTTTTCTCTCCCCATCTCCCCTTACCCCCATCCCACCCCACCCCCAAGATCCCAGTTTTCTCCCCGGCAATTTTGTCTACTTCCCTTAGCCAAGAGGATAACTATATGTTTTTCCTTGGGTTCACCTTCTTACTTAGCTTCTTTAGGTTCACCTATTGTAGACTCCGTGACCCCTATTTATGGCTAGAAGCCAATTATGAGTGAGTACATCCCATGTTCATCTTTTTGGGTCTGGGATACCTCACTCAGGATAGTGTTTTCTATTTCCATCCATTTGCATGCAAAATTCGAAAAGTCGTTTTTTACCGCAGTGTAGTACTCTAATGTGTATATATTCCATATTTTCTTCATCCATTCTTCCATTGAAGGGCATCTAGGTTGTTTAACTATGTTCATAGCAGTATTATTTGTAATAGCCAGAACCTGGAAAATTATTTTTATTTTAAGAGTTATCTACTAGAATTTCCAAGGAATACAGCTATCTTTGCTCAGGAACCCAATTTACTAAAGGCTCTTAGTTTTGTAATTAAAGGCTTTTATCAACAGCCTAGGCAAGAAGAACAGCTGAAAAACTGTGGGAAAAAAAACACTGCAGGAAAATGATGAGAATTTTTTAGATTGCAGGCATATATGTCAAGATAAGATAAAAATGTAACAAATGCAGTTCACAATAGGGCTCAGAATAGAACGTGTTTGGGCATTTTTTGTTTTTCTGGAAAAAAAGCACCTTTTTTTTGTAGATACTTGCACAAGGCAGAAAATTCTATAAGAGCAGACATGAGTTTAATATTCCTACAGAGTTATGATTCTGAAATACATATATGAAAATATGCCCTAGACAGACTTAATCATCTTTGTTGTAAATCATTTCCTCTGCCTTTCATAGATGATATAATAAAGGATTAGTAAAATAATGGTACACAGTAAAAATGTCTAAAATACATAGGTGATTTCTACAGCCCTTTAGTTGTTATGTTACTATGGTGTTGAATACAATTTGTGTGCCATGAGTATATTCACTGCAGAATATAAGCATTCATACAATGAACAGCAGAAATGCAGACAAATATGCTAACAGGGATGTCTAGAAGTCTTGATGAAAACGAGACTTAAAAGACAATTCGAATGTGGAAAAGGTAACTTTAAGAAACCTTTGTGTGGACTTGTTAAATTATGTTCCTACATTTCCCTACATTTCATTGTTCATTTGTTGCTTGGATCATAAAACTCTACAATGTCGAATCGTGAGTCAACTTTTTATCATTATCCCTTCCTGTAGTTGCAATCATAACAACATTTTTCATAAACAATGAGTATCTGTGAACTGTGTCTACTGTTTCTTTTCAAATTTTATTCATCTTGTTTCTTTGTCTTGAACTATTATACTGACTGTTGGTTTCATTGTTAGAATGGAAGCAATAATTTCACATATAGATCAACCTTCATTTTCTGAGATAAGAAACCAGGAAAGGATTTCCTCATTGTATGTAATGTTGACTCTAAGTTACATATCTATCTTTTTATCAGATTAAGAAAGTTCCTTTTTATTTCTCTTAACTTTCAGCCAAAGAACTTTAGTAAAAATACTCACAGTAATCTCATTTATTGTAATTAATACATGATGAAATTCAAATATCTATCAGGAAGACAATGGTTAAAATTAAATGGATAAAAAACTAGTAAGGCATTCACATAGTGAAATAATCAAGAACAAAAGAAAGAACTAATGGTACATGTTCGTTCCCACACAATAAATCTTATAGAAACTATGTAAAGCATGAGCAGCTAGACATGAAGTGTGCAAATTATACTTCATTTGTTTATCTATGAAAGTACAACTAATTTATGCAAAGAGAGGTGAAAAAGATAATTTCTGTATGTAGAAGTTGCCAATCAATTGGCATGAGAATATTATATATGACATGTCTCTTACATGTCTCTTTGGTGGTGTTTTATAGATGAATTTGATTGACAACTCTCAAAAAAGTGAATGTTTAGGTGTTACATGTTTTAACATAATAATAATTTAAAAAGAGAAAATAAATATTTACATAATGACAGTGTTTTAGAATCAATTCATATATTAATAGGGAAATTTTTATAGGAAAAGTGCTATACTTAATAAGCAGCTTTTATTCAATTAAGAATTTATTGCTTTATTTTAATACTCAGGAAAAATGTAAGATGATAACAAGTTGAGAACAGAGAAATAGCTACTTATATTTTTTGTAATATGTTCTAAGAAGCACCATTATTTCCATATCTGATTATATGCTCTGTAGTAATTCTATTCTTGGAGACATTTTTGCAGGTTCATTTATCTTTAAAGCCTATATTTATGATGTTGCTAAGTATTAGAAATTATACAATTAACTTATGTAATTAACAACTCAATCTATTCAACATTTAATTTCTTGAAAAATTAAAATCTTCACTGGTTTGTAACTGTATACTCTTGCTACTAACATGGTTGAGAATGGGAGCAACATGTCACAGATATGTACAGTTAAGCTCTAGGTATTTACATGTCTGATTTTAGTAGTGGGAACAATTAATTGTTTTATTTGTGTGCATATGTATATGTGTGTAGGTCTGTGTGCTGGTATGTGTATGTAAGTAGGCAGATATGTATGAGTACATGTGCATGCGGATATGTGTGTGTGCATGTGTATATGTGCACACATGCTTTAAAGGCCAGAATACAAATTCTGGTACTTCTTATTTATTTTTTTAAACAAAAGTTAGTCTTTTAACTTTGGTGCCATTATTTTCTTTTTCTTTTTAATTTCTTTAAAAAAGAAAACAAACCATCTTTTTTTCATTTTACATACATGCCAACTCCAGTTCCCATTCCTTCCGCCTACCCCTCCACCCTGTCCCCCATCCATTCCTCAAAGACAGTAAGGCACATGGCTTTGGTGAAGATCCAAGGCTGCCACTACTATATCTAGGCTGAGCAAGGTATTCATCCAAAGAGAATAGGTTCCCAAAAAGTCAGTACAATCTGTTGGGATACATCCTGTTGCCACTGTGAGTTGTCCCACAGTCTGCCCCAGGCAACAACTGTCACTCACATTCTAAGGGACTAGTTTGGACCTATGCTGTTTCATTCCCAGTCTGGCTGGAGTTAGTGAGCTTCCATTAGCTCAGGAAACTGTTTCAGTGGGAAATGCAAATAAAAACAACTCTAAGATACCATCTTACACCAGTCAGAATGGCAAAGATCAAAAACACCATTGATAGCTTATGCTGGAGAGGGTGAGGAGTAAGGGGAGTACTCCTCTATTTCTGCTAAGAATGCAAGCGTATACAACCACTTTGGAAAGCAGTATGTTGGTTTCTCAGAAAACTGAAAATCAATTTACCTCAGGACTCAGCAATACACTCTTAGTTATATATTCAAAGATACTCAATCCTACTACAATGACATTTGTTCAACTATGTTCATAGCATCATTATTTGTAATAGTCAGAATCTGGAAACAACCTAGATGACCTTCAATCAAAGAATGGATAAAGAAAAGGTGGCACATTTACACATTAGAGTACTACTTAGCAGTAAAAATCAATGACATCTTGAAATTAGCATCCAAATGGATGGAACTAGAAAAAAAAACCATCTTGATTGAGGTAACCCAGACCCAAAAAGAAGAACACGGTATGTACTCACTCAAAAGTGGTTACTATCTGTAAAGCAGAGAATATTGAGCATATAGTTCATGATCCCAGAGAAGCTAAGTAACAAGGTGAACCCTAAGAAAAACATAAATATATTCTCCTGGAAAGGGGGAATTGACAAGATTGCCTGACAAAATTGGGAGCATGTGGATGAGGGGAGTAGGGAGGGTGGCTGAAGAAGATGAGGGGAGAATAGGAGAGGAGGGAAGAATTTGAGGAAACGAGATTGTCGGGATGGAGGATGGACAGAGATGAGAGCAAGGAAAGAGATATTTTGATTGAGGGAGCCATTATGGGGCTAGTAAGAAACCTGGCACTAGAGAAATTTCCAGGAATCCACAAGGATGGCCCCAGATAAGAGCCTAAGTATTAGAGGATAGGGTGTCAGAACTGGCCTTTCCCTTTAGTCAGACTGATGAATATCTTAAATATCACCATAGGATCTTTATCCAGCAGCTGACGGAAAGTGGCAGAGACCTGCATTGGAGCACTTAACAGAGTTCCCAAAGTCTAGTTGAATAATAAGAGGTATGCAAATATGAGGAAAGGGATCAAGATCAGGATGGCTCCCCCCTTTGGTACTTCTTTAAGAACCACCCATTTTAATATTTGTTCATTTGTTTTGTATTGTATTTATGTTTCAATGGAAGTTTTGTTGATAGAATCTGGAACTACCTGGAGACTCAAATTTGCCTTGCCAAAAAGTGCCAGGAATTTTCCTCCATTAACATTCATATGAACATCACAAGCATATCACTATGCTTGGCTTTTGTTATTAGTATTGGGGGTAAAACTTAGGTCCTCATTTTTGTGCAGCAAGTACTTCCCCACTGAGCTATCTCCAAGTACTTCATGGTTCTATATTTTAATTGTTATACAGATATATGTATCTGTGTCTCATTTCCTGAGCCTATAAATACATGATTAAACTCATTAGATGAGTTTCAACATAATTAAATAATTTTTGCTGTATAACATAAGCGTAATGGTTTCTGTGCTGTTAGAGGAATCGAAGACATACTGGTAAATCTAGTAAGTCACAGACTAATTACCAATAAATAAACCTTAAATAGTTGCAAAGTGAAAAATAACTTTTTGATATTTTCTCTAGACTGATGAGATATATCACATGAAGACTATATTTCTGTTCTGTATAGAATTTAAATAAATTCTCTATGTAAAGAAAAATGATTTTGTGATTCTTTCTTGTAAAACTTGAACATGTTTATAGCTGGGAAAATTGAATACTATTGATGTTAAATTAATTATTCATGGTTATTTAGCATTAACAAGAATTAAACGAGTATTTGAATCAATGTTTTTGCTAATTGTACAATGCTTCTGAATGATTTTGACATTCTTTAGCTTACATGACTATATAGCGTGGTCTGATCCCATGCTGGTACTTTATAATGTAAACATTATTTTTATCCCTCTGAAGACCAGAAATGTCAGATTTAGTGCCTAACTGTTCTCTTGCTCTTTTTATGGATCTATGAAATGCAAGTTGTTGATGCAATGTGCATATGGCGAAATTGCTATGTACTTGTGTTCAATCAGGTCATGATGCAAGGTTGATTAATGATCTTCACAGGCCTGTAATTCTATAAAAGTTTCAACTATACCTTGTCTCTAATAAGAGCAGTGATTACAAATCATTTATGTAATACTCCTTCTTTTAAAACCTAACCTCACCTATTTGTAACCAAGCAAAAGGACTGTTAGTTCAAATATTGGAACAAAGTAATTGATGAAAAGAGAAAAAAGTTTTATGGGAGGTTGGTTATGACCAAGAAAGAACACAGAGAGAAGCTATTACACTTTCAAAGCTGATAAGTGGCAAAGCCTATCTGAACAACCAGCTGGATTGCATTTGGTGCCATTCGAAACTGGAATATACCATTTAATTTCAGAATATTTTGTTAAACAAAAATATATATTATATATAATTTCATATATATGTATATATCATATACATAATCATTTTAAATGACATACATTATTAATTTAGCATTTCTAATTAAGTTTTTATTGAGCTGATAGATTTTCTTGCTATAAACACCTATTAAGTAAACAAAGAAAATATGACCATTCAATAAATCAGTTCATTTAACAATACTTGTTGAACTGTTTGAATATGAATAAAATAAAGTAGTGAGACAACTGGAAGAAATACAGACAAAGTCATAATCTTGACACATTACTTGAGTGTTAAATAAATACATAAAAATTAATTAGACTCTTATCACTACAGCAACATTCTGCACAGTATCTTAGTGATAATAGACATGCTTAAATGCAGAAAGATTGGCATAGAGAGGGTCAGAGATCCTGGGTATGCTATGCAGAGGAGAACAGACTCATCAAGTTGAGGTCACTAGTTAAAAGAGTCCAGACAGACAGATTTCAAGGTGTATGAGGAATGGTGCCCAGTCGGGAATCACACTAGAAGGAAGCAAGTCTCAACCATGAACAAGGGCAATCGGAATATTTTGATGAGCACATAATGTTGTGCTACATGCCGCTCTGAATATTAAAAACTACAATAGAATCCAAAGTTTTCATTTCTGCACTCATCTTCTATCCATCAAAAACAATGACTTCTCAAGAAAGCTGTCAGGGTGTTCCTTTTTATCACACAAACTTTGTAATGTTCTTGCTCTTCTAACTGAAAAAAAAAAATTCCTTTGCTCCAGAGTAAGTTTCAGATTTTCACAATTTAGCATAGCATATCACAGAGGATTTCTCCTGTTCCCAGTCTAGGGACCATTGCAGCTTGTAGATAGTATTTGATCAAACACACTGGAGTTTTGGGTTTAATTTTTTTTCATGGATTCCACAAAGCATACTTGGTGATAATCATAAAATTAAAGCAATGATATTCTTTAGAAAACTAGGCAAAATTGTGTTTCTTGGCGTAAAAATATATGGTTGTATCAATTAATATTAAAAATTAGAATATTGAGTTAATAAATATCATGCCTAATACTTTTATACTAATATAGCTTTTGTTATTTTTTTTTCTTTGAGTCAAGATTTTTCTTTGTAGCCCTGAGTGTCCTGGAACTTGTTCTGTATACCAGATTGGTCTCTAATTTCGAGATTTGTCTACCTCTGTCTCCCAGTTGCTGGAATAAATGTGTCTTCCACCACTGTCCATTCCTTTATTACTTTGTGGGGTCCAAGGAAATGCTGAAGGA
Organism: Microtus pennsylvanicus; assembly: GCF_037038515.1. Classification (NCBI taxonomy): domain Eukaryota; kingdom Metazoa; phylum Chordata; class Mammalia; order Rodentia; family Cricetidae; genus Microtus; species Microtus pennsylvanicus. The sequence continues at coordinate 39,369,467 of NC_134583.1, forward strand.
AGATTCCAGGCTCAAATAGTATGTAAGAACAATGAACTTTTATTATACCACATGCATGTGGAGCAGTTCACCTGTACAAAATGGTGAGGCTCATTTTAATCATAGCTAAGGGTGGTTCAGGTGCAGTTAGGTCATCTCAAACTTAACTTAAGGAAGCAGCAGTTACATTAGTATATTTATAATTGGCCAAGGTTTAGTCTTTTCTGTTTTGGACACAACTGCTCAAGATTGGATGTGACTCACAAAGGGGCTGCTGGGTTTGTCCTCAAGATACTGTGGGGCTGTTTTAGGCCCTCTGTATTTGTTTTTTTTTTTCCCTCGAACCTGAATGTAAGGGCCTTGTAGATGATAAATGGACCTTTGTCAGAAAAGACACCCGTGTGTCCTTGTAAAAGTGGGATAGTTAATGCCTTTACCTTGTGAAGCTCAATTAGTTCTTGGAAATTTTCTGATTAATACATGCATAGAGAAAGTTTGGATTAGTCTGAGCCACCTCCTCTCTTTCATCCTTCTCTCCCCCCTACTTCTTCTTTTCTCAGATTCATAGTTTCGGTTTTGTTTTGACTCATTTAGTTTATGAATGATCATCTGTGTGAATGTTGGATTAGAACTATACTTTGGATCTTGCTGAGGCCACCAGTAGTCACAAACTGGAAGCAAAAACGTCCCATTCTTCTTGAATAAATCAGCATGAAACAATTTAGCAGTAGAGCTTCTGAATACCATGTCATCTATGCCTGACTGTGGAAGAGTCCATTCCTCTACAGACCCAGTGCAGACAAATTATGAGGCCGTGTCTTGCTCAGAAAAAAAAATCACATTGCTAAACAGGATGACCTTCATTTTCCTATCCTTTCATGAAAATGCCAAGACTTGATCTTTTTTATAGCTAAATAGTGTTCTATTTTTTATGTATGCCATATTTTATTTCTGTATCTGTGTTAGTGATGGTTCTCTAGAGTAATAGAAGTAAAGAATGAATTACAGAATGACTTTCTTTCTCTCTGTCTCTGTGTGTGTGTGTGTGTGTGTGTATATTTGTGTGTGTGTGTGTGTGTGTGTGTGTGTGTGTGTGTGTGTGTGCCTTTTGAAGTCTTACTATCTCTCAAAATATCTGGCTAAAGGTGTGTCTTCCCACTAAAACAGTGAGATTATAAATATATATATTCTCACTTATATTTAAGCAACAATCCCTCACAGGTGTGCATCTCCATAAATTACATGGGCAGTCAAGTTGACAATCAAGAGTAGCCACTACATCATCCATTGGTAGATAGACAGCTATTCTGATTTTATAACTGGCCATTGAGAATAGTGCCACAGTAAACATGGTATAAAATGTTTCTTTGGATGCTTATTTTATTTCATTCAGAAATAAATACAGGTGTGAGATAGTTTGACTGCATGATAGTTTATTGTGTGTGTGTGTGTGTGTGTGTGTGTGTGTGTGTGTGTGTGTGTGTGTGTTATACCATGCTTTTATTAATACAGTGCCTAGACTTGGTGGTATTGCAGGGAACATATTTTTCACTGACTGGTTTCATAGCAAATGTGTTGATCTTCCCACATTGTTCCACTAATGCTAGACTACTAGATTCTGAAATAATTAAAAAAAAATCTGAGGTAAATGTTCTTTTTTATTATAGTAGCTCAGATGGCTGATCTGAGTACAGTGGTGTTTTGAACTAATTGATCACAATCAGAAACTTGCTGTGTCATTTTTATTGAGATGTACTTCAATGTGTGTCCATCAGCATGTCAAATCATTACTCAGGATTTTCTTAGATGTCAGAACTCATCATGCAGCCAGAGATACAGGCCAAACCTGCCAGTCCGATAGTTTTGGTAAATAAAGGGTTTACTGGGGCACAGCCATACTCATTTATTTGTGCATTGTCTATGGCAGTTTCCTACAAGGGGAAAATCCATTGACCTTCAAACCCAAGAATTTAAACAACCTGTTGCCTCACAGAAAAATTTGCAGGGATGGTGTTTGTTACTTTGCTTGAAAAGGGCTGTGTGTGTTAAAATTTTATTTAAAATGAATTATCTTTTGAACTACATTAGAAGTTACTAAAAAATACAAATGACAGTAAAAAGGATCAGGAAAGTTTGCTGTGGGATTATGTCTTCTAGAAATGTCAAAGAAATTAACACCTACGAAGTATCACCAATATGGCTGCCTAAACATGACTTAAACATGTCTGCTATTAATAGACAAGCTAGTATGGATGAGAGAAAGTCCATAAGGCTGATATCCTACATAAATAACTAGAGGCACTAAGGAAAATTATGAGAAGAATAGTCTACCACAAGAAAGAGCACATCAAAATAATTAGCCTTGAAAGCATATGCATGTAAGCATCATTAAGAAGATTAAGCAGGCTGTACTTTTATATATAAGTATGTACACAAATACACACACAGCAATGACAATTAAAGAGGCCATAATTTTATGAATTTAAATGAGAATGGGAGTGAGAATGTATATATGGAAGGGGATGGAGAGAGGAAAAAGAAGTGAGCAAATAATATATTTATAACCTTAAAAATTACTGCGAAGTTAACTGAGAAAAAGTATGTTGTTATCCAGGGAGTATGAAAATGAAACATTAGCAGTATTCCCATTAAACTTGGAACTAAAATAAAGTTAGAAGAGAAAAAAATGACAGATCACTTAGGATCCACACAAACTTGAGGGATAAGAAATAATTTATCATGACATGATTTATGACTTAACTTTGTAGAGAAAAATACATTTTATGGTATAAATATTTCATATCTGAAAATGACTATAGCTAAAACAATTTTGCCCTCTGGACAAGTTCGGTGGCACAAATATGACTGAAAGTTGTGCACAACCAGTTCTTTGCCATCCCTGTCCATGTTAGTAATATGAATACCAATATTTTTAGTCCTCAGCATCTGAAAATGCTGTGGCAATTGGCTTTTTTGCCCTAAAGAACATGGGGATGGAAGTTGGGACTCAGTAAGTCCTACAGAAAAATTTCCATTTTCAGACATTCCTGGCTCCTGTTGTTGTCATCATTCCAGTGCTATAAGATCAAAATTTGCATTCTAGGGGCTGGAAAGATGACTCAGATGGTAAGAGTATTGACTCTTCTTCCAAAGGCCCTGAGTTCAATTCCCAGCCACCACATGGTGGCTCACAAAAATCTGTAGTGAGGTCTGGTGTCCTCTTTTGGCCTGCATGCATACACACAGACAGAATATTGTATACATAATAAATAAATAAATAAACATTTTTAAAAAATTTGCCTTCTACTATCTCCGAGGCAGAATTCAAGATTTGCCTCCTTTACCCAAGGATCATTTTGGACCCCTGATTTTTGTCTATCTCATTTTTCTGTGTATGTGTGATCATCTCTGCATGCAATTGGCATGGGTTAAGCAGATTTAATTGAGCATTAAAGTCTTTCCCTTTCCCTTCAATCTCAGAAGCCTTGATACTATGGCATTTCACTGAATAACTGGTGAAATCACTCTTTTGCCTCTGACAAGAATGCAGTTTTCAAAGAACAATTGGACTTAGCTAGACAAAAAAAAAATACAGTTTCTTGTTTCAAAGTAAGATTAAGTAATTAACTCCTAAGTTATAATGACTCTCTCTACAAATGTCTTCACTAGGAATTATAAATGGTCACTTCTTAGTGTTAAATACCCACCAAAATATTTGTAGTAAATTACTTTCAGAAATTGTGGTGAATTAACAAAATAAAACATTGCTTTTACATGTTGTCTGTATTGATGTGCTGTGCCATTTCTCATACCTCCCCTTTCAAGCGATGCAAACAAGAATTTTCTAGTGAACACTGACATAAAGAAATGTCCATTTCTTCTCTGCAGTCTCTTTTTTTTATTGAGAAAAGGAAAAAAAAGTTTCAGCCTCCTCCCAGCCTCCCATTTCCCTCCCCCTCCTCCCACCCTTCTTCCCCTCCCCCCACTCCTCTCCCCCTCCCTCTCCAGGCCAAAGAGCAGTCAGGGTTCCCTGCCCTCTGGAAAGTCCAAGGCCTCCCCCCTTCGTCCATGTATAGGAAGGTGAACATTCAAACTGGCTAGGCTCCCACCAAGCCAGAACATGAAGTAGGATCAAACCCCATGCCATTGTCCTTGGCTTCTCATCAGCCCTCATTGCTCGTCATGTTAAGAGAGTCCGGTTTTATCCCATGCTTTTTCAGTCATAGTCCAGCTTCCCTAGGTGAGCTCCCAATAGATCAGCCCCACTGTCTCAGTGGGTGGGTGCACCCCTCGTGGTCCTGACTTCCTTGCTCATGTTCTCCCTCCTTTTGCTTCTCATTGGGACATTGGGAGCTCATTCCAGTGTTCCAGTGTGGGTCTCTGTCTCTATCTCCATCCATCACCAGATGAAGGTTCTATGGTGATATGCAAGATATTCGTCAGTATTGCTATAGGATAGGGTCATTTCAGGTTCCCTATCCTCAGCTGCCCAAGGAACTAACTGGGGACATCGCCTTGGGCTACTAGGAGCCACTCTATGTTCAAGTCTCTTGCCAACCCTAAGGTGGCTCCCTTAACTAAGAATTGTGCTTCCGTGCTCCCCCATCCAACCTTCCTTTATCCCAATAATCCTGTTTCCCCAAGTTCCCCCCATCCTCCCCTTCTCACGTTTTTCTCCCCATCTCCCCTTACACCCATCCCACCCCACCCCCAAGATCCCAGTTTTCTCCCCGGCAATTTTGTCTACTTCCCTTAGCCAAGAGAATAACTATATGTTTTTCCTTGGGTTCACCTTCTTATTTAGCTTCTTTAGGTTCACCAATTGTAGACTCCGTGACCCTTATTTATGGCTAGAAAATAATTATGAGTGAGTACATCCCATGTTCATCTTTTTGGGTCTGGGTTACCTCACTCAGGATAGTGTTTTCTATTTCCATCCATTTGCATGCAAAATTCGAGAAGTCATTGTTTTTTACCGCAGCACAGTACTCTAATGTGTAGATATTCCACACTTTCTTCATCCATTCTTCCATTGAAGGACATCTAGGTTGTTTCCAGGTTCTGGCTATTACAAATAATACTGCTATGAACATAGTTGAACAAATGCTTTTGTCATATGATAAGGCATCTCTTGGGTATATTCCCAAGAGTGGTATTGCTGGGTCCAGGGGTAGGTTGATCCCGAATTTCCTGAGAAACCGAAATACTGCTTTCCATAGTAGTCGCACAAGATTGCATTCCTGCCAGCAATGGATGAGGGTACCCCTTACTCCACAGCCTCTCCAGCAAAGGCTATCATTGGTGTTTTTGATTTTAGCCATTCTGACAGGTGTAAGATGATATCTCAAAGTTGTTTTGATTTGCATTTCCCTGATTGCTAAGGAGGTTGAGCATGACTTTAAGTGTCTTTTGGCCATTTGAACTTCTTCTGTTGAGAATTCTCTGTTCAGTTCAGTGCCCCATTTTTTAATTTGGTTAATTAGCATTTTAAAGTCTAGTTTCTTGAGTTCTCTATATATTTGGAGATCAGAGCTTTGTCTGTTGCGGGGTTGGTAAAGATCTTCTCCCAGTCAGTAGGTTGCCTTTTTGTATTAGTGACAGTGTCCTTTGCTTTACAGAAGCTTCTCAGTTTTAGTAGGTCCCATTTATTCAATGTTGCCCTTAATGTCTGTGCTGCTGGGGTTATACCTAGGAAGCAATCACCTGTGCCCATTTGTTGTAGGGTACTTCCCACTTTCGCTTCTATCAGGTTCAGTGTGTTCTGACTGATATTGAGGTCTTTAATCCATTTGGACTTGAGTTTTGTGCATGGTGATAGATATGGGTCTATTTTCATTCTTCTAAAGGTTGACATCCAGTTGTGCCAGCACCATTTGTTGAAGATGCTTTCTTTCTTCCATTGTATATTTTTAGCTCTTTTATCGAAAATGAGGTGTTCATAGGTTTGTGGGTTAAAATCTGCGTCTTCTATACTATTCCAATGGTCGACGTCTATGTTTTTATGCCAGTACCACATTGTTTTCAATACTGTAGCTCTGTAATAGAGTTTGAAGTCAGGGATGGTAATGCCTCCAGAAGATCATTTATTATATAGGATTGTTTTGGCTATCCTTGGCTTTTTGTTTTTCCATATAAAGTTGATTATTGTACTCTCAAGATCTGTGAAGAATTTTGATGGGACCTTGATGGGGCTTGCATTGAATCTATAAATTGCCGTTGGTAGAATTGCCATTTTTACTATGTTGATCATCCCAATCCAAGAGCAAGAGAGGTCCTTCCATTTTCTGGTATCCTCTTCAATTTCTTTCATCAATGCCTTAAAGTTCTTGTCAAATAGATCTTTCACTTCCTTGGTTAGAGTTACCCCAAGATATTTTATGCTGTTTGTGGCTATCGTGAAAGGTGATGCTTCTCTGATTTCCCTCTCTGATTCCATATTCGTTGTGTATAAGAGGGTAACTGATTTTTCGGAGTTGATCTTGTATCCTGCCACATTACTAAAAGTGTTTATCAGCTGTAAAAGTTCTTTGGTGGAGTTTTGGGGATCGCTTATATACACTATCATATCATCTGCAAATAACGAAAGTTTAACTTCTTCCTTTCCAATTCGAATCCCCTTGATCCCATTATGTTGTCTTATTGCTATTGCTAGAACTTCAAGCACTATATTGAGGAGGTATGGCGAGAGTGGACAGCCTTGTCATGTTCCTGAGTTTAGTGGGATGGCTTTGAGTTTCTCTCCGTTTAATTTGATGTTAGCTCTTGGCTTGCTGTATATAGCTTTTATTATATTTAGGTATGGCACTTGTATCCCTAATCTCTCCAATACTTTCATCATAAAGGATTTTGAATTTTATCAAATGCTTTTTCAGCATCTAATGAAATGAACATATGGTTTTTTTTTCTTTCAGTTTATTTATATGCTGGATTACATTGATAGATTTTCGTATGTTGAACTAGCCCGGCATCTCTGGGATGAAGCCTACTTGATCATAATGGATAATTTTTCTAATGTGTCCTTGGATTTGGTTTGCCAGTATTTTGTTGAGGATTTTTGCATCGATATTCATGAGTGAGATTGGCCTGTAATTCTCTTTCTTGGTTGAGTCTTCATGTGGTTTTGGTATCAGAGTAACTGTACTTCATAAAAGGAATTTGGCAATGACTCGTCTGTTTCTATATTGTGAAATACATTAAGGAGTATAGGTATTAGGTCTTCTTGGAAGTTCTGTTAGAATTCTGCATTGTAACCATCTGGTCCTGGGCTTTTTTTGGTAGGGAAATTTTTGATAACAGCTTCTAATTCTTCACGACTAACAGGTCTATTTAGATTGTTCACCTGGTCCTGGTTTCAATTTGTTATATGGTATTTATCTAAAAAAGTGTCCATTTCTTTTACATTTTCCAGTTTTGTGGCATACAGTATATTCTAGTAAGATCTAACGATTCTCTGAATTTCCTCAGTGTCTGTGGTTATGTCCCCTTTTCCTTTCTGATCCTATTAATTTGCATATACTCTCTCTGCCATTTGATTAGTTTGGATAGGGGATTTTCTTCAGGAACCAGCTTTTTGTTTCAATGACTCTTTGGATTGTTTTCTGAGGTTCTATTTTGTTGATTTCTGCCCTCAGTTTGATTATTTCCAGTCTTCTACTCCTCCTAGGTTTGTCTGCTTCTTTTTTTTTCTTGAGCTTTCAGGTGGGCTGTTAAGTCTCCAATGTGTACTTTTTCTGTTTTCTTTAAGTGGGCACTTAGTGCTATGAACTTTCCTCTTAGGACTGATTTCATAGTGTCCCATAAGTTGGAGAAGGTTGTTTCTTTATTTTCATTGAAATCAAGGAAGACTTTAATTTCTTTTTTTATTTTTTCTTTGATCCAGGTGTGGTTCAGTATTGGCTGTTCAGTTTCCATGAGTTTGTAGGCTTTCTGGGGGTAGCATTGTTGTTGAATTCTAACTTTAATCCATGGTGATCTGATAAGACACAGGAGGTTACAAATATTTTTTTGTAACTGTGGAAGTTTGCTTTGTTACCGAGTATGTGGTCAATTTTCGAGAAGGTTCCATGGGTTGCAGAGAAGAAGATATATTCTTTCCTATTTGGGTGGAATGTTCTATAGATGTCTGTTAAGTCCATTTGATTCATTACCTCCATTAATTCTCTTATTTCTCTGTTAGGTTTCTGTCTGATTGACCTGTCCATTGGTGAGAGAGGAGTGTTGAAGTCTCCTACTATTAGTGTGTACGGTTTGATGGCTGCCTTGAGTTTTAGTAATGTTTCTTTTACGTATGTGGGTGCTTTTATATTAGGGGCAAAGATATTCAGGATTGAGACTTCCTGTTATGAGTATAAACTGTCCCTCTCCATCTCTTCTGATTGATTTAAGTTTGAAGTCAACTTTGTTAGAAATTAGTATGGCCACACCTGCTTGTTTCTTAGGTCCATTTGCTTGATAAACCTTTTCCCAGCCCTTTACTCTGAGTAGGTGCCTGTGTTTGTGGTTAAGGTGTGTTTCTTGTAAACAGCAGAATGTTGGATCCCGTTTTCGTATCCAATCTCTTAGCCTGTGCCTTTTTATAGGTGAGGTGAGTTCATTGACATTAAGTGATATTAATGACCAGTGGTTGTTAACTCCAGTCACTTTTTTAGTAGTAGAGTTTGTCTATTTCCCATCTTTGAATTGTGCTGGTGAAGGGTCTCTAGATTTTTGAGTCATTGTGGTCATTGTTGGACTCCTTGGTTTGTGATTTTCCTTCTATTACTTTCTGTAAGGCTGGATTTGTGGCTACGTATTGTTTAAATTTGTTTTTATCCTGGAAAATTTTGTTTTCTCCATTTATAGTGAACGAAAGCTTGGCTGGGTATAGGAGTGTGGGCTTGCATCCATGGTCGCTTACTTTCTGCAGTACATCTATCCAGGACCTTCTGGCTTTCATTGTTTCCATAGATAAAAATCAGGTGTAAGTCTCATAGGTTTACCTTTATAAGTAACTTGGCCTTTTTCCTTTGCAGCTCTTAATATTCTTTCTTTATTCTGTATGTTTTGTGTTTTGATTATTATATGGCGAGGAGATTTTTTTTTTTTTTGGTCCAGTCTATTCGGTGTTCTGTATGCTTCTTGAACCTTCAAAGGAATATTTTTCTTTTGGTTGATAAAGTTATCTTCTATAATTTTATTAAATATATTTTCTGGACCGTTGAGCTGTACTTCTTCTCCTTCTTCTATCCCAATTATTCTTAGGTTTGGTCTTTTTATTGTATCCCAGATTTCCTGAATGTTTTGTGATGAGAATTTGTTGGTTTTGCTGTTTTCTTTGATCAGTGTGTTTATTTTCTCTATGGTATCTTCAGTGTCTGACATTCTTTCTTCTATCTCTTGTAGTCTGTTGGTAGTGCTTGTATCTGTAGTTCCTGTTCGTTTACCCAGATTTTCCATCCCTATCCTCCCCTTGGTTTCTGTTTTCTTCATTACTTCTCTTTCATTCTTCAAGTCTTGAACCGCTTCCCTTACCTGTTCGATTGCTTTTTCTTGTTTCTCTTGGTTTTCTTGGGTATCTTTGAGCGATTTATTCATTTCCTCTACCTTTTTCTTTGTGATCTCTAATTGTTTACGGCAGTTTTCACCTCCTATTTAAGTTCTTCTATTATTTTCATATAATTCACTTTTTTGTCGCTTTCTTCTAATTCTTCTAGAATAGGGTGTACACTTCTTATTTCGGGATCCCTGGATTCTGGTGATGTCATGTTGCCTTTCAGGTTGTTGGAGGAATTCTTGCATTGGCGCCTTCCTATCTCTTCCTTCAAATGGAGCCAGGAGAGGCCTGGTGTCTTATTCTAGTCTTTGCTGTTACTGACTCTCTGGGTGTATCTCTTCAGTGTAGAAGCAGGAACCGTCCCGTCCAGAGGAAACTCCTCAGCACTGAAACATAGATGTCTGGTAGTCCAATGACCCGCGGACAAAAGGGAGACCTTGGGGGGCAGGGCAGGGACGAGTAGAACACAGGACACCCTGCCGCAAAAGCTGAAGGTGCTAGTACTCTCTTTCAGGAGGGTCCCTGAGGCCCGCCCGATAGGCAGGCACTCATGGCTCTGGGTGTGTAGCCTTAGTGTAGGAGCAGAAAACTGTTCCTGAGCAAAGGACCTAGCACAAAACGTAGGCTTTGGGGGGGCTCGTGTGTAAGAAAGACAGCCCTGCAGAAGGAGCTGGGGGAGGGAGGTTTGTGCTCTTTTCCGGTAAAATCCGCCCCTGGATAGCACACACTCACCTGTCCAGATGAAACTTCTCTAGCACCTAAACAGTGCCACCTGGTAGCCCAATGATCCTGGGACAAAAGGAAAACCGGGCAGGCAGGGCAAGAACCAGAGAGCACAGGCACCCCTGGAACACAATCTGAAGGTGCCCGGGCTCTGGGTAGCCTTAGTGTAGGAGCTTAGAGCTGTTCTTGAGCACTGGTCCTAGCATACAGCAGGGCAGGGTTGGGGGAGGGGGGTGCTGGGGTGCTGGGTTGTGCTTAAGAAAGACAGCCCTGCAGAAGGAGCTGGGGGAGGGGGGATTGTGCTCTCTTCTGGGACAATCCGCCCCTGGATAACACACACTCACCCGTCCAGATGGAATTCCTCAGCACCTAAACATGGACGCCTGGTAGTCCAATGACCAGCGGACAAAAGGGAGAACTTGGGGGGCAGGGCAGGGACGAGTAGAACACCGGACATCCTGCCGCAAAAGCTGAAGGTGCCCGTGCTCCCTTTCCGGTAGGCAGCCCCAGTTTAGGAGCAGAAAACTGTTCCCAAGCAAAGGACCCAGCAGAAAACGCAGGCTTGGGGGGGAGGGGGTCGTGTGCAAGAAAGACAGCCCTGCAGAAGGAGCTGGGGGAGGGGGTCTGTGCTCTCTTCCGGGACAATCTGCCCCTGGATCTCTTCTCTGCGGTCTCTTATGTAAAGGAAAAATTCCATTTACTTTGTGGTAGGTGATCCACTAAAACTAATTTATTACTTCAGAGGTAGCCCATTTTCTGTCAAAACTTGGAAGTTTAGTTTTTCCCGGAACAACAATGGCTTCGTTTTTTTCAAATGATAATTATTTAATATATTTACTAATTATATTTTAAGATGAAGACATTTATTCCAGGTGGGGGGGGGGCGTTAAAATACCAACGAAACAAATTTATTCTATTTGCTGTTTGAGTGTGTGTGTGATGTGGGAGTGTCATATATCAATCTGTTGATTTCATTGGCTAAGCAATAAAGAAACTGCTAGGCCCATTTGATAGGCCCACCCTCAGGTGGGTGGAGTAAACAGAACAGAATGCCGGGAGGAAGAGGAAGTGAGGTCAGACTCCACAGCTCTCCTCTCGGGAGCAGACACCTCAGCAGAGACGCCATGCTCCAGGCTCCTGGGCAGACACACACGATGAAGCTCCGACCCAGGATGGACTTAGGCTAGAATCTTCCCAGTAAGACCGGTGCTATACAGATGATAAGAGATAGGCTAGTCCCAGTGGGAGAGTTAGCCTAGAAGATGCTAGGTAGAAATGAGCCAGAGCAGTGTTTAAATGAATACAGTGTCTGTGTAATTATTTTGGGGCATAAGCTAGCCGGGCAGGCGGCTGGGGTTTTGGGGACGCAGCCCAGCCGCCCTCATTGGTTAGAAGCTAGGTGGGAGGACCAAGCAGTTTCTTTTTATTTAACCAATAACCTTCCTCCATCATGTGTGTGTGTGTTTTGTTTAGAAGGAATACATGCTACAGTATATGGCAGACACCGGACAAGTTCTAATAGTCAGTTATTTCTTCCACGTTTTTGTTTACTTTTTTTTTTTTTTTGTTTTCAAGACAGGGTTTCTTTGTGTAGTTCTGGCTGTCCTGGGACTCACACTGTAGATTAAACTGGCTTTGGAATCACAAAGATCTGCCTGCCTCTACCTCCCTGAGTGCTGGGATTAAAGGCCTCTGCAACCACAGCCTAGCGTCCTTCTACTTTCTTAGGGCAGAAGCTCAGTAGAGTTTGTGTACACCAAGCTAATTGGCTTGCAAATTTCCAGGCAATTCTCCTGTTTCTGTCACCCTTCATAGAGATTAGATACATAAATAATCTGACTTTTGTGGGACTCAGGAAGCAAATTCAACTTGTGAAGTTTGCACACCAGCACTTTTCCACAGTGAGCCATTTCATAGCCGACAAGAATTGTTTAATAACTATCTCTCATACTAATGTGTATCTGTGTTTCTCCATGGATTCAGCTTAAGATGGATCCTACTGCTTTCAGTGGTTTTGGTTTTCTGTTGATTTTTTTTAAGCAGGGATGGTTTTGTTAAAAATAACTTAGAACACATTTCTTTCCTTTTCCTTTCTCTCTTAGTTATGTTTTTTTTCTATTGCCAAAGAAAATTATCATGACTAAGAACTTCTTAAATAATAACATTGTCATGGTGGAAGCATGACAATGGGCAGGCAGGAAAAATGGTGTTGGAGCCATAGTTGAGAAATTAAACCTGATCCACAAACAAGGCAGAGTGAAAAGGCTAACCAGGATGATGTGGGCTTTAGAAATTTCAAAGTCCACCCAAAGTAGCACATCTCTTTTAACAAAGGAGCACCTACAAATCCTTCCCAAACGGTTTTACCACCTGGGTGCTAAGAATTCCTGCATCATGGTGACCACACCTTCTTTCCTTACTTCCTCTGATGCATAAAATGAATAAAGACACATTCAGAAATTGTCTCAACAAGTACCAGCTCTCATTGATCCAAAATACCAATCCCAAACTAAGAGTTAAGTATTTTGGAGTATTTGTAGATCTCTTTAATTTGTATGTTTTTTAAATTCATTTTAATTAATTATTTATTTATTATGTTTGTGTGCATGTATATGTGTGTGTATATGTGTGTTGCCAAATAGTTGGTTTTTTTGAGATGCAACATATAGTGGCAATAATGTTCTAGATGATGATGATATAAAATTTACAAATTTAAGAAATATTCTTCAGGGGAAATTCTCATAAGTTATCAGTGTTAGGAAAGCAAACGATAGACCCAATGCAATGAAAGTGGAAGTTTTGAATTTTCCTAAGAAAAATGTAAACTTTGTATAATTACCAAAGGGAGATAAATTTTAAAACTATAGATGTAATTTGTTAGCTTCATTTTCTTTAAATGAATATTGTTTGTTGAGGGATTAAAATTATATTTTGCCTGGAAGAGGTGACTCATACCTTTAATTTCAGCATTCCAGAAGCAGAGGTAGGTGGATCCTTGTGAGTTTGAGGACAACCTGGTCTACAGAGCAAGTTCTAGGACAGTTTTGAAAAGCAAAAATAAATAAATAAAAGAATGAAAATGCAATCTATCAATCAATAGCATGTGTGTGTGCGTGTGTATACACACATAAACCACATGGCATATATGTATGAAGGTTTTTGGACAACCAGTAGGTATTGGTTTTCTTCTTCTACGATGTGAGTCTTGAGAATAAGACTCAGCTTCTTAAGCTTTAACAAGCACTTCTACTCTCAGAGTCATCTCACTTATACATTTTAAAAAACTGTTTTATGTTTCATAAACTAGGTATGCTTCCATTAATTAAAATGTTGCTAGTATGAAATAAGAGACACGTCTGAAGGAAAATCTTACATAATGCATGGAGAATGTGAAGCCTGCTACGGTAAGCAGATTACATTTTTAAAAAATCAAAAACAAAAAGAAGACATGTTATGCAGTACCTGATGGAAGAAACTGCAGGCCAGCTCTGGGAGTCCAGTCAAAAAGAGGGAAGAGGGCTTATATGAACAAGTGGGGGGGTCAAGATCATGATGGGGAAAACTCCAGAGACAGTTGACTTGAGTTCATAGACTTTACACTGGCAGCTGTGGAGCCTGCATGGGACTGATCTAGGCCTTTGGCATGTGGATGACAGTTGTGTACCTTGTTCTGTGGTGTCCCTAGCAATGGGACAAAGATCTGTACTGGGATCGTCAGCTAGCTTTTTGGAGCCTGTTCCTTATGGTGGGATGCCTTGCTCAACCTCTAATCAAGGCCGGGCTGGGGCTTGGTCCTGCCTCAACTTAATGTGCCAGGCCTTGTTGACTCCTCTTGGGAGGCCTTATCCTTTTTAGAAGTAGATGGGGAGAGTGGGAGGAGGGGAGAGGTTGGTATGTAAAATGAATTTTTTTTTAAATAAAAGAATAGAAAATACATAATTTTAAAATTTATTCTTTGTTGGGCTGAAAAGTTATCAACAGTCTTCCTCAGCTCTGAACTCTGTAATAGTACAAGTTTTGCTTCAAAAAAAATTAAGGGGAAAATAGCTCAAAACCAACTAAACAACAACAATAACAACAACAACAACAAAAACCACTTCCTCAAAATAGCTACTGGATTATATCCTCAGTAAGATTCTGGTTTGAGAGAAATGAGAAAAAAATATGTTACTAAACAGTGACATTTATTAACAAGTCTTAACGAAAGAAAGTAGAAGTTGGTCAGTAAATGCGCACGCCTTTGATTTCAGCACTCAGAAGGCAGAGCAGGCAGATCTATGTCAGTTTGAGGACAGCCTGATCTACAGAGAAAGTCCAAGACTGGCTTCATAGCTACTTAGAAACTCAGTTTCAAAAAACAAAACAAAAAAGAAAAAAGTAGAGATTATAAACAAATCAGTATGAGATATAAAAATTATGATTACGTTTAAGTTCATTTGACAGTGTCGCTCTGTTTATCCAATGAGACATTAACATTTTAAAAGGATTGAGTAGAAACAGCAGAGGGAGGATCAGTAATGTCCTTTTGCAGTGAGCTTCAGAGTCCTGCCTAAGGGAAGAGCAGACCAGAAGAACTCATGTCCTTCCTCCTGTTTCATTAGAGTCAGCAAACTTAGAGTTTGCAAAGACAGGCTGACATTTCTTGAAAAGGAAAACAAACTATGTTCTTGCTTTCAGATTTGGCAAATGTTGCAATGTGTTATTTCTTTTGTAACATACTCAGGGCCATATAAGAGAGAATAAAACTGTGTATGTAATACTTCAGACTACTTTGTATGAAATGCAAATACAATGATCTCAAATCAGATTATTTAAATGCTAGAAGTAGCTGATATTCAACATCTCTGACAGGGAATGTTTATCTTGTATTCTTTCTTCTGTCCTGTTACTTCATGACATCTGGTAAACTTAACTGATAATCAAGGCTGAATAACTTAAAGCATCTATAATCAGTGTGTAATCAGATCTGATGAGAAAGCTTTTCCACATGCTTATTGCATTCCAGTACAGATATCTCTCCAATGCACTGTTTTAAAGGGTTACTCTCTAAGACCTCACATCTACCTCTTGAATATGAAACATTCTTTGTTATCAGTGTTCTGCTATGTGACTTTTCTGATAAATCCAGGAGAAGTGGCTTTCAAATCAAGGTCTTAGGTTTTAAAACTTTCTCCTAATTCCAGCCTGAGACTGATGTGGGGACTGCTGTGAGTATTTGTAGGGAAAACTGCTTTATTCAAAGTCACTACTAAATACTTGGCATCTAGAATGTTACTAAATGAAAACTAATTGCCTTTCATAAAAAGGGACATTTTACAAGACTGTGTAATCATATTAGAATAATGACAGGGCTCACTAATGGAAATTGAATGTGATGCTGGCTGTTCTGGCAGCATGGCCTGGGAACTGGGCTTGCATGTAAAAGCGGGATTTCTGTCCCCACTGAGAGGAGTTTTGAATCTCAAAATAATTAGCTCTTTAAAAGAATTAATTTTGTGGACAGGATTAAGATGAGAGTATACAATCTCACATATATGTGTTTTAATTGTTTGGAGTGAAAAGATGATATAAAACAATAACCTCAATTCTGGCTGTCAAATTTGATCAAGTCATTCTTTTAATACTTTTGAGATTCGTGTTAAATCCTTGACTGTAGCTTGCAGTCACCAACGCTGCAGTTTCCATGTAGACACTTGTCATGTACCTTGTGTTTCACCGTTTCATCATCCCTGCAGTTTACACGTAGATGCTGTCACGTGCTATAGGTTTCACCATCACCACAGTTTACATGTAGACAGTATCATATGCTTTAGGGTTTACCATCCCTGCAGTGAACACGTAGACACTGTCGTGTGCGTTAAATTTCAACAACCCTGCAGTTTACATGTAGACACTGTCATATGCTATAGGTTTCACCGTCACCACAGTTTACACATAGACACTGTCATGTGCTTTAGGTTTGTATAAGAAATGTAGGTCATGCTTAACAAAAACAAAACACAAAACAAGCAACAAAAAAAAACCCCTTAAGTTAACATGTTATAATTCTAATACTTTTCAAGAAAATGAAAATACGGCTTTGTAAATCATTGGCTTTATTGGTAATTTTACTCAGTTACAGTTATTCTTATTAAGTTTGCCTGTTTTTTCTCTTCTTTTTTAACTTTTTTTCTTATTGATTATATTGAGCTATATTTTTTTTTCTGCTCCCCTCCTTTTCTTTTCCCTCCCCTTCTACCCTTTCCCATGGTTCCCATTCTCCCAATTTACTCAGGACATCTTGTCTTTTTCTACTTCCCATGTAGATTAGATCCATGTAAGTCTTTCTTAGGGACCTCGTTGTTGTCTAGGTTCTCTGGGACTGTGAATTGTAGGCTGGTTTTCTCTGTTTTATGTCTAAAAGCCACTTATCAGTGAGTACATATGATTTTTTCCTTTCTGGGTCTGAAATATCTCATTCAGTATGATGTTTTCTAGATTCATCCATTTTCTTGAAAATTATTTTTTTCTGCTGTGTACTACTCCATTGTGTAAGTGTACCACATTTTTTCTCATCCAGTCTTCAGTTGATGGGCTTTTAGGTTGTTTCCAGGTTCTGGCTATGATAAACAATGCTGCTATGAACATAATTGAGCACATTTCCTTGTGGTATGATTGTTCATCCTTTGGATATATACCCAAAAGTGTTACTGCTGTGTCTTAAGGAAAGTTATCTCCTGATTTCCTGAGAAATTGCCATACTGTTATCCAAAGAGGCTGTACCAGTTTGCACTTTCACCAGCAATATGGGAGTGTTCCCTTTAGCTCATATTGTCTCCAACAAAAGTTATCATCAGTGTGTTTGATCTTGGCCATTCTTACAGGTGTAAGATGAAATTTCATACTTGTTTTGGTTTGCATTTCTCTGATGGCTGAGGATGTTGAACACTTCCTTATGTGTCTTTCAGTCATTTTAGATTCCTCTGTTGAGAGTTCTCTGTTTAGGTCTGTACCCCATTTTTTGTTAGATTGTTTGTTCTTCTGATGACCAATATCTTGAGGTCTTTGTGTATTTTGGAGATCAGCCCTCTGTCTGCTGTGGAGTTGGTGAAAAGATCTTTTCCCATTCTGTAGGCTGCTGTTTTGTCTTCTTGATCATGTCTTTTGCTTTACAGAACTTAAAATAGAAAGATCTCTCATGCTCTTAGGTAGGTATAATTAACATAGTAAAAATGTCAATCTTACCAAAGCAATCTACAGATTCAATGCAATGCCAAACATAATTCCAGCAAATTTCTTCACAGACTTTGAAAGAACTGTACTCAACTTCATAAGGAAGGACAAAAACCCAGGATAGACAAAACAATCCTGTACAGTAAAGGAAATACTGGAAGCATCATGATCCCTGAATTCCTACTCTACTATAGAGATACAGTACTGAAAATAGGCTTGTATTGTCATAAAACCCATCAGGAGGACCAATGGAACTGAATCAAAGACCTAGATATTAATCCACACACGTAAGAACACCTGATTTTTGACAAAGAAGCAGAAAATATAACATGAAAAAAGAAAGCATATTCAACAAATATTGCTGGCATAACTGGATATCAACATGTAGAAGAAAAAATAGACCCATATCTATCACCATGCACAAACTCAAGTCCAGATAGATCAAAACTTCAACATAAAGCCAACCACAATGAACCTCATAGAAGAGAAGGTGGGAAGTACACTTGAATGTACTGGCACAGGAGATCACTTCCTAAATATAGCCCCAGTAGCACAGACCCTGAGAGAAACAATTAATAAATGGGACCTTCTGAAACTGAGAAGCTTCTTTTTTAAAATTTTCTCTATATCTATTTTCTAATGCATCTTGTAATTCTGTAATTACTTTGGTAACAGTGGCACGAACAAACTCAACACTTATCAAATTGACAATGATGTTAGAAGAAACTGTGCCCTGACCTCATACTTTGGTTCAAGCCTCAACAGTTGTACTTTAGGACAGATCGTACTGACTCTGACCAAACAGATCTCCCCAGTGTCACTGATGCTTTTATTATAGAAGTTCATCATTCTTTGTAGAAGGTTCTACTTCTGTGTTAGTTAAAGTGAACTCCTTTCCCAGGACTGTGAGTGGATCAGAAAGCTAAATAATGCTCTCAGACATGCATAACTCATAGGAAATGGTGTTATAATGTAAACTAGACCACTTGATTTTATGCCTTATGCTTTTGGTATTATGTTACTGTTTTCATATCTATGATTTTCCTAGTACGCTATGGATTCTCAAAGATGGATCTGTTCTTAATTATCATAAACTTGAATTTTTGTCTTTTTAAATTGCTAATAATGTGTTTTTGTGAAATATTGTAGTTTTTTTAGAGACTTGAAAATATATCTATTTATGCTGAAATGGATTTCCCCTTAGAAATAGACTTTATTTGTATTTGAATATTATTAGAATTAAAAAGCAGCTTTGAAAGTCAAAGAAAATAATATTTATTTGGGATCACAGTGGCCTACTCCCCTGTCTCATTGAAATACACTTTAAATTGCTGTACATAATTTCAAAAATCTATGCTGGTGAAATTCCCTAACTTATATATTTAAATTGCTCATTGAGAATTACCAATTTTCAGCATCTTATTTATTGAATTATTTTAGCCTAAAATAATCTGATCATTAAAAATTTTGGATGACAGATATCTTTTCTGCCTTTTGAATATAACAAAGATAATATAAAAAATCTAAACCTGAAACCTGTGGCTATACATAGCAATGTATAACAAAGAATGTATATGTGTATGTCTGACAGTATGGCTGTGGTTTACCTACAAGGAAACATAAGTTCTTTGAATAGTGAACATACTATAGAGTTGGGCATCGTTTCCATTTGCCTGGCTAACTAATGGTTGTGAATTCTTTGCTGCTAACAACACAATTCTGCTCTGCAGATCCCTAGTCTCATCTTCTGTTTAAAACAATCTTCAATAACTGCAAATTTACAGTGACCAAGATGCTATCCTCAAAACACACTCATTCTTCAGACAAAAAAAATGCAATTATTTGAGTATAAAGGCTTATTTGATTTTTTTCTTTAGTTTGTGCACGTGTACATAATTGATTTCATACATCTTTTAAATTTTGAAACAGATAACATTTGGTAACAAAGGATCTTTTAAAATTACAATTAATTTTTAAATTATAAAATAACATATGTGAATTATTTTTAATTAATTACTTTTTTAACCATATGGGTGTTTGCCTATATGCCTATGTGCCATACACCTTTCTGAAGAGGGCACTGGAACCGTGTGGCCTGGAATTTTGATGACCATATGGGCACTAAGTATCAAATACAGGTCATCTGGAGGAACACCCAGTGTTCTTATCCACTGAGTCATCCTTTTCAGCCTCATTTTTGAAATCTTTATGCATGAGATTCTATATTGAGACATCTGAGAGAAACTGTAGTTGGATAATATAAATTGTGAGGCTTTCATTCTGCAATTTAGCTCGTGGCGTATGTTTAGCTTCTTGTAATTAGGAGTACATAAAAAAGGTCTACCCGAGTACAAAGTGTATTAATTTGCTATCAAGGATGGCTCATCAAGTCTCATTAAATATGTAGAGCTTGTGTTTGTGTCTATTGCTCTGTGATTCAAGAAATAAGCCCCAATGATTTTAGAGCTAAGACTTTCATTTTGCCTCCCATGGCAAGTTTGGTGCTGGGCATGGCATAGGCTCCCCTGCTGTCATAGAACAAGCCATGGGAGGCAACTGTGAAAATTTATGTAGACAATTACCTGGGGCTTCTTTCCTGTTACATTTTGCATAAGAAAATTTGGATGTTTCCCATGCAGATGCCTTATACACACATCACTAATCGCTTAGGAATGAGGAACATTAAATGTCCTTGTTCCACCTCAGAGTAATGGCTTACATTTACAAAAGTTGTCATCAACTTATGTATTTATTTGTTTTCAGTAATTAAAAAAATTCATATATTTATTTTGTGTATATGTGAGAGGGTGTGTGCATGTATGTCACAGAGACCAAGTGATTGGTTTTCTTCATCTACCATAAGGGTCTTGGAGTGAAATTTAGGTTCTAAGGCTTGGAAGCAAGTATATTTACTTGCCTAGACATATTTTCCCCAGCATCAAATAATCTAAATAAGCACTAATGAATCTGATAATTCACAGGCAATATACTCCTGTTGCTAATAATAATAGAAATTCCCTGGAAAGTTTATGTAAAACACCTTAGACATGTGAAAAAAAGATACTTCAGAAACATTATATTTTTTAAAAAAAATAATGTCCCACAGGGTAGAATTATTGTACTACATAAAGTTGAAGTTAATACATCATGAGAAAAAAATGACTCACAAATTCTCCCATCCTCATGATGGCGATCCCATTGTGACCAAAGCTGAGTGTATCTTGCTGTTTGCACAAACATGCACTTCAGAATGAAGGAGTGCATTATGACAACTAGACGTGGGCTTAACACCACTGCTCTCATATATACTACTTGACTTTGCAACTTTCATTACTCTCTTTAGAAAATAGCACCAATTCTGCGCACCCTTTCTGCTCACAAAGAAATAGTAAGAGTGGCACAGATTGAGGTTCAGTAGTCAAAGAGGGCAAAGCATAACATAGAAAGAATTCCTCAGGGAACCACAGTGTGCTATATCTGTGCACGGTTAGCTCTAGGTTATTAAGGTTTCATATACTAGTCTGACTTCTTGAAGTCCTGCCAAGGAAGGAACTGCAATGTTCCTTCCTAGTGGGACACATTTAGAAGTCAGCTGATACAGAGTGTTCTGAGAATTGTGTATATACTGAACTTTAGAGGATTACATTGTTGTGGACCCTCAAGTGGTAATGATTTAAAATGAGACTCTGGCTTTCATGTTTGCACTCCTATAATGAAGTATGTGAATCTAGGTAACTAATAGAACGTAGGTGCTTACTCTTAGAGTCTGCGAAGTTCATTGCCAAGGCTTTAATATGTTTGCTTTCTGGTAAATCCTGGGCCTGGCTTCCTGAAAGGCACTTTGAACATGGCCTTCAGCTTGGAACCAGATGCACATACAAAGGAGAGCAACCACTTGTCTTGAGTTTTTTTTAAACATATGTGTGTCTATGTGTGTCATATGTGTGTGTGTGTTTATGTGTATGCATGTGTATGAGTATATATAGACAGGCCAGAGATCCACAAAGTGATGAGATCTCACAAAATCTGAAACTGCCAATACAACAAGACTAGCTCACCAGCAATTTCCAAAAATCCTCCTATCACTGCCTCTCCAGATTATGGAGTATGGGTGCATGACATTGAAGCTGATTTGTCACACGTTGTCATATGTCCAAACTCAGGTTCTCTTTTGAGTATAACAAGCACTAATTAAACTATGTCCCTGGACCACTCAGCATTTTGGTAAGATTTCTAACCACTCATCTCATAATGGTCCCAAACTATTGAAGTTGGGACAGTGGGGCATATGTTTCAACCCATGAATTTTTGAGAAATGTATAAATCACAACAGTTTCAGGGTTTTTGTTGTTGGTTTGGTTTGGTTTGATTTTTGGTTTTTAGTTTTTCAAGACAGGGGGTTTCTCTCGGTAGCCCCAGCTGTTCTGGAACTCATTCCCTGACCTTGAACTCACAGATATCTCCCTGCCTCTGCCTCCTGAGTGCTGAGATTAAAGGCCTATGCCACCTACCCTGACTGGAATTTCAGTTTTATCTTGATCTAACAACAGACAGTGAGTGCCCTTAGCCCAAACATTGAGTAGCATTTTTTGTGGTGAGTGAAATGTGATATACAGGAGTCAACTGCCTCAGAAAAGGACATGGCTTAATAGTTTGGGGCACTGTGATAGATGACAAAGTTCTCTTAAAAGCCCTAGTTGTTCTAGCAGATGGTTCTCAAGAAGTAGACATTGAATGTAAGGGAATCAGTGCTAAGACTAATCAGCCTGTGCGCTTGCTGCATATGAAGACAGATGAGGACATCAGCACTGCTTTAAGGAACAGGTGACTTTAGAAGTTTCATGCTTTAAGCCGGGCGGTGGTGGTGCACTCCTTTAATCCCAGCACTCGGGAGGCAGAGGCAGGCGGATCTCTGTGAGTTCGAGGCCAGCCTGGTCTATAAGAGCTAGTTCCAGGACAGGCTCCAAAACCACAGAGAAACCCTGTCTCAAAAAACAAAAACAAAAACAAAAAAAAGAAGAAGAAGAAGTTTTATGCTTTAAAGGCCTAGGCATGTATTTGCGACGCCTGTGCATTTCTGTATAAATCCTTCTAAAGATGAAGTCATTACATTTTGTGTTTGTGATTATATGTGATCATAAATTTTCTTTTGTCAAATGTATTTTAGAATCACTATGTAAACAATAGCTATCCAGTAATCACAATTATGTTGAAAACTGCCTTGGCAAAATAGAACATTTTCCTCATTTACTAGAGGGAACATCTTCATGCTCATTTTAAAATAGTATTTGCTTTCCTGTATTGTGTATTGTATACACTGGTGATAATACTTTTGAATGAAGGAACATTTTATATGCCATTTCAAGTAGGTAGTGACTGCCATTTGAAGTAAGCATTATACGTGTGTTCATTCATTATTTAGCATATTTTACTTTTGATGTTGTGGTGTAGGAGGTCCTTCTGTTTATGTTTTGCCTTCATTGGTTAATCAATAAAGAAACTGCTTGGCCTGATAGGGCAAAACTTAGGTAGGCGGAGAAGACAGAACTGAATTCTGAGAGGAAGAAAGCAGAGTGAGAGAGCCGCCACGGAGAGACCAGATCAGACATGTTAAATCTTTCCCCGTAAGCCACGACCTTGTGGTGAACACAGATTAGTAGAAATGGGTTAAATCAAGATGTGAGAGTTAGCCAATAGGAGGTTAGATCTAATGGCCAAGCAGTGTTTTAATTAATACAGTTTCTGTGTGATTATTCTCTGTATAAGCTAGTCAGGGCTGCCGGGATTAAAAGCAGGCCCTCTCTCCCTCAACAACATTGTTCTCAAAAGCTATGCATAAGTTTAAAATAAGAGCATTTTAGATTTAGTGACATGTACACTGCATTCATGTGATTCTCAAGTGTGCTGCTACTCTTCCCCAAGCATGATCATGTCTGCCAGATGGGACATAGAAGTCCTTAGACTCGATTTAGATTGTTCACACTAACTTGGTGTGTAAGGAAGAAAAGAAAACAATCTCGATACACAGTTTGTAAGAGGAAATAAATTTTCAGCTGACAAATGAGGAAAAACCTATTTCTTGCCTCTGAGTTATGACAGTCTCCCATAAATGCTAACCTAGCAGAAAGATATTTTTTCTTTCTTCAGAATCTTTAACTGTTTCTGTTAATATTTTTGACCATCAATAAAACACATTATATTGTCACCGAAAGCAATGGCTATTCCAGTGAATATTGTTGTCAAAAATTATTCAAAGATGGACTTTTTGATACAACTTAGTTAATATTTATCTTATATTTATGGGTAAGGCTCATAGTGATAGTCAGAAAACAATTCATGATAACAACAAAGATGCCAAGATAGTAGAATTATATCCATCCATTCAATACGTTTTAAATAGCTGTGTATTTGTTCTATGAACTAAGCAAAATTAAATTCAAAATGTATTAAAATCCTTGACTTAAGTGATGTTTAGAGACAAAATGTGTATTCCATATAAACACGTTACATAATGTGTCAACCCTTCACATTAAAAAAGCAAAAAAAGTAAGAGAATAATAAGAGATACAGGGAAACAAAAATAGTTTACGTTCTGTATACACAGTTTTCGCATTAATTATCTAAAAATCAGATGCACAGTTTAACTTTACCTACAGAATTGTGTCCATCAGATTGGACAAACAACTAAATTTGTTTAATGAAACTGTAGTGTAGAGAAATTACTTCAGAACTACATAACTTTTCTCCCTATTAAAATATGTAAAAATGATATAGCAATATGCTTTGAGGATAATTAATACATAGTTGTTATTTTTAAATTCTCCATTGACAACTGTATCAGTCATAGTTGATGTTGATGAATCAAGTGAAAGTTGTGTCTGTTTAATATGACAAAATGATAGAAGTTCTCTGTGTAAGTAGCAAACCCAGCACCTCTTTAAGCTACACTAGAGTAAGCTTGTCCCATTCCAGATGCACGTGGACATCCCTGTGTGAGTCATAGGACTCTATTGGGTTCATTTGTTCCTCCAGGTTTCACATTGCTCTGAGAGACACAGATCTCTTACTGAAGCATTGTTTGGCCTTAGTATATTTTTAATTTAATTTTAATATTTTGCCTGCATATATGGGTGTATGTGTGTGCATGCATGATGTTCACAGAGGCCAGAAGAGGGTGTTGAATCTTCTGAAATAGGAGTTACAGACAGTTGTGAGTCACCATGTTGATGCTCAAAATTGGACCCAGCAACCCTGAAGAAGCAGCCAGTGTTATTAAAGACTGAAAAATCTCTCCAGTTCCATCATAGACATTTCTTAGCTATAACAACTTTATCATGGTGTGAGTGAACTTACTAAACTGAAGATTAATTTCTATCCATCTCATCCACTTGGAAGCTAATAAGAACTACAAATAGTCCATAGAGCAAATAACCGATGATAGACAGTCTATAATAAACTGGTAATATCCTGAATCTGATTTTCCCTGGGCCATCTCCACAGGCAAATTACTTATGGCAGTATCTCAATTATTAAGTGAAAGTTTCTCAAATAAATTCTTAGAAACAATATACTTAATTGAGAGAGTTAGGACATACTCTTGATGAATAGACCATAACTGACCTGATCATAATATGAATTACCCAAGGCTTTGCATATAAAATCAAGACTTAAGAGAACATAAAAAACCATAAACTGTTTAGAACACTACTTTTACACAATCAAAAGCCAGAACTTTTACAGTTCTATCTTTTTATTTTATATATATATAATTTTATTATTTATATAATATATTACTATAAATGCCTAAGAAGGCTGCAGTGTGAAATACAAGATATCTGCAAATGCTAATTGCTTAGGAGTAAAAGGCATCTATCAACTACATGTCACTTAGTGATGAAAACATGTTATAGTAAAATTGATTCACAAGAATCTATTCAATATTTCAATAACCTTATGTAAAATGTTATTGTAGTCTATATCATATCGACAATGGAGCTTGAAAATAATTTTTAAATGGGAACTCATAAAAAACATTAAGAATTAGTACGCAAGCTCACCTTCAGAAACATTGTCAGAAAGTTGCCTGACTGGGTAAATTTTTTTTTGAAGATATGTAAGTCATCCTTGGATTAAGTCAATAGACCATAACAAATAACATTTTTGTTGAAGAAGCACTACTGAGAGCATGGACCACTCTCGTGCCTTGTATTCTGAATAATAACCATGTGGATCAATTAATTTTTTTCATTTCTGTAATGAAATAACCTGATAAAAGTAATATAAGGAATGCAGGCTTATTGGGGCTTCATATTCTAAGTATAGATAATGATGGTCTGCAAATGTTGGTAGCAAAAACTTGAGGCAGTTGGTAATAAATGTCCAAAAAAATTATCCAAAATGTATAAATGCTGATGCTTTTCTGAATTTCTTTTTTTTGTTCAGTCCCAGAGAGCATCTCAGAGATAGGTGTTGCTCGTATTCAATGTCGGTCTTCCCTTTACAGTTTATTCTTTCCAAGGGAAAAAGAAAACCCCATAGACATAACCAGAAGTGTAGTGATATTATATGTAATCAAGTTGGCAATGACGATTAACAATCATGCTATACTATTATTTTAATGACTTGCCATGTGCCAAAAATGATACTTACTCTTCTACTACATCTTATTTAAATACCCAAAGTCATAATAACAAGTCCTGCTATGTCTAACTCACAGAAGCTTTATGTCAAAAAGGCTAAATAAGTGTTGTGAAAATACAGAGTTGAGACTTCATTTCTTACTTGTGTAACCATACTAGCCAAGCATTCTAACGCTTAAGGTAGCTTTGTCCTCCAAGTTAGAAAAGTCTGTTTCACTTGCGATGCCAGAATTAAAGGACAGTGCAGACTCTGCTTACAGATGACAAATGCCTAGTTAACGGTGGCAGCTAATAGTATAATAATCTCATGGCTACTGCCATTACTGCTTCTAGATTAAGGCAGTCTTAAATCTTTCATTTTTAAATTTTTGGTCTGTTTATTTTAGTTTATTTTTTAAAAAATGAAAAACTATTCTTTTTTTTTCATTTTACATACCAATCCCAGTTCCCTCTCACTCCTCTCCTCCCACTCCTACTACTTACCCCCTCACCCCACCACTCTTCAGAGAGGGTGAGGCACATTGCTTTGCAGAAGGTCCAAAGCCCTCTCTACTGTATCTAGGCTGAGCAAGGTTCCATCCAAAGAGAATGGGTTCCCCAAAAGCCAGTAAAAGTAGTAGGGATAGATAAATCAATCTTAAATCCTAATTTGTGCCAGGTGGTGTTGGCTCACACCTTCAATCCCAGCACTCGGGAGGCAGAGGCAGAACTCTGTGAGTTCGAGGCCAGCCTGGCTTATAGAGTTCCAGGACTGGCTCTAAAGCTACACAGAAATCCTGAATTGAAAAAAAAATTCGTAAGTTGTATTAAGCTTATAATAGGGTGTCAAATATCATCACATTCTAACTATTATGTAGAGACGAGTGTATATGTGTGTGTAACTGTTTTAATATCTGTATCTCTTAAATGTTATTTTTATTTTACCGAGACTGTGCTAAGTACAACCTTTTGTGTCTTCATAGATTTCATAGACTTAATCCTCATTAAGGTTAGAATTTACCCTACTGAGAAATTACCCTATCTGCTTTACTTAGGAGCTTATATGTGAATCAATCGGTCTAGGTTCATACTCTTGAACTTCAGGGACTGGTAAGTGGGAACTCTGTTATCTGTACATATAAAGAAATTGTGCCCATATCACTTTACTTTGCTGCTTAGAACATCTCTAAACACTAAGGTTGGGAGTTAATCTCCCTATCACAAATATTATAAAAAGACTACTTATATTTATGAGAAGCAAAGATGTTTAGGGAACTTATGGGATTTAAGACATTTTGCTCCTGGACAGTCTGCAAAAGGCACACAGTGATGGCTGAAACGTGCTCATTTCTGCAGGCATTTCAGTAACCTGCATGAAATCACACAGGGTCGACAGCTAACACCTGAGGGACCAGTCCTGACTGGCAGCTTGAACAAAGGTGACAGAAATAGAATGGACCTGTTAACTAAGATTGGGTGAATGTTCCCTGTGTGTTTACCAGTGCTTAAGCTCTTGAAACTCAGTTTCAAACAGCCTGAAAATTTCAGATGGAGAGAAATGTTTTATTCAGAGAATGAGTTTGGGAAATGTAGCTGATCTTCTTTCAGTATATAGAGAAGGATTATCCTCTTATTACTTCCCTGCTGCTAGCATCATATAATAGATTACTTACAAGAGCATATAACAATGTTTCTGCCTTGAGTTCTCTTGCCTTGTTGAATTTCATGAATGTAATTAATGCCATACCATTTACGAATAGGTGACTCAGGAAAAAAAGGATACAAAGTTGTACTTTTGACTATTATTAAAAGTAATATTTTTTTTAATTTTATGGAATGAGAGTCATAAAATTTATTAGAGGGTATTTTTAAGAATAACATTTGAGCATCTTATTCTAATGTAAAGTCTTAGTATTTAAGCAATACAGGTATTAAGAATTATAGGTCAATAGTCTTCCATGTTTGTCATACTTAAAGTTAGACTAATTGGGTTCTTTAGATACATAGAGAGTGTGTTCTGCATAGATAGGTAAGCTTCAACCAATTCAAAGAGCTATAGAATATGGCATTCAAATAACTTAAGGTTCTGTTGACGTGAGGCACAGTTGTTCCTGAGAAAATGTTGAGCAATGAAGACACACCACATGGAGCTAGTTTTCTTCTTGGCAAAACTTGCCTTAGGACAAGGAACTGCCCACGCACCAATCACTGACAAAATGCACAATGACGAGACAGGACAAGCAGGATACAAGATAAAAGACTGTCAAATCTTGTCAAGACTGGATAAGATGGCTTTGAAAAATTTCCTGCTTCTGAAAATGGTCTCTAGGCCTAAGTTAAAGTTAGTTGCTCCAACTTTGCAAATGAGACTGGGTGATTGCCCAAGTAGCCAGTTGTCTCTGTGTAGTAATATGAGCGGCGGGGCTGGGTCCCCAAAACCCCAGCCGCCTGGCTCGGCTAGCCTATGCCCCGAAATAATTACACAGATACTGTATTCTTTTAAACACTGCTTTGGCCCATTTCTAATCATCTGTGTAGCGCCCCTAGGTGCGCTTACCGGGAAGATTCTAGCCTAAGTCCATCCTGGGTCGGAGCTTCATAGCGTGCGTCTTCCCTGGAGCAGGTAGCATGGCGTCTCTCTTGCGTCTGCTCCGGAGAGGAGAGCTGTGGAGTCTGACCTCACTTCCTCTTCCTCTGGGCATTCTGTTCTGTCTACTCCTCCCACCTATCTTCTAACCAATGAAATGGGCCGAGGCAGTTCCTTTATTGCTTAGCCAATTAAATCAACAGATTGATATATGACACTCCCACATCATCTCTGTCATTTGTTGCACATTTTGGAAGTTGCTTGATTGCACTTCCTGCTTACTCAAGTAATATTATTTTCCTTCTTGAGTCTTCAATGGGATTGAGGACTAGATAGTCATAGTTACTTTCCTCTTATGACTTGGCAAAGTTATTTATAATACAAGATGTGAACTCTTTAAGATAGGATAATTATTGAAACATTTATCATGTTTTTTGCTTAATATTGTTTATGCTAATTGCAATACTAATTTTTATATTTAATTTTTGTTTTTATTGTATATAACTTCGTATTAGGCTTAGAACTCTGTTATTTAATCAAAAGGAGGAGGTGCTGAAGAGACATGTTTCAGCCAGTAGCCTTTAAGTTACCAGCCCACTTGAGTAGGACTGTGATCTGTGAGTCTACCCCTAAACAATTAACTCTTTATTATACTCAGTTCTGTGCTAGTGTGGGATTTCTTTTTAACTTAAGTCTTCAGGATGCAGCTGTACTTTGGTGCACAATCTCTCATGTGCAGATGCCCAGAAGTTACAGAATCCTCCCTGACTCCACATCAGACTTACCCCTTCATCATTCTGTTGTCCAAGACCTTTACACCACAATGTGTGCTTCCCCTGGCTAACCTTCTCCTTCAGGCACAAAAGAGTCTTTTGACTCTGAGTTTTATTTCCTGCTCTGACTCTGAGCAGTATTGAGTCCAAACCAAGCTGGCCATGAAGAAAAGCATATATAAATGATCATCTTCAGCTTTTAACCAAAATTTTTATTTTGCAGAAGAGAAAGATTTCAAGAAATATCATACACACAGAATTTCCTGGGGTTGTATCAGTGTGGTGATATTACAGAGAATATCAGAGTACTTAAGACTAACCCTTAAGCTGAGTGTTTCACATATTTTTATCTCTTTAGAATCTTTTCTATTTTGTGATTTAACTTTCCAATTTAAAGTTGACATTTAATTTCCCTCTTTTAAAAAAAATCAATGGAAATTCTCACTTAATTTAATAATTGAATGAATATAAATAACTATGTAGTTATCTCTGATAGAACATCATTGCTCTAATTGTTCAGAGGAAACTTTTTCTTTTCCACAAACACCAAACTTTTAAGTGAAGTTGAATATACAAGTGATATGAGCCAGGCGGTGGTGGCTCACGCCTTTAATCCCAGTACTCGGGAGGCAAAGGCAGGTGGATCTCTTCTGAGTTCGAGACCAGCCTGGTCTACAAGAGCTAGCTCCAGGACAGACTCCGAAACCACAGAGAAACTGTGTCTCGAAAAACCAAATAAATAAATAAATAAATAAATAAATAAATAAATAAATAAATAGAATATACAAGTGATAACATGTGAATGGCATCTTTGTAAGAGACCTTGGCTGTATCAAGGTAAACAGAAGTTTCTCTACTGCCATTCAATTATAAAGAAACACACAGAGGATTATATTACCTTTAAACTGGTTGGTCTATTAGATCAGGCTTATTATTCACTGTCTCTTACAACTTAACCAATAATTCTTGTCTATATTTGGCCCCATGGCCTGGTACCTTTCTCAGTGACGCATTCTCATCTTATTTTCTTTGAATCTGGGTAGTGACCTTATCTCTGCTTTCCAGAATACTCTTAGTCTGGGTGTCCTGCCTATACTTCCTGCCTGGCTACTTGCAAACTAGCATTTTATTAAAGTAATACGAGTAACAAATCTTTACACTGTACAAGAGCATTGTCCCACAGCAATGCTTTTGTGTCTGAAGACCCAGTAACAAGATTAGGAGAGATACAGAAGCCATAGTACCATAGCCCCTGTGTGTTCTTCTGGCTCACTCTGTCTTTTTGTTAATAGATTCTTGTGCTTTACTCTTGAAATAAGATATTGACTGAATTTCAGAGCTACTGCTATCACTGGAACAGTGAACTTGATCTTGTATCTTTAGACTTAAGAACAGAGAGAAATAAGTGTCAAGTACTGAAGGGACTAATGTCTACTCAAATCAGAGAACAGAGTATGGCTTTCTTTTTTTTTTTTCTACTTGATTTGTGATTTGGGACCTGTGTCAACCTGTGCTTCAAACTGGCTAAAATTTCCACAGGTGGTTTATTTCTCATATGAAGGAAAGCAATGGTTCCTCATGTACTCTAACTTTCAGCCAAACAGCACTGGGTCCCAAGGGATAAGGTAAAAATGTTCATTATTTATGGTTAACAAAAAGGTAATTAAGGTTAACATAACATCAGATATTTAATAATTGAGCATAGTCTTATCTAACTTAATGCAGTGTATTAAATAATCTTCCAGATTCTTAACTAAGTTTGAAATGTTGAAGTATGAACTAACAGTGATTTTCAACTTAAGAATCACCAATACAATAGTAGTAATATTTTGTAATGGATCTTATAAAATCAATGTAAAAAGACTTATTCTTAATTTCCATAAAATCATTATTTAATTCTACAGATGAATATATATTTCCTCATATCTATGGTTGTTATCCAAACATTCTATAGCAAGATATTTTAAACTAACATTTACCTTTAAAAGCTTCTATAAGATTATTTTTACCATTATAGTAATTTCAGTTTTTATTTTTAGCCACTTAAATTTTGATGAGTTATCAAATAAAGCATCACTTGAATAATTTTGAAATACTTTCCATGTTATATTCACTGAAATTTTAAACCATTCTCCCTAAAATATGGAATTTATCATATCTTCTCTATGTTATCTGCTCACTTTTAAATATAAAAATAATGCACTATTTTATATATAAATTAATAAATAAGAGGAATATGGAAACTGAACTGTTAGATATTTATACTGTAGTATTAGCCACAATATTAGCTTCAAAAACATAGATTTAAAAGCTTAGAGCCAGAGAAAATATTTCTCTCAGAGAAGAGCCCCCCACTTTGGTTATCCAATACCAAGTGGTCTGTTCTGAAATCGTATCTACACAACACAAGTAACATTACATTGACTGAAAGTATTGCATTTCTGTATTTAGAAGTGTGTGTGTGTGTGTGTGTGTGTGTGTGTGTGTGTGTGTAAGACAAGAATTAAAGACTTTGGAGGTCATGAATTTGAGAGAGGGAACAAAGGAAGGTACATGAGATGTGTTTGTAAGAGGAAAGAGAAAGAGAGAAAGGATGTAAATATCTTTAAATTTCAAAAAAAATGATAGTTTTACTCTTTTAAATTTAAAAATAGTTGGATCACTTTCCTCTTGTTCCTCCCTCAAAGTCTTCCCTGTTCCCACACCTCAGAAGTCTTTCATGAGTTTCTTCACTCTCAAGATGATAGCCTGTGTTTTATAATTGTTTCATTCATAAACGTATATGCAAGTATATGTAAATATATGTACATGCATATATATATATTTGAGTCTGTTTCCCCTGTTTTGTGTAGGTATTTTCAAGGCTTACCTCTCTGAATAGGGCAACCAGCGAGGAGAATGGTCCATGAGAGATGAGTTCTCTTTCCAGGGTTATTATTTGCCTGAAGTTCTTTATCTTGGAGAAATTTTCCCTTTTCACTTTAATATGTCTATGCCCACTGTTACCTTTCTGTCTGATTTATTTATGCTCCATAGTGTGAACCTGACAGATAAACCTGACCACATCTGGATTCTTATCTCATGTTTGTGGTTTGAACTCTGGTTTTTATGTTTGCTCAGCAAGTAATATTAATGAGCCAGACAGATAGAGTTATTATATGCAACACTTCAATTTTCATTAAAATCCCCTCAAACAACTTGAAAGAATGATTTTATGGTTAATAATTATCAAATTGACTAGGTTTAAAATCATCTAAAGGAGTAAGTACCTCTGGTTTTGTTTGTGAGGTTGTTTTCACAGATATTCAACCAAAAAGGGTAGATCGATATTCAACCAAAAAGGGTAGATCTGTCCTGAATATGGACAGTATCATCCTTTGAGCTGGGTTCCAGCCTCAACCAAAGGGGAACACAATGAGAAAGTGATCTAAGCAGCAGCATTTCTTCTTTTCTGGTTTCTGACTGGATAAAGGTGAACGGTTGCCTACTCAATGTCTCATGCTTCCTCTGGCATTCCTTCCCCATCAAGCTTTAAACCAAACTTCAGTTGTTTTATCTGATATTTTTCCAGAAAAAGAAATAAAGAAACAAAAGAAGGAAAGGAGGAAGAATAAAGGGATATATGGCAGATTATTAAAAATCCAATACATTAAAAATTAATCTGCAGCTTTAATAAGGTGTTTACTTAACAGAAGAGATTAGTGTAATCTCTGTGTGTTTCCAGATGAGAATGATCTGAAGAAAATTCATGGAAAACTCCAAACACGAATTCATGGTTCCCTGAGTGTGACTAAATATGCCACTTCTGACTTCCTTAAACCATCTCTGTTTTCCACTACAGACCAGAGTCTCTTGGATTATTGTGTATATAATAATTAATTGTGGACAATACCCAGAATAATTAATCAGCAATGTCTTTTGAGGTGGGAAGAACAGGCACAAGTCACAACTTCTGTCAGTATGCTCAACCAGGCACTCCTACCATACTGCCCTGAATGCGGAGAATTCTCTGAGATTTAGAAGACTCCTTGATGACTGGTGATAAATACCACCGACCATATGTTACCACACAATTTCAGTCTATGCTTATTGAATATGAAAATTGGAAATTAGATAAATGGCAAGTGGTATATGGAAAGAAATAATGGCATAAAATTCTATATGTACCCACTTAACTATTGCATAATACAGTTGTTTAACAATAAAATGTTCAAGTAATATTTAATGATATGTGACATAAAAATCATCAGATTTTACTAAATTTATATCCTTTTCTAAGAATTTAAAACTGATAAAGAAAATATGAAGTTTTTAATCCTCACATGTGTTCAGAGTGGGATTATATTTTTCTCTGCTCTTCATGTATAGCATTTCAAATTTACATTTCCCTAACTCTTTACTAAGAGCTACTTATGGTTTATTCCCTAAAGCAGTTTGACTTAATTTTTCACTATAGCTATCATTTTTATCTTTATAAATGGCAGAGCCACCACCAAATGCTTTCCAGTTATTTTTTTCTCATTGCCAAACTGAGAGCATATTTTTTCCCAAGATAATATTATAAATGTTTTGCTTTGTCATTTCAGCATGTAATTAGCAGTTTGTTTTCTTTTTTTAATTTGGTTTTGTTTGCTTGTTTGTTTGTTTTGGGAGTGGGTTTCTCTGTGTTGCTTTGGCTGTCCTAGAACTCCCTCTAGACATGTGCCTATCTCTGCTTTAAGAATTCAGGGATTGAACATTTGTGCCACCACCACCTCTTCAAGTATTTTTTTTTTATTTTTGTGAGCTATTGAAAAATTGTCAGTAGTCTGGAAAACAAAAAACTACATTTTTTTTAAAAAAAATTGTGTATGGTTTTCTTTTCTTTTTATGGTTTTCTTAAGAATAAATCCAGAGTTGTAGAATGTTACTTTGAGTTATAGCTTCTAATAATATAAGCTTAAATAAGCACATTTCTTTATTTCAGATCTGCTTCAGCATTTTCTAATGAAGATATAAATGCACTTATACCAACAAGTGGAATTTTAAAATCTTTAGAAAATATTAACTGTCTAAGTCTGTGTTTTGAGAACTGTCTATCTACTGCAATATTACATCTACTGAATGCTTCTGACATTAGCTGCTCTTAGATGAATTTCTCTTTCTCCTCCTCTTCCTCCTCCTTCTCCTCCTTCTTCTTCTCCCCCCCCCATCTCACCTGTCACCCATTCTCTTAATTATATGTTCAGTTTTGCTCTCATGCCTTGTTTGTTGTTTGACCTTTAGAATGATACTGATGACAGCTCTGGACTACAATGGATGATAGCTTGTACAATACAGTTTATTCTTTCTTGCTCTTTCTTGTCTATCTCTTTGCTCTCTTCCTAAATTCTTCAATATTGGATAAATTACTCTTGTTAGGTGACTTTCTTAAATGCTTGCATATTTTATTAATGTTTATTCTTTAAATTTCAGTTGGTATCTGAGTAATTTTTAAATTGAGATTGGAAAATCAACACTCAGTAAACAATGAGTAAGGATGGAATTCTTGTGTGCTAATTTTGTCTGTTTCAAAGATATTTTCTCTAAATTAAACTAAAGTTGCTTTTAATTTATAGATAGTATATCTTGCAATAGTTTAAGAGTACAACTCTTAAATACATTTAAAAATGATATATTCTAACTACATTATTTATGATTTCTACAGGATTCATTGACATATTCTGTTTTAAAAATGAAAATCCTTAGTAATTTTAGTATTTACCTAAAAGCTGGAACTTGAACTTTTTACTTGTTGTTTATTTAAAATATACTTAATTCTACCAGAGCCCTATATGTTCTAATCTCAAAACAAATTTATTCTTAAAGAATGGATGGAACATAAATAAATACTGTTTTTGATTACATGCTGAGTTGATGTAATACTAAAAATTCAACCAGTAGAATGCAACCTTATTTAAATGAAGTGAAACATAGGAAATTCAGTTCCCACATTATGCATGTGGTATTTGAAGTAGTCACATTCCAGTATACCTATTAGATTTTTGAGGAGAGGAATGAAAATATCAATTACCTTGACTCCTCAGAAAGTTCAATGGGGCAACAGTAGTTTAAATTTATCTTTTATTTCACAGCTTTTTTTTCACAGAACCATTCTCTCTCTCTCCGAAAACTTATTAAAAACAATAGAAACAAAAATCTTTCCCTTGAAAAAAGTTAATTCTTCTTTTGTCATATTTTTTGTAGTGACAGGATTCAGGGTTTCTTGCAATGCTCAAGCTCCTTGGAAATGGCTTTCTGCAATTTGATTATGATGTATCTCATGTGTTTTCCTTTGCAATATTTTTCTCCTCAGGATACATAGAGATTCTCAAATATTTTAATATTATCATTTTTATGAAATTTAGGAGGATTGGGGCCATCATATTTTTTAAATATTTTTCTGCTAATTCTTCCAGGATTATGCATGATAAACAGCCTTATACCATTCGCTCAGCTGTCTGAAGCTCTTTAGTGCATTTTTCAGGGTTTTCCCTTTTTACTGCACTTTGGATATTCCATATTTTTGCAGCATTAAATTTATTTGTCAGTTCTGCAGTCACTTATCATCTGTAATATATATCCATGGAGTATGTTTCAAATCTTAGAAACAAGAAGTTTTGTCTTTTAAATTTTCATATGATTCATCTTTAATATTTCTTCTGTAGATAAGTGGTAATATTTTCTAAACTGATGAAACTAAAGGAACTTTGGCTGGATCCCGGAGATTGCCAGTCTCATATGGCCTTTCACTCGAGCTATATTTTTTAAAGAATGCTATGCCCTAGTCGGGCGGTGGTGGCGCACGCCTTTAATCCCAGCACTCGGGAGGCAGAGACAGGTGGATCTCTGTGAGTTCGAGACCAGCCTGGTCTACAAAAGCTAGTTCCAGGACAGGCTCCAAAACCACAAGAGAAACCCTGTCTCGAAAAACCAAAAAAAAAAAAAAAAAAAAAATGCTCTGCCCTATGCTAACAATCATGTCGTCATTGTTCTGTGTTTGTGGGTTTTCTTTTTGGTTTTTTGTTTGTTTGTTTTGTTTTGCGTTATTGATCCCAAAGAAAATTTTAGGCATCATTTGTACCCATTGCTAAGGCCCAGTTCTTGCAAGTCTAATCTTAATGACCCAGGAGTCAGTATGGGCCCTCCACCCCCTGCTGGGAGAAGACCGAGTTAGTCTCAGTCTTTTTTTGTTTTATTAAATCACAGGCTTACAACTTTTCAAATGCTTTATAATCATGACCTGACATCTGACATCTTATTACTTGTTTACAGTTTTGGCTACCAGCATAAATTCAAGGACTTTTCTCATTGGACACTATGTCTTCTCCCACCCCCTTTTTCTGATTAACCCTTATCCCAAGACTACCTCCTCATTTTACATCTACTCAGATATTCTGAAGCTTGGTTTCTCTCTTCTCATGACAGTGAGCCCACCATCTGTGCTTTCAGTAATCCCTACCAGGATTTGTCCTTTGCTCTCTGACCTTGCTTACCTTTGGAGGGGGACAAAAAAACAAAGGCCATACTTTTTCTTTGAGATGTTCCAGATTTTCATAGTTTAAGCTTTAATTCATTTGTTTTTGCACGTTGCCCAGTAGATTTTTGCCTAGAAGACAGATGTCCATCACAAGCATTGTCTGAATACCAGATATACCGTCTGTATTTACTTGGTTTTATATATATTTGAGTCATTTGATCTCCATTATGTCATCGTGACTGTAAGTGGAACTCTTTCTTCAGTGGACCAAACATTGATGTAATAGAGACACATAAGTTAGTTAATTCAGTATTAGTATAGAAATAGGACAGTGGCAACCAATCCACGACTGATTTTTAGAAAACACTGACATGGTAACACAGACAAGTTCAATGGAACTTTCATCGTCATGGAGACTGAGAGTGAATAGCAAAGCAATCTCTGTGGGAGAGATAAAGACCGACAGTTTTCAGAGTACTTAGTATCACCAATTGTGTTTGCAAATTAACGTTTTTATCGAGTTTGTCTATGTAGGCCGGGAATGTGCTGCATCTGGCTGATCTGGTGCTTGCAGGGTCTTTCCTGCCTCTGGATCCCGAATTCTGAGAATAAAGGAGTGTATCACTATATCTAGCTCTATTTGGTGTCTTAATGTTTTTCTTGACATACATACATTTGGTAGCAGATGGTATAAAAGTGACATTCATAATGAATCTCAGAATAGAAGTGCAACCTCACATTGAGTTGGTCCACAAATCATTAATTTTACCTCATCCAGGTAAGCTCATCTCAGAGTTCCTACTATTGCTTTATAGCCAGTAGGTTCCTATCTACACAATAAATATCAGCATAGGAATTGATTACAGTTGATTATATCACAGATATGATATTTCAGAAAACAGTTGCCATACAACTATAAATTGAAATTAGGTTTTCTATGGTATAAATTGATATTTTTCTGAGATATTAAGAAAAGAAAACTACATTAGATTATACAAAGAAGTTGATATTTTAATATGTACCTTAATTTTCCTTGCATTTTCAAAGATTTGTCCTAAGGTATGCAAGAGATATACTTTCATAATAGAAAAAAGTATTAGTGTTAATTTCTACAGTTCTAGCTCCAATATTTCATAATGAAGGGGCAATTAAAATGTAGCCAAGCTTGAAATAATATAGGTCAGTTTTAAATCATCCTTTTTTGATATTTTTTTAAATTTTTATGTAAATGGTTAATGTTTTGTTTATTATATCTGCCTTCATTAAAATGACTTGTGTGAGGGTCTATTTTGAAAAAAAAAAAGTTAGAAAATCCTCAGAGGTAACAATGAAAAGGTTTATGTGAAACATTTTTAAGCTACTAGCTTGAGCTTGATTTCAAGAGCACTTCTGTGAAATGCATAGTGAGTGAATTTTCAAGCATACCTAATTCATGGGGCTTTGAGACTTCTAGATTAACAAGGAAATAAAAACTGTCATTTTAAAATTATTCTGAAACCTCAATTGCACTTGTTATCTTATAGCTGAAATATTTTAAATAATGTCTTCATATAAATATGCAAGATGTCACCAAAAAAATGCACCCACTGACTAGCCTTCAGCAATGACTGTCTACACTGGAGTTTAATCCTCCTAAGATTTCCATTTCACATAATGGTTTCTCTTAAAGAAAAGAGGACACCTGGCAAACTAGCAACTCTCAATAAATATGGAAATGGATTTTAAGGTCTTCAAACAAAAACTTTATTGAGTTTTTTTTTTATTTTATAATGAGACTAAGAAAAAAAGTCACAGTATTCTCCTGCAATTTCTGAGTATTGATGAATGGCTGTGTATGTCTTTTTTTATTTACATGTTAACTTTGATAACATGCATTATTGGTTCAATTAAATGCCATAAACAGAACTAATTATTCTTCCTTTAACCAAAAAATTTAAAAAAGTCCTAATTAAGTTTCTAATAATAACTTTTTTCTTTTTTTTCCCTTAGCCTTTAAGTGGAATCGGTTGTTGTCTGACCATAGGATTCCTCTGTCGGAGCAGGAAACCAGTGTGCCTGTTACAGAGCATATAGCAGCACACTGCCTGTGTTCAAACACTATAAAGTGCTTATGTAATGAAATATTCTGTTCAACAAACCTGCACATGCAGACTTTTAGTTTCTTTTTTCTTTTCACAGAATGAAAGATGTATTCCTTAAATTTTCCATAGCAAATGAAGATACACTTAAATATAAGACACTTGCAAATCATTCAGTCATATATAGGACTGAACATTGAATACAAAAATGAGGCATTTTTGAAAATTATATGTAATTAATCATGGTAATTCCCCAACATGGTCTATTCAAGCAATGTTTACCTTTGTTATTACTAAATTTTCTTTACAAGATTATCTGTGATATTTAGGGATTTGAGTTTCTACAGGACAGTTTTAAACCTGTTCAAATCCAGAGATTTATATTGAATTTAGTAGTTTCATTTTCTTATTATTTTATTTGTTTGTTTGTTTAAGGATTAAAACAAGGTGAGCCAACCATGACGGGCAAAACACAGACCAGCAACGTGACCAATAAGAATGACCCCAAGTCCATCAACTCGAGGGTTTTCATCGGCAATTTAAATACAGCCATCGTCAAAAAAGTTGACATTGAAGCTATTTTTTCAAAGTACGGGAAAATTGTTGGCTGCTCCGTTCACAAAGGGTACGCTTTTGTCCAGTACATGAGTGAGCGCCATGCAAGAGCAGCAGTGGCTGGAGAAAATGCCAGGGTCATCGCTGGCCAGCCTCTTGGTAAGCTATGCTCTGTTGCAGATTTCCCTTTGGTCTAGCCACCATTGCCTGTGTGGATAAATTTGTTAGCAGTCAGCAGCCCCACAGCATTTATTCCTTTCTTACCTAGTTACTGTCTTAGAAATTTATCTTTCAAAATGTATCATTTTGCATGTTGCTGGTATTATCTCAACAAATATGTCAACTTGCAATAAAAGCTGTTTGTGATACTTACAACCGCCACCAATTCTGAGACAGGCAAATACAACATATGCATCCGACTTAGGTTTATTTGACTTGATATAGTGTGTAACTCCCACAAAACTGCTAAGTTTACTGACCTTGCGTATAGCATTTGTTATGAAAGGTTAATTCATTTTCTTTATTTACAATTTTTATTTGGGAGGAATGGTTAAAAAAATAGTAAAATGAAATACATTTTCCAGACTAGAAAGGATCACACCTCATTTTTTCCTCAGTGGTTAGGGATGGTATATATTATGCGGCCCCTCTGCACCATAGATTCACTTTATGCCTCAGGCTGGCGGGACAATACTGAATTCTTGCTAAGAAAAGACAATGCCTTGTGTGTTGGAATAAAAATGAGAAGAAAATATTTTAATTATTGAAGAGATAAAAAGAACCAAATATATACTTTTCCATGTAAGAAAATACAATCAATCCAACAGTGTTTGTCACATTTATAATTCTTATATTCATATTTCAAACTGATTATATACTTTCTTCATTATTCAACATGTATCTGTAAATATAACTTCATTTTCCCTATATCCTGTCTATTTTGCAATTTCTCTAACTATCCTCAGAATCCCCAGCTTTTTAATGTATGTAGCTTTTAAAATAAAAACTTCAATCCCTTTCTTTGACCTATATTTAAGTTGTAATCATTATCTCATATAAACTCATATAAATCCTAATCCTTGGTATAGACCTTCTTGTGTAGTCTATGTATAATCACTGTATACCAGGGACTCAAGGAAAGGTTTTGCTTCCTGTAACTTTTCCACTCTAAGGGAATATTTATTTATTTATTTATTTATTTATTTATTAGAGCTTTCTTCCTCTTCCTCGCCACCGCCTCCCATTTCCCTCCCCCTCCAAGGATCAAGTCTTCCTCCCTTGTCAGCCCAAAGAGCAATCAGAGTTCCCTGCCCTGTGGGAAGTTCAAGGACCACCCACCTCCGTCCAGGTCTAGTAAGGTGAGCAACCAAACTGCCTTGGCTCCCCCAAAGCCAGTACGTGCAGTAGGATCAAAAACCCATTGCCATTGTTCTTGAGTTCTCAGTAGTCCTCATTGTCCACTATGTTCAGCGAGTCCGGTTTTATCCCAGGCTTTTTCAGACCCAGGCCAGCTGGTCTTGGTGAGTTCCCAATAGAACATCCCCATTGTCTCAGTGTGTGGGTGCACCCCTCGCGGTCCTGAGTTCCTTGCTTGTGCTCTCTCTCCTTCTGCTCCTGATTTGGACCTTGAGATTTCTGTCCGGTGCTCCAATGTGGGTCTCTGTCTCAGTCTCCTTTCATCGCCTGATGAAGGTTAATATTCAGGAGGATGCCTATATGTTTTTCTTTGGGTTCACCTTCTTATTTAGCTTCTCTAGGATCACGAATTATAGGCTCAATGACCTTTATTTATGGCTAGAAACCAAATATGAATGAGTACATCCTCTTTTGGGGTCTGGGTTACCTCACTCAGGATAGTGTTTTCTATTCCCGTCCATGTGTATGCAAAATTCAAGAAGTCATGGTTTTTTACTGCTGAGTAGTACTCTAATATGTATATATTCCATACTTTCTTCATCCATTCTTCCATTGAAGGGCATCTAGGTTGTTTCCAGGTTCTGGCTATTACAAACAATGCTGCTATGAACACAGTTCAGCAAATACTTTTGTTATATGATAGGGCATCTCTTGGGTATATTCCCAAGAGTGGTATTGCTGGGTCAGGCGGTAGGTTTTGTTTTCTTTTGTTTAAAAACATGAGTTACATCATCAACCTGGTTTTGATCCTCCAGGGAATTTGATACAGAATACTTCATACTCTGTCAAGTACCCTTTGAAACTCTATACTGCCACATCTTCAATCTTGTGCCCTGCCCTGTGCCTCCAGCATTGCTCTAATCTTACCAGCATCCTTGACATATCTCCCTCTTGGAAGGAATGTGACCCTTTCAGAGGCTCTAAACTGTGGAGAACCCCCTGCTAGCTATTTGTTCCCTTGATTGTTGGAATCTTAACCTCCACAGTGAGGCCTTTGTGATTAGCTTAGAAATGCTTGCCTTTACTACA
This sequence comes from Microtus pennsylvanicus, assembly GCF_037038515.1. NCBI lineage: Eukaryota > Metazoa > Chordata > Mammalia > Rodentia > Cricetidae > Microtus > Microtus pennsylvanicus. The sequence continues at coordinate 39,411,467 of NC_134583.1, forward strand.
AATCCTTGAATTCTATGTAAGGCTTTTGTAACTATCATCACTTTCTAGATGAGATATGTTAGTGTATGATATTGCCTTGTCATGTCTAAAACATAAAGCTGAAACAGTGTGTTAAAGGAACAAAAGTGCTGAATAAATGAGTGAGACAAGTGTGAAGAATAATATACTATCAAAGTTGATCAATTCAGGAGAATGCTTGGTGTGAGGTAAAGTGGGACCCCGCTATAAATGCTGATATAGAAGAGGCTAAGGTACACAGACAGAGAGGCTGCACTCACTCTGGGCCATACAGTGAGAACAAATTAAGAAGCCATGATATTCATTGAATTGTGAGTAAAGTCTGAAGGATGATTTTGAAAAAAAAATAGTTTTTATGTAATATCAGATATAAATCCCCAAAAATATATGTAAAATGCTATATATAAAAATGCCATATATTATATATTTATATATATACTGCTCATTTTCTCTACCGTAAAGAAAGATGCTAATTTTCAATAATCTAGTTTGCTTCCCAGGTTCCCAGTTGGTTTCCTTTACACACACACACACACACACACACACACACACACATATACATATACATACATATTTATCCCCATACTTACCTTGATGCAGGAGTTTTCTGGCTATTTGCTTTCTTAAAAGTATTGTAACTAGAAATGTAGCTGGAAATTCTTCTTCCTCAGCCACATTAGGTAATTCAGGGTCAATCTATCTCCTGTGTCCTCGTTACTGTAATACTAACATGACATTTTCGAAATGCATTTTGTTATTACTTTTTACAAAAATAATGCTGACTATGAAGTCAATTCTAACTCCGATTCTCTTTCAACTGAAATTTAGCTAATTCTCTGGAGTCCTATATTCTGTCACCAATCAGCTGATCACTAAGGAATATTACTAACCTTTGTGTTTAAACTTCAGAAAATGAGGAGATAGAAAGTCAATCTCAGATTCCTGTGCATTGAGAAGCAGAGTTATGCTGCCTGTAATGGGATTGCTTCTCATTCTCTCCGTGGGATAATCTCCAGAGCAGAAGCCTTAATAAGACATCATATCCAAATCCATGCTAAAACGTTATTCAATTAGGCGGAACCTAGTTTATGAACTTCTTTTGCCTAACAGAAAAGACTTTTATATTAAAAAAAGGTGCCTTGCAATTTAAATAATAACTTTGCTTTTCAGGTCAACCCCCCACCCCTTTTAATTCTGCTGATAGAAATCCAGACAAAGGCAAGACATTCAGTTGTTCCTTGCTGAATGGAGTCAGTTCTGTAGTAATATAGGATTAATGCCTGACTTTCCAAGCAGCATACCTACTTTCATCTTAGAGTTCCATTCATATCTTTTGTTGACTTGGGCAAAGCATGACTTCAAGTAAATTTATTACTTATTTGCTGATTTTTGTCTAATTTCAAATCAAAGGTTTATAAAAAAATTAGATTGGTGTCTGATGTCTAGTACATTCATCATGGACATAATGACAGGTACTTAAAATGTAAAACACATAATGTATACGCATTTGCCTTTCTCTTTAGAGTAGGAAGGCATCATATGAATTAATCCTAAGTTATTAGTTCACCCATGTTAAAACTTTTCATCTTAAATAATGAATAATCATGTACCATCTTTTTTAGAATAGTATTTTCAAACGCTCTATGCATTTTTAAAATCTAAAATAGAATTAAGAAGTTGGTTAAACAGTAAAAATACAACATCCTAATGCAAGTCATTTGCTTTTTTGAAATTATAGATATGTGCTTAAAATGAGACTATTTTATGATTAATGACAAATATTATCATTGAGCATTTTGGTGCTGCAAGTACAAAACTATGAACTGAAAAATTTAAGCTTGGGAGAACAAACTGAAATGTCAGTAAGAGAAAAGGTCAGGGAACAGACTGTTGGGTGGATTAGTTGTGGAAAAAAGAACTTGTTTATTTGATAGAAGTCTGTTTTATGAAGATGAAAGTGGGAAAAGAGGTAATCGTGCTAAAATTATAAAAAAGTAAACTGATATCTGTTAATAAAGATAAAAAAGAATCAAGAATAAGTCCCACATTTCTGGGCTGATTCTCTGTTGACCATCTAGCTAGTAAGTAAATTGAGAGAATTTTTCAGATGAGAAAAAGTTTTGTTCTAAAATTATGAGTCCATGACTGAGCATTTTTTTGTTATGGATAATTCATATGTTAAAAGATACATGGGCCTATGTATTACTAAAATTTCGCAAATATAGGCCTCCAAAAGTGAGAGATTTAAACAAGGGTTGGTAATTTTGAGTCATTGACACGAATTATGTAAAACTAGGAATGAATAAATAAATTCACCGTGTGGTGTCAATGGAATGACAGTGAGTGTTGGGTTAGTTGGAGTAGAGAAATCTTGAGTTTCCTAGAAATTTCCTAATTAACACCCAGCAGAGATTAGATCCCCATAAATTTGTTTCCTGGATTTGTATGCAGGTACTTTCTGAAATGTTTCCCTGAGTTTTCTTTAGTCCTATAGCTGACAGAATTCACTGTACTTCTTTCCTCCTACAAATTGTTGCCAGTCTGTACAATAATGAACCATCTTAGTCCTTTATACTGTGCTCCTTTCCGAGCTAGAAAGCCTTTGATCCAATCCTCTGCTTATAACTACAAGGCTTCTCTAACCCAAACCCCCACCCATGTCCTGGCCAAGAAAGGCTTTCCCTTCACTTCCCAATGCAAATTTTCTTTGACACTTGTCTTCATCAGGCAAGCATATTTCTTAGACTGACTGGAGCCTTAGACATTCTAGTGTGGTACGCATGTCCTTGCTGCGTGTTTGACCCTTAACAGCTGAGAATTAAATAATATAAAATTCCAACTTGGTGAGCCAGTGAGTTTATTGGGATTACTTAAAGGAACATGGGTGAGGGAATTTTTTCTTGCAGGAGCATCAAATATTTAAAGACAGCTGTATCGACAAAAACATACTTTTAACATAGTTATCAGCTCAAAAAAGTTAAAAATCTGGACTCAATGCACAACCTACACTGTCCTTGACAGTCTTCTTTCCAGATAACCTTAGTTGGTCTGAGGCTATTCTAGGTACTTTGTTAGGTCTCCTCCTGCAGGTGACAGCCTATTCGAGTCTCTTAGCAGTCCTTACTGCTTATACATGCTTGAGAAAGAAGAGGTCTAGTGAATCTGGTCATATTTGGTGACTCTCTGAAGCTATTAGTTTGTTTATTTTCTGAGCTGGGTGAATTCCATCACATAGATTTTATTGAGGTCTGCCCTCCAACAGACTGCAGATAGGACAAAAAATAGCTGAGGACAGAAAAATAAAATTAAGTGTTTCCTAAGTGGTAAGCTTCCACAGTCCATAGCCACCTGTTGCACACATGTTGTTCTTCCTCGGGTCATGAACTTGAAGTTCAGATGCAACAATATAGTTGTATGTTGCCTTGATCTCCCCTCAAAAAGACAGTGGTTATGCTACACTGCCACAGACAGAAGTTTATATTCAGTCAAGTTCAGGCACACTGTGAATGAGCAGAAGCAAAAGGGAAATATTGCCTTTGTGAAAATAATTTCCCCAAATATCTCACATTATCTTGATGGAAGAACCAGGGATTTTCCCACTCTATCTCTCCTGAGTGAGAGCTAAATCTACCTTACTTACTTTCTAGAAAGTGAACCTAAGGCATTTTGTTACAGTAGCAGAAAATGCACTAACGATTGGAATCTTTCTAAAATTTCTATGCTAGATGATGACATCCTGTCTGTAAATTACTTTAGTTACCACTGCCAAACTACCCATGATTTCCTGCCTTCCAATGTTTGAATGTTTAGTTGAGTTTTAACACAAAATCCTGTGTTTATAATAGCTTAATCACATGTCTTTAGGTTAAAATTCTTTCCAAGTCTATATTGTCTGACTATATTCTCATTGAATTGTAGAGAACATTTATTTGGCCAAGTCTCACTGTCTGTCTCCAAAAAAATTGTTAGCATGAGGGAAATGCTGTAAGGTGAATTTCCAGTCAGTCATTGCAGGCCTTCTCAGGGTGTTCTGCATACATGAGCCTATTTTACCACAACAATTTCATATGTCTATTTGTAGACAGAGTATTTTTCCAGTTAAATGTCTGCTACTATGAAGTTGTTATATAATTCTGTTTTAACATACAGAATAAAGATATAATTTACATGATTTTCTAATTCAAATAAAAAAGACATTATTTTTAAATCTTGCCTTAAGTCCACAGAACATGGAGTACCTGTAGTTGTTCAGAAGTTGGAGTTCAATCTTCATTTTAATCTGGATTTTTCAAGAAGGTCATAAATTGATCTTGGTTTGCTAGTGTCTCTGGAATTTTAATTCCTACTGTATTGATTGATTTTCCTAAATTCTACCTCAAAATACACATAAAGGTACTCCCAGTTAGTTCAATGGTCCATGAATTTTGTCAAAATGAGAAACTTCAATGTAATACATTATTCTCTGACAGTTGTTTTCTTTAATGCTATATGTCATATAGAGTCATAATTTAATTGGAGTTAATTTTTTGTGGTTTTTCTTTGTGGTTTTCTTCTTATTTATTACTAGAGAATAGTTAAATAAAGGTAAAAATACTTAGCTATTAAAACTATAAAAAATTCCTTGCTTTTATCTTCCTTTTCATTTTATTTCTTTTAAATTTATGTTACTTTTCCTTATGCTCAGGGGATTTCTTCAAGAAGCATAAATGATTCCTGGAAACCACAAAAATAGAGCTAAATTTTCATTGTATCATGCTTCTTCCAATTAATTCATTCTTATAATAAAGCTTGAATTATGTTTAATAACAATACTAATATTAAGATTAAATTATGATCAATATGCTATTTAGTGGTATTATAGAAATATGACATTTTGTGTCAGTAATTTTTTCATCTGGCTTGTTCAGAAAACATTGGTTGTAGGTAACAGAAGCTATGACAAGTGAAGTCACTGACAATCTTAAGTAAAAACAACCTTAGCCTTGATAGTGAGGTAGACATTTCTTTTCTTTTAAAGCCTGTGTCTTTGCTTCATAGAGCATAGTTTATTTAAGTGACATTTCAGTGGCACTGCCTACCTCTTCAGACTGTGACACTTTTCAAAACTGTTCATCTTTCCCATATTGACTTTGCCTCTTTTTATTCCCAAGTCACAATGGCTTCCTAATGGAAATATTTATAGATAGAGTATCACATATTTGGTTAACACAATTTCAAAGAAGTCACTTAATGGCAATGCTGCTTTCTAACCATGTATAACATCATATTTCAAATTTTACACAAAAGGGAACATTGCCCATAATTTAATTTCATTTCTTACTTATTCAAATGTTTTCAGCACACCTTTGCTGTCCATTGGAAATAGAGTAACGACTTTTCATCTGTATTCATGGCACTAATGTGAAGTAAAAGACGGCTAAATTTTCTGTGGAAATAGGGATTCCCTGATGATCCATATTATTAAAGAGTTTCTAAAAATCACATTGTAGCTCAACAATTTATTATTTAAAAACAAATGTCATCTATTTAAAATGAAAATCCATCTCAGTTTGGTCATTTAACTGAGCAGGGTAAAATTTTAATTTACTAAGGTGAATTCTGACATAACACCTTGTTAATATCCACTAAATTTCGATTCTAGCACTTGTTCATATTAGAAATTTCTATTATAATTTTAAAGTAATTTTAATAAGGACAACTTTTGTTTGCACAAATACATTCCCTAAAGAATAAATAAACTTTAAAGATATTTTACACTGACAATTTATAGCTCTAAATTTGCACAGATTTTTCTTTTGTACAAAAATATCATGAAGAGGTTAGAGATTGATGTAAAGAGGTGCCGATTTCACACATCTACTGATTACACTGGCTGATTGCTCATGAGCTATAAATAACCATTTGTAGAGTCTGTCTTTTCAGATTATTTTACTGTTCTATTGCATGAAGCAAATAAATTATGAACTTTGGAAATTGGCTTTAAATAGTAGAAAGAAACAAATATAAAAAAATGAGAACATTTTTCTTTGAGCACCATTTGTACAGGAAGAAAAATCTGGCTTCAGATCCCACTCCTTCTGCACTAGTCATATTTCTATTACTGTGAAAAATACAAAAAAAAAAAGGCAACTAAAAAGGAGAAAGTCTATGCTTTGGCTAATAATCTCAGTCATTTCAGTTCATGGTTATGGGTAGATGATATTGCTGTTTTGGGCTCTAGAGGACAGAAGATCATGGTTAAGAAGTGTATGATGGTAAAAAGCAGTACACATGATGCCAGCTTCAAAGCAGAGACAGAGAGCCAAAAGGTAAGTGTCAGGGAATAAGAAACATTTTTCAAGAGCCCAACCTCAATGATTAAGTCCCAGCAAAGAGAACCTGCCTTTTCCACTTTCTATCATCTCCTGATGTCACAGTAATGTACAACCTTGTCATAAAAAACAAAGTTCTGAGGTCAGAATACTCATAGTCCAATCACTTCATCAGAAGTCATTTCTGACTGTATATAGCAGAAGGAAGCACACTGTTTTCAAGTTTAAGCAAGTGATGATGTCATTTCCACAGGCTCATATCCGCTGACCTCCACTACTGGAGTGGGGAACTCACACAACAGCTTTCATTAGGGATTCAATGAACAGAAGAAGTGAAATTCTTGTTAGATATCTAGCTTCTCTACTACATGAAGTATTTAGTAAAGTATTTTTAAACCATCAAAATGGAAACTTTAATGTGTTCAATAATAATAATAATAAGTTACAACTGAGAAGTCTGTGATGCACTGGGACCTTTCTTACACAAGCTGTTGTATTGAAATTTCATTTTCTGAAATAATCTCATGGGTGACAGAAAATCTGTATGTATCTTTACTGTTAGCAATACCACCCTGTACTGCATGTGGTGGATTGATTGAGAAGTGCTCCCATAGGCTTATATATTTGAATACATGGTTCTAGCTGGTGGAATTAATGTAAAGGATTAGGAGTGTGGCTTTAGTTGAGAAAATGTGTCATTGTGGATGGGTTTTGAAGTTTCAAATAATCGTCATCATTCCTAACCCCTCTCTCTCTCTCTCTCTCTCTCTCTCTCTCTCTCTCTCTCTCTCTCTCTCTGAATCTCTTTCTCATCTCTATATCTCTGTTTCTGTCTGCCTCCCTTTATTTTTCTATTTCCATCTCTCTGTCTCTCTCTCTACTGATTCTACTCCTGGATCAATAACTAAATTCACTGTTTCTGCTACAATGCCTTTGCTACACCACCATGTTCTCTAATCCTCTGAAACATAAGCACCCGATTGTAAGTGGAGGCTGTACATTAATTTCCCTGCCTTCCAGACACAAATAATCACACAGAAACTATAGTGATTACACATCACGGTTTGGCAAACAGTTCAGGCAATCTTCTAGCTACCTCTTATATCTTAAACTAACACATTTCTACTAATCTGTGTATCACCACAAGGCTGTGGCCTACCAATAAGCTTCCAGCATCCTCTCTTTTTGCAGCTACATGCTGTCCTCCTCATTCTATATATCCCTGTTCAGATTTCCTGCCTGGGTTTATTCCTGCCATTGTTCAAATTAGTTTCTTGATTAACCAATGGTAATAAAACATATTCATACCATACAGAGGGGAATCCCACATCACCCAGTTCAATATTTTCTTCTATAAACTGGGTCATGATGCCTTATCACAGCAATGGAAAATAATTAAGACTCTTTGGTGGGTACAAGAAGAAGCATGACTTGAAAATTAGATTGGTACAAGACTTATGAGAACATTCTCTGCAGAGCTGGAGACATTTAAAGTATTCTAAAAGAACAATGGTGAACAAAAGAGTAGTTCCAGGTGGTTGAAAGTTTATACAGTCTTAATCCTGTAGGATTAGCTGTGGGAAAAGCAAGTTTATGTAAAAGAGGAGGGGGGAGAGAGAAGAGAGAGAAAGAGAGAAGAGAGAGAGGAGAGAGAGGAGAGAGAGAGAGAGAAAGAGAGAGAGAGAGAGAGAGAGAGAGAGAGAGAGAGAGAGAGAGAGAGAGAGAGAGAGAGAGAGAGTAAAACTCTGGCACAAAAATTCAGATGTCTGAAATACTGAATCCAAGTGTTAAGAAATATTTGAAATAGAATCCTAAGTATAATGAAGATTGTTTTCAAACATTTTTTTCACATTTCTTGTCATTTGGCTGACTAATATGCTATTCATCTTTAGTGTATCATTTATGTACAGTATTTTCTCACAGTTGA